>NC_139771.1:8849909-9479353 GCF_965231275.1 Zosterops lateralis
CTCCTTGAAGACGCTTTGATTGTAACTCCCAGTGGTGCCGGGCCGTGTCCCAGCCAGCACCCACACCCAGGAGCTCCCATGTCTGCAGCACGGCTGAATTTGGGACTTGACATTGCTATTGCAGGTAGAACCATGAAATGTCTCATTTGTCCAATGTCATATAACTCAATTCTTGTGAAGAAAAACAGACAGGCAGGATATAGCTGCCTGGCAGGACATGCTCTCCTTACTGGGAGGGCACCTCTTCAGATCCATTCCCACAAAATCCTGCCCCAACCTTGAGCTCACAATAGGCTCTGAGGTGACAGCAGGCTCAGGTCACAGCAGACTGAAGTCAGAGCAGGCTCTGAGGTCACGGCAGGCTCAGAGGTCACAGCAGGCTCTGATGTCAGAGCAGGTTCTGAGGTCACAGCAGGCTCTGATGTCATGGCAGGCTCTGAGGTCACAGCAGGCTCTGAGGTCACAGCAGGCTCTGAGGTCACGGCAGGCTCAGAGGTCACAGCAGGCTCTGAGGTCACGGCAGGCTCAGAGGTGACAGCAGGCTGAGCTGACAGCAGGCTCTGAGGTCACGGCAGGCTCAGAGGTCACAGCAGGCTCTGAGGTCACAGCAGGCTCTGAGGTCACAGCAGGCTCAGAGGTCACAGCAGGTTCTGAGGTCACGGCAGGCTCAGAGGTGACAGCAGGCTGAGCTGACAGCAGGCTCTGAGGTCACGGCAGGCTCAGAGGTCACAGCAGGCTCTGAGGTCACGGCAGGCTCTGAGGTCACAGCAGGCTCTGAGGTCACGGCAGGCTCAGAGGTCACGGCAGGCTGAGCTGACAGCAGGCTCTGAGGTCACAGAGGCCCCAGAGCCCCATGGTTGCACAGCACCACAAGGACCCAGCAGTCAGTCCCTGAACACAACTGCTGTGGCAGCAGCGGCGGCGGCAGCAGCAGCGGTGCTGACATTGGGGACAGCGGTGCTGACATTGGGACAGCGGAGTCAGGAAAGCGGTGAAGGACAGTGGTGGCAGCAAGAGCTGGGAACTGGCACAGGGCAAGGCACCATGGCCCTTGCTCTGCGCCTCTTCCTCCTGCTCCTGCGGGCAGTGGCCCTGCCTGCCAGGGCAGCCCAGGCTGCTCCATGGCCAGCGCGGGGAGCAGGTGAGCCGGGGCCTGGCTCCCCATTTCCAGAGAAAGCAGTGGCTTGGTGGCAGCCCATGCTGCAGGAAGGGAGGAGAACGGAGACACAGAGAGAGAGACAGACACAGGCACAGACAGGGACACAGATCCCGAGATGGACATGGACATGGACACAGGCATGAAAGCAGACCCAGACACAGTTACAGAAGGTAATTGCTCTGCCAGGCTCAGCCTTCTCTGGGGCTGTGTGGCAGCAGCTCTTCCCCCAGCACCCACCCTTGCATGGCCCAGCAGCAGCCAAAGCTGGAGGCTCCTGGGCCTGGAGGCCTCTGGAGCTTGTTGGCAGCCCCTGGGAAAGGGCACTGGTGCCCAAGGTCCCTCCTGCTGCCAAGGGGCGGCAAGGTGCCTGCAGGCCCCAGCTCTGGGGGAAACAGAGAACGTCCTGCCCGTGTGCACCGTGCTGCCAGCTCAGCAGTTGGGCACAGCACAGCCTCACACTCCCCATTGCTCCCACAGATGCAGCCCTCACCACAACACATGTTCCCGACTCCCAGAAGGGCATTTTAAGCGCTGTCTGTCAGGGAACACGGTGTTTGCTTGAGTTAATGGCCATTGTGGCTGGTGGGGAGCTAGTCATCATGTTGTGCTGTGTTGGAATCTGGTATTGCTGGAAGAGGAAACGGTGAGTGTTTTGTTCATCTGTCCCTCAAACAGCTTCTTTTGAAAGTCTACTGTAGGCAGGAAACATTCCCAGTTGAGAATGCTGTGGAGTTGTGGATAGTCAGTGGTTGTCCAAATAACTGCTGACAGTTCTGCTGCTGCCCAGTGCTTTCATTGGCCTCTTAATTGCTGGGCCTTGTCCTGGGGAGCCCGCCGGGGCTGCAGCCTCTGCTGGCTCCCACTGAGGCTGCCTGGCCAAGAGCAGCCCCAGGGGCAGTGGGCAGAGGCAAAGCAAGGTGGGCAGGAGAAAGAGCAGGGCCCAGATTGCCCTGGAAAGGCAGAGGCGCTCTGGGGCCCACTCCTGGCCAGGGACCCTGCCCAGAGCCATCCCCTGCTGGCCGGGGCCTTGAGGGACAGCTGTGCAGCTGGGCCAAGCTGTGCCAGCAGCTGCAGCCGTGCTGGGGAGCCCTGCCAGCCCTGGGCCTTGCTGTGCAGGAGGGTCCCTGTGCCAGCACCAGCTGAGGCTTCAGACACCTCCTCTCTCCACAGGAGCGCCCCACAAGAGCATTTGGAGGGCAGTGGCTGGAGATCATATCTGGAGAGCTTAAGCAGCTCCTCCAGCAGTAATGAGGGCCTGTGCAACCCTTTCAAGATCTTCACAAAGAGGACCCCAGAGCAGTCTTCGACAAAGGGAAACTTTGTATTCCTGTAGAATCCCACTGCCACTTCCTCCCCTCATAGGTATCCCCAAACTGCCTTCACTCCCTTCTTTGATTTCACTCTGTCCTGTCCCAGCCCATTCCCTAGTTCTTCTAGAGACCCCAGGACCAAGCCAGCATGCTCCAGCCTCAGCTGAGACCAACAAGGCCCTTCCCTCTGCACCTGTGCCCTCTGGTCCTGCCCTCTAAATAACACTGAAGGTGACCTCCCCACACCCCACCCAGCGCAGAGAACGGCCTCTTCTTCTGTTCCAGTAAAGACATGGAGTTGCTACCCCCAGTGTCCGTGTGCCGCCCCCAGGAAATCCTAGAGGACCCCGGCACTGGCTGAGCTCCATGCCCGGGAGCAGCCCACGGTGTGGGCAGGCAGGAGCCAGGCAGGGGCTGCTGTGACCAGCGGCGGGGCCCCGAGGGGCTGGGGGAGCCTGTGCTGAGCGTGCCTGAGCTGAGGGCACATTTCCTTCAGTGCCATCACCTGGGCATGGAGCTCCTGCAGTGGCACAGCCCAGAAAAGAGGGAAGGCATCAAGGGCATCTCCAGAGGCACAGCCTGACCAGCAATGGCAGCAGGCAAAACAAAGCTCCTCCTTCTTAATTAACACACACTCGATCGGACCGAACTGATGGGCCATCAGCAATCCAGGGTGCTGCACAGGGTCTGCTCCTCTGGGCCAGGGGCAGGACGGAAGGGATGAGGAAGAGCCACGGGGCCCGACAGGGCTAATGAACAGCGCCGGAGGCACAATAGCCCAGCTGCAACTACGTTTGATTTCCAGGTCAAAACACTCCTCCATCGGAGCACGGACAGCCCCGCAGGCAGCGCCCGGGAATGGCAGAGGAGCCGTGGGGAGCCGCGCTCTGCGCCGCGCTCTCCCCACAGAACGAGGCTCCCAGGGAGCACCCGCCTCCTGCGCGGCCTTGGCAACGCCCAGCGGGATTCGGGGAACTCAACTTGCCAGGGAGAAAAACAATTCAGAGGACACTTGTTCAGGCCTTTTAAAAGGTTAATTGAGAAACATCTTAAAATCCCAGGCTAAATCGTGTGGTTTAATGTGTGTTCTCCTTGAAGACGCTTTGATTGTAACTCCCAGTGGTGCCGGGCCGTGTCCCAGCCAGCACCCACACCCAGGAGCTCCCATGTCTGCAGCACGGCTGAATTTGGGACTTGACATTGCTATTGCAGGTAGAACCATGAAATGTCTCATTTGTCCAATGTCATATAACTCAATTCTTGTGAAGAAAAACAGACAGGCAGGATATAGCTGCCTGGCAGGACATGCTCTCCTTACTGGGAGGGCACCTCTTCAGATCCATTCCCACAAAATCCTGCCCCAACCTTGAGCTCACAATAGGCTCTGAGGTGACAGCAGGCTCAGGTCACAGCAGGCTCTGAGGTCACAGCAGGCTCTGATGTCAGAGCAGGTTCTGAGGTGACAGCAGGCTCTGAGGTCACAGCAGGCTCTGATGTCATGGCAGGCTCTGAGGTCACAGCAGGCTCTGAGGTCACAGCAGACTGAAGTCAGAGCAGGCTGAGCTGACAGCAGGCTCTGAGGTCACAGAGGCCCCAGAGCCCCGTGGTTGCACAGCACCACAAGGACCCAGCAGTCAGTGCCTGACCACAACTGCTGTGGCAGCAGCGGCGGCGGCAGCAGCGGTGCTGACACTGGGGACAGCGGTGTCGGGAAAGCGGTGGCAGCAAGAGCTGGGCACTGGTGTGGAGATGTGTGGGCGATTTCCAATGATCATTCTTATGTTATTTGTGCTGTTTTATAATGTTAAAGGTATTACAGTTGTGAAGTGGTTTTCCCCTTCTCCTCTCCTTCCTTGGTTCCTCCCTAAGTTGTTTACTCAAAGTTCGTTTTATGTCAGTCATTAAGTTATATAACTCCTGGTTCTGTCCATCACTTGCAGGCCTCTCTCCTGTCTACAAACTTCTAGGCTAGGCCCGGGGTGATTAGATAGAATCAGGGGTTCCCCCACCCCTAAGTTAAGTTATTGGATGTTTGTATGATTGATATATGTTGAGCCACTTCCCTTACCCCTGTGATTGCTCCCTGCTCTACCCACCCCTTGTGAACCACCCCCTGTTAAAAGAGACCGCACACAGGGTTCTGGTGTCTCTTCGGAGCACCGGCCCAGAGGAATAAACCTCTCTGTTGCTGCTATCTGGACAGTCCCGTCTCTTCCTTCGCTCACGCCTTAGCTGTGGTCCCGCTTGGCAGACTAAAAGGCCCCCGTGTTGTGGCGGAGTCAGGGCTGAACAGTGCCGGCAGCACTTGGGCGGACAGCCACCCCATCGCAGGCCCTTCCCTCTGCACCTGTGCCCTCTGGTCCTGCCCTCTATATAACACTGAAGGTGACCTCCCCACACCCCACCCAGCGTAGACGACGGCCTCTTTGTGTTCCAATAAAGACATGGAGTTGCTACCCCCAGTGTCCGTGTGCCGCCCCCAGGAAATCCTAGAGGACCCCGGCACTGGCTGAGCTCCATTCCTGGGAGCAGCCCACGGTGTGGGCAGGCAGGAGCCAGGCAGGGGCTGCTGTGACCAGCGGCGGGGCCCCGAGGGGCTGGGGGAGCCTGTGCTGAGCGTGCCTGAGCTGAGGGCACATTTCCTTCAGTGCCATCACCTGGGCATGGAGCTCCTGCAGTGGCACAGCCCAGAAAAGAGGGAAGGCATCAAGGGCACCTCCAGAGGCACAGCCTGACCAGCAATGGCAGCAGGCAAAACAAAGCTCCTCCTTCTTAATTAACACACACTCGATCGGACCGAACTGATGGGCCATCAGCAATCCAGGGTGCTGCACAGGGTCTGCTCCTCTGGGCCAGGGGCAGGACGGAAGGGATGAGGAAGAGCCACGGGGCCCGACAGGGCTAATGAACAGCGCCGGAGGCACAATAGCCCAGCTGCAACTACATTTGATTTCCAGGTCAAAACACTCGGCATAGCTGGGCTGGCGTTGCCCGTAAGGCACCTGGGGGCTTTGGAGTCCCCCATGAGGTGCACGGGGGCTGGGGTCCCTTGTGAGACACACAGGGGTATTTTAGTTCCCTCTGAGGTATGGAGGGCACTGGGGGTCCCCTGTAAGGCATGCAAGGGATTTGGAATCCTGTGTGAGGCATGCAGGCGGTTTGGGATCTCTCCCAAGCTGTGCAGGGTGCTGGGGTCTCTCCTGAGGCACATGAGGGGGGCTTGGGGCTCTCATTTCACATGTGGAGAGGGCTGTGGACTCCCATAAGCGCGCCGGTGCTTTGGTCCCTCCCGCTGCTCGCAGCGGGGACTGGAGTCTTTTCTGAGGCCCGCAGGGGACGGGGTCCCTCCCCGGGCTCTCTCCGGGTCCCTGAGGGGCCCGGCGGGCTCGGCGCTGCCGCCGTGCCGGCCCGGTGAGGGCCCAAGGCGACGCTGCCCCGCCGGGCCCCGCTGCACGGGCACGGCACGGGCGGTGCTGAGCGCCGGGCAGGCGGCCCCCGAGCCCCCGGCCCTGCCTCCATCGGAGCACGGACAGCCCCGCAGGCAGCGCCCGGGAATGGCAGAGGAGCCGTGGGGAGCCGCGCTCTGCGCCGCGCTCTCCCCACAGAACGAGGCTCCCAGGGAGCACCCGCCTCCTGCGCGGCCTTGGCAACGCCCAGCGGGATTCGGGGAACTCAACTTGCCAGGGAGAAAAACAATTCAGAGGACACTTGTTCAGGCCTTTTAAAAGGTTCATTGAGAAACATCTTAAAATCCCAGGCTAAATCGTGTGGTTTAATGTGTGTTCTCCTTGAAGACGCTTTGATTGTAACTCCCAGTGGTGCCGGGCCGTGTCCCAGCCAGCACCCACACCCAGGAGCTCCCATGTCTGCAGCACGGCTGAATTTGGGACTTGACATTGCTATTGCAGGTAGAACCATGAAATGTCTCATTTGTCCAATGTCATATAACTCAATTCTTGTGAAGAAAAACAGACAGGCAGGATATAGCTGCCTGGCAGGACATGCTCTCCTTACTGGGAGGGCACCTCTTCAGATCCATTCCCACAAAATCCTGCCCCAACCTTGAGCTCACAATAGGCTCTGAGGTGACAGCAGGCTCAGGTCACAGCAGACTGAAGTCAGAGCAGGCTCTGAGGTCACGGCAGGCTCAGAGGTCACAGCAGGCTGAGCTGACAGCAGGCTCTGAGGTCACAGAGGCCCCAGAGCCCCGTGGTTGCACAGCACCACAAGGACCCAGCAGTCAGTCCCTGACGACAACTGCTGTGGCAGCAGCGGTGGCAGCAGCAGCGGTGCTGACATTGGGGACAGCGGTGCTGACATTGGGACAGCGGTGTCAGGACAGTGGTGGCAGCAAGAGCTGGGAACTGGCACAGGGCAAGGCACCATGGCCCTTGCTCTGCGCCTCTTCCTCCTGCTCCTGCTGGCAGTGGCCCTGCCTGCCAGGGCAGCCCAGGCTGCTCCATGGCCAGCGCGGGGAGCAGGTGAGCCGGGGCCTGGCTCTCCTTTCCCGGGACAGGGCTCCCTTCTCCTTGGGATGACTTGGGGATGGTTTTCCCCAGGCTTTAAGGGAGGGTTTGCTCTGGGAGGGAGAGAGCTCCAATGGGGCAAGGGCTGCCTCAGTTTTGTCTCCAGGGATGCTGCACAGGGGCTGCAATGAGTGTGGAGTGTGAGCAGAGGCAGCCCAGAGCTCCCCAGGCCCCTGGGCAGCTTTGGCCATGTCCATTGACATCTGCCTCCCATGGCCTGACCCGACCCTCTTGCAGTGCCCAGTTCCCTAAGGCAGATGGGCATCCCAGCACACCATGGAAATGTCTCTAATCTCTGCTCCCTTCTAGACTGGGAACATGATACAGATTATGTGGAAGCCCTGGTGAAGAATGGTTTGCAGTTCTTTCAGGATATTGAAGGCAAGTTCAGAGGGTGCCTTTCCTGACAGAATAATCCATGTCAGTGTGGCAAGAGCTCACTCATGTGCCATTGCCCTTAACATGCTCTCAGGGTTGAAGGATTCTGGAAATCTTTCCGTGCTCCCTTCTGGAGCCCTGAGTGATCCCACAGCATGGCTGTCAGTGGCAGGAAGGAGCATTTAGCTGTCAATGCTCTTGCCATGTGCAATGCCAGGGTGTCCTTCCGTGTGCTTTGTGCAGCCACGGAGAAGAGCAGAGAGGGAAGGGGCCGGGCCCAGGGCTGTGCCCCGGGGCTGTGCCTTGGGCTGCTCCTTTGGCAGCCCCAGGGACCCTGAGGAACTCCTGCAGTGCCACGGGAGCTCTTCTCTCCTACCTTTCTTTGCAGCTGAACCTCTTCAGCATGAAGGTGAGGTGGCTTCACAACCCACATCCAAGACTGTATCTGTAGGACATGCTGAGGGTAGGTCAAGTCCTTTCCTCCTGGGAGAGCTGCCACCTCAGAGCCCAACAGTCAGCCAGTAGGGGCAGAGGTGACAGAAGCTTCTGTGGCTGTTGAGTTATAGGTGTGACCGCAGGGAAGGCTTCTGCAGCTCCTTTGGTGGATGCTGCACACAAGTCCAGCTCCCGTCGCAGGGGTGAGTCAAGTTTCCCTGCTGACCCCACAGACAGAACCCTGAGTTTGTGGGATCTGATCCTGGAAAATGGAAATACTTTCTGTTAAGGTCCTCCAAAACGAAAGTCCCAAGATATTGGAGTCAAAATGCCTCTTGAGTCAAGCAAATTCCTGAGAGAAACACAGAAGGAAGTGCTGCAGGGAGGACCAGGTGGGTGCATGTCCCTGAGCCTTCCCCTGACACTCAGCACCCGGGGCCTTTCTCTGCACATCTGGACACGCCGTGCCCGGCACAGCGGGAAGGGATCCATGGCAGCCTCGCTGCCCCACTGCTGCTTTCACACCCTGCAGGGCTGTTTCCCAGCCTGGCCTGGCTGCAGCTTCTCCCCAGCTCAGCAGGAAGGCATTGGGCATCAGCTGACAGGGAGCCCAATCTGCACCATGGGCCATGCACACCCTGAGATCCCTGCAATTTCCGGGGCCCTGGGTAGATCAGGAAGGGCAGCTGTTTGGAGAAGACAGTACTCTGTCCCAGCCCCAAGATCCTGGGCCTTTTCCTTTTCCTTATCCATATCTTTCACAAATTTTGCCTCCTGACAATGCCACCACCCCAGCGGCGAATGTTTACATCGGATCCAGCTGTGTTTTTTTTCTTTCTCAAGGGATGGATCAGAGGGTGGTGCAGAAGGAAGAATATCCAGGAGAAAGCAGTGGCTTGGTGACAACCCCTCCTGCAGGAAGGGAGGAGAACGGAGACACAGAGAGAGAGACAGACACAGGCACAGACAGGGACACAGATCCCGAGATGGACATGGACATGGACACAGGCATGAAAACAGACCCAGACACAGTTACAGAAGGTAATTGCTGTGCCAGGCTCAGCCTTCTCTGGGGCTGTGTGGCAGCAGCTCTTCCCCCAGCACCCACCCTTGCATGGCCCAGCAGCAGCCAAAGCTGGAGGCTCCTGGGCTTGGAGGCCTCTGGAGCTCATTGACAGCCCCTGGGAAAGGGCACTGGTGCCCAAGGTCCCTCCTGCTGCCAAGGGGCGGCAAGGTGCCTGCAGGCCCCAGCTCTGGGGGAAACAGAGAACGTCCTGCCCGTGTGCACCGTGCTGCCAGCTCAGCAGTTGGGCACAGCACAGCCTCACACTCCCCATTGCTCCCACAGATGCAGCCCTCACCACAACACGTGTTCCCGACTCCCAGAAGGGCATTTTAAGCGCTGTCTGTCAGGGAACACGCTGCTGGCTAGCGTTAACTATAGGCCTGCTTCTTCTGGAGCTTTTGGTCATTTTAAGCTGCATTGGAATCTGCTGTTGCTTGAAGAGAAAATGGTGAGTGTTTGTTCATCTTTCCCTCAAACAACTCCTTTTGAAAGTCTACTGTAGGTAGCACCAGCTGAGGCCTCAGACACCTCCTCTCTCCATAGGAGCTCCTCACAAGAGCGTTTGAAGGGCAGTGGCTGTAGCTCACATCTGGACAGCTTCAGCAGCTCCTCCAGCAGTAATAAGGGCCTGGGCAGCCTTTTCAAGATCTTTGCAAAGAGGACCCCAGAACAGTCATTGGAAGAGGGAAACTTTGCATTCCTGTAGGATCCCACTGCCACTTCCTCCCCTCATAGGTATCCCCAAACTGCCTTCACTCCCTTCTTTGGTTTCACTCTGTCCTATCCCAGCCCATTCCCTAGTTCTTCTAAAGACCCCAGGACCAAGCCAGCATCCTCCAGCCTCAGCTGAGACCAACATGGCCCTTCCCTCTGCACCTGTGCCCTCTGGTCCTGCCCTCTAAATAACACTGAGGGTGACCTCCCCACACCCCACCCAGCGTAGACGACGGCCTCTTTGTGTTCTAATAAAGACATGGAGTTGTTACCCCAGTGTCCGTGTGCTGCCCCCAGCAAATCCTAGAGGACCCCGGCACTGGCTGAGCTCCATGCCCGGGAGCAGCCCACGGTGTGGGCAGGCAGGAGCCAGGCAGGGGCTGCTGTGACCAGCAGTGGGGCCCCGAGGGGCTGGGGGAGCCTGTGCTGAGCGTGCCTGAGCTGAGGGCATGACCTGGACAATTTGGAGGGCTGGACAATCACCAGCTCAGTGAAGTTCAACAAGGGAAAGTGCTGGATTCTGCACCTGGGATGGGGCAACCCTGGCTGTGTGGACAGGCTGGGGAATGAGATGCTGAAGAACAGGAAAGGGACCTGGGAATCCTGATGGATGGGAAATTGGATACGAGTCAGCACTGCCCTGGCAGCCAGGGGTGACACCCCTCTCCTGGGGGGCACCAAGCCCAGCAGGACCAGTGGGGCCAGGGATGGGATTGTCCCACTCTACTCTGCACTGGGGCAGCCCCACCTCAAATAATGTCAGAAGTTTTGGTCACTGCAGTATGAGAAAGAGTGTTCAAAGGAGGGCAGTGAAGATGGGGAAGGGCCTAAGGGGAAGCTGTGTGAAGAGCGGCAGAGGGCTCTCTGCCTCTTCTGCCTGGAGGAGACTGATGGGAGACCTCATTGAGGTCTCGGACTTGCTCTTGACAGGAAGAGGAGAAGCAGGCACTAATCTCTTTGTATTGTCCCCAGTGATAGGGAGTGGCCTGTAGTTGTGCCAGGGGAGATTTAGGTTGGGTAACAGAAAAAGGTTTTTATGCAGAGGATAGCTGGGCACTGAAACAGGCACCTCAGGGCAGCACCAAGTCTGAGAAAGCTCAAGCTGCATTTGGACAATACTCTCAAGCACATGCTGTGACTCTTGAGGACGCTCCTGTGCAGGGCCAGGAGTTGGACTTCATGATCCTTGTGAGTCCTTCCAACTCAGCTTATTCTGTGATTCAGTGATTCCGTTTATTACAGTAGACTCTCTGGTCATGGGTCTTCTCAAAAAGGATATCCAGGAAAAGAGGGAAGCCATGAAGAGCATTTCCAGGGGCACAGCCTGACCAGCAATATCAGCCGGCAAAACAAAGGTTTTGCTAAGCCATGGCCCTTTGATGAAGCCAAACAGTTACAATCAAGGCAACCTATTAGTACAGATGGCGCTACACTCTGCGAGTACAGCCAAGGCCATGAGGTCACAGCAGGCTCTGATGTCGCAGCAGGCTGAGCTGACAGCAGGCTCTGAGGTCACAGAGGCCCCAGAGCTCCGTGGTTGCACAGCACCACAAGGACTCAGCAGTCAGTCCCTGACTACAACTGCTGTGGCAGCAGCGTCGGCAGCAGCAGCGGTGCTGACATTGCGGACAGCAGTGCTGACATTGGGGACAGCGGTGTCGGGAAAGCCGTGAAGGACAGTGGTGGCAGCAAGAGCTGGGAACTGGCACAGGGCAAGGCACCATGGCCCTTGCTCTGCGCCTCTTCCTCCCACTCCTGCTGGCAGTGGCCCTGCCTGCCAGGGCAGCCCAGGCTGCTCCATGGCCAGCACAAGGAGCAGGTGAGCCGGGGCCTGGCTCCCCTTTCCCGGGACAGTGCTCCCTTCTCCCTGGGACGCCTTGGGGATGGTTTTCCCCAGGCTTTAAGGGAGGGTTTGCTCTGGGAGGGAGAGAGCTCCAATGGGGCGAGGGCTGCCCCCGTTTTGTCTCCAGGGATGCTGTACAGGGGCTGCAAAGAGTGTGGAGAGTGAGCAGAGGCAGCCCAGAGCTCCCCAGGCCCCTGGGCAGCTTTGGCCATGTTCATTGACATCTGCCTCCTATGCCCTGACACGACCCCCTTGCAGTGCCCAGTTCCCTAAGGCAGAGGGGCATCCCCGCATACCATGGAAATGGTTCTGATCTCTGCTCCCTTCTAGACTGGGAACGTGATACCGATTATGTGGAAGCCCTGGTGAAGAATGGTTTGCAGTTCTTTCAGGATATTGAAAGCAAGTTCAGAGGGTGCCTTTCCTGACAGAATAATCCGTGTCAGTGTGGCAAGAGCTCACTCATGTGCCATTGCCCTTAACATGCTCTCAGGGTTGAAGGATTCTGGAATTTTTGCCCTGCTCCCTTCTGGAGCCCTGAGTGATCCCACAGCATGGCTGTCAGGGGCAGGAAGGAGCATTTAGCTGGCAATGCTCTTGCCCTGTGCAATGCCAGGGTGTCCTTCCGTGTGCTCTGTGCAGCCACGGAGAAGAGCAGAGAGGGAAGGGGCCGGGCCCAGGCCTGTGCCCCGGGGCTGTGCCTTGGGTGGCTCCTTTGGCAGCCCCAGGGAGCCTGAGGAACTCCTGCAGTGCCACGGGAGCTCTTCTCTCCTGCCTTTCTTTGCAGCCAAGTCCCTTCGCCAAGGTGATCTGGCTTCCGAAGCGATGTCCAAGACCAAGATTGTAGGAGATGCTGAGGGTAGGTCAAGGCTTTTCCTTCTGGAAGAGCTGCCACCTCAGAGCCCAAAAGTCAGCCAGTAGGGCAGAGGTGATAGAAGCTTCTGTGGCCGTTCAGTTACAGGTGTGTCCACAGGGAACACTTCTGCAGCTCCTTTGGTGGATGCTGCAGGCAAGTCCAGCTCCCATCGCAGGGGTGAGTCAAGTTTCCCTGCTGACCCCACAGGCTGAGCCCCAGGTCTCTGGGATCTGTTACTGGATAATGGAAATACTTTGCCCTAAGGTCCTCCAACAGGGAAGTACAAATCTATGGGACCCAAGAGACCCCAGGAGTCATCTGAACTCATCAGGCAAACATTGAAGGAAACGCTGCAGGGAGGACCAGGTGGGTGCATGTCCCTGAGCCTTCCCCTGACACTCAGCACCTGGGGCCTTTCTCTGCACATCTGGACACGCCGTGCCCGGCACAGCGGGAAGGGATCCATGGCAGCCTCGCTGCCCCACTGCTGCTTTCACACCCTGCAGGGCTGTTTCCCAGCCTGGCCTGGCTGCAGCTTCCACCCAGCTCAGCAGGAAGGCATTGGGCATCAGCTGACAGGGAGCCCAATCTGCACCACGGGCCATGCACACCCTGAGATCCCTGCAATTTCCGGGGCCCCAGGACGATAGGAAGGGTGGCTGTTTCAATGAGGGATAGTCTTTGGTCTGCCTGAAGATCCTGGGAATCTTCCTGATCCTTATCAGTGTCTTTGACAAGCATTGCCTCCTGAAGATGCCCCCTGTCCAATGGGCAACACCTCCATCTGATCTGGCTGTGCTTTTCCTTTCTCCAGAAGTGGACAGAGAGGATGTGCTGAAGGCAAGGTCTCCCGGAGGAAGCAGTGGCTCCGTTCCAGCCTCTGCTGCAGGAAGGGAGGCGATGCCGGGCACAGACACAGGAGGTAATTGCTCCTCTGGGTCTGAGCCCTGCTGAGGCTGGAGCTGCCACCTCTGCTGCTTGGTAGTGCCTGCCCTCCAGGGATGCTGCCCAGGGGCTGCAAAGAGTGTGGAGAGTGAGCAGAGGCAGCCCAGAGCTCCCCAGGCCCCTGGGCAGCTTCGGCCATCTCCATTGACATCTGCCTCCTATGGCCTGACCCAACCCCCTTGCAGTACCCAGTTCCCTATGACAGAGGGGCATCCCAGCACACCACGGAAATGGTTCTGATCTCTGCTCCCTTCTAGACTGGGAACGTGATACAGATTATGTGGAAGCCCTGGTGAAGAATGGTTTGCAGTTCTTTCAGGATATTGAAGGCAAGTTCAGAGGGTGCCTTTCCTGACAGAATAATCCGTGTCAGTGTGGCAAGAGCTCACTCATGTGCCATTGCCCTTAACATGCTCTCAGGGTTGAAGGATTCTGGAATTTTTGCCCTGCTCCCTTCTGGAGCCCTGAGTGATCCCACAGCATGGCTGTCAGGGGCAGGAAGGAGCATTTAGCTGTCAATGCTCTTGCCGTGTGCAATGCCAGTGTGTCCTTCCGTGTGCTCTGTGCAGCCACGGAGAAGAGCAGAGAGGGAAGGGGCCGGGCCCAGGGCTGTGCCCCGGGGCTGTGCCTTGGGTGGCTCCTTTGGCAGCCCCAGGGAGCCTGAGGAACTCCTGCAGTGCCACGGGAGCTCTTCTCTCCTGCCTTTCTTTGCAGCCAAGTCCCTTCGCCAAGGTGATCTGGCTTCCGAAGCGATGTCCAAGACTGAGACTGTAGGAGATGCTGAGGGTAGGTCAAGGCTTTTCCTTCTGGAAGAGCTGCCACCTCAGAGCCCAAAAGTCAGCCAGTAGGGCAGAGGTGACAGAAGCTTCTGTGGCTGTTCCGTTGCAGGTGTGTCTGCAGGGAAGACTTCTGCAGCTCCTTTGGTGGATGCAGCACACAAGCCCAGCTCCCGTCGCAGGGGTGAGTTGTGTGTCCCTTCTGACCCCACAGGCTGAGCCCTGGGTCTGTGGGATCTGTTCCTTGAAAATGCAAATACTTTGCCCTAAGGTCCTCCAACAGGGAGGTACAAAGCTACAAGACCCAAGAGACCCCAGGAGTCATCTGAACTCATCAGGCAAACATTGAAGGAAATGCTGCAGGGAGGACCAGGTGGGTGCATGTCCCTGAGCCTTCCCCTGACACTCAGCACTCGGGGCCTTTCTCTGCACATCTGGACACGCCGTGCCCGGCACAGCGGGAAGGGATCCATGGCAGCCTCGCTGCCCCACTGCTGCTTTCACACCCTGCAGGGCTGTTTCCCAGCCTGGCCTGGCTGCAGCTTCCCCCCAGCTCAGCAGGAAGGCATTGGACATCAGCTGACAGGGAGCCCAATCTGCACCACGGGCCATGCACACCCTGAGATCCCTGCAATTTCCGGGGCCCCAGGAAGATAGGAAGGGTGGCTGTTTCAATGAGGGATAGTCTTTGGTCTGCCTGAAGATCCTGGGAATCTTCCTGATCCTTATCAGTGTCTTTGACAAGCATTGCCTCCTGAAGATGCCCCCTGTCCAATGGGCAACACCTCCATCTGATCTGGCTGTGCTTTTCCTTTCTCCAGAAGTGGACAGAGAGGATGTGCTGAAGGCAAGGTCTCCCGGAGGAAGCAGTGGCTCCGTTCCAGCCTCTGCTGCAGGAAGGGAGGCGATGCCGGGCACAGACACAGGAGGTAATTGCTCCTCTGGGTCTGAGCCCTGCTGAGGCTGGAGCTGCCACCTCTGCTGCTTGGTAGTGCCTGCCCTCCAGGGATGCTGCCCAGGGGCTGCAAAGAGTGTGGAGAGTGAGCAGAGGCAGCCCAGAGTTCCTCAGGCCCCTGGGCAGCTTTGGCCATGTCCATTGACATCCGCCTCCCACAGCTTGACACGACCCCCTTGCAGTGCCCAGTTCCCTAAGGCAGAAGGGGACCCAGGAATGCCCTGAACAAGGTTCTCATCTCTGCTCCTTTGTAGATGAGGCTCCTGGGGAGGCTTCTCCATTAACTTGGCTGGATAAAGTTTCAAAGCCCTTGGAGCTTCTTGTAGGTATGTTCTCAGTGTCCCACCAAGCAATAATCATTGACAACTTGGAAGCAACCTGATGACAGAAATTTCATTGGCTGTTGAGTTACAGGTGTGACTGAAGGGAGGAATTCGGCACCTCCTTTCCTGATTGCTTCAGGCAAGCGCAGCTCCCGTCACAGGGGTGAGCCGTGTGTCCCTGCTGATCCGACAGGCTGAACCCTGGGTTTGTGGGATCCATTCCTGTAAAAATGGAACTATTTTCTTTTAAGGTCCTCCAACAGAGAAGTACAAACATAGACAAGAGAAGGAATTGCTTGGGTCAGACAACAACCTGAAACAAATTGTGGAAATGCTGCAGAGAGGACCAGGTGGGTGCATGTCCCTGAGCCTTCCCCTGACACTCAGCACCCGCGGCCTTTCTCTGCACATCTGGACACGCCGTGCCCGGCACAGCGGGAAGGGATCCATGGCAGCCTCGCTGCCCCACTGCTGCTTTCACACCCTGCAGGGCTGTTTCCCAGCCTGGCCTGGCTGCAGCTTCTCCCCAGCTCAGCAGGAAGGCATTGGGCATCAGCTGACAGGGAGCCCAAACTGCACCACAGGCCACGGCACACCCTGAGATCCCTGCAATTTCCTGGGCCCCAGGACGATAGGAAGGGTGGCTGTTTCAATGAGGGATAGTCTTTGGTCTGCCTGAAGATCCTGGGAATCTTCCTGATCCTTATCAGTGTCTTTGACAAGCATTGCGTCCTGAAGATGCCCCCTGACCAATGGGGAGCACCTCCATCTGATCCGGCTGTGCTTTTCCTTTCTCCAGAAGTGGACAGAGAGGATGTGCTGAAGGCAAGGTCTCCCGGAGGAAGCAGTGGCTCCGTTCCGGCCTCTGCTGCAGGAAGGGAGGCGATGCCAGGCACAGACACAGGAGGTAATTGCTCCTCTGGGCCTGAGTCCTGCTAAGGCTTGAGCTGGCACCTCTGCTGCTTGGTAGTGCCTGCCCTCCAGGGATGCTGCCCAAGGGCTGCAATGAGTGTGGAGAGTGAGCAGAGGCAGCCCAGAGCTCCCCAGGCCCCTGGGCAGCTTTGGCCATGTCCATTGACATCTGCCTCCTATGGCCTGACACGACCCCCTTGCAGTGCCCAGTTCCCTAAGGCAGAGGGGGATCCCAGCACACCATGTTAATGGCTCTGATCTCTGCTCCCTTCTAGACTGGCATACTGGGAATGTTTTTTCAGCACCTTGGCTGGAAGATAGTTTGGAACCAGTGAGACCTCCCACAGGTAAGAAATCTATGTTCCTCCATGGAATAGTGATTGAAAACCTGGCAGGAACTACGTAACAGAAGATTCTGTGGCTGTTGAGTTACAGTTGTGACGGCAGGGAAAACACTTCCAGCTCCTTTGGTGGATGCTGCACAGAAGCCCAGCTCCCATCGCAGGGGTGTGTTGTGTGTCCCTGCTGACCCCACAGCCTGAGCCCTGGGTCTGTGGGATATGTTCCTGGGAAATGGAAATATTTTCTGTTAAGGTCCTCCAACAGGGAAGAACAAACCCAGAGAAGAAAATAGATCTCTGAAGCCTTCTGAACTTCTGGACCAGATGCTTACTGATCTGGAGAGACATCGTGGTAGGTGCATGTCCCTGAGCCTTCCCCTGACACTCAGCACCCATGGCCTTTCTCTGCACATCTGGACACGCCGTGCCCGGCACAGCGGGAAGGGATCCATGGCAGCCTCGCTGCCCCACTGCTGCTTTCACACCCTGCAGGGCTGTTTCCCAGCCTGGCCTGGCTGCAGCTTCCCCCCAGCTCAGCAGGAAGGCATTGGGCATCAGCTGACAGGGAGCCCAACCTGCACCACGGGCCAGGCACACCCTGAAATCCTTGCAATTTCCTGGGCCCTGGGTAGATCAGAAAGGACAGCTTTTTGGAGATGGATGGTTCTGGCCAATCCAAAAAGTTTATAGGGATTCCTGATCCTTATCCATGTCTTTGACAAATACTGCCTCCTGAAGATGCCCCCTGTCCAATGGGGAATATTTCAATCTGACAGAGCTGTCCTTTCTTCCAGAAGTGGACGGAGAGGATGTGTTGAGAGCGGCGTTTCCTGAAGGAAGCAGTGGCTCTGTTCCAGCCTCTGCTGCAGGAAGGGAGGCGATGCCGGGCACAGACACAGGAGGTAATTGCTGCTCTGGGCCTGAGCCCTGCTGAGGCTGGAGCTGCCACCTCTGCTGCTTGGTAGTGCCTGCCCTCCAGGGATGCTGCCCAGGGGCTGCAATGAGTGTGGAGAGTGAGCAGAGGCAGCCCAGAGCTCCCCAGGCCCCTGGGCAGCTTTGGCCATGTCCATTGACATCTGCCTCCTATGGCCTGACACGACCCCCTTGCAGTGCCCAGTTCCCTATGGCAGAGGGGCATCCCAGAACACCATGTTAATGGTTCTGATCTCTGCTCCCTTCTAGACTGGGATACTGGGAATGTTTTTTCAGCACCTTGGCTGGAAGATAGTTTGGAACCAGTGAGACCTCCCACAGGTAAGAAATCTATGTTCCTCCATGGAATAGTGATTGAAAACCTGGCAGGAACTACGTAACAGAAGATTCTGTGGCTGTTGAGTTACAGTTGTGACGGCAGGGAAAACACTTCCAGCTCCTTTGGTGGATGCTGCACAGAAGCCCAGCTCCCATCGCAGGGGTGAGTTGTGTGTCCTGCTGACCCCACAGCCTGAGCCCTGGGTCTGTGGGATATGTTCCTGGGAAATGGAAATATTTTCTGTTAAGGTCCTCCAACAGGGAAGAACAAACCCAGAGAAGAAAATAGATCTCTGAAGCCTTCTGAACTTCTGGACCAGATGCTTACTGATCTGGAGAGACATCGTGGTAGGTGCATGTCCCTGAGCCTTCCCCTGACACTCAGCACCCACGGCCTTTCTCTGCACATCTGGACCCGCCATGCCCGGCACAGCGGGAAGGGATCCATGGCAGCCTCGCTGCCCCACTGCTGCTTTCACACCCTGCAGGGCTGTTTCCCAGCCTGGCCTGGCTGCAGCTTCCCCCCAGCTCAGCAGGAAGGCATTGGACATCAGCTGACAGGGAGCCCAACCTGCACCACGGGCCAGGCACACCCTGAGATCCCTGCAATTTCCTGGGCCCTGGGTAGATCAGAAAGGACAGCTTTTTGGAGATGGATGGTTCTGGCCAATCCAAAAAGTTTATAGAGATTCCTGATCCTTATCAGTGTCTTTGACAAATACTGCCTCCTGAAGATGCCCCCTGTCCAATGGGGAATATTTCAATCTGACAGAGCTGTCCTTTCTTCCAGAAGTGGACGGAGAGGATGTGTTGAGAGCGGCGTTTCCTGGAGGAAGCAGTGGCTCTGTTCCTGCCTCTGCTGCAGGAAGGGAGGCGATGCCGGGCACAGACACAGGAGGTAATTGCTGCTCTGGGCCTGAGCCCTGCTGAGGCTGGAGCTGCCACCTCTGCTGCTTGGTAGTGCCTGCCCTCCAGGGATGCTGCCTAGGGGCTGCAATGAGTGTGGAGAGTGAGCAGAGGCAGCCCAGAGCTCCCCAGGCCCCTGGGCAGCTTCGGCCATGTCCATTGACATCTGCCTCCTATGGCCTGACACGACCCCCTTGCAGTGCCCAGTTCCCTAAGGCAGAGGGGGATCCCAGAACACCATGGAAATGGTTCTGATCTCTGCTCCCTTCTAGACTGGGATCACGACATGGATTATCTGGAAACCCTGGCTCATAACCATTTTCAATTCTTGGAAGATGCTGAAGGCAAGTTCAGAGGGTGCCTTTCCTGACAGAATAATCCGTGTCAGTGTGGCAAGAGCTCACTCATGTGCCATTGCCCTTATCATGATCTCTGGGTTGAAGGATTCTGGAATTTTTGCCCTGCTCCCTTCTGGAGCCCTGAGTGATCCCACAGCATGGCTGTCAGTGGCAGGAAGGAGCATTTAGCTGTCAATGCTCTTGCCGTGTGCAATGCCAGGGTGTCCTTCCGTGTGCTCTGTGCAGCCACGGAGAAGAGCAGAGAGGGAAGGGGCCGGGCCCAGGGCTGTGCCCTGGGGCTGTGCCTTGGGCGGCTCCTTTGGCAGCCCCAGGGAGCCTGAGAATTTCCTGCAGTGCCACGGGAGCTGTTCTCTCCTGCCTTTCTTTGCAGCTGAATCTTTTCATCAAGGTGATCTGGCTTCCAAAGCCATGTCCGGGACTGAGGCTCTGGGATCGAGGAGTGATCCTCTGGGAGATGCTGAGGGTAAGTCAAGGCTTTTCCTTCTAGGAGAGCTGCCAGCTCAGACCTCAAAGTCAGCCTCTGGGAAAGGACACTGGTGCCCAAGGTCCCTCCTGATGCCAAGGGGTGGCAAGGTGCCTGCAGGCCCCAGCTCTGGGGGAAACAGAGAACGTCCTGCCCATGTGCACTGTGCTGCCAGCTCAGCAGTTGGGCACAGCACGGCCTCACGCTCCCCATTGCTCCCACAGATGCAGCCGTCGCCACATCACGTGTTCCCGACTCCCAGAAGGGCATTTTAAGCGCTGTCTGTCAGGGAACACGGTGTTTGCTTGAGTTAATGGCCATTGTGGCTGGTGGGGAGCTAGTCATCATGTTGTGCTGTGTTGGAATCTGGTATTGCTGGAAGAGGAAACGGTGAGTGTTTTGTTCATCTGTCCCTCAAACAGCTTCTTTTGAAAGTCTACTGTAGGCAGGAAACATTCCCAGTTGAGAATGCTGTGGAGTTGTGGATAGTCAGTGGTTGTCCAAATAACTGCTGACGGTTCTGCTGCTGCCCAGTGCTTTCATTGGCCTCTTAATTGCTGGGCCTTGTCCTGGGGAGCCCGCTGGGGCTGCAGCCTCTGCTGGCTCCCACTGAGGCTGCCTGGCCAAGAGCAGCCCCAGGGGCAGTGGGCAGAGGCAAAGCAAGGTGGGCAGGAGAAAGAGCAGGGCCCAGATTGCCCTGGAAAGGCAGAGGCGCTCTGGGGCCCGCTCCTGGCCAGGGACCCTGCCCAGAGCCATCCCCTGCTGGCCGGGGCCTTGAGGGGCAGCTGTGCAGCTGGGCCAAGCTGTGCCAGCAGCTGCAGCCGTGCTGGGGAGCCCTGCCAGCCCTGGGCCTTGCTGTGCAGGAGGGTCCCTGTGCCAGCACCAGCTGAGCCTTCAGACACCTCCTCTCTTCACAGACACCTCCTTGAAGAAAAGCTGAAAGCTGGTGGCTGGTCCCGAGATCTCTACAGCCAGAAGAGCTACAGCAGCAGCTCTGAATCTGACCAGCTTATATTTGCACCTCCAAGCTCTGTGGTTCTTTGAGGCCACAGGCCCAGCCTTCCATCCAGGGCCGAAGGTGAAACCCCCAGGAAAGGATTTGGATGCGTTCAACTGAACCTCGACTGAGAGCTTCCAGGATCAGCTCTTCTGTTCCAATAAAGACATGGAGTGGCTACCCCAGTGTCCATGTGCTGCCCCCAGCAAATCCTAGAGGACCCCGGCACTGGCTGAGCTCCATGCCCGGGAGCAGCCCACGGTGTGGGCAGGTAGGAGCCAGGCAGGGGCTGCTGTGACCAGCGGCGGGGCCCCGAGGGGCTGGGGGAGCCTGTGCTGATTGTCCCTGAGCTGAGGGCACATTTCCTTCAGTGCCATCACCTGGGCATGGAGCTCCTGCAGTGGCACAGCCCAGAAAAGAGGGAAGGCATCAAGGGCATCTCCAGAGGCACAGCCTGACCAGCAATGGCGGCAGGCAAAACAAAGCTCCTCCTTCTTAATTAACACACACTCGATCGGACCGAACTGATGGGCCATCAGCAATCCAGGGTGCTGCACAGGGTCTGCTCCTCTGGGCCAGGGGCAGGACGGAAGGGATGAGGAAGAGCCACGGGGCCCGACAGGGCTAATGAACAGCGCCGGAGGCACAATAGCCCAGCTGCAACTACATTTGATTTCCAGGTCAAAACACTCGGCATAGCTGGGCTGGGCTGGGCTGGCGTTGCCCGTAAGGCACCTGGGGGCTTTGGAGTCCCCCATGAGGTGCACGGGGGCTGGGGTCCCTTGTGAGACACACAGGGGTATTTTAGTTCCCTCTGAGGTATGGAGGGCACTGGGGGTCCCCTGTAAGGCATGCAAGGGATTTGGAATCCTGTGTGAGGCATGCAGGCGGTTTGGGATCTCTCCCAAGCTGTGCAGGGTGCTGGGGTCTCTCCTGAGGCACATGAGGGGGGCTTGGGGCTCTCATTTCACATGTGGAGAGGGCTGTGGACTCCCATAAGCGCGCCGGTGCTTTGGTCCCTCCCGCTGCTCGCAGCGGGGACTGGAGTCTTTTCTGAGGCCCGCAGGGGACGGGGTCCCTCCCCGGGCTCTCTCCGGGTCCCTGAGGGGCCCGGCGGGCTCGGCGCTGCCGCCGTGCCGGCCCGGTGAGGGCCCAAGGCGACGCTGCCCCGCCGGGCCCCGCTGCACGGGCACGGCACGGGCGGTGCTGAGCGCCGGGCAGGCGGCCCCCGAGCCCCCGGCCCTGCCTCCATCGGAGCACGGACAGCCCCGCAGGCAGCGCCCGGGAATGGCAGAGGAGCCGTGGGGAGCCGCGCTCTGCGCCGCGCTCTCCCCACAGAACGAGGCTCCCAGGGAGCACCCGCCTCCTGCGCGGCCTTGGCAACGCCCAGCGGGATTCGGGGAACTCAACTTGCCAGGGAGAAAAACAATTCAGAGGACACTTGTTCAGGCCTTTTAAAAGGTTCATTGAGAAACATCTTAAAATCCCAGGCTAAATCGTGTGGTTTAATGTGTGTTCTCCTTGAAGACGCTTTGATTGTAACTCCCAGTGGTGCCGGGCCCTGTCCCAGCCAGCACCCACACCCAGGAGCTCCCATGTCTGCAGCACGGCTGAATTTGGGACTTGACATTGCTATTGCACGTAGAACCATGAAATGTCTCATTTGTCCAATGTCATATAACTCAATTCTTGTGAAGAAAAACAGACAGGCAGGATATAGCTGCCTGGCAGGACATGCTCTCCTCACTGGGAGGGCACCTCTTCAGATCCATTCCCACAAAATCCTGCCCCAACCTTGAGCTCACAATAGGCTCTGAGGTGACAGCTGGCTCAGGTCACAGCAGACTGAAGTCAGAGCAGGCTCTGAGGTCACGGCAGGCTCAGAGGTGACAGCAGGCTGAGCTGACAGCAGGCTCTGAGGTCACAGAGGCCCCAGAGCCCCGTGGTTGCACAGCACCACAAGGACCCAGCAGTCAGTCCCTGACCACAACTGCTGTGGCAGCAGCGGCGGCAGCAGCAGCGGTGCTGACATTGAGACAGTGGTGCTGACATTGGGACAGCGGTGTCAGGACAGTGGTGGCAGCAAGAGCTGGGAACTGGCACAGGGCAAGGCACCATGGCCCTTGCTCTGCGCCTCTTCCTCCTGCTCCTGCTGGCAGTGGCCCTGCCTGCCAGGGCAGCCCAGGCTGCTCCATGGCCAGCACAAGGAGCAGGTGAGCCGGGGCCTGGCTCCCCTTTCCCGGGACAGGGCTCCCTTCTCCTTGGAATGCCTTGGGGATGGTTTTCCCCAGGCTTTAAGGGAGGGTTTGCTCTGGGAGGGAGAGAGCTCCAATGGGGCGAGGGCTGCCTCAGTTTTGTCTCCAGGGATGCTGCACAGGGGCTGCAATGAGTGTGGAGTGTGAGCAGAGGCAGCCCAGAGCTCCCCAGGCCCCTGGGCAGCTTCGGCCATGTCCATTGACATCTGCCTCCTATGGCCTGATCCAACCCCCTTGCAGTGCCCAGTTCTCTAAGGCAGAGGGGCATCCCAGCATACCATGGAAATGGCTCTAATCTCTGCTCCCTTCTAGACTGGGAACGTGATACAGATTATGTGGAAGCCCTGGTGAAGAATGGTTTGCAGTTCTTTCAGGATATTGAAGGCAAGTTCAGAGGGTGCCTTTTTTGACAGAATAATCCGTGCCAGTGTGGCAAGAGCTCACTCATGTGCCATTGCCCTTAACATGCTCTCAGGGTTGAAGGATTCTGGAATTTTTGCCCTGCTCCCTTCTGGAGCCCTGAGTGATCCCACAGCATGGCTGTCAGGGGCAGGAAGGAGCATTTAGCTGTCAATGCTCTTGCTGTGTGCAATGCCAGGGTGTCCTTCCGTGTGCTCTGTGCAGCCACGGAGAAGAGCAGAGAGGGAAGAGGCCGGGCCCAGGGCTGTGCCTTGGGGTTGTGCCTTGTGCAGCTCCTTTGGCAGCCCCAGGGAGCCTGAGGATCTCCTGCAGTGCCATGGGAGCTCTTCTCTCCTGCCTTTCTTTGCAGCCAAGTCCCTTCGCCAAGGTGATATGGCTTCCGAAGCTATGTCCAAGACTGAGCCTGTAGGAGATGCTGAGGGTAGGTCAAGGCTTTTCCTTCTGGAAGAGCTGCCACCTCAGAGCCCAAAAGTCAGCCAATAGGGCAGAGGTGATAAAAGCTTCTGTGGCCGTTCAGTTACAGGTGTGTCCACAGGGAAGACTTCTGCAGCTCCTTTGGTGGATGCTGCAGGCAAGTCCAGCTCCCGTCGCAGGGGTGAGTCGAGTTTCCCTGCTGACCCCACAGGCTGAGCCCCGGGTCTGTGGGATCTGTTACTGGATAATGGAAATACTTTGCCCTAAGGTCCTCCAACAGGGAAGTACAAATCTATGGGACCCAAGATGTGGGTGTTTCTGAGTTTTGTGTATTTTACAGTTTTCTGTACCCCAGTTCAAAATGGCCTCCAAGTTCTTTTCCCCTGACTTCCATCTTGTTGTTTATCTCCCTCCTGATTATTTTTAGCATACAGTTGTTACATTTACCTCTGCTAGCCATTGGAGACTACTCTCCATTGGTTAGCTTTTCCCGCCACCCATCCTGTCCATCACCCCTACCCTCCCACGCCAATCACTCTGAGGCCTGAGCCTAGGGATTGGCTGGGTCCTGACCCTCTCTCTTCCCCAGTTCTGATGGTTGGTTCTGTTCATATGTTGGCCACTCCTTATTTCCACCCCATTGGCTGTGTTGTTCATCCCCTCCCCGGTTTTGCACGGTATAAGAGCTCATGTTCTGGCTAGCTCGGGGTCTCTCGTCCCGAAACTCCGAGCAGAGAATAAAGCTTTCCCTGTTCCACCTCTACGAGAGTCCCTTCTGTCCTTTACCGACCCCTTTGCGATCGCCCTCGGAGTGGAGCGTGGGTCAAGACCCCACGGAACACGAGGCTGTTCAGCGTGCCGGGGCTGGCCGGGCGAAGAGGCGCGCTGCGACAGGAGTGGCGTCCAACGTGGGGCCCCACTGCCTTTACTCGAGAGCGACTTGTGGTGTAGGACCCAGCGGCTGGATCCTCGGATCCACTCGGATATAAAGTTTTTGGGAGACCGCCAGGGGTCCGAACTTTCTGTGGTTCTACACACCACCGGTCGAAGCAGCCACACATTGGTGCGCTCCCGGTGGAAGAAGAGGACAGCTCCAGCGCCCGGGAGTCCTCTTCGGGGTCGGTGCCTGAACTTCGTCCCCTTGTTTCTGCGACTGGACCAGGTAAGTGAAAGCTTACCGGCGGGGAGTGGCCCTTTTTCCAGGTGGGAGGGGGAACTCCCAACTCAGGGAAGGGGCTCTGAGCAAAAACTCAGACGCCTCAGGCTGCGCAGCCCCCGGGGAGAGCGGGTGGAGTTTTTGGGTTGTTGGTTTTCAGCTCTCCTTTTCCTCCCCGGGTTCGGAGGGGTCCTGTCGCTTTTATTTTGAGTTGTAACGTGAGATCTGTGTTTGGAATTTGGAGTTTGAGTTTTTGCCGCTCCCGGTGACGAGGTTGGTGGCCTGGCCGGGTTCTTAAGTGCGGTGTGTGTGGCTTTTTTGTTGCTTCTGTGGTACGAGGTTCAGGCTTGGGTGGTACAAATAACATCGAGTCATGGGCGCACGACTCAGTACCACCCAGAGAGAAGTTTACATTCAAGTTAAAGGGTTTCTTATTGTGGTTAATTTTAAGTTCTCTAAAAGAGAGCTTAGAGAATTTATACGGTTTCTCTTCCTCCACTTCCCCAAAGCGTCCTCCCGATTGACGGACACCGTTCTATTTTGGAGTGCGGTGTATGTAAAATTTTCTAATTTGGCCAAGTCGGGAGATAAGGAGGCAGCCAAATTTCTTAATTGGGTTCAGCAGATTCGATCTGCGTGCTTAAAAATACAGGGAGTGGAGAAAGGGACCACTGATGGTTGTTCCCCCGGTTTAAGCTGTTCTCGTCCTAGTCCCCCTGCCCGACCCCCTCTTCCCAGATCTGGCATCCTTAAGGGGTCCGCCAGCCCTGTCCCCTCGGGAACCAGAAAATCCCCCCGCCCAGGCAGTCCTGGCCAGACTGCTTGGGATTCCCAAAGCGGGCTCACTCCACTCGCCCGGGAAACTTTTCTTCCCCAAACCCTCCCTAGTTCTAAGCCCAAAGTTAGGTTTTCGTTCGCTGAACCCCTTGGTGCACAAAATGGCCTCCCAGACCCCTCTCCCCAAAATGGCGGCGGCCACATGGCACGCTCGTCGTCCCTCTTCTCCATTTTCCCTTCCCGTTCTGTCCCTTCTTCTCCTAAACACCCGCGCCAGTGCACCAACCCCTTCCTTCCCATAACTCCTCCCCTTTCCCACAAAGAGTCTCCTCCCTTCCCTCCGCCCTCCTACCACACCCCCTCTCAATCTCCTCCCCTTAAGTCACCGCCCACAATGACCTCATTCCCCAGCGCCCCGCCCTCGGACTGGTCCGAGCCCTGCCCCTCTTCCGGTTCCCACGCCCCGCCTTCCGGTTCCCACGGTTGGAGTCCGGAAGAGGGGGGCCCGGAAACCGGAAGCCCCGATCCAGATAGCATCCCTGTCCTGACTCCAGTAACATACAGGGGGAATAGGGCGGGGAGAAACAACGCGGCTACCTGGAGGCCATTGCCCCAGGGGTTGATCAAGGATCTGATGAAGACCCTGAAGGAGTACGGATGGGATAGTCCGTACTTCCAGGGAATGTTGGCATCTTCGTTAGCGGGTCAAGTGGTAGTCCCTTACGACCTAAAGCAGCTCTTCCGTTGCCTGTCAAATAAGACTGAGTATAAGTTGTGGCTGGCAACGTGGAGAGACTTGCTTGGACGTACCCTACCCAGCTTGTTAAAAGATCCTACAACCTCCATGGACAATGGCGGGGACCCCATCACATTAGATCATTTGATGGGGGAGGAGGATTGGAAGAGTGCCTCGGACCAGGCAGAAAACATCCTGGAGGGCGTCCTAGAAATTATAAAAGAAAAGGCACAATTAGCATTCTGTGACATGCGGCCTGCAGGGCCATTAACACCTTATGCCGAGATTTTTCAGGGACCTGCGGAGCCTTTTGTAGGTTTCGTAGAGCGCTTGACCACCGCCATCGAACAGCAAGTCCCGAGGGTACATGCCAGAGAGGAGATCCTGGAGGAAATGGTCTCCACCCATGCTAATGAGGTGTGTCGGGAGATCATCCTCCGGATCCCCAAACAGCCCGGGGAGTACCCAACGCTGGATGAAATGCTGCGGGCGGTCAGCGCAGTGGCAGCAACTCCAAGGATGAGGCCACAACTGGAGAGAAGGAAAGGGGGCCCGAAGGTCGCAATGGTCCAACACGGGGAAGAGGACAAAACACCAAAAACACCGAGAAGGGCGCCAGGAGACAGGCCCTGTTTCCTGTGTGGAAGAAAAGGACACTGGTCCAGCCAGTGCCCGAAAAGAAAAGACTTTGATGACTTTTTGAAACGGGAGGGAGGGGGAGAGAGGAACAAAGGGCCCGCGAAGCAAAAAAACTAGCTGCAGAGCGCGGAGCCCCCCGGCGTGACGACGACAACTGGGAGGGTGAGGCCGTCGGGGTGAGTGACAAAAAAACAGAGCCCTCAAACGCTTTTGATTCTATTTTTCAGACTTCAAAGCCGGACATGACTACAAACCTGACACAGACCAACCTGCCAGAAATTCCTCCTCAGGACATGACTGCAAAGGACCTGGTGCTGCCTGAGCCGGAGGGATCCCTGACGATGACCTCAAGGTATGAGCCCTTTCGGCTCCAATTGGCCGAGCCTCTTCACCTGCGGGATCGCGATTGGCATACAGCCGTGGTCTCAAGGGAGAGAGGTACGTGGGGTCTGATTGATAGCAAGTATGTCGTCGTGGGGGATTGCAAGTATACACCTCAGGACATACATATCGCGCCTGGGACAATAACAGCAGACCCGGAGCGATTTGTCTTATGGCTGCACACAGACGACCCACCCACATTCTTACCAAAGGGACAAATTATTGCACAGCTCATCCCGAACCCCTTGCTCAATGACCTGCGAGCAAACGGGGACGAAGAGCAGACGACGGGAGGAGACTGTGCAGAAGAGTCACCTGATGTCCTAGCGGTAAGAAAGATTACACGGCACAAACCAACGGACACGTGTAAAGTTAGTGTGGGTGGGGAATCCAAACTGATAAAAGGAGTCTGGGACACGGGGGCGGATGTGACGGTCATTCCGGAGAGTTTGTGGCCGTCACATTGGGAGTTACAAAACGTGGCAAAGCACGTCTCTGGAGTAGGCGGGCTTCAATTGGCACGACAATCTAAGGACGTGGTGCAAATTGAGGGGCCGAATGGGCAATTGGCTTCTCTTCGCCCATTCGTTTTGGATTATGACACACCCCTGTGGGGGAGAGACCTAATGACGCAGTGGGGGGTCACAATTGGCTTTCCTGACCCACCCAGAGTTAATACAGTGACCATTGAAGAGCGTCCCACCATCAAACTAAATTGGCTGTCAGACATTCCGGTTTGGGTGGAGCAATGGCCACTTTCAAAACAAAAATTGAAAGCGCTCAACGAGCTCGTGGAGGAGCAACTAAAAAAGGGACACATCGTGGAGTCCACCTCGCCATGGAACTCCCCGGTGTTTGTCATTCAAAAGTCAGATAAACCCAAATGGCGGCTCCTTCACGACCTCCGCAAAATTAACGAAGTCATGGAAGACATGGGGTCTCTCCAACCAGGGATGCCATCCCCAACCGTGCTCCCCCAAAATTGGAATTTGGCGGTAATAGATATTAAGGACTGTTTCTTCCAAATTCCGCTACATCCGGACGATGCCCCGCGTTTTGCCTTCTCAGTACCTACCATCAACCGAGAAGCCCCAAGGAAGAGGTACCATTGGCGAGTTTTGCCCCAGGGCATGAAAAACTCTCCAGTGATATGCCAATGGTATGTCTCTTCCTTGCTCGCCCCTGTCCGTGCAGCCGCGCACCAAGCCATTGTCCATCATTATATGGATGATGTCTTGGTGTGTGCCCCCACAGACGACCTGTTGGCCCACGCGCTTGACCTGACAGTGGCTCCACTGGTTGCTGTAGGGTTCGAGCTGCAAGAGTCCAAAATTCAGAAGATGCCCCCCTGGAAATACCTGGGGCTTGAAATCAGTCGGCGGACCATTGTGCCGCAACAATTGGCGATTAAGACCGAAATTAAGACTCTCGCGGATGTCCAACAGCTGTGTGGGACTTTGAATTGGGTGAGGCCTTGGCTGGGTCTCTCTACCGAGGACCTAGCCCCTTTTTTCAGTTTACTGAAAGGGGGAGAGGAGGGGCTTAGTTCCCCTAGGTCGCTCACCCCAGAGGCAAAACAAGCCCTGAAAAGGGTTCAAGAGATCATGTCCACTAGGCAGGCACACAGATGTAGGCCTGACCTGCCATTCCGATTTATAATCTTCGGGAAATTGCCACACCTCCAAGGGATGATCTTTCAATGGGACGAGGTCGTCCAAAAGACACCTAGAAAGGATCGAGGCGGGAATGATCCTCTCTCAATAATAGAGTGGGTCTTCCTTAGCCACCAAAGATCCAAAAGGTTGACGAAGCCACAAGAGCTGATGGCGGACTTGATCCGGAAGGCTAGGCTCCGTCTTAGGGAACTAGCCGGCTGTGACTTCGAATGCATACACGTGCCAATTCGGCTTAATTCGGGCCAAATTACGAAAGCGATGTTAGAACACCTCCTTCAAGAGAACGAATCCTTACAATTCGCGCTGGACAACTACTCGGGACAAATCTCTATATTTAGGCCTGCCCACAAAATTTTTAATTCGGACTCTCCATTCCAATTGGAACTTAAGAGTGTTCAGAGTAAAGAGCCACTCGATGCTCTGACAATTTTTACGGACGCGTCCGGGAGATCGCACAAGTCAGTGATGACTTGGAGGGATCCCAAGACTCAGCAGTGGGAATCAGATGTGGCTGAGGTGGAAGGCTCCCCTCAGGTTGCTGAGTTGGCTGCTGTCGTTAGAGCATTTGAGCGGTTCTCTGAACCATTCAATTTAATTACAGATTCGGCCTATGTAGCAGGAGTGGTTTCCAGAGCGGAAAATTCCATCTTACAGGAGGTGGATAACATTGCACTGTTTGAGTTGCTTTCGAAATTGGTAAAGCTGATTTCCCGTCGAAAGCAACCGTTCTACGTGATGCATGTCAGGTCACACATGGACCTGCCAGGAGTTATCGCGGAGGGAAACAGGAGAGCGGATGCTCTCACTGCCCCTGTCGAGGTAGCTCCTTTGCTGAACGTCTTTGAGCAGGCCAAGCTCAGCCATCAGCTCCACCACCAGAATGCGCCGGGGTTGGTCCGGGAATTTAATCTGACCTGGGACCAAGCCAAGGCGATAGTGGCAACATGTCCCACCTGTCACCAGTATTCAGTCCCCCATATGTCCACTGGGGTGAATCCCCGTGGGCTATCGAGCTGTGAGGTGTGGCAGACAGACGTCACGCACTTCGCTCCGTTTGGGAGACAGAAGTACGTGCACGTCTCGGTGGACACCTTCTCGGGTGCTGTCTTTGCCTCTGCCCACACAGGGGAGAAATCGACAGATGCCATCCGGCATCTTGTGCTCGCTTTCTCCTTTCTGGGCGTCCCGAAGTCGCTCAAGACCGATAATGGCCCTGCGTACACCTCCAGGGAATTCTGCAGCTTCCTGCAGCAATGGGGGATAGGACATAAAACGGGCATCCCCTATTCTCCCACAGGTCAGGCGATCGTGGAAAGGACTCACCAGAACATCAAGAGAGTCCTGAGCCAACAGAGCCCAGTATTAAAGAACGAGACACCATCAATCAGACTTGCGCGTGCCCTGTTTACATTGAATTTCCTAAATTGCTCCTTTGAGACCATGAACCCGCCGGTGACCAGGCATTTTCGAGGGAGCACACGGTTAGCGCCCCACGAAAGGCCAAAGGTCCTCATTCGGGATCCAGAGACTTTGAGGACACAGGGACCTCACGATTTAATCACCTGGGGGCGTGGGTACGCCTGCGTCTCCACAGACACCGGTTTGCGGTGGATCCCATCCCGAAATGTGAGACCCTATGTCCCCAAACCCTCCAAAACAGGCCAGGCGGCGCAGGTAGCGGTAGCCTCCTGGAGGAGGAAGAAGAAACTAGGGCCGAAGTCAAGCTGGCAGAAAACGATCCGGCACTGAGGGCATGGTACCGTACCACCGGCACACTCCCCGATTGGATGTTCCCTTCAGAGAGAGAGGGAGAAGACCCTTTTCCCCCTGATCCCTTGAGCAGCACAGCCATCCCTGAGTGGCTTTTTTAATTAATTATGTATGTTTTCAGTTCCATTTTAGGAGGCCAAATGGGCCGGACCAGAAAAAACACCATCGACAAAGCCTTCTGCAGCACCCTGTTCCTTCGAGGGATGCTGTTTGCCAGCCTCCTGGGATCGGCCTGGGCATGGATTGTCCCCCAGCCCAAGGTCAATGTTTGGAAGACTCTTGCAAAGACCTTGGGCCAAGATCACATCTGCCTTTCCTCAACAGCAGCAGGGGATCCGTTGTCATCATGCCTCGTGGGGATCCCGTTTGAGGAGAAGGACTACCCCCCCCCTCCCCGCTCTCCTCAGGATGAAACAAAGTTACAATCGTAAGCCCGTGGTAATATCCCACTTTACTGAGTTGAATCATGCCTCCGCCCTAGTTAAGAACCCCCTGGCTTTTTGGAAGGAGTGGACCTTCCATCTCCCTGCTCTTCCCCAGGAGCCGCAGGAGCTGGATCTCCTCGGCTCCTCCCCTTCCTCTTTCTGTATACATTTTACCTACACTCCCCCAGAAAGCCAGAAGAAATTGTACCACAACATTAAACAAATCAAGGACGCCTACTGGGCCAGCTCGTGGTGCTCTGCCCTAGCCCATGTTGCTGTACCCAGCACAGCGGGAATGAAACCCCTTGCCCTCCCTACTAGGTCGTTTCTAATTTGTGGAGATAGGGCTTGCGCCGGCATCCCCTCTCGTATGATCGGAGGCCCATGTACACTGGGAAAGTTGGGGCTGTTCACCCCCAACAAAACTCAAATTATGGATTGGGTACGCAAAAACGCCACACGCCACGCACCAGTCCAAAAGAGAGACCTTGCAAGTCTCGACCCGGACTGTGATTCGGACATTGTGCATTGGTCCAGGGCCAAGGCTACGGCCGTAACAGTTTTTCTGCCCTGGGTTTCCATTGCCAAAGCTATGGGGGAATTAGGCAGATTGGAATGCTGGGTGGTGAAGCAAGCGAATTTAACAACCAACGCCCTGACGGACCTCCTATCAGACGAGCAAATAACGAGGCAGGCCACCCTGCAAAACAGGGCGGCCATCGATTATCTGCTGCTGTTACATGAACACTCATGTGAGGAATTCAAAGGATTATGTTGTTTTAATTTAACATCAAAGGCAGAGAACGTCAGACAGTCCATCGCCCAGATCCGTAAGATGGTGAACGACATCAAAAAAGAGACGGGAGGTTGGCTGGACAACCTTTTCGAGGGATGGGGGCTGTCGTCCTGGTCCGGCTCCATTGTTAAAACCGTTGGACTTATCGTCTTTATTCTGTTTCTGATTTGTGTTGCTTTTGCTTTAGTTAAAAGGCTTTTGTCTAAGTTACTTTCAGAGACCACAACCCCCGTGATTAATCGAGTAAGCATGGAGGACATCGAGCTCCAGGAACTGGAAGAAGCCCTAAGAGAACTGGACGCAGCTCGAGAACAATTATAGGCATTCACGGACACTTGTTTTTATATAATACAAAAGGGGGAGTTGTGGGTGTTTCTGAGTTTTGTGTATTTTACAGTTTTCTGTACCCCAGTTCAAAATGGCCTCCAAGTTCTTTTCCCCTGACTTCCATCTTGTTGTTTATCTCCCTCCTGATTATTTTTAGCATACAGTTGTTACATTTACCTCTGCTAGCCCTTGGAGACAACTCTCCATTGGTTAGCTTTTCCCGCCACCCATCCTGTCCATCACCCCTACCCCCCCACGCCAATCACCCTGAGGCCTGGGCCTAGGGATTGGCTGGGTCCTGACCCTCTCTCCTCCCCAGTTCTGATGGTTGGTTCTGTTCATATGTTGGCCACTCCTTATTTCCACCCCATTGGCTGTGTTGTTCATCCCCTCCCCGGTTTTGCACGGTATAAGAGCTCATGTTCTGGCTAGCTCGGGGTTTCTCGTCCCGAAACTCCGAGCAGAGAATAAAGCTTTCCCTGTTCCACCTCTACGAGAGTCCCTTCTCTCCTTTACCGACCCCTTTGCGATCGCCCTCGGAGTGGAGCGTGGGTCAAGACCCCATGGAACACGAGGCTGTTCAGCGTGCCTGGGCTGGCCGGGCGAACAGGCGCGCTGCGACACCAAGAGAACCCAGGAGTCACCTGAACTCATGAGGCAAACATTGAAGGAAATGCTGCAGAGAGGACCAGGTGGGTGCATGTCCCTGAGCCTTCCCCTGACACTCAGCACCCACGGCCTTTCTCTGCACATCTGGACACGCCGTGCCCGGCACAGCGGGAAGGGATCCATGGCAGCCTCGCTGCCCCACTGCTGCTTTCACACCCTGCAGGGCTGTTTCCCAGCCTGGCCTGGCTGCAGCTTCTCCCCAGCTCAGCAGGAAGGCATTGGGCATCAGCTGACAGGGAACCCAAACTGCACCACAGGCCACGGCACACCCTGAGAGCCCTGCAATTTCCAGGGCTCCAGGCAGATCAGAAAGGGAAGAGAGAGTGTCCTGGCCCAGCCCCAATACCTGGGCATTTTCCTTATCCATGTCTATGCCAAATACTGCCTCCTGAAGATGCCAGCACCCAAATCGAGAACAGTTCTATCTGATCCAGCTCTCTCCCTTCCTTTCTCAAGTGATGGACCTAGAGCTTCTGTGGAAGGTGGCTTTTCCCACAAGAAGCAGTCAATCATTGACATCCTCTGCTTCAAGAAGGAATGCAATGCCAGACATAGACACGGACAGAGACAGAGGCAGAGACAGAGAAAGAGACACAGACACAGACACAGACACAGTTACTGGAGGTAATTGCTGTGCCAGGCTCAGCCTTCTCTGGGGCTGTGTGGCAGCAGCTCTTCCCCCAGCACCCACCCTTGCATGGCCCGGCAAAAGCCAAAGCTTGAGGCTCCTGGGCTTGGAGGCCTCTGGAGCTCATTGACAGCCCCTGGGAAAGGGCACTGGTGCCCCAATGTCCTTCCCGCTGCAGCTGCTCCCAGAGCTGGCCCTGAGTGCCCAGAGGCCCAAGGCACAGGAGCAGCCCCAAGTGGGAGCCCTGCCCTGAGCCCAGGGCCAGAGCCAGCCTTGGCACACAGTGGAAATGGATCCCATCTTGGTTTGTTTCTAGACGGGGTTGCTGGGGAGGCTTCTCCAGTAGTCTGGAGGTATGAAGTTTTGAAGCCCTCCAGGCCTCCTGCAGGTATGTTCTCACTGTCCCACCAAGGAATAATCATTGTCAACCTGTCAGGAACCAGCTGACAGAATCTCCTCTGGCTCTTCAGTTACAGGTGTGTCTGCAGAGAGGACTTCTCCAGCCCCAAGGCTGTATGCTACGCACAAGCCCACCTTCCACGGCAGTGGTGAGTAGTGTGCCGCACAGGCTGAGCCCTGCTTCTGTGCAATCCATTCCTCAGAAATGGAACTACTTTTTGTTAAGGTCCTACAACAGGAAAGACCGAACACAGAGCAGACAAGAAATGCCTGGGGCCATTTGAAGTCATGTGGCAAATGCTGAAGGAAATGCTGCAGGGAGGACCAGGTGGGTGCATGTCCCTGAGCCTTCCCCTGACACTCAGCACCCGGGGCCTTTCTCTGCACATCTGGACACGCCGTGCCCGGCACAGCGGGAAGGGATCCATGGCAGCCTCGCTGCCCCACTGCTGCTTTCACACCCTGCAGGGCTGTTTCCCAGCCTGGCCTGGCTGCAGCTTCTCCCCAGCTCAGCAGGAAGGCATTGGGCATCAGCTGACAGGGAGCCCAATCTGCACCATGGGCCATGCACACCCTGAGATCCCTGCAATTTCCCGGGCCCTGGGTAGATCAGAAAGGGCAGCTCTTTGGAGAAGTGAGGCCCAGCCCCAAGAACCTCGGCCTTTCCTGATCCTTATCAGTGTCTTTGACAAGCATTGCCTCCTGAAGACGCCCCCTATCCAATGGGCAACACCTCCATCTGATCCGGCTGTGCTTTTCCTTTCTCCAGAAGTGGACAGAGAGGATGTGCTGAAGGCAAGGTCTCCCGGAGGAAGCAGTGGCTCCGTTCCGGCCTCTGCTGCAGGAAGGGAGGCGATGCCAGGCACAGGCACAGGAGGTAATTGCTCCTCTGGGCCTGAGCCCTGCTGAGGCTGGAGCTGGCACCTCTGCTGCTTGGTAGTGCCTGCCCTCCAGGGATGCTGCCCAGGGGCTGCAAAGAGCGAGGAATGTGAGCCGAGGCAGCCCAGAACTCCCCAGGCCCCTGGGCAGCTTTGGCCATGTCCATTGACATCTGCCTCCCACATTTTGACCCGACCCCCTTGCAGTACCCAGTTCCCTATGGCAGAGGGGGATCCCAGAACACCATGGAAATGGTTCTGATCTCTGCTCCCTTCTAGACTGGGATCACGACATGGATTATCTGGAAACCCTGGCTCATAACCATTTTCAATTCTTGGAAGATGCTGAAGGCAAGTTCAGAGGGTGCCTTTCCTGACAGAATAATCCGTGTCAGTGTGGCAAGAGCTCACTCATGTGCCATTGCCCTTAACATGCTCTCAGGGTTGAAGGATTCTGGAATTTTTGCCCTGCTCCCTTCTAGGGCCCTTAGTGATCCCACAGCATGGCTGTCAGGGGCAGGAAGGAGCATTTAGCTGTCAATGCTCTTGCCGTGTGCAATGCCAGGGTGTCCTTCCGTGTGCTCTGTGCAGCCACGGAGAAGAGCAGAGAGGGAAGGGGCCGGGCCCCGGGGCTGTGCCTTGGGCGACGCTTTTGGCAGCCCCAGGGAGCCTGAGGATCTCCTGCAGTGCCACGGGAGCTCTTCTCTCCTGCATTTCTTTGCAGCTGAAGCTCTTCAGCATGAAGGTGAGCTGGCTGCACAACCCACATCCAAGACTGTATCTGTAGGACATGCTGAGGGTAGGTCAAGTCCTTTCCTCCTGGGAGAGCTGCCACCTCAGAGCCCAACAGTCAGCCAGTAGGGGCAGAGGTGACAGAAGCTTCTGTGGCTGTTGAGTTACAGGTGTGACCGCAGGGAAGACTTCTGCAGCTCCTTTGGTGGATGCTGCACACAAGCCCAGCTCCCGTCGCAGGGGTGAGTCAAGTTTCCCTGCTGACCCCACAGACAGAACCCTGAGTTTGTGGGATCTGATCCTGGAAAATGGAAATACTTTCTGTTAAGGTCCTCCAAAACGAAAGACCCAAGATACTGGAGCCAAAATGCCTCTTGAGTCAAGCAAATTCCTGAGACAAACACAGCAGGAAATGCTGCAGGGAGGACCAGGTGGGTGCATGTCCCTGAGCCTTCCCCTGACACTCAGCACCCACGGCCTTTCTCTGCACATCTGGACACGCTGTGCCCGGCACAGCGGGAAGGGATCCATGGCAGCCTCGCTGCCCCACTGCTGCTTTCACACCCTGCAGGGCTGTTTCCCAGCCTGGCCTGGCTGCAGCTTCTCCCCAGCTCAGCAGGAAGGCATTGGGCATCAGCTGACAGGGAGCCCAACCTGCACTACGGGCCAGGCACACCCTGAGATCCCTGCAATTTCCCAGGCTCTGGGTAGATCAGGAAGGGCAGCTCTTTGGAGAAGACAGTACTCTGTCCCAGCCCCAAGATCCTGGGCCTTTTCCTTATCCTTATCCATATCTTTCACAAATTTTGCCTCCTGACAACGCCACCACCCCAATGGCGAATGTTTCCATCTGATCCAGCTGTGTTTTTTTCCTTCTCAAGGGATGGATCAGAAGGTGGTGCAGAAGGAAGAACTTCCCAGAGAAAGCAGTGGCTTGGTGGCAGCCCATGCTGCAGGAAGGGAGGAGAACGGAGACACAGAGAGAGAGACAGACACAGGCACAGACAGGGACACAGATCCCGAGATGGACATGGACATAGACACAGGCATGAAAACAGACCCAGACACAGTTACAGAAGGTAATTGCTGTGCCAGGCTCAGCCCTCTCTGGGGCTGTGTGGCAGCAGCTCTTCCCCCAGCACCCACCCTTGCATGGCCCAGCAGCAGCCAAAGCTGGAGGCTCCTGGGCCTGGAGGCCTCTGGAGCTTGTTGGCAGCCCCTGGGAAAGGGCACTGGTGCCCAAGGTCCCTCCTGCTGCCGAGGGGCGGCAAGGTGCCTGCAGGCCCCAGCTCTGGGGGAAACAGAGAACGTCCTGCCCGTGTGCACCGTGCTGCCAGCTCAGCAGTTGGGCACAGCACAGCCTCACACTCCCCATTGCTCCCACAGATGCAGCCCTCACCACAACACGTGTTCCCGACTCCCAGAAGGGCATTTTAAGCGCTGTCTGTCAGGGAACACGCTGCTGGCTAGCGTTAACTATAGGGCTGCTTCTTCTGGAGCTTGTGTTCGTTTTAAGCTGCATTGGAATCTGCTGTTGCTTGAAGAGAAAATGGTGAGTGTTTGTTCATCTTTCCCTCAAACAACTCCTTTTGAAAGTCTACTGTAGGTAGCACCAGCTGAGGCCTCAGACACCTCCTCTCTCCACAGGAGCTCCTCACAAGAGCATTTGAAGGGCAGTGGCTGGAGCTCACATCTGGACAGCTTCAGCAGCTCCTCCAGCAGTAATAAGGGCCTGGGCAGCCTTTTCAAGATCTTTGCAAAGAGGACCCCAGAACAGTCATTGAAAGAGGGAAACTTTGCATTCCTGTAGGATCCCACTGCCACTTCCTCCCCTCATAGGTATCCCCAAACTGCCTTCACTCCCTTCTTTGATTTCACTCTGTCCTGTCCCAGCCCATTCCCTAGTTCTTCTAGAGACCCCAGGACCAAGCCAGCATCCTCCAGCCTCAGCTGAGACCAACATGGCCCTTCCCTCTGCACCTGTGCCCTCTGGTCCTGCCCTCTAAATGACACTGAGGGTGACCTCCCCACACCCCACCCAGCGTAGACGACGGCCTCTTTGTGTTCCAATAAAGACATGGAGTTGCTACCCCAGTGTCTGTGTGCTGCCCCCAGCAAATCCTAGAGGACTCTGGCACTGGCTGAGCTCCATGCCCGGGAGCAGCCCACGGTGTGGGCAGGCAGGAGCCAGGCAGGGGCTGCTGTGACCAGCGGTGGGGCCCCGAGGGGCTGGGGGAGCCTGTGCTGAGTGTGCCTGAGCTGAGGGCATGACCTGGACAATTTGGAGGGCTGGACAATCACCAGCTCAGTGAAGTTCAACAAGGGAAAGTGCTGGATTCTGCACCTGGGATGGGGCAACCCTGGCTGTGTGGACAGGCTGGGGAATGAGACGCTGAAGAGCAGGAAAGGGACCTGGGAATCCTGATGGATGGGAAATTGGATACGAGTCAGCACTGCCCTGGCAGCCAGGGGTGACACCCCTCTCCTGGGGGGCACCAAGCCCAGCAGGACCAGTGGGGCCAGGGATGGGATTGTCCCACTCTACTCTGCACTGGGGCAGCCCCACCTCAAATAATGTCAGAAGTTTTGGTCACTGCAGTATGAGAAAGAGTGTTCAAAGGAGGGCAGTGAAGATGGGGAAGGGCCTAAGAGGAAGCTGTGTGAAGAGCGGCAGAGGGCTCTCTGCCTCTTCTGCCTGGAGGAGACTGATGGGAGACCTCATTGAGGTCTCTGACTTGCTCTTGACAGGAAGAGGAGAAGCAGGCACTAATCTCTTTGTATTGTCCCCAGTGATAGGGAGTGGCCTGTAGTTGTGCCAGGGGAGATTTAGGTTGGGTAACAGAAAAAGGTTTTTATGCAGAGGATGGCTGGGCACTGAAACAGGCACCTCAGGGCAGCACCAAGTCTGAGAAAGCTCAAGCTGCATTTGGACAATACTCTCAAGCACATGCTGTGACTCTTGAGGACGCTCCTGTGCAGGGCCAGGAGTTGGACTTCATGATCCTTGTGAGTCCTTCCAACTCAGCTTATTCTGTGATACAATGATTCTGTTTATTACAGTAGACTCTCTGGTCATGGGTCTTCTCAAAAAGGATATCCAGGAAAAGAGGGAAGCCATGAAGAGCATTTCCAGGGGCACAGCCTGACCAGCAATGTCAGCAGGCAAAACAAAGGTTTTGCTAAGCCATGGCCCTTTGATGAAGCCAAACAGTTACAATCAAGGCAACCTATTAGTACAGATGGCGCTACACTCTGCGAGTACAGCCAAGGCCATGAGGTCACAGCAGGCTCTGATGTCGCAGCAGGCTGAGCTGACAGCAGGCTCTGAGGTCACAGAGGCCCCAGAGCCCCGTGGTTGCACAGCACCACAAGGACTCAGCAGTCAGTCCCTGACTACAACTGCTGTGGCAGCAGCGTCGGCGGCAGCAGCGGTGCTGACATTGCGGACAGCAGTGCTGACATTGGGGACAGCGGTGTCGGGAAAGCCGTGAAGGACAGTGGTGGCAGCAAGAGCTGGGAACTGGCACAGGGCAAGGCACCATGGCCCTTGCTCTGCGCCTCTTCCTCCTGCTCCTGCTGGCAGTGGCCCTGCCTGCCAGGGCAGCCCAGGCTGCTCCATGGCCAGCGCGGGGAGCAGGTGAGCCGGGGCCTGGCTCCCCTTTCCCGGGACAGCGCTCCCTTCTCCCTGGGACGCCTTGGGGATGGTTTTCCCCGGGCTTTAAGGGAGGGTTTCCTCTGGGAGGGAGAGAGCTCCAATGGAGCGAGGGCTGCCCCAGTTTTGTTTCCAAGGATGCTGCACAGGGGCTGCAATGAGTGTGGAGAGTGAGCAGAGGCAGCCCAGAGCTCCCCAGGCCCCTGGGCAGCTTCGGCCATGTCCATTGACATCTGCCTCCCACGGCCTGACCCAACCCTCTTGCAGTGCCCATTTCCCTAAGGCAGAGGGGCATCCCCGCACACCATGGAAATGCTTCTGATCTCTGCTCCCTTCTAGACTGGGAACGTGATACCGATTATGTGGAAGCCCTGGTGAAGAATGGTTTGCAGTTCTTTCAGGATATTGAAGGCAAGTTCAGAGGGTGCCTTTCCTGACAGAATAATCCGTGTCAGTGTGGCAAGAGCTCACTCATGTGCCATTGCCCTTAACATGCTCTCAGGGTTGAAGGATTCTGGAATTTTTGCCCTGCTCCCTCCTGGAGCCCTTAGTGATCCCACAGCATGGCTGTCAGGGGCAGGAAGGAGCATTTAGCTGTCAATGCTCTTGCCGTGTGCAATGCCAGGGTGTCCTTCCGTGTGCTCTGTGCAGCCACGGAGAAGAGCAGAGAGGGAAGGGGCCAGGGCCCGGGGCTGTGCCTTGGGCGGCGCCTTTGGCAGCCCCAGGGAGCCTGAGGATCTCCTGCAGTGCCACGGGAGCTCTTCTCTCCTGCCTTTCTTTGCAGCTGAACCTCTTCAGCATGAAGGCAAGCTGGCATCACAACCCACGTTCCTGATGGAGTCTCAGGGAAATGCTGAGGGTAGGTAAAATCCTTTCCCCCTGGCAGAGCTGCCAGCTCAGAGCCCAGAGCTCGGCCAGGGGGGCAGCGCTGCAGGTGCGAGGACAGAGCCGTGCCCATGTGTGCCCTCACTGTGCACGATCCTCTCACTGCTCCTGTGGCTCAGTGCTGCCCATGCAGATCAGCAGAGGTGACAGAAGCTTCTGTGGCTGTTCCGTTGCAGGTGTGTCTGCAGGGAACACTTCTGCAGCTCCTTTGGTGGATGCTGCACACAAGCCCAGCTCCCGTCGCAGGGGTGAGTTGTGTGTCCCTGCTGACCCCACAGGCTGAGCCCTGGGATTGTGGGATCTGTTCCTGGAAAATGCAAATACTTTGCCCTAAGGTCCTCCAACAGGGAAGTACAAAGCTACAAGACCCAATAGACCCCAGGAGTCTCCTGAACTCATGAGGCAAACGTTGAAGAAAATGCTGCAGGGAGGATCAGGTGGGTGCATGTCCCTGAGCCTTCCCCTGACACTCAGCACCCACGGCCTTTCTCTGCACATCTGGACACGCCGTGCCCGGCACAGCGGGAAGGGATCCATGGCAGCCTTGCTGCCCCACTGCTGCTTTCACACCCTGCAGGGCTGTTTCCCAGCCTGGCCTGGCTGCAGCTTCTCCCCAGCTCAGAAGGAAGGCATTGGGCATCAGCTGACAGGGAGCCCAATCTGCACCATGGGCCATGCACACCCTGAGATCCCTGCAATTTCCGGGGCCCCAGGAAGATAGGAAGGGTGGCTGTTTCAATGAGGGATAGCCGTTGGTCTGCCTGAAGATCCTGGGAATCTTCCTGATCCTCATCAGTGTCTTTGACAAGCATTGCCTCCTGAAGATGCCCCCTGACCAATGGGGAGCACCTCCATCTGATCCAGTTGTGCTTTTCCTTTCTCCAGAAGTGGACAGAGAGGATGTGCTGAAGGCAAGGTCTCCCGGAGGAAGCAGTGGCTCTGTTCCGGCCTCTGCTGCAGGAAGGGAGGCGATGCCAGGCACAGGCACAGGAGGTAATTGCTCCTGTGGGCCTGAGCCCTGCTGAGGCTGGAGCTGCCACCTCTGCTGCTTGGTAGTGCCTGCCCTCCAGGGATGCTGCCCAGGGGCTGCAATGAGTGTGGAGAGTGAGCAGAGGCAGCCCAGAGCTCCCCAGGCCCCTGGGCAGCTTTGGCCATGTCCATTGACATCTGCCTCCCATGGCCTGACCCAACCCCCTTGCAGTGCCCAGTTCCCTAAGGCAGAGGGGCATCCCAGCACACCATGGAAATGCTTCTGATCTCTGCTCCCTTCTAGACTGGGAACATGACATGGACTATTCAGAATTGCTGGCGAATGAAGGTATGAAGACCTTGCCAGATACTGAAGGCAAGTTTGCAAAGCACCTTTTGGGACAGAATCATATAAGTCAGTGTGGCAAGAGCTCACTCATGTGCCATTGCCCTTAACATGCTCTCAGGGTTGAAGGATTCTGGAATTTTTGCCCTGCTCCCTTCTGGAGCCCTGAGTGATCCCACAGCATGGCTGTCAGGGGCAGGAAGGAGCATTAAGCTGTCAATGCTCTTGCTGTGTGCAATGCCAGGGTGTCCTTCCGTGTGCTCTGTGCAGCCACGGAGAAGAGCAGAGAGGGAAGGGGCCGGGGCCCGGGGCTGTGCCTTGGGCGGCGCCTTTGGCAGCCCCAGGGAGCCTGAGGATCTCCTGCAGTGCCACGGGAGCTCTTCTCTCCTGCCTTTCTTTGCAGCTGAACCTCTTCAGCATGAAGGCAAGCTGGCATCACAACCCACATTCCTGATGGAGTCTCAGGGAAATGCTGAGGGTAGGTAAAATCCTTTCCCCCTGGCAGAGCTGCCAGCTCAGAGCCCAGAGCTCGGCCAGGGGGGCAGTGCTGCAGGTGCCAGGACAGAGCCGTGCCCATGTGTGCCCTCACTGTGCGCGATCCTCTCACTGCTCCTGTGGCTCAGTGCTGCCCATGCAGATCAGCAGAGGTGACAGAAGCTTCTGTGGCTGTTCCGTTGCAGGTGTGTCCGCAGGGAAGACTTCTGCAGCTCCTTTGGTGGATGCTGCACACAAGCCCAGCTCCCGTCGCAGGGGTGAGTTGTGTGTCCCTGCTGACCCCACAGGCTGAGCCCTGGGATTGTGGGATCTGTTCCTGGAAAATGCAAATACTTTGCCCTAAGGTCCTCCAACAGGGAAGTACAAAGCTACAAGACCCAAGAGACCCCAGGAGTCACCTGAACTCATGAGGCAAACATTGAAGGAAATGCTGCAGAGAGGATCAGGTGGGTGCATGTCCCTGAGCCTTCCCCTGACACTCAGCACCCGGGCCTTTCTCTGCACATCTGGACACACCGTGCCTGGCACAGCGGGAAGGGATCCATGGCAGCCTCGCTGCCCCACTGCTGCTTTCACACCCTGCAGGGCTGTTTCCCAGCCTGGCCTGGCTGCAGCTTCTCCCCAGCTCAGAAGGAAGGCATTGGGCATCAGCTGACAGGGAGCCCAATCTGCACCATGGGCCATGCACACCCTGAGATCCCTGCAATTTCCGGGGCCCCAGGAAGATAGGAAGGGTGGCTGTTTCAATGAGGGATAGCCGTTGGTCTGCCTGAAGATCCTGGGAATCTTCCTGATCCTTATCAGTGTCTTTGACAAGCATTGCCTCCTGAAGATGCCCCCTGACCAATGGGGAGCACCTCCATCTGATCTGGCTGTGCTTTTCCTTTCTCCAGAAGTGGACAGAGAGGATGTGCTGAAGGCAAGGTCTCCCGGAGGAAGCAGTGGCTCCGTTCCAGCCTCTGCTGCAGAAAGGGAGGCGATGCCGGGCACAGGCACAGGAGGTAATTGCTCCTCTGGGCCTGAGCCCTGCTAAGGCTTGATCTGGCACCTCTGCTGCTTGGTAGTGCCTGCCCTCCAGGGATGCTGCACAGGGGCTGCAAAGAGTGTGGAGAGTGAGCAGAGGCAGCCCAGAGCTCCCCAGGCCCCTGGGCAACTTTGGCCATGTCCATTGACATCTGCCTCCCACAGTTTGACACGACACCCTTGCAGTGCCCAGTTCCCTAAGGCAGAAGGGGACCCAGGAATGCCCTGAACAAGGTTCTCATCTCTGCTCCTTTGTAGATGAGGCTCCTGGGGAGGCTTCTCCATTAGTTTGGCTGGATAAAGTTTCAAAGCCCTTGGAGCTTCTCGTAGGTATGTTCTCAGTGTCCCACCAAGCAATAATCATTGACAACCGGGCAGCAACCAGATGACAGAAATTTCTGTGGCTGTTGAGTTACAGGTGTGACTGAAGGGAGGAATTCGGCACCTCCTTTCCTGATTGCTTCAGGCAAGCGCAGCTCCCGTCACAGGGGTGAGCCGTGTGTCCCTGCTGATCCGACAGGCTGAACCCTGGGTTTGTGGGATCCATTCCTGTAAAAATGGAACTATTTTCTGTTAAGGTCCTCCAACAGAGAAGTACAAACATAGACAAGAGAAGGAATTGCTTGGGTCAGACAACAACCTGAAACAAATTGTGGAAATGCTGCAGAGAGGACCAGGTGGGTGCATGTCCCTGAGCCTTCCCCTGACACTCAGCACCCACGGCCTTTCTCTGCACATCTGGACACGCCGTGCCCGGCACAGCGGGAAGGGATCCATGGCAGCCTCGCTGCCCCACTGCTGCTTTCACACCCTGCAGGGCTGTTTCCCAGCCTGGCCTGGCTGCAGCTTCTCCCCAGCTCAGCAGGAAGGCATTGGGCATCAGCTGACAGGGAACCCAAACTGCACCACAGGCCACGGCACACCCTGAGAGCCCTGCAATTTCCAGGGCTCCAGGCAGACCACAAAAGGAAGAGAGACTGTCCTGGCCCAGCCCCAATACCTGGGCATTTTCCTTATCCATGTCTATGCCAAATACTGCCTCCTGAAGATGCCAGCACCCAAATCGAGAACAGTTCTATCTGATCCAGCTCTCTCCCTTCCTTTCTCAAGTGATGGACCTAGAGCTTCTGTGGAAGGTGGCTTTTCCCACAAGAAGCAGTCAATCATTGACATCCTCTGCTTCAAGAAGGAATGCAATGCCAGACATAGACACGGACAGAGACAGAGGCAGAGACAGAGAAAGAGACACAGACACAGACACAGTTACTGGAGGTAATTGCTGTGCCAGGCTCAGCCCTCTCTGGGGCTGTGTGGCAGCAGCTCTTCCCCCAGCACCCACCCTTGCATGGCCCGGCAAAAGCCAAAGCTGGAGGCTCCTGGGCTTGGAGGCCTCTGGAGCTCGTTGACAGCCCCTGGGAAAGGGCACTGGTGCCCCAAGGTCCCTCCCGCTGCAGCTGCTCCCAGAGCTGGCCCTGAGTGCCCAGAGGCCCAAGGCACAGGAGCAGCCCCAAGTGGGAGCCCTGCCCTGAGACCAAGGCCAGAGCCAGCCCTGGCACACAGTGGAAATGGATCCCATCTTGGTTTGTTTCTAGACGGGGTTGCTGGGGAGGCTTCTCCAGTAGTCTGGAGGTATGAAGTTTTGAAGCCCTCCAGGCCTCCTGCAGGTATGTTCTCACTGTCCCACCAAGGAATAATCATTGTCAACCTGTCAGGAACCAGCTGACAGAATCTCCTCTGGCTCTTCAGTTACAGGTGTGTCTGCAGAGAGGACTTCTCCAGCCCCAAGGCTGTATGCTACGCACAAGCCCACCTCCCACGGCAGTGGTGAGTAGTGTGCCGCACAGGCTGAGCCCTGCTTCTGTGCAATCCATTCCTCAGAAATGGAACTACTTTTTGTTAAGGTCCTACAACAGGAAAGACCGAACACAGAGCAGACAAGAAATGCCTGGGGCCATTTGAAGTCATGTGGCAAATGCTGAAGGAAATGCTGCAGGGAGGACCAGGTGGGTGCATGTCCCTGAGCCTTCCCCTGACACTCAGCAGCCGGGGCCTTTCTCTGCACATCTGGACACGCCGTGCCCGACACAGCAGGAAGGGAGCTGCCCCACTGCTGCTTTCACACCCTGCAGGGCTGTTTCCCAGCCTGGCCTGGCTGCAGCTTCTCCCCAGCTCAGCAGGAAGGCATTGGGCATCAGCTGACAGGGAGCCCAATCTGCACCATGGGCCATGCACACCCTGAGATCCCTGCAATTTCCCGGGCCCTGGGTAGATCAGAAAGGGCAGCTCTTTGGAGAAGTGAGGCCCAGCCCCAAGAACCTCGGCCTTTCCTGATCCTTATCAGTGTCTTTGACAAGCATTGCCTCCTGAAGACGCCCCCTGACCAATGGGGAGCACCTCCATCTGATCCGGCTGTGCTTTTCCTTTCTCCAGAAGTGGACAGAGAGGATGTGCTGAAGGCAAGGTCTCCCGGAGGAAGCAGTGGCTCCGTTCCGGCCTCTGCTGCAGGAAGGAAGGAGAACGGAGACACAGAGAGAGTGACAGACACAGGCACAGACAGGGACACAGATACAGAGATCGACATGGACATGGACACAGGCATGAAAACAGACCCAGACACAGTTACACAATGTAATTGCTGTGCCAGGCTCAGCCCTCTCTGGGGCTGTGTGGCAGCAGCTCTTCCCCCAGCACCCACCCTTGCATGGCCCAGCAGCAGCCAAAGCTGGAGGCTCCTGGGCTTGGAGGTCTCTGGAGCTTGTTGGCAGCCCCTGGGAAAGGGCACTGGTGCCCAAGGTCCCTCCTGCTGCCAAGGGGTGGCAAGGTGCCTGCAGGCCCCAGCTCTGGGGGAAACAGAGAACGTCCTGCCCGTGTGCACCGTGCTGCCAGCTCAGCAGTTGGGCACAGCACAGCCTCACACTCCCCATTGCTCCCACAGATGCAGCCCTCACCACAACACGTGTTCCCGACTCCCAGAAGGGCATTTTAAGCGCTGTCTGTCAGGGAACACGGTGTTTGCTTGAGTTAATGGCCATTGTGGCTGGTGGGGAGCTAGTCATCATGTTGTGCTGTGTTGGAATCTGGTATTGCTGGAAGAGGAAACGGTGAGTGTTTTGTTCATCTGTCCCTCAAACAGCTTCTTTTGAAAGTCTACTGTAGGCAGGAAACATTCCCAGTTGAGAATGCTGTGGAAGTTGTGGATAGGCAGTGGTTGTCCAAATAACTGCTGATGGTTCTGCTGCTGCCCAGTGCTTTCATTGGCCTTTTAATTGCTGGGCCTTGTCCTGGGGAGCCCGCCGGGGCTGCAGCCTCTGCTGGCTCCCACTGAGGCTGCCTGGCCAAGAGCAGCCCCAGGGGCAGCGGGCAGAGGCAAAGCAAGGTGGGCAGGAGGAAGAGCAGGGCCCAGATTGCCCTGGAAAGGCACAGGCGCTCTGGGGCCCGCTCCTGGCCAGGGACCCTGCCCAGAGTCATCCCCTGCTGGCCGGGGCCTTGAGGGGCAGCTGTGCAGCTGGGCCAAGCTGTGCCAGCAGCTGCAGCCGTGCTGGGGAGCCCTGCCGGCCCTGGGCCTTGCTGGGCAGGAGGGTCCCTGTGTGCCAGCACCAGCTGAGCCTTCAGACACCTCCTCTCTCCACAGGAGCGCCCCACAAGAGCATTTGGAGGGCAGTGGCTGGAGATCATATCTGGAGAGCTTAAGCAGCTCCTCCAGCAGTAATGAGGGCCTGTGCAACCCTTTCAAGATCTTCACAAAGAGGACCCCAGAGTAGTCATCGAGAAAGAGAAACTTCTTATTCCTGTAGAATCCCACTGCCACTTCCTCCCCTCATAGGTATCCCCAAACTGCCTTCACTCCCTTCTTTGATTTCACTCTGTCCTGTCCCAGCCCATTCCCTAGTTCTTCTAAAGACCCCAGGACCAAGCCAGCATCCTCCAGCCTCAGCTGAGACCAACAAGGCCCTTCCCTCTGCACCTGTGCCCTCTGGTCCTGCCCTCTAAATGACACTGAGGGTGACCTCCCCACACCCCACCCAGCGTAGACGACGGCCTCTTTGTGTTCCAATAAAGACATGGAGTTGCTACCCCAGTGTCCGTGTGCCGCCCCCAGCAAATCTTAGAGGACCCCGGCACTGGCTGAGCTCCATGCCCGGGAGCAGCCCACGGTGTGGGCAGGCAGGAGCCAGGCAGGGGCTGCTGTGACCAGCGGCGGGGCCCCGAGGGGCTGGGGGAGCCTGTGCTGAGTGTCCCTGAGCTGAGGGCACATTTCCTTCAGTGGCATCACCTGGGCATGGAGCTCCTGCAGTGGCACAGCCCAGAAAAGAGGGAAGGCATCAAGGGCATCTCCAGAGGCACAGCCTGACCAGCAATGGCGGCAGGCAAAACAAAGCTCCTCCTTCTTAATTAACACACACTCGATCGGACCGAACTGATGGGCCATCAGCAATCCAGGGTGCTGCACAGGGTCTGCTCCTCTGGGCCAGGGGCAGGACGGAAGGGATGAGGAAGAGCCACGGGGCCCGACAGGGCTAATGAACAGCGCCGGAGGCACAATAGCCCAGCTGCAACTACATTTGATTCCCAGGTCAAAACACTCCTCCATCGGAGCACGGACAGCCCCGCAGGCAGCGCCCGGGAATGGCAGAGGAGCCGTGGGGAGCCGCGCTCTGCGCCGCGCTCTCCCCACAGAACGAGGCTCCCAGGGAGCACCCGCCTCCTGCGCGGCCTTGGCAACGCCCAGCGGGATTCGGGGAACTCAACTTGCCAGGGAGAAAAACAATTCAGAGGACACTTGTTCAGGCCTTTTAAAAGGTTAATTGAGAAACATCTTAAAATCCCAGGCTAAATCGTGTGGTTTAATGTGTGTTCTCCTTGAAGACGCTTTGATTGTAACTCCCAGTGGTGCCGGGCCGTGTCCCAGCCAGCACCCACACCCAGGAGCTCCCATGTCTGCAGCACGGCTGAATTTGGGACTTGACATTGCTATTGCAGGTAGAACCATGAAATGTCTCATTTGTCCAATGTCATATAACTCAATTCTTGTGAAGAAAAACAGACAGGCAGGATATAGCTGCCTGGCAGGACATGCTCTCCTTACTGGGAGGGCACCTCTTCAGATCCATTCCCACAAAATCCTGCCCCAACCTTGAGCTCACAATAGGCTCTGAGGTGACAGCAGGCTCAGGTCACAGCAGACTGAAGTCAGAGCAGGCTCTGATGTCACGGCAGGCTCAGAGGTGACAGCAGGCTCTGAGGTGACAGCAGGCTTTGAGGTCACGGCAGGCTCAGAGGTCAGAGCAGGTTCTGAGGTCACAGCAGGTTCTGAGGTCACGGCAGGCTCTGAGGTTGCAGCAGGCTCTGATGTCACGGCAGGCTCTGATGTCGCAGCAGGCTGAGCTGACAGCAGGCTCTGAGGTCACAGAGGCCCCAGAGCCCCGTGGTTGCACAGCACCACAAGGACCCAGCAGTCAGTCCCTGACTACAACTGCTGTGGCAGCAGCGGCGGTGGCAGCAGCGGTGCTGACATTGGGGACAGCGGTGCTGACATTGGGACAACGGTGTCAGGACAGTGGTGGCAGCAAGAGCTGGGAACTGGCACAGGGCAAGGCACCATGGCCCTTGCTCTGCGCCTCTTCCTCCTGCTCCTGCTGGCAGTGGCCCTGCCTGCCAGGGCAGCCCAGGCTGCTCCATGGCCAGCGCGGGGAGCAGGTGAGCCGGGGCCTGGCTCCCCTTTCCCGGGACAGCGCTCCCTTCTCCCTGGGACGCCTTGGGGATGGTTTTCCCCAGGCTTTAAGGGAGGGTTTCCTCTGGGAGGGAGAGAGCTCCAATGGAGCGAGGGCTGCCCCAGATTTGTCTCCAGGGATGCTGCACAGGGGCTGCAATGAGTGTGGAGAGTGAGCAGAGGCAGCCCAGAGCTCCCCAGGCCCCTGGACAGCTTTGGCCATGTCCATTGACATCTGCCTCCTATGGCCTGACACGACACCCTTGCAGAGTCCAGTTCACTATGGCAGAGGGTCATCCCCACATACCATGGAAATGGTTCTGATCTCTGCTCCCTTCTAGACTGGGAACGTGATACAGATTATGTGGAAGCCCTGGTGAAGAATGGTTTGCAGTTCTTTCAGGATATTGAAGGCAAGTTCAGAGAGTGCCTTTCCTGACAGAATAATCCGTGCCAGTGTGGGAAGAGCTCACTCATGTGCCATTGCCCTTAACATGCTCTCAGGGTTGAAGGATTCTGGAATTTTTGCCCTGCTCCCTTCTGGAGCCCTGAGTGATCCCACAGCATGGCTGTCAGGGGCAGGAAGGAGCATTTAGCTGGCAATGCTCTTGCCGTGTGCAATGCCAGGGTGTCCTTCCGTGTGCTCTGCGCAGCCACGGAGAAGAGCAGAGAGGGAAGGGGCCGGGCCCAGGGCTGTGCCCCGGGGTTGTGCCTTGGGCGGCTCCTTTGGCAGTCCCAGGGAGCCTAAGGAACTCCTGCAGTGCCACGGGAGCTCTTCTCTCCTGCCTTTCTTTGCAGCCAAGTCCCTTCGCCAAGGTGATCTGGCTTCCGAAGCTATGTCCAAGACTGAGCCTGTAGGAGATGCTGAGGGTAGGTCAAGGCTTTTCCTTCTGGAAGAGCTGCCACCTCAGAGCCCAAAAGTCAGCCAGTAGGGCAGAGGTGACAGAAGCTTCTGTGGCCGTTCAGTTACAGGTGTGTCCACAGGGAAGACTTCTGCAGCTCCTTTGGTGGATGCTGCAGGCAAGTCCAGCTCCCGTCGCAGGGGTGAGTCAAGTTTCCCTGCTGACCCCACAGGCTGAGCCCCGGGTCTGTGGGATCTGTTACTGGATAATGGAAATACTTTGCCCTAAGGTCCTCCAACAGGGAAGTACAAATCTATGGGACCCAAGAGACCCCAGGAGTCACCTGAACTCATGAGGCAAACATTGAAGGAAATGCTGCAGGGAGGACCAGGTGGGTGCATGTCCCTGAGCCTTCCCCTGACACTCAGCACCCGCGGCCTTTCTCTGCACATCTGGACACGCCGTGCCCGGCACAGCGGGAAGGGATCCATGGCAGCCTCGCTGCCCCACTGCTGCTTTCACACCCTGCAGGGCTGTTTCCCAGCCTGACCTGGCTGCAGCTTCCCCCCAGCTCTGCAGGAAGGCAGTGGGCATCAGCTGACAGGGAGCCCAATCTGCACCATGGGCCATGCACACCCTGAGATCCCTGCAATTTCCGGGGCCCCAGGAAGATAGGAAGGGTGGCTGTTTCAATGAGGGATAGTCTTTGGTCTGCCTGAAGATCCTGGGAATCTTCCTGATCCTTATCAGTGTCTTTGACAAGCATTGCCTCCTGAAGATGCCCCCTGACCAATGGGGAGCACCTCCATCTGATCCGGCTGTGCTTTTCCTTTCTCCAGAAGTGGACAGAGAGGATGTGCTGAAGGCAAGGTCTCCCGGAGGAAGCAGTGGCTCCGTTCCGGCCTCTGCTGCAGGAAGGGAGGCGATGCCAGGCACAGACACAGGAGGTAATTGCTCCTCTGGGCCTGAGCCCTGGTAAGGCTTGAGCTGGCACCTCTGCTGCTTGGTAGTGCCAGCCCTCCAGGGATGCTGCCCAGGGGCTGCAATGAGTGTGGAGAGTGAGCAGAGGCAGCCCAGAACTCCCCAGGCCCCTGGGAAGCTTCGGCCATGTCCATTGACATCTGCCTCCCACGGCCTGACCCAACCCTCTTGCAGTGCCCAGTTCCCTAAGGCAGAGGGGCATCCCAGCACACCATGGAAATGGTTCTGATCTCTGCTTCCTTCTAGACTGGGATCGTGATACAGATTATGTGGAAGCCCTGGTGAAGAATGGTTTGCAGTTCTTTCAGGATATTGAAGGCAAGTTCAGAGGGTGCCTTTCCTGACAGAATAATCCGTGTCAGTGTGGCAAGAGCTCACTCATGTGCCATTGCCCTTAACATGCTCTCAGGGTTGAAGGATTCTGGAATTTTTGCCCTGCTCCCTTCTGGAGCCCTGAGTGATCCCACAGCATGGCTGTCAGGGGCAGGAAGGAGCATTTAGCTGGCAATGCTCTTGCCGTGTGCAATGCCAGGGTGTCCTTCCGTGTGCTCTGTGCAGCCACGGAGAAGAGCAGAGAGGGAAGGGGCCGGGCCCAGGGCTTTGCCCCGAGGCTGTGCCCCGGGCGGCTCCTTTGGCAGCCCCAGGGAGCCTGAGGATCTCCTGCAGTGCCACGGGAGCTCTTCTCTCCTGCCTTTCTTTGCAGCCAAGTCCCTTCGCCAAGGTGATCTGGCTTCCGAAGCTATGTCCAAGACTGAGCCTGTAGCAGATGCTGAGGGTAGGTCAAGGCTTTTCCTTCTGGAAGAGCTGCTACCTCAGAGCCCAAATGTCAGCCAGTAGGGCAGAGGTGATAGAAGCTTCTGTGGCCGTTCAGTTACAGGTGTGTCCACAGGGAACACTTCTGCAGCTCCTTTGGTGGATGCTGCAGGCAAGTCCAGCTCCCGTCGCAGGGGTGAGTCGAGTTTCAGTGCTGACCCCACAGGCTGAGCCCCGGGTCTGTGGGATCTGTTACTGGATAATGGAAATACTTTGCCCTAAGGTCCTCCAACAGGGAAGTACAAATCTATGGGACCCAAGAGACCCCAGGCGTCACCTGAACTCATGAGGCAAACATTGAAGGAAATGCTGCAGGGAGGACCAGGTGGGTGCATGTCCCTGAGCCTTCCCCTGACACTCAGCACCCGCGGCCTTTCTCTGCACATCTGGACACGCCGTGCCCGGCACAGCGGGAAGGGATCCATAGCAGCCTCGCTGCCCCACTGCTGCTTTCACACCCTGCAGGGCTGTTTCCCAGCCTGACCTGGCTGCAGCTTCCCCCCAGCTCTGCAGGAAGGCAGTGGGCATCAGCTGACAGGGAGCCCAATCTGCACCATGGGCCATGCACACCCTGAGATCCCTGCAATTTCCGGGGCCCCAGGAAGATAGGAAGGGTGGCTGTTTCAATGAGGGATAGTCTTTGGTCTGCCTGAAGATCCTGGGAATCTTCCTGATCCTTATCAGTGTCTTTGACAAGCATTGCCTCCTGAAGATGCCCCCTGACCAATGGGGAGCACCTCCATCTCATCCGGCTGTGCTTTTCCTTTCTCCAGAAGTGGACAGAGAGGATGTGCTGAAGGCAAGGTCTCCCGGAGGAAGCAGTGGCTCTGTTCCAGCCTCTGCTGCAGGAAAGGAGGCGATGCCAGGCACAGACACAGGAGGTAATTGTTCCTCTGGGCCTGAGCCCTGGTAAGGCTTGAGCTGCCACCTCTGCTGCTTGGTAGTGCCTGCCCTCCAGGGATGCTGCCCAGGGGCTGCAATGAGTGTGGAGAGTGAGCAGAGGCAGCCCAGAGCTCCCCAGGCCCCTGGGCAGCTTTGGCCATGTCCATTGACATCTGCCTCCTATGGCCTGACACGACCCCCTTGCAGTGCCCAGTTCCCTATGGCAGAGGGGCATCCCAGAACACCATGGAAATGGTTCTGATCTCTGCTCCCTTCTAGACTGGGATACTGGGAATGTTTTTTCAGCACCTTGGCTGGAAGATAGTTTGGAACCAGTGAGACCTCCCACAGGTAAGAAATCTATGTTCCTCCATGGAATAGTGATTGAAAACCTGGCAGGAACTACGTAACAGAAGATTCTGTGGCTGTTGAGTTACAGTTGTGACGGCAGGGAAAACACTTCCAGCTCCTTTGGTGGATGCTGCACAGAAGCCCAGCTCCCATCGCAGGGGTGAGTTGTGTGTCCTGCTGACCCCACAGCCTGAGCCCTGGGTCTGTGGGATATGTTCCTGGGAAACGGAAATATTTTCTGTTAAGGTCCTCCAACAGGGAAGAACAAACCCAGAGAAGAAAATAGATCTCTGAAGCCTTCTGAACTTCTGGACCAGATGCTTACTGATCTGGAGAGACATCGTGGTAGGTGCATGTCCCTGAGCCTTCCCCTGACACTCAGCACCCACGGCCTTTCTCTGCACATCTGGACACGCCGTGCCTGGCACAGCGGGAAGGGATCCATGGCAGCCTCGCTGCCCCACTGCTGCTTTCACACCCTGCAGGGCTGTTTCCCAGCCTGGCCTGGCTGCAGCTTCCCCCCAGCTCAGCAGGAAGGCATTGGACATCAGCTGACAGGGAGCCCAACCTGCACCACGGGCCAGGCACACCCTGAGATCCTTGCAATTTCCTGGGCCCTAGGTAGATCAGAAAGGACAGCTTTTTGGAGATGGATGGTTCTGGCCAATCCAAAAAGTTTATAGAGATTCCTGATCCTTATCAGTGTCTTTGACAAATACTGCCTCCTGAAGATGCCCCCTGTCCAATGGGGAATATTTCAATCTGACAGAGCTGTCCTTTCTTCCAGAAGTGGACGGAGAGGATGTGTTGAGAGCGGCGTTTCCTGGAGGAAGCAGTGGCTCTGTTCCAGCCTCTGCTGCAGGATGGGAGGCGATGCCGGGCACAGACACAGGAGGTAATTGCTGCTCTGGGCCTGAGCCCTGCTGAGGCTGGAGCTGCCACCTCTGCTGCTTGGTAGTGCCTGCCCTCCAGGGATGCTGCCTAGGGGCTGCAATGAGTGTGGAGAGTGAGCAGAGGCAGCCCAAAGCTCCCCAGGCCCCTGGGCAGCTTCGGCCATGTCCATTGACATCTGCCTCCTATGGCCTGACACGACCCCCTTGCAGTGCCCAGTTCCCTAAGGCAGAGGGGGATCCCAGAACACCATGGAAATGGTTCTGATCTCTGCTCCTTTCTAGACTGGGATCACGACATGGATTATCTGGAAACCCTGGCTCATAACCATTTTCAATTCTTGGAAGATGCTGAAGGCAAGTTCAGAGGGTGCCTTTCCTGACAGAATAATCCGTGTCAGTGTGGCAAGAGCTCACTCATGTGCCATTGCCCTTATCATGATCTCTGGGTTGATGGATTCTGGAATTTTTGCCCTGCTCCCTTCTGGAGCCCTGAGTGATCCCACAGCATGGCTGTCAGGGGCAGGAAGGAGCATTTAGCTGTCAGTGCTCTTGCCCTGTGCAATGCCAGGGTGTCCTTCCGTGTGCTCTGTGCAGCCACGGAGAAGAGCAGAGAGGGAAGGGGCCGGGCCCAGGGCTCTGCCCTGGGGCTGTGCCTTGGGCGGCTCCTTTGGCAGTCCCAGGGAGCCTGAGAATTTCCTGCAGTGCCACGGGAGCTGTTCTCTCCTGCCTTTCTTTGCAGCTGAATCTTTTCATCAAGGTGATCTGGCTTCCAAAGCCATGTCCGGGACTGAGGCTCTGGGATCGAGGAGTGATCCTCTGGGAGATGCTGAGGGTAAGTCAAGGCTTTTCCTTCTAGGAGAGCTGCCAGCTCAGACCTCAAAGTCAGCCTCTGGGAAAGGGCACTTGTGCCCAAGGTCTCTCCTGATGCCAAGGGGTGGCAAGGTGCCTGCAGGCCCCAGCTCTGTGGGAAACAGAGAACGTCCTGCCCGTGTGCACCGTGCTGCCAGCTCAGCAGTTGGGCACAGCATGGCCTCACGCTCCCCATTGCTCCCACAGATGCAGCCGTCGCCACATCACGTGTTCCCGACTCCCAGAAGGGCATTTTAAGCGGTGTCTGTCAGGGAACACGGTGTTTGCTTGAGTTAATGGCCATTGTGGCTGGTGGGGAGCTAGTCATCATGTTGTGCTGTGTTGGAATCTGGTATTGCTGGAAGAGGAAACGGTGAGTGTTTTGTTCATCTGTCCCTCAAACAGCTTCTTTTGAAAGTCTACTGTAGGCAGGAAACATTCCCAGTTGAGAATGCTGTGGAGCTGTGGATAGTCAGTGGTTGTCCAAATAACTGCTGACGGTTCTGCTGCTGCCCAGTGCTTTCATTGGCCTTTTAATTGCTGGGCCTTGTCCTGGGGAGCCCGCCGGAGCTGCAGCCTCTGCTGGCTCCCACTGAGGCTGCCTGGCCAAGAGCAGCCCCAGGGGCAGTGGGCAGAGGCAAAGCAAGGTGGGCAGGAGAAAGAGCAGGGCCCAGATTGCCCTGGAAAGGCAGAGGCGCTCTGGGGCCCGCTCCTGGCCAGGGACCCCGCCCAGAGCCATCCCCTGCTGGCCGGGGCCTTGAGGGACAGCTGTGCAGCTGGGCCAAGCTGTGCCAGCAGCTGCAGCCGTGCTGGGGAGCCCTGCCAGCCCTGGGCCTTGCTGTGCAGGTGGGTCCCTGTGTGCCAGCACCAGCTGAGCCTTCAGACACCTCCTCTCTTCACAGACACCTCCTTGAAGAAAAGCTGAAAGCTGGTGGCTGGTCCCGAGATCTCTACAGCCAGAAGAGCTACAGCAGCAGCTCTGAATCTGACCAGCTTATATTTGCACCTCCAAGCTCGGTGGTTCTTTGAGGCCACAGGCCCAGCCTTCCATCCAGGGCCGAAGGTGAAACCCCCAGGAAAGGATTTGGATGCGTTCAACTGAACCTCGACTGAGAGCTTCCAGGATCAGCTCTTCTGTTCCAATAAAGACATGGAGTGGCTACCCCAGTGTCCATGTGCTGCCCCCAGCAAATCCTAGAGGACCCCGGCACTGGCTGAGCTCCATGCCCGGGAGCAGCCCACGGTGTGGGCAGGCAGGAGCCAGGCAGGGGCTGCTGTGACCAGCGGCGGGGCCCCGAGGGGCTGGGGGAGCCTGTGCTGAGCGTGCCTGAGCTGAGGGCACATTTCCTTCAGTGGCATCACCTGGGCATGGAGCTCCTGCAGTGGCACAGCCCAGAAATGAGGGAAGGTGTGATAAAAATAGGGTAAAAATTCGTGTATAAAATAATAATTCGATGTATAATGAAACAAAGCTAAAGTAAAATTGTAAAATCCAATAGAAGGGTAACCGTTCTCTCTCAGCCTGCTAATCTCAGTTGAAAAGACAGGACGAAGGTCATCAACTTAGACAAAAGACACTGGCCAACCCTGATAAGAATCGCTTCCTCGCCAAGGCAAGGAGAAATTCCTTCCTGACGTCGATGCCAATTTCATCAACTTTCTGGTGCCACGAGCGGAATGAAATCAACATAAGACAGACCCTTGGAATTGACATAAGAAAGGAGCCTTCCCGGAATGAGACAACTAGACTTGATGAGGTCCGGGAGGGCCATCGAAAAGAAATCCGGACTATTCAACCCACCTTGGACACCTGGACTGCCTAAGGGCAGAAAATTCCTATAAAACGGTGGACTGAGAGCTGCACTGGCGTGGACTAGGGCGTCTGGTACATCGGTGCGGACCTCTATCCACCCAGCGCGCGCTGACAATTTCCTATTATTGTGGTTTTTATCTTTTTCAGGTGCTCGATATTCTGTTATTAATAAATTGTCATTTATTAACCTGAAATTTGCCTTTGCATTTATAACAGATTTGGTGCCGTGACTCGGATTCGGAGGAAGCTGCGGGGACCTGCGATCCAGGAGGGTACCCCCGCTGATTTCGGCGGCCTGGTGAGTGAGGAGACCCCGCGGCTCCACCCGAACCTCCGAACCAAATTTAGGAGCGAGAAAACCACAAAAATAGGACAGGGGAAAGAACGGATCCGGGGGCAAGGAGAGCTCGGGAAGGCAAAGGGCCTTCGGAAAAGCCGCGGCTTGCAATTGCTCGTAAAACGTCTACGTGCACGAAGACATCCACGCAGGAAAAGGAGCTGTAAGTACTGCTGGTTGAGCGGGTGATTGGGCGAGTGTGTGAGACGTGATCTGATCACGGAGCGAGTGCGGACTTCAAGGTCGCAGTTCCGTCTTTTCCCGCGAGGGGAGCGGTCGGCCGCGAAGGAAGCGATTTCGTGTGAAACTCTCTTACATTGCTTGTCAAAACCGGGACGAGGGAAGTCTCGGGGACCGATCACGGAGTGGGCAAAAAGGGGAAGGGTACGTCCTGTTGAGCTCGGGAATCGGTAAACCCTTTTTGCCAGCGGACCAAGGTAAGGGTCCAAAGAGAATCCGAAAGGATTGAGAGCCGATCAGGAACCCTCGGCACAGCTCGCTGGAGGGGGAGTGATCGAAAAAGCCCCATCCCCTGAGAAACAACCAAAGACACAACGCACAGGCAGAAAAGTCGACTTGCAGGGAATTTCGAAGATTTGGTAAGGAAATTCGCGAAATATGGGACAGAAAAAGAGTAAGCCCCAGAAAAAAACCTCAGAAAGCCCCCCCTCTGGTAAGGGAAAGGGAACCATGAAAATCCCTCGAAATAGTCCCTTGGGGTGGATGTTGGAGCACTGGGGAGATTGTCCACAGAGGAAAGAGAAATCTAAGGAAAGAATGATTCACTATTGCATGGATGTGTGGGGTGGAGAGAAATTGGGGGAACACCTTACATGGCCGGTAATGGGATCATTTGAAAGCTGGACATGTAGTAAGTTAAATCGCTATGTGAAAAACAAGAGCCCCTCGAACCCCGAGGAGAGGGAATATGCCCGGCTTTGGTTAAACACCCGAGCTGGTTTATTCCCGATAAAACAGAAAGGGCGGCCCAGAACTGGGACCGAGCCCTGGGAGCCCCTAGATCACCTCCCACCTCCCTACATTGGGCTGAATTCCCCACCCTCTCCAGAGCAAGTGGTGCCCACAGCCCCTTCCGATCCTCCAAACCAGCTTTTGGGGGCACAGGCATCTCAGGTGGGGAGTCATGCCTCCCCTCCATTGTCCCCACTGGCAGCTCCCTCCCTGCCACCCCCGCTCCTGCCTCTCCCGTCTGGCCTGGGTCCGTCGGCGGCGCCCCCGCTGATAGATGCCATGACCGCGGGAGCCCCCTCTGAGATCCCGTCTGCGCCAGCTTGGGGGCACTCTCGGTCACCTTTTCCGCCGCCACCAGGGTTGCTCCGAGCGGAGGAGAGACTCCCCTCTGCTGCACAGGCGGCAGTCCCGCCCCCGCAGTCCGGGAAAGGGAGACAACCCACTGCTACCAGTTCTCCCCCTGCTAGCAGAACCCGATTGAAAGCAAGGAGGATGAGTGATGAATGGGGAGAGAATGAGAATGTGGGACACAGTTTACTTCCATTAAGGGAAGTACCAACGGCCCCAGGGATCATTGGATTTGTAAATGTGCCTCTCAACACAGGAGACGTAAGAGCGTTCAAAAAGGAAATGGGGCGATTGTTGGATGATCCTTTTGGTGTAGCGGACAGGTTGGATGAGTTCCTAGGGAGCAGCATTTATACATATGAGGACCTGATGGCAATCCTAAGGTCTTTATTTAACAGTGAGGAAAGAGAGATGATAAAACAGGCGGGTATCAGAGACTGGGACCGGAGGAACCCACAGGGGACACCTGGGGATCAAAAGTGGCCCAGCTCTAGCCCAACCTGGAATGCACAAACAGAGGACGGGAGAAGGAGCATGGTAGATCTAAGGAACATCATAATTCAGGGCATCCGGGAAGCTGTCCCAAGGGGTCAGAACATTAGCAAGGTTTTTAATGAATGTCAAGGGAAAGAGGAGTCCCCCTCTGAGTGGATCGAGCGATTAAGGCGAAGTCTGCAGATATATTCTGGGACGGACCCTAATTCCCCTGTGGGGGAAGTTCTGCTCAAAACTCAGTTTGTGGCAAAGTCATGGGAGGACATTCGGAGAAAATTGGAAAAGATAGAGGGTTGGCAGGACAAAAGCTTGCAGGAATTGTTGCGGGAAGCCCAGAAAATATACATGAGGAGGGAGGATGAAAAGCAGAAAGTACAAGCTAAGGTTTTGGTAGCTGCGGTGAAGGAGGTCCAGAGACAGGAACAGGCTTCGGGGAAATATAAAACCTTACCCCGAAAGTCTCAAGGCCCCCGAAAAGCAGCCCCAGACACGAGAAGGGAACTGCCCGAGTGCTACTATTGCAAAAGGGTAGGACACCTTCGAAGGGACTGCAAAAAGAGAATTAAAGATGAAAAAGTATTTCAGGAAGATTAGGGGTGTCAGGGGCTCTTCACCTTGGGGACCAGGACATCTAACGAGCCCCTGGTAAAACTGAAAGTGGGTCCCCAGCGTCAAGAAACCGTTTTTCTGGTGGATACTGGGGCAGAAAGGAGCACTTTACAAAATATACCAATAGGGTGCACGGTCGGTAAGGAGAAAGTTGTGGTGGTGGGTGCAAAAGGGGATCCCTTTAAAGTACCTGTGATAGAAAGCGTGGAGATTGAATCAGAAAATAAAGTCTGCCTAGGGAATTTGTTGTTGGTAGAGGAAGCTGATTACAACTTGCTAGGGAGAGATATGATCATAGCTCTTGGAATTAGCATAGTTGTAAGAAGTTCCGATCTTGTGGTGAAAATGTTTAAACTCACTGAGAAGGATGAGGCAGACATCAATCCAGAGGTATGGCACTCTAAAGGGGAGGTGGGGAAGCTAGAAATAGACCCTATTCATATTATAATCGAGAACCCCGGGGACCCTATACGGGTCAAACAGTATCCCATTCCCCTGGAAGGGAGAAAGGGATTGAAGCAGGTTATCGATGACCTCTTGAAGGGAGGAACAATAGAGCCATGCATGTCCCCCCATAACACCCCTATACTGGCTGTAAAGAAGGCAGATGGAAGCTATCGGTTAGTTCAGGATTTGAGGGCAGTGAATGCCCGAACCAGGACTAGGTTTCCGGTAGTGGCCAATCCGTATACTTTGTTGAATCGGCTTACGCCTGAGGATGTGTGGTATAGTGTGATTGACCTGAAGGATGCATTTTGGACTTGCCCTTTGGATGAGAAAAGCAGGGATTACTTTGCTTTTCAGTGGGAGGACCCCGATACCAACAGAAAACAGCAGTTGAGATGGACGGTGCTTCCGCAAGGATTTGTAGAATCCCCTAATCTATTCGGGCAGGCCCTGGAGCACCTCTTGACTCAGTTTACCCCAAAGGCAGGGACGAAATTGTTGCAGTATGTGGATGATCTGCTAATAGCAGGATCTTCAAAGGAGCGGGTGAGGGAATGTACAGTGGAATTGTTAAACTTTATTGGAGCTAAGGGTCTGAAAGTTTCAAAATCCAAACTGCAGTTCACGGAGCCCGAAGTGAAGTACCTGGGGCATTGGCTGTCCCAAGGGAAAAAGAAATTGGACCCTGAGAGAGTCGCGGGAATTATAGCATTGCCCGCGCCAAAAACTAAAAGGCAAATACGCCAATTGTTAGGGCTCCTGGGATACTGCAGGCAGTGGATTGAGGGTTTCAGTGAAAAGGTAAAATTTCTGTATGAAAGATTAAACACCGACAGGGTGAAGTGGACCGAACAGGATGAATTAGATTTTCAAAGATTAAAAGAGGTTCTCATGACAGCCCCAGTACTGACCCTTCCAGATGTGAATAAAGAATTCCAGTTGTTTGTAGATGTTAGTGGGCAAACTGCACAGGGAGTCCTGACTCAGGAATGGGCCAACAAAAAGAAACCCATAGGATTTTTATCAAAAATCCTGGATCCTGTGAGTCGAGGTTGGCCTACGTGTTTGCAGGCTATAGTTGCAGTGGCACTCCTGGTGGAAGAGGCGAAAAAGATTACCTTCGGAGCCTCTCTGGTAGTTTACACCCCTCACAATGTGAGAAACATTCTGCAACAAAAAGCGGAAAAGTGGCTGACCGATTCCAGGCTTCTGAAATATGAAGCCATCCTAATCAGCTCCCCAGGATTGGAGTTGAAAACCACCTCGGCACAAAACCCTGCACAGTTCATGTTTGGAGACCTTTCTGAGGAACTGTTGCATGATTGTGCTGAGATCGTGGAACTTCAGACAAAAGTAAGATCAGATTTGGAGGATCAGGAATTGGAGGGGGGAGAGAAATGGTTTGTGGATGGGTCGGCAAGAGTAGTCGAGGGGAAAAGAAAATCAGGATACGCAGTGGTGGATGGCAGAACGGGAAAAGTGGTGGAATCGGGTCCCCTAAGACCCGAATGGTCGGCCCAGGCTTGTGAGCTTTATGCTCTCCTGAGAGCTCTCAAAGGGTTAAAGGGAAAGAAGGGGACCATATTCACTGATTCTCGGTATGCGTTTGGGGTGGTTCACACTTTTGGGAAAATTTGGGAAGAAAGGGGCTTGATAAACACAAAAGGAAAAGGTTTGGTCCACGGCGAAATGATTCGACAAATCTTGGAGGCAATCAGGGAACCAAAAGAGATTGCGGTGGTGCATGTAAAAGGGCATCAGGTCGGGTTGCAATTTCAGACGCGTGGGAATAACCTGGCTGACCAAGAGGCAAAAAGGGCAGCATTACTCACAGTAAGAATCCCCGAGGTGATTGGGGAGGAAAACTCCGGAATCCAAATATGTCCCTCTGAAAGGGACATTGAAGGATTCAAGGAGATGGGAGGGGCATTGGAGATGGGAAAATGGAAATTACCGGATGGAAGGGAATTGGTCCCGAAAGGGGTGGCCAGAGGGATCCTGAGACGCCTGCACGAACAGACCCACTGGGGAACACGGGCATTGGCTGACCAGTTTCTGAAATTCTTTGGGTGCAAGGGGATCTTTGAGTTGGCAAAACAAGAGGTACAGGGGTGCGTGACTTGCCAGAAAGTGAATCGATCCAGATCCAGACAAGCGGCTTGGGGAGGTCGTCCGATTTCATACCGGCCGTTTGAAAGGATCCAGGTGGATTTCACTGAATTACCAAAGGTCGGGAGGTATAGGTACTTATTGGTTATTGTGGACAAATTGACACATTGGGTAGAGGCGTACCCAAGGGCAAAAGCCACGGCTCAAACGGTTTCCAAAGTATTATTAGAGGAAATAGTCCCCAGGTATGGAATAGTGGATTGCATAGATTCAGATCAAGGGACTCATTTTACCTTGAAAATCATAAAACAATTAACCGAGGCCTTGGGAATCAGATGGCAATATCACACCCCCTGGCACCCTCAAAGTTCAGGGCAAGTAGAAAGAATGAATCAGACCTTAAAAACTCAGTTGACAAAACTCATGCTGGAAACTAAGATGTGTTGGGTAAAATGCCTTCCCCTTGCTTTGTTGAACATAAGAACCATGCCTCATTCTGACACGGGACTGTCCCCCTTTGAAATGTTGTATGGGATGCCATACAAACACGGAATGCCTGTGGGACATCCCCGAGTCGAGGATGTGCAGTTACAACCTTATCTCATCACTGTAAACAAAAATTTACAGGAGCTCAGAAGGCGTGGACTCATCCCCCAAAGTGGCCCTCTCGGATTTGCAATTCATCAGATTCGGCCCGGAGATAAAGTGTTAATCAGGACTTGGAAAGAGATTCCTCTCGCCCCGCAGTGGGAAGGGCCGTTCCTGGTACTACTCACGACTGACACCGCAGTTCGAACCGCTGAGAAGGGTTGGACTCATTCCTCAAGGGTGAAAAAGATCGGGGACCCAAAAGCCTCGGACTGGAAGGTCACCACCCCTCCTGGAGAGCTCAAAATCAAACTCAGGCGTCAACCTAGATGACCGACCAGATAAGTTGTAATACCCCAGGTTGTGAGTGCTTTCCTTTCATTCACTTTGAATGCGTGTACTGTAAACAGGTTTGGGTCACCCATTGTTGGAGAGGGAGTCGACCTAAAGGTCTGTGCACTAACTGTCTAATCGAGGAGCAGGTTAACACAGACCGCCTCTTAGTACTTGCCACTCGGGCCGGACTTTTTGAATTAGATTCTCCTGAGTGGTATCAGATTTTCAAAAAGGGAATAAAGGGAAAATTGGACGCTAAAGCAGAACCCTTAGCAATTGAGTGCCGGAGGACCATCAAGGTACCTTGCCGAGGAGATACAATCAAATTATCCCGGTGGGCAACCTATAAGAGAAGGTTTGCCATCAGGACCACACGGGCCCCTGAAGCAAACCCTTGCTGTCGAGAAGATGATTTACCCCGCCGTATGTTCCCATACGGGCGATGGGCAAGGCAGAGGGGTTTTTCGGTGGGGAATCCTAACGGTCCTGAGCCTAGCCGTGTGCTGGGCCAAGGGGGCCCTTCCAGGGGCGCTCCTGGGGGAGAATCCTCCCGCGAAGTGTGAATGGTGCTTAACAGCACCAGAAACCGGGCCGATAATGGATTGTCCTCTAAAAAGGCAGTTGGGTGATTGTTGGGCTAATGGCACTCGATTTCACCTTTGTGAATTGGAAGGAAGGGTCCGGTGCCAACGCTCAGGGGCAAGTCCTAAGGGCGGGCTGTTCAGGGATCCTGCTCACTCACTCGTTAGACGAAGGCGGGAACTCGAAACTACTTACCCGGTACCAACATGTCAACAATGTAACAAAACTGTATGGATGGGAGGAAAAAGGCAATCTACCTTCCTTGCCTACTATAAGGTGAATCCCCTGTGCTACGACAAAGCGAAACTAAAAATATGTAATATGGGTGGAAAATTGTATTGGGAAGGGAGGAATCTCAAACATGAGGAAACGGGTTTCTTGGACTCAGAACCCATCATCTTCGAGTTATTACCTCCGGGAGATAAGCGTGTGTGTTTGCAGTTTGACCAAGTTTTTTGTTTTTCAAGGGACGAGGAAGGGATGGACCCTGAAAGTAAAATGAAACAGGTAACATTGGAACTCAGGAAAAAGGAAGCTGAGGCCAGAAAGAGGAGAATTGAGCAGGAAAGGTTGAAATCGCTCAGTGAACAGTACGAGCAATTGGAAAGGCAATACGGGGATGGGGGATTTCCGGCCCCTAACCAAAACCTCTTTGTAGAACTAATGCAGGAGATAGCCACTGAATTGGGGCTGACGGATTGCTGGATTTGTGGGGGATTAAAGTCAGCCGAAAGGTGGCCCTGGAAAGGAGAAGGATTAGCCCCGGAACAACTTCTAAAATGGGAAAGCTCTAAATTGTCAAAAATAGTAAAGAGACCGGAGGGATGGATTTTGGAAAAAAGGATAGTGGGAACTATCTGCATCAGCCGGGAGGGGAAGGAGTTCACCGACCTGGTGGGTTATACTCCTTGCATAAATACCCTAACGGTGAATGACAAAACACGGGTCTGGCAACCTGAACCACCCTCCGGATATTGGAGCCAAATTCGAGAAAAAGATTGTGAGTGGTTTGAGACTATGGGACTTTGTTGGCACAAAAGTCCCGGGGCTAATCCATTTCAGGCACTAGCGGGACTGAGAGAGTACTGGGACGAGCCGGGGAGAACCAATATAGGCTGGAAAGCTCCAGATGGGATATATTGGATTTGTGGAAAGAAGGCTTATAGCGAACTTCCCCGGAAATGGAAGGGGTCCTGTACCCTAGGAATGATAAGACCCTTCTTTTTCACCTTGCCTAGAGCTGAAAGCAGTTTGTTAGGAGCTCCTCTGTTCGAAACATTAAACCGACAGAGAAGGGAGATAAGACGGGTGCTACCCATAGCCGGAGGCAACCAGAAATGGGGGGAGGAGGAGTGGCCCGCTGAAAGAATCATTGAGTATTATGGGCCAGCCACCTGGGCTAACGATGGCAGTTGGGGATATCGAACACCTATTTACCTCCTGAATAGGCTGATTCGGTTGCAAGCAGTGGTAGAAGTGGTTTCTAACCACACCTCAGAGGCCTTGGAACTCCTGGCAAAGCAGCATTCACAAATGAGGGCTTTTGTGTATCAAAATCGGCTTGCCCTGGACTACCTGCTAGCAGAGGAAGGAGGGGTCTGCGGCAGATTCAATGAATCAGAATGCTGCATCGAAATCGATGACTATGGGGAGACTATAAAAGGGTTAGCACAGGAAATCAAAAAGGTGGCACATGTGCCAGTCCAGAAGTGGAATTCAATTCTTCAGGCTTCATGGTGGGACCAGCTGTTCGGACAGGGGGAATGGTGGAAGAAGGTAATATTCTTTATAACATGCTCCATTGCAGGCATTGTCTTCCTCCCGTGTCTGATCCCTTGTTTCATTCGACTGATACATTCAGTCGTCCAAGGGATGCAAATAGCATCCCTTCCCATAGATCCAGAGGCAGCACAAGGGAAAACTGTGTCCAAAATAATGAAACTTGAGGAAGAAAAAGGTAAAAGAAGGGCGGCAGAGGCCCTAAAGGAATTCGAAAAGGAGCGGAAGCTCCAACAAGGTGATGAATCCTCTCAGGAGGACTGGGAAGAATGTGACTTTTTAAACTAAAATTAAGGTCAATAAAGGGAGAAAAACGAATTTTTAATTTGATGAATTATTAGGTGGGGGACTGTGATAAAAATAGGGTAAAAATTCGTGTATAAAATAATAATTCGATGTATAATGAAACAAAGCTAAAGTAAAATTGTAAAATCCAATAGAAGGGTAACCGTTCTCTCTCAGCCTGCTAATCTCAGTTGAAAAGACAGGACGAAGGTCATCAACTTAGACAAAAGACACTGGCCAACCCTGATAAGAATCGCTTCCTCGCCAAGGCAAGGAGAAATTCCTTCCTGACGTCGATGCCAATTTCATCAACTTTCTGGTGCCACGAGCGGAATGAAATCAACATAAGACAGACCCTTGGAATTGACATAAGAAAGGAGCCTTCCCGGAATGAGACAACTAGACTTGATGAGGTCCGGGAGGGCCATCGAAAAGAAATCCGGACTATTCAACCCACCTTGGACACCTGGACTGCCTAAGGGCAGAAAATTCCTATAAAACGGTGGACTGAGAGCTGCACTGGCGTGGACTAGGGCGTCTGGTACATCGGTGCGGACCTCTATCCACCCAGCGCGCGCTGACAATTTCCTATTATTGTGGTTTTTATCTTTTTCAGGTGCTCGATATTCTGTTATTAATAAATTGTCATTTATTAACCTGAAATTTGCCTTTGCATTTATAACAGAAGGCATCAAGGGCATCTCCAGAGGCACAGCCTGACCAGCAATGGCGGCAGGCAAAACAAAGCTCCTCCTTCTTAATTAACACACACTCGATCGGACCGAACTGATGGGCCATCAGCAATCCAGGGTGCTGCACAGGGTCTGCTCCTCTGGGCCAGGGGCAGGACGGAAGGGATGAGGAAGAGCCACGGGGCCCGACAGGGCTAATGAACAGCGCCGGAGGCACAATAGCCCAGCTGCAACTACATTTGATTTCCAGGTCAAAACACTCGGCATAGCTGGGCTGGGCTGGGCTGGCGTTCCCCGTAAGGCGCCTGGGGGCTTTGGAGTCCCCCATGAGGTGCACGGGGGCTGGGGTCCCTTGTGAGACACACAGGGGTATTTTAGTTCCCTCTGAGGCATGGAGGGCACTGGGGGTCCCCTGTAAGGCATGCAAGGGATTTGGAATCCTGTGTGAGGCATGCAGGCGGTTTGGGATCTCTCCCAAGCTGTGCAGGGTGCTGGGGTCTCTCCTGAGGCACATGAGGGGGGCTTGGGGCTCTCATTTCACATGTGGAGAGGGCTGTGGACTCCCATAAGCGCGCCGGTGCTTTGGTCCCTCCCGCTGCTCGCAGCGGGGACTGGAGTCTTTTCTGAGGCCCGCAGGGGACGGGGTCCCTCCCCGGGCTCTCTCCGGGTCCCTGAGGGGCCCGGCGGGCTCGGCGCTGCCGCCGTGCCGGCCCGGTGAGGGCCCAAGGCGACGCTGCCCCGCCGGGCCCCGCTGCACGGGCACGGCACGGGCGGTGCTGAGCGCCGGGCAGGCGGCCCCCGAGCCCCCGGCCCTGCCTCCATCGGAGCACGGACAGCCCCGCAGGCAGCGCCCGGGAATGGCAGAGGAGCCGTGGGGAGCCGCGCTCTGCGCCGCGCTCTCCCCACAGAACGAGGCTCCCAGGGAGCACCCGCCTCCTGCGCGGCCTTGGCAACGCCCAGCGGGATTCGGGGAACTCAACTTGCCAGGGAGAAAAACAATTCAGAGGACACTTGTTCAGGCCTTTTAAAAGGTTAATTGAGAAACATCTTAAAATCCCAGGCTAAATCGTGTGGTTTAATGTGTGTTCTCCTTGAAGACGCTTTGATTGTAACTCCCAGTGGTGCCGGGCCGTGTCCCAGCCAGCACCCACACCCAGGAGCTCCCATGTCTGCAGCACGGCTGAATTTGGGACTTGACGTTGCTATTGCAGGTAGAACCATGAAATGTCTCATTTGTCCAATGTCATATAACTCAATTCTTGTGAAGAAAAACAGACAGGCAGGATATAGCTGCCTGGCAGGACATGCTCTCCTTACTGGGAGGGCACCTCTTCAGATCCATTCCCACAAAATCTTGCCCCAACCTTGAGCTCACAATAGGCTCTGAGGTTACAGCTGGCTCAGGTCACAGCAGACTGAAGTCAGAGCAGGCTCTGAGGTCACGGCAGGCTCAGAGGTCACAGCAGGCTGAGCTGACAGCAGGCTCTGAGGTCACAGAGGCCCCAGAGCCCCGTGGTTGCACAGCACCACAAGGACCCAGCAGTCAGTCCCTGACCACAACTGCTGTGGCAGCAGCGGCGGTGGCAGCAGCGGTGCTGACATTAGGACAGCGGTGCTGACATTGGGACAACGGTGTCAGGACAGTGGTGGCAGCAAGAGCTGGGAACTGGCACAGGGCAAGGCACCATGGCCCTTGCTCTGCGCCTCTTCCTCCTGCTCCTGCAGGCAGTGGCCCTGCCTGCCAGGGCAGCCCAGGCTGCTCCATGGCCAGCGCGGGGAGCAGGTGAGCCGGGGCCTGGCTCCCCTTTCCCGGGACAGGGCTCCCTTCTCCTTGGGACGCCTTGGGGATGGTTTTCTCCAGGCTTTAAAGGAGGGTTTCCTCTGGGAGGGAGAGAGCTCCAATGGAGCGAGGGCTGCCCCAGATTTGTCTCCAGGGATGCTGCCCCGGGGCTGCAAAGAGTGTGGAGAGTGAGCAGAGGCAGCCCAGAGCTCCCCAGGCCCCTGGGCAGCTTTGGCCACGTCCATTGACATCTGCCTCCTATGGCCTGACACGACCCCCTTGCAGAGTCCAGTTCGCTATGGCAGAGGGTCATCCCCGCATACCATGGAAATGCTTCTGATCTCTGCTCCCTTCTAGACTGGGAACATGACATGGACTATTCAGAATTGCTGGCGAATGATGGTATGAAGACCTTGCCAGATGCTGAAGGCAAGTTTGCAAAGCACCTTTTGGGACAGAATCATATAAGTCAGTGTGGCAAGAGCTCACTCATGTGCCATTGCCCTTAACATGCTCTCAGGGTTGAAGGATTCTGGAATTTTTGCCCTGCTCCCTTCTGGAGCCCTGAGTGATCCCACAGCATGGCTGTCAGGGGCAGGAAGGAGCATTTAGCTGGCTCTTGCCGTGTGCAATGCCAGGGTGTCCTTCCGTGTGCTCTGTGCAGCCACGGAGAAGAGCAGAGAGGGAAGGGGCCGGGCCCAGGGCTGTGCCCCGAGGCTGTGCCCCGGGCGGCTCCTTTGGCAGCCCCAGGGAGCCTGAGGATCTCCTGCAGTGCCACGGGAGCTCTTCTCTCCTGCCTTTCTTTGCAGCCAAGTCCCTTCGCCAAGGTGATCTGGCTTCCGAAGCTATGTCCAAGACTGAGCCTGTAGGAGATGCTGAGGGTAGGTCAAGGCTTTTCCTTCTGGAAGAGCTGCCACCTCAGAGCCCAAAAGTCAGCCAGTAGGGCAGAGGTGACAGAAGCTTCTGTGGCCGTTCAGTTACAGGTGTGTCCACAGGGAAGACTTCTGCAGCTCCTTTGGTGGATGCTGCAGGCAAGTCCAGCTCCCGTCGCAGGGGTGAGTCAAGTTTCCCTGCTGACCCCACAGGCTGAGCCCCGGGTCTGTGGGATCTGTTACTGGATAATGGAAATACTTTGCCCTAAGGTCCTCCAACAGGGAAGTACAAATCTATGGGACCCAAGAGACCCCAGGTGTCACCTGAACTCATGAGGCAAACATTGAAGGAAATGCTGCAGGGAGGACCAGGTGGGTGCATGTCCCTGAGCCTTCCCCTGACACTCAGCACCCACGGCCTTTCTCTGCACATCTGGACACGCCGTGCCCGGCACAGCGGGAAGGGATCCATGGCAGCCTCGCTGCCCCACTGCTGCTTTCACACCCTGCAGGGCTGTTTCCCAGCCTGGCCTGGCTGCAGCTTCCCCCCAGCTCAGCAGGAAGGCAGTGGGCATCAGCTGACAGGGAGCCCAATCTGCACCATGGGCCATGCACACCCTGAGATCCCTGCAATTTCCGGGGCCCCAGGAAGATAGGAAGGGTGGCTGTTTCAATGAGGGATAGTCTTTGGTCTGCCTGAAGATCCTGGGAATCTTCCTGATCCTTATCAGTGTCTTTGACAAGCATTGCTTCCTGAAGATGCCCCCTGACCAATGGGGAGCACCTCCATCTCATCCGGCTGTGCTTTTCCTTTCTCCAGAAGTGGACAGAGAGGATGTGCTGAAGGCAAGGTCTCCCGGAGGAAGCAGTGGCTCCGTTCCAGCCTCTGCTGCAGGAAGGGAGGCGATGCCAGGCACAGACACAGGAGGTAATTGCTCCTCTGGGCCTGAGCCCTGCTAAGGCTTGAGCTGCCACCTCTGCTGCTTGGTAGTGCCTGCCCTCCAGGGATGCTGCCCAGGGGCTGCAATGAGTGTGGAGAGTGAGCAGAGGCAGCCCAGAGCTCCCCAGGCCCCTGGGCAGCTTTGGCCATGTCCATTGACATCTGCCTCCTATGGCCTGACACGACCCCCTTGCAGTGCCCAGTTCCCTAAGGCAGAGGGGGATCCCAGCACACCATGTTAATGGCTCTGATCTCTGCTCCCTTCTAGACTGGCATACTGGGAATGTTTTTTCAGCACCTTGGCTGGAAGATAGTTTGGAACCAGTGAGACCTCCCACAGGTAAGAAATCTATGTTCCTCCATGGAATAGTGATTGAAAACCTGGCAGGAACTACGTAACAGAAGATTCTGTGGCTGTTGAGTTACAGTTGTGACGGCAGGGAAAACACTTCCAGCTCCTTTGGTGGATGCTGCACAGAAGCCCAGCTCCCATCGCAGGGGTGAGTTGTGTGTCCCTGCTGACCCCACAGCCTGAGCCCTGCGTCTGTGGGATATGTTCCTGGGAAATGGAAATATTTTCTGTTAAGGTCCTCCAACAGGGAAGAACAAACCCAGAGAAGAAAATAGATCTCTGAAGCCTTCTGAACTTCTGGACCAGATGCTTACTGATCTGGAGAGACATCGTGGTAGGTGCATGTCCCTGAGCCTTCCCCTGACACTCAGCACTCGGGGCCTTTCTCTGCACATCTGGACACGCCGTGCCTGGCACAGCGGGAAGGGATCCATGGCAGCCTCGCTGCCCCACTGCTGCTTTCACACTCTGCAGGGCTGTTTCCCAGCCTGGCCTGGCTGCAGCTTCTCCCCAGCTCAGCAGGAAGGCATTGGGCATCAGCTGACAGGGAGCCCAACCTGCACCACGGGCTAGGCACACCCTGAGATCCTTGCAATTTCCTGGGCCCTGGGTAGATCAGAAAGGACAGCTTTTTGGAGATGGATGGTTCTGGCCAATCCAAAAAGTTTATAGGGATTCCTGATCCTTATCCATGTCTTTGACAAATACTGCCTCCTGAAGATGCCCCCTCTCCAATGGGGAATACTTCAATCTGACAGAGCTGTCCTTTCTTCCAGAAGTGGACAGAGAGGATGTGTTGAGAGCGGCGTTTCCTGGAGGAAGCAGTGGCTCTGTTCCAGCCTCTGCTGCAGGAAGGGAGGCGATGCCAGGCACAGACACAGGAGGTAATTGCTCCTCTGGGCCTGAGCCCTGCTGAAGCTTGAGCTGCCACCTCTGCTGCTTGGTAGTGCCTGCCCTCCAGGGATGCTGCACAGGGGCTGCAATGAGTGTGGAGAGTGAGCAGAGGCAGCCCAAAGCTCCCCAGGCCCCTGGGCAGCTTTGGCCGTGTCCATTGACATCTGCCTTCCACGGCCTGATCCAACCCCCTTGCAGTACCCAGTTCCCTAAGGCAGAGGGGCATCCCAGAACACCATGGAAATGCTTCTGATCTCTGCTCCCTTCTAGACTGGGATCACGACATGGATTATCTTGAAACCCTGGCTCATAACCATTTTCAATTCTTGGAAGATGCTGAAGGCAAGTTCAGAGGGTGCCTTTCCTGACAGAATAATCCGTGTCAGTGTGGCAAGAGCTCACTCATGTGCCATTGCCCTTATTATGATCTCTGGGTTGATGGATTCTGGAATTTTTGCCCTGCTCCCTTCTGGAGCCCTGAGTGATCCCACAGCATGGCTGTCAGGGGCAGGAAGGAGCATTTAGCTGTCAATGCTCTTGCCGTGTGCAATGCCAGGGTGTCCTTCCGTGTGCTCTGTGCAGCCACGGAGAAGAGCAGAGAGGGAAGGGGCCGGGCCCAGGGCTGTGCCCCGGGGCTGTGCCTTGGGTGGCTCCTTTGGCAGCCCCAGGGAGCCTGAGGAACTCCTGCAGTGCCACGGGAGCTCTTCTCTCCTGCCTTTCTTTGCAGCTGAATCTTTTCATCAAGGTGATCTGGCTTCCAAAGCCATGTCCGGGACTGAGGCTCTGGGATCGAGGAGTGATTCTCTGGGAGATGCTGAGGGTAAGTCAAGTCTTTTCCTTCTAGGAGAGCTGCCTGCTCAGACCTCAAAGTCAGCCTCTGGGAAAGGGCACTGGTGCCCAAGGTCCCTCCTGATGCCAAGGGGTGGCAAGGTGCCTGCAGGCCCCAGCTCTGGGGGAAACAGAGAACGTCCTGCCCATGTGCACTGTGCTGCCAGCTCAGCAGTTGGGCACAGCACGGCCTCACGCTCCCCATTGCTCCCACAGATGCAGCCGTCGCCACATCACGTGTTCCCGACTCCCAGAAGGGCATTTTAAGCAGTGTCTGTCAGGGAACACGGTGTTTGCTTGAGTTAATGGCCATTGTGGCTGGTGGGGAGCTAGTCATCATTTTGTGCTGTGTTGGAATCTGGTATTGCTGGAAGAGGAAACGGTGAGTGTTTTGTTCATCTGTCCCTCAAACAGCTTCTTTTGAAAGTCTACTGTAGGCAGGAAACATTCCCAGTTGAGAATGCTGTGGAGTTGTGGATAGTCAGTGGTTGTCCAAATAACTGCTGACGGTTCTGCTGCTGCCCAGTGCTTTCATCGGCCTTTTAATTGCTGGGCCTTGTCCTGGGGAGCCCGCCGGAGCTGCAGCCTCTGCTTGCTCCCATTGAGGCTGCCTGGCCAAGAGCAGCCCCAGGGGCAGCGGGCAGAGGCAAAGCAAGGTGGGCAGGAGAAAGAGCAGGGCCCAGATTGCCCTGGAAAGGCAGAGGCGCTCTGGGGCCCGCTCCTGGCCAGGGACCCTGCCCAGAGCCATCCCCTGCTGGCCGGGGCCTTGAGGGGCAGCTGTGCAGCTGGGCCAAGCTGTGCCAGCAGCTGCAGCCGTGCTGGGGAGCTCTGCCAGCCCTGGGCCTTGCTGTGCAGGAGGGTCCCTGTGTGCCAGCACCAGCTGAGCCTTCAGACACCTCCTCTCTTCACAGACACCTCCTTGAAGAAAAGCTGAAAGCTGGTGGCTGGTCCCGAGATCTCTACAGCCAGAAGAGCTACAGCAGCAGCTCTGAGTCTGACCAGCTTATATTTGCACCTCCAAGCTCTGTGGTTCTTTGAGGCCACAGGCCCAACCTTCCATCCAGGGCCGAAGGTGAAACCCCCAGGAAAGGATTTGGATGCGTTCAACTGAACCTCGACTGAGAGCTTCCAGGATCAGCTCTTCTGTTCCAATAAAGACATGGAGTTGCTACCCCAGTGTCCGTGTGCTGCCCCCAGCAAATCCTAGAGGACCCCGGCACTGGCTGAGCTCCATGCCCGGGAGCAGCCCACGGTGTGGGCAGGCAGGAGCCAGGCAGGGGCTGCTGTGACCAGCGGCGGGGCCCCAAGGGGCTGGGGGAGCCTGTGCTGAGTGTGCCTGAGCTGAGGGTGTTGGAAAGAGGGAGACTGACTCAACCGATGCTGATCAATCAGGCTCAATTTTATTTGTTTCCTCGCTTACATTTATATTCTAAGTAATCAGCTCATACATATTGCAAAAGCCAACCTCCTGCTTGGTGGTGACTAAACAATAGCTTACTTCATCTTATATCAGCATATAGCGACAGTTGTATTGCCTTGTAATGTTCAGTTCCTCTTTTCTCATGATATCAGTTTCTCTCCCTCATCCTATTCTTTTCTAACAGTTCTGCCAGGAACATGCTGGCCTTGTCCTAGCTTCTAATTACAAGATTAATCTGAGAGCTATTGTGTCCCTTATCCTCTAACCATTCCTCAGCTATCTCCTCTACAGTTCCCCCTTTTTCTTTAATGGTTGCAAGCACTTGGGACTGATGACGAAAAAAGCAAGCAAACACCAATCTCAAGCATAGAATAACAATTAAAATCATAAGCAAAAATCGTAGCTCTTCTTTCAAAAGCTGAGTTAGCCATAGTGTTAGACCAAAAGTCTGGGTTAGCCAGTCATCTAGGGGATTTTGTGAAAGTTTAATCTCTGTCGTGTGCCTTTTTAACCAGTCCAGTTGCGCATGTATTGATTTGCTATGATCAGATAAATTAAAGCAATACATCCCTTTGAACTCTGAACACCCATGTCCTTGGGCAAGAAGAAGAAAATCGATCGCAGCTCTGTTTTGAAGGACCGCGTGTCTCAGGCTGTTTACATCCTGAGTGAGTGCTGATATGACCTCCGTAGTAACATTTGCCTGCTTTATAGCCCAACATGCAAGTTTATTAAGTGACACCAATGCATGAACTGTGCCAACTCCAGGGGTTATAGATGCAAAAATACGAGCTGCAGGACCCCATAATTCTACTTTGTCATTACAATTCTTATCAAGGGCCCGTAAAGATCGTCGTCGCTGTACCTGAGTGCTATTGATCAAAGAGGGCAGTGCGTGGCGGTCAGGGGCAAATAATGTAAGCTGACCTAGATAACAGGGACCTCCTATAACTGCTTTAGGTATTCCTTGCCATGCTCTATCCCCACAGATCAGGAAAATTCCTGCTGGCAATTCTTTCGCCGTATTATTGTTCCAAATCCTGTTTCTGTTACTGTTGGCTATTACACCATATGCCCCAAGCCCTTGGTGATCACTCTTGTTACCACAGTACCCATTTCCTTGATAGCTGTATCCCTGAACATGGGAGGACACATTGGTCCGGGTTGACCGATTGATGTTTTTGAAAGGGTTCTGCTTTTGTTGAATATTACCAAATACAAAGCATGTTTGGGTCCAACCTTCAGTATCATTTCCAATTGCTATCGATCCTAACAAGTCTATTTCCTGTGGGTCCCAAGGCAAACTGGTATTTAAATTGCTAATAATGCAGGCAGCAATTTGACTGCTGTAACCTTGAGTACAACGGGCAAGTTTACTGTAATTGCTAAACAATCCTTTGTCCTTTGGATTAGTAAGATTAAGGGGTAACCCTTTCAGGCAGGTTTTGAAAGGCTGTGAGACACTGGCTAATGACAAACAAAAAGCATTAGTCCTGGTTGCATTTGCCCAAGTAACCCACACATTAGCATTTTCCCAAATTGGAGGCATTGTGTTTACCCCGCTTTCTCTTTTTAGATTTATGCCCCATCCTAGCAAACGAGCACAAAGATCATCCCAGTCATTTTCTGGAATTGCCCACCTTCTGGGGACACCTACTGTTTTACCACAGCAAGTAGCACAAATTTTTGAGCATGCAGCAGCAAGCAAGCGTACAGCGTGATGCTTTATCTCCCACCGTACTCCGGCTATTATTCTTTGTTCCGGAGACTCAAACAACTGGCTTGCCAAGTGGGCGGGAAGCCCTGTATCTTTTTCTAGTGCAGTAACGGGTGTCTCCCTGCGGTACCAGTCAAAGCACAAGTAACAAATTCGATCAAACAATACCACTTGGTTAACCCACACCCTACGACCGCATCCAGCACAGTCCAACAACAACCAAGAGGTACACTTCCAATCTTTACAAATTAGGCAATGTTCTGTCGTAGTTGTTCTGTCAAAGGTAGATGAGAGGACCCACTGCAGTTCTCCGATCCCTCCAGGGGATGTAATTTGATTTATAGCTTGGTCTACCCGCTCATTTATTTGTCCTTTGAGGCTATCCAATATCGGTCTCAGCGTGATTACTATCATTCTCTCGTAGTCCTCCGACTGCTCATTCAGAAATTCTGCCATAATATGGCCTGGCATTTCTTGCTGGGATCCACTGTGAGCCTGTAGGGGTAGAAACACACAGATAACCACGCTCCCAGAACAGCACTTTTGCTGGTTCCAACCAAATGCCTGTTTTAGGATCTTTGTATTTAACCCATACATTGGTTTGATATTCCTTATCTGGGCCTTTAGCATGCCTCACGGCTGCTGGCTCCTTTAAATCTCCAAACACGCACAAATGATTTATTACAAATAACACAGTGGTCAATCTCTGCTGTAAATCTGTCACTGTCTCCTGTTTCTTTAAATATGCTTTAAGCATTCTATGTGTGTGCTCTACCACAGCCTGCCCAGTGGGTGAGTGAGGAATGCCTGTTTTATGTTCCACCCCCCAAGTTCGCAGGAAGGTTGTGACACGAGAGCTAGTATATGAAGGGCCATTATCAGTTTTTATTGTCTTCGGCACTCCCATGACTGCAAAGCAGGCAGTAAGATGTTGAAGTACATGACTGGCCCATTCTCCTGCCTGAGCTGTAGCCCATACATACTTGCTATATGTGTCCACTCTAACATGCACATATTTTAGTCTACCAAATGATGGAATATGAGTAACATCCATTTGCCATATTTCATTTGGTCCCTGTCCCCGGGGGTTGACTCCCACTCCTATACCGACCCCTCCATTGTGGTAACTACAAATGGGACAAGCTCTTACTATATCAGTAGCCTCTGTTGAGGTTATCTTAAATGCTCGCATCAACCCCTTGGCATTCTGATGGAATATAGCGTGTGACTCCCTAGCTTGGTTCTGGGGGGGGCAGGGGTGGTGTTCCTGCTACTGCAACCAGCTTATCAGCTCTATCATTTCCTTCGCCTAACCCAATGTCCTACTTATGACTGCGAATGTGAATAACTGCATAGGGGTGTGTTCTTGTCTGAATTGCCAATCTTAACTGAATGAGAAGGTTCCCTAGTCTCTTGTTATCTATTTGTCTTATTTCTGAACCCTCAATTCTCTGCACTATCCCAGCAACATATAACGAATCTGTAACAATGTTCACTGGTTCTGACAAATTTGTCATGACCCATACAACAGCTGACAATTCCAAAGTTTGTAAAGAATCCCCCTCTTCAGCAGGCAATATTACTTCTTGCCATTCATTTCCCTGCTGCCATGTAATAGCAGCTTTTTGTGACCTTTTCCCAGCATCTGTGAAAACCGTGATTGCTTCTGGGATGGGCTGTTCACTCCGCAGAGGTTTGCTCAGCCACTATTGTTCTCCCACCCATCGCAAGGGTAGGACCACTTTACCGTTGTCACAACTGTGGCCCCTCCTCCCAGCAGAGCAAGGCCCACCTCCTCATGATTTTCAATGTACCACTGCAGTATATCTCGAGCTATTGGCAACAGAATAGTGCCTGGTTCATTCTCCGTAATCTGTCGTGCACGCTGTCTGCCTTTATGGATAAGGACTGCCAACATTTCTGATTTTTGAAAAACAGTTTTACATTGTTGTATGGGTGGCTGTAACCATTCTAATACCCGAATGTCTTTCTCCTCTCCCCTATTTTCCCCCCTTTTCTTTAATTGCTGAACAAGGGCTCCAAGAAGATAGCGTTTCTCGAGCCATATAGCCAAATCAATAGGCAGGAGAGGGTCACAGCGAGAAGTACTGCCTTGCTGAATGATGTCAGCAAACCAAGAGCAATATTCCCATTGTGCTGTTGTCTCATTTTGCCAATGAGAAACGTAACTTTTCCACACTTCCCTCACACATTCTTGTTTTCCAATTAAACAAGTGCGAAATGGATTGGAAGGCGTGGCAGGTGATAAATACAAACTATCTTGACCAGATTGATTAACCCAAGTGACCCACATGTTTTGCCTTTCATCTATTTTTGGTAGCTCTGTGAGCCCAGCGGCGACAACACACATCCCAATCAGCAGGATCCACCTGATGCATATGAGGTATTCCCACCCCATATTTGCAGGTTGTCTGCAATATGCAAGTAGTCTTTTGTGCCAACAGGCGACACACCTCTCTTTCTAATAAAAATACCAATTCCAGCCTATCTCTTTGACCTAAATCCTGAACAAGGTTTACTGCTTCTGGCACAGTACTGCACCCTGTATAATTTTTTATGGCGGTCTGCCAATTATAATGATGCCAATAAAAGGAGTACCGTGGGCACCATGGCTGTGCAAGCTGCTGTTGAAAGACCCACCACTGTCTGCAACAAGCCCCACAATATATTTTTACCCAAGCACCACAGTTAGGCTTGCCGCAGTGCAGACAGAACTCTTAATTAATCGTAGTCGGGTGCTTTGTAGTTCATGCAACAATGTTAGTACATCAGTTCTATTTTCTACTACTAGAGGATTAGGCCACACTGGCTGGAGCCGAGCTATCACAGGTTGAAGGATCAGGAGCAGGCGATGTCGCTCTCGTTCTGCTGGACTGCTGGGTGCTGTCATTCACTGCTCGCGTCCAGTGGCTGGGAATCCACACAGAACCTGTGGGTGTAAGCACACACATGTGACCTCAACCAATATATTGTACTTCAGCGGGCCCAGTGTTAAGAATGCTGATCTTCCCATAGAGTCAAAACCATAGTATCCTCTTTGTGTTTCCGAGCAATGTTCCGGAGCCAAGGTCGAAAATGGTAACAATTGAGCTATTCGGGTGCCAGCTGGAATGAGCACTGGAGGATACAGTGCCCAGGCTAAAATACAAATCTCGCCTGTGAAATCAGCATCAATAAATCCCACAGCAATATGTCCAATCCTTTTAAAAAAGTAGAAGATCATCCCAAAAGTAAAGCAGGAACCGACTGTCCCTGATAGGATACTGGTTCCTTTACTCCAGTGGGAATTGGCACAGAGCGATTGTCCTTATGTTGTGGTTTGAAAGCAAAATGAATGAGAGGCTCCAAGTCAGAGATATAATTTAATAAGAAGAAAGGTAAAAATGTAAAAGTAAAATAAAATAAATACAATAACACAAAGGATCACTGACAGAGTCAGAATACAACCTGAGCAGGATGGTGGAAGCAGTCCAGGTGAGGTGCCCTTCCTGAAGCAGTGATTCTGTAGAAAGGTCTGGGAGCTCTGGTCCTCTGGGAATCCAGTGGATAAGTGCTACTTGCACTGTCCCAAATCCCAGCTTATATCCAGGTGAGAATGCTTGGCTCCTCCCCCTGGGCAGAGCATCTCACAACAGCATGAGAAGTGTGAAATGGGTCCTTGATGGCCCATTAACAGAGATAACCCCTGGAGGGAGTTACCTGTGACTCATGGGCCATTAGCAGGAGACACCCCAGAAGTCATTAGCAGAAAAACACCCCAAAGGCGTTAATGGGCCATTAGCAGAAAAAGGCAGGGGGCTTGGGAAAACACTAGCCCACCTGGTTTCAACAGTTCATGAAGATGGTGATAGAATAAATACTTTGTGTACATCCTACACTGCAACCCAGGACACCTTAATAGATATGTCCACTGTGGCTGCCAAGTCCAGTCCGGCTGATCCTGAGGTGTAGGCACGAAGAGAGGAGACAGGGCGAAGAGACTGGTGACTCCTAGGGCTGCTGTCCACAATGAAAGCAGGTTATCTTTCTGGCTGGAGCTGGTCCAGTTCTCGCTGTACTTGCTGCTCGCAGCGGTGCCAGGGCGGCCAATACCTGTGTTTGCTGCTCCTGCCCTCCTCGCAATGCCTCCCCTTATTGCTTAACAGCTTCCACTGACTCTTTCACTGCCTCAACTAACATAGCCTGGGGCCCAACAGGGACTCTACTCATCCGCTCCAGCATCTCCTCAATAGATGCATTACCTGGGAGCGAGGCCAAAATTGTCCTAGTGGCCGGATTACAGTTTTGCAACAAGCACTGTCTTAATAAGGCACGTTTCATCCACTCCTGCACATCTGGAGTCTGATCTATGGCAGCTGACACCTTATCCACAAATTGAGCAAATGATTCTTCCCTGCCTTGTTTAATATTTATGTAGGTGGGCATCCCTACTGTTATTTTAACTCTCCCCAATGCTTCTAAAGCAAGTTGCAAGGCCTCCCTCAGCTTATCAGGACCTCACAGAGCTTGAAGATCTGAATTAGAAAATGGTCCAGTTCCCATCCGCTCCTCAGCAGTGACCCCAAATAAGGGATGTCCCTGCCCTCTTTGTGCATTAGTACTAGTAATACACAAGTCTTGCCAGTGAGCTTGCCAAAGCAATTGCTGAGACTGGGTCAAAATCATTTTCATAATGGTTCGAATATCATTTTGTAACAAAACATTAGCACCCCAGATATAATTTACTAACTGTTTAGCAGGCTCACTACGAATACCCGAGTCATTCACCGTAGCACACAGTTGGGTAAGAATTTTCCAATCCAGGGCAGTAATAGTACCCTGTGTCAATACTCCCAGTGGGGTCTGTTGTTGGGTATAAGTGACTGGAAAGGCCTGAGCTACTGCTTCATGCAGGACTCCGGCAGCTTGCATATCTGCATATCTCCAGCAAGAACTGCCTCTCGGTGAATGACATGCAACATAAAGCCCTTTTTTTTTTTTTTTTTTCCTCTGGGGTAGATGTATGCAGGAGGCAAGGGAACGTCTGACTCTGATGAATATGTCAGATTCTTTCTCTGGGCTGCTACTGCCTGCTGAGCTGCTCATTTTTCTACTTGGTGTTGCAGCAGAGCATTATGTACTGCTCGCCACTGTTTTCCTAACTTCTTAGCTGTTTTATCATCATCTAAACTCGCCTCCCATATCTTATCCTCAAATTTTTGCCATTCAGAAAGCTCATGTACTGTATGGGGGTTCATAAAGCACCCCTTAGCATACCCATATGCTAGCACGCCTGGCAACTCTTTTTTAATATCTATACCCTGGACTTGCCATTTTTCTAGCATACAAGCAAATAAGTCATATGCTACTTGCCTCTCCATGTTAGTCAGCTGTGCAGCTCCCCAAGGTCTCGGCAGCACGTATCAGCCGGCCTCACCGATGTGAGCACCGGGGCGCGGAATTTCTTCTTTCGCCGTCCCTCTGCTTGCAGGACCTGAACTCCTACTCCTGCAACCGTGGTGCGGTATCACGTCCTGGGGTCACCATTTGTTGGAAAGAGGGAGACTAACTCAACCGATGCTGATCAATCAGGCTCAATTTTATTTATTTCCTTGCTTACATTTATATTCTAAGTAATCAGCTCATACATATTGCAAAAGCCAACCTCCTGATTGGTGGTGACTAAACAATAGCTTACTTCATGTTATATCACCATATTGCAAAAGTCATATTGCCTTGTAGTGTTCAGTTCCTTTTTTCTCATGATACCAGTTTCTCTCCCTCATCCTGTTCTTTTCTAACAGTTTTGCCAGGAACATGCTGGCCTTGTCCTAGCTTCTAATTACAAGATTAATCTGAGAGCTATTGTGTCCATTATCCTCTAACCATTACTCAGCTATCTCCTCCACAGGGGGCATGACCTGGACAATTTGGAGGGCTGGACAATCATCAACTCAGTGAAGTTCAACAAGGGAAAGTGCTGGGTTCTGCACCTGGGATCGGGCAACTCTGGCTGTGTGGACAGGCTGGGGAATGAGACACTGAAGAGCAGGAAAGGGACCTGGGAATCCTGATGGATGGGAAATTGGATACGAGTCAGCACTGCCCTGGCAGCCAGGGGTGACACCCCTCTCCTGGGGGGCACCAAGCCCAGCAGGACCAGTGGGGCCAGGGATGGGATTGTCCCACTCTGCTCTGCACTGGGGCAGCCCCACCTCAAATAATGTCAGAAGTTTTGGTCACTGCAGTATGAGAAAGAGTGTTCAAAGGAGGGCAGTGAAGATGGGGAAGGGCCTAAGGGGAAGCTGTGTGAAGAGTGGCAGAGGGCTCTCTGCCTCTTCTGCCTGGAGGAGACTGATGGGAGACCTCACTGAGGTCTCTGACTTGCTCTTGACAGGAAGAGGAGAAGCAGGCACTAATCTCTTTGTATTGTCCCCAGTGATAGGGAGTGGCCTGTAGTTGTGCCAGGGGAGATTTAGGTTGGGTAACAGAAAAAGGTTTTTATGCAGAGGATGGCTGGGCACTGAAACAGGCACCTCAGGGCAGCACCAAGTCTGAGAAAGCTCAAGCTGCATTTGGACAATACTCTCAAGCACATGCTGTGACTCTTGAGGACGCTCCTGTGCAGGGCCAGGAGTTGGACTTCATGATCCTTGTGAGTCCTTCCAACTCAGCTTATTCTGTGATACAATGATTCTGTTTATTACAGTAGACTCTCTGGTCATGGGTCTTCTTAAAAAGGATATCCAGGAAAAGAGGGAAGCCATGAAGAGCATTTCCAGGGGCACAGCCTGACCAGCAATGTCAGCAGGCAAAACAAAGGTTTTGCTAAGCCATGGCCCTTTGATGAAGCCAAACAGTTACAATCAAGGCAACCTATTAGTACAGATGGCGCTACACTCTGCGAGTACAGCCAAGACCATGAGGTCACAGCAGGCTCTGATGTCGCAGCAGGCTGAGCTGACAGCAGGCTCTGAGGTCACAGAGGCCCCAGAGCCCCGTGGTTGCACAGCACCACAAGGACTCAGCAGTCAGTCCCTGACCACAACTGCTGTGGCAGCAGCGACGGCAGCAGCAGCGGTGCTGACATTGGGGACAGCAGTGCTGACATTGGGACAGTGGTGTCGGGAAAGCCGTGAAGGACAGTGGTGGCAGCAAGAGCTGGGAACTGGCACAGGGCAAGGCACCATGGCCCTTGCTCTGCGCCTCTTCCTCCCACTCCTGCTGGCAGTGGCCCTGCCTGCCAGGGCAGCCCAGGCTGCTCCATGGCCAGCGTGGGGAGCAGGTGAGCCGGGGCCTGGCTCCCCGTTTCCTGGGACAGTGCTCCCTTCTCCTTGGGACGCCTTGGGGATGGTTTTTCCCCAGGCTTTAAGGGAGGGTTTCCCCTGGGAGGGGGAGAGCTCCAATGGGGCGAGGACTGCCCCAGATTTGTCTCCAGGGATGCTGCACAGGGGCTGCAATGAGTGTGGAGAGTGAGCAGAGGCAGCCCAGAGCTCCCCAGGCCCCTGGGCAGCTTTGGCCATGTCCATTGACATCTGCCTCCCACGGACTGACATGACCCCCTTGCAGTGCCCAGTTCCCTAAGGCAGAGGGGCATCCCAGCACACCATGGAAATGGTTCTGATCTCTGCTCCCTTCTAGACTGGGAACGTGATACCGATTATGTGGAAGCCCTGGTGAAGAATGGTTTGCAGTTCTTTCAGGATATTGAAGGCAAGTTCAGAGGGTGCCTTTCCTGACAGAATAATCCGTGTCAGTGTGGCAAGAGCTCACTCATGTGCCATTGCCCTTAACATGCTCTCAGGGTTGAAGGATTCTGGAATTTTTGCCCTGCTCCCTTCTGGAGCCCTGAGTGATCCCACAGCATGGCTGTCAGTGGCAGGAAGGAGCATTTAGCTGGCAATGCTCTTGCCGTATGCAATGCCAGGGTGTCCTTCCGTGTGCTCTGCGCAGCCACGGAGAAGAGCAGAGAGGGAAGAGGCCGGGCCGCGGGGCTGTGCCCCGGGGCTGTGCCTTGGGTGGCTCCTTTGGCAGCCCCAGGGAGCCTGAGGAACTCCTGCAGTGCCACGGGAGCTCTTCTCTCCTGCCTTTCTTTGCAGCCAAGTCCCTTCGCCAAGGTGATCTGGCTTCCGAAGCTATGTCCAAGACTGAGCCTGTAGGAGATGCTGAGGGTAGGTCAAGGCTTTTCCTTCTGGAAGAGCTGCCACCTAAGAGCCCAAAAGTCAGCCAGTAGGGCAGAGATGATAGAAGCTTCTGTGGCCGTTCAGTTACAGGTGTGTCCACAGGGAAGACTTCTGCAGCTCCTTTGGTGGATGCTGCAGGCAAGTCCAGCTCCCGTCGCAGGGGTGAGTCAAGTTTCCCTGCTGACCCCAGAGACTGAGCCCCGGGTCTGTGGGATCTGTTACTGGAAAATGCAAATACTTTGCCCTAAGGTCCTCCAACAGGGAAGTACAAATCTATGGGACCCAAGAGACCCCAGGAGTCACCTGAAGTCATCAGGCAAACATTGAAGGAAATGCTGCAGGGAGGACCAGGTGGGTGCATGTCCCTGAGCCTTCCCCTGACACTCAGCACCCACGGCCTTTCTCTGCACATCTGGACATGCCGTGCCCGGCACAGCGGGAAGGGATCCATGGCAGCCTCGCTGCCCCACTGCTGCTTTCACACCCTGCAGGGCTGTTTCCCAGCCTGGCCTGGCTGCAGCTTCTCCCCAGCTCAGCAGGAAGGCATTGGGCATCAGCTGACAGGGAGCCCAATCTGCACCATGGGCCATGCACATCCTGAGATCCCTGCAATTTCCCGGGCCCCAGGAAGATAGGAAGGGTGGCTGTTTCAATGAGGGATAGTCGTTGGTCTGCCTGAAGATCCTGGGAATCTTCCTGATCCTTATCAATGTCTTTGACAAGCATTGCCTCCTGAAGATGCCCCCTGTCCAATGGGGAGCACCTCCATCTGATCCGGCTGTGCTTTTCCTTCCTCCAGAAGTGGACAGAAAGGATGTGCTGAAGGCAAGGTCTCCCGGAGGAAGCAGTGGCTGCGTTCCAGCCTCTGCTGCAGGAAGGGAGGCAATGCCAGGCACAGACACAGAAGGTAATTGCTGCTCTGGGCCTGAGCCCTGCTAAGGCTTGAGCTGCCACCTCTGCTGCTTGGTAGTGTCTGCCCTCCAGGGATGCTGCCCAGGGGCTGCAAAGAGTGTGGAGAGTGAGCAGAGACAGCCCAGAGCTCCCCAGGCCCCTGGGCAGCTTCGGCCATGTCCATTGACATCTGCCTCCTATGGCCTGACACGACCCCTTTGCAGTGCCCAGTTCCCTAAGGCAGAGGGGCATCCCAGCACACCATGGAAATGGTTCTGATCTCTGCTCCCTTCTAGACTGGGAACGTGATACAGATTATGTGGAAGCCCTGGTGAAGAATGGTTTGCAGTTCTTTCAGGATATTGAAGGCAAGTTCAGAGGGTGCCTTTCCTGACAGAATAATCCGTGCCAGTGTGGCAAGAGCTCACTCATGTGCCATTGCCCTTAACATGATCTCTGGGTTGAAGGATTCTGGAATTTTTGCCCTGCTCCCTTCTGGAGCCCTGAGTGATCCCACAGCATGGCTGTCAGGGGCAGGAAGGAGCATTTAGCTGGCAATGCTCTTGCCGTATGCAATGCCAGGGTGTCCTTCCGTGTGCTCTGCGCAGCCACAGAGAAGAGCAGAGAGGGAAGAGGCCGGGCCGCGGGGCTGTGCCCCGGGGCTGTGCCTTGGGTGGCTCCTTTGGCAGCCCCAGGGAGCCTGAGGAACTCCTGCAGTGCCACGGGAGCTCTTCTCTCCTGCCTTTCTTTGCAGCCAAGTCCCTTCGCCAAGGTGATCTGGCTTCCGAAGCTATGTCCAAGACTGAGCCTGTAGGAGATGCTGAGGGTAGGTCAAGGCTTTTCCTTCTGGAAGAGCTGCCACCTCAGAGCCCAAAAGTCAGCCAGTAGGGCAGAGATGATAGAAGCTTCTGTGGCCGTTCAGTTACAGGTGTGTCCACAGGGAAGACTTCTGCAGCTCCTTTGGTGGATGCTGCAGGCAAGTCCAGCTCCCGTCGCAGGGGTGAGTCAAGTTTCCCTGCTGACCCCAGAGACTGAGCCCCGGGTCTGTGGGATCTGTTACTGGAAAATGCAAATACTTTGCCCTAAGGTCCTCCAACAGGGAAGTACAAATCTATGGGACCCAAGAGACCCCAGGAGTCACCTGAAGTCATCAGGCAAACATTGAAGGAAATGCTGCAGGGAGGACCAGGTGGGTGCATGTCCCTGAGCCTTCCCCTGACACTCAGCACCCACGGCCTTTCTCTGCACATCTGGACATGCCGTGCCCGGCACAGCGGGAAGGGATCCATGGCAGCCTCGCTGCCCCACTGCTGCTTTCACACCCTGCAGGGCTGTTTCCCAGCCTGGCCTGGCTGCAGCTTCTCCCCAGCTCAGCAGGAAGGCATTGGGCATCAGCTGACAGGGAGCCCAATCTGCACCATGGGCCATGCACATCCTGAGATCCCTGCAATTTCCCGGGCCCCAGGAAGATAGGAAGGGTGGCTGTTTCAATGAGGGATAGTCGTTGGTCTGCCTGAAGATCCTGGGAATCTTCCTGATCCTTATCAATGTCTTTGACAAGCATTGCCTCCTGAAGATGCCCCCTGTCCAATGGGGAGCACCTCCATCTGATCCGGCTGTGCTTTTCCTTCCTCCAGAAGTGGACAGAAAGGATGTGCTGAAGGCAAGGTCTCCCGGAGGAAGCAGTGGCTGCGTTCCAGCCTCTGCTGCAGGAAGGGAGGCAATGCCAGGCACAGACACAGAAGGTAATTGCTGCTCTGGGCCTGAGCCCTGCTAAGGCTTGAGCTGCCACCTCTGCTGCTTGGTAGTGTCTGCCCTCCAGGGATGCTGCCCAGGGGCTGCAAAGAGTGTGGAGAGTGAGCAGAGACAGCCCAGAGCTCCCCAGGCCCCTGGGCAGCTTCGGCCATGTCCATTGACATCTGCCTCCTATGGCCTGACACGACCCCTTTGCAGTGCCCAGTTCCCTAAGGCAGAGGGGCATCCCAGCACACCATGGAAATGGTTCTGATCTCTGCTCCCTTCTAGACTGGGAACGTGATACAGATTATGTGGAAGCCCTGGTGAAGAATGGTTTGCAGTTCTTTCAGGATATTGAAGGCAAGTTCAGAGGGTGCCTTTCCTGACAGAATAATCCGTGCCAGTGTGGCAAGAGCTCACTCATGTGCCATTGCCCTTAACATGATCTCTGGGTTGAAGGATTCTGGAATTTTTGCCCTGCTCCCTTCTGGAGCCCTGAGTGATCCCACAGCATGGCTGTCAGGGGCAGGAAGGAGCATTTAGCTGGCAATGCTCTTGCCGTATGCAATGCCAGGGTGTCCTTCCGTGTGCTCTGCGCAGCCACAGAGAAGAGCAGAGAGGGAAGAGGCCGGGCCGCGGGGCTGTGCCCCGGGGCTGTGCCTTGGGTGGCTCCTTTGGCAGCCCCAGGGAGCCTGAGGAACTCCTGCAGTGCCACGGGAGCTCTTCTCTCCTGCCTTTCTTTGCAGCCAAGTCCCTTCGCCAAGGTGATCTGGCTTCCGAAGCTATGTCCAAGACTGAGCCTGTAGGAGATGCTGAGGGTAGGTCAAGGCTTTTCCTTCTGGAAGAGCTGCCACCTCAGAGCCCAAAAGTCAGCCAGTAGGGCAGAGATGATAGAAGCTTCTGTGGCCGTTCAGTTACAGGTGTGTCCACAGGGAACACTTCTGCAGCTCCTTTGGTGGATGCTGCAGGCAAGTCCAGCTCCCGTCGCAGGGGTGAGTCAAGTTTCCCTGCTGACCCCACAGACAGAACCCTGAGTTTGTGGGATCTGATCCTGGAAAATGGAAATACTTTCTGTTAAGGTCCTCCAAAACGAAAGACCCAAGATATTGGAGCCAAAATGCCTCTTGAGTCAAGCAAATTCCTGAGACAAACACAGAAGGAAATGCTGCAGGGAGGACCAGGTGGGTGCATGTCCCTGAGCCTTCCCCTGACACTCAGCACCCGGGGCCTTTCTCTACACATCTGGACATGCCGTGCCCGGCACAGCGGGAAGGGATCCATGGCAGCCTCGCTGCCCCACTGCTGCTTTCACACCCTGCAGGGCTGTTTCCCAGCCTGGCCTGGCTGCAGCTTCTCCCCAGCTCAGCAGGAAGGCATTGGGCATCAGCTGACAGGGAGCCCAATCTGCACCATGGGCCATGCACATCCTGAGATCCCTGCAATTTCCCGGGCCCCAGGAAGATAGGAAGGGTGGCTGTTTCAATGAGGGATAGTCGTTGGTCTGCCTGAAGATCCTGGGAGTCTTCCTGATCCTTATCAGTGTCTTTGACAAGCATTGCCTCCTGAAGATGCCCCCTGTCCAATGGGGAGCACCTCCATCTGATCCGGCTGTGCTTTTCCTTTCTCCAGAAGTGGACAGAGAGGATGTGCTGAAGGCAAGGTCTCCCGGAGGAAGCAGTGGCTCCGTTCCAGCCTCTCCTGCAGGAAGGGAGGCGATGCCAAACACAGACACAGGAGGTAATTGCTCCTCTGGGCCTGAGCCCTGCTAAGGCTTGAGCTGCCACCTCTGCTGCTTGGTAGTGTCTGCCCTCCAGGGATGCTGCACAGGGGCTGCAATGAGTGTGGAGAGTGAGCAGAGGCAGCCCAGAGCTCCCCAGGCCCCTGGGCAGCTTTGGCCATGTCCATTGACATCTGCCTCCTATGGCCTGACACGACACCCTTGCAGTGCCCATTTCCCTAAGGCAGAGGGGGATCCCAGCACACCATGTTAATGGTTCTGATCTCTGCTCCCTTCTAGACTGGGATACTGGGAATGTTTTTTCAGCACCTTGGCTGGAAGATAGTTTGGATCCAGTGAGACCTCCCACAGGTAAGAAATCTATGTTCCTCCATGGAATAGTGATTGACAACCTGGCAGGAACTACGTAACAGAAGATTCTGTGGCTGTTGAGTTACAGTTGTGACGGCAGGGAAAACACTTCCAGCTCCTTTGGTGGATGCTGCACACAAGCCCAGGTCCCATCGCAGGGGTGAGTTGTGTGTCCCTGCTGACCCCACAGTCTGAGCCCTGGGTCTGTGGGATATGTTCCTGGGAAATAGAAATATTTTCTGTTAAGGTCCTCCAACAGGGAAGAACAAACCTAGAGAAGAAAATAGATCTCTGAAGCCTTCTGAACTTCTGGACCAGATGCTTACTGATCTGGAGAGACATCGTGGTAGGTGCATGTCCCTGAGCCTTCCCCTGACACTCAGCACCCGGGGCCTTTCTCTGCACATCTGGACACGCCGTGCCCGGCACAGCGGGAAGGGATCCATGGCAGCCTCGCTGCCCCACTGCTGCTTTCACACCCTGCAGGGCTGTTTCCCAGCCTGGCCTGGCTGCAGCTTCTCCCCAGCTCAGCAGGAAGGCATTGGGCATCAGCTGACAGGGAGCCCAATCTGCACCATGGGCCATGCACACCCTGAGATCCCTGCAATTTCCTGGGCCCTGGGTAGATCAGGAAGGGCAGCTCTTTGGAGAAGTGAGGCCCAGCCCCAAGAACCTCGGCCTTTCCTGATCCTTATCAGTGTCTTTGACAAGCACTGCCTCCTGAAGATGCCCCCTGTCCAATGGGGGGCACCTCCATCTGATCCGGCTGTGCTTTTCCTTTCTCCAGAAGTGGACAGAGAGGATGTGCTGAAGGCAAGGTCTCCCGGAGGAAGCAGTGGCTCCGTTCCAGCCTCTGCTGCAGGATGGGAGGCGATGCCGGGCACAGACACAGGAGGTAATTGCTCCTCTGGGCCTGAGCCCTGCTGAGGCTTGAGTTGCCACCTCTGCTGCTTGGTAGTGCCTGCCCTCCAGGGATGCTGCCCAGGGGCTGCAAAGAGTGTGGAGTGTGAGCAGAGACAGCCCAGAGCTCCCCAGGCCCCTGGGCAGCTTCGGCCATGTCCATTGACATCTGCCTCCCACGGCCTGACACGACCCCCTTGCAGTGCCCATTTCCCTATGGCAGAGGGGGATCCCAGAACACCATGGAAATGGTTCTGATCTCTGCTCCCTTCTAGACTGGGAACGTGATACCGATTATGTGGAAGCCCTGGTGAAGAATGGTTTTCAGTTCTTTCAGGATATTGAAGGCAAGTTCAGAGGGTGCCTTTCCTGACAGAATAATCCGTGCCAGTGTGGCAAGAGCTCACTCATGTGCCATTGCCCTTAACATGCTCTCAGGGTTGAAGGATTCTGGAATTTTTGCCCTGCTCCCTTCTGGAGCCCTGAGTGATCCCACAGCATGGCTGTCAGGGGCAGGAAGGAGCATTTAGCTGTCAATGCTCTTGCCGTGTGCAATACCAGGGTGTCCTTCCGTGTGCTCTGTGCAGCCACGGAGAAGAGCAGAGAGGGAAGGGGCCGCGCCCAGGGCTGTGCCCCGGGGCTGCGCCTTGGGTGGCTCCTTTGGCAGCCCCAGGGAGCCTGAAGATCTCCTGCTGTGCCATGGGAGCTCTTTTCTCCTGCCTTTCTTTGCAGCCAAGTCCCTTCGCCAAGGTGATCTGGCTTCCGAAGCTATGTCCAAGACTGAGCCTGTAGGAGATGCTGAGGGTAGGTCAAGGCTTTTCCTTCTGGAAGAGCTGCCACCTCAGAGCCCAAAAGTCAGCCAGTAGGGCAGAGGTGATAGAAGCTTCTGTGGCCGTTCAGTTACAGGTGTGTCCACAGGGAAGACTTCTGCAGCTCCTTTGGTGGATGCTGCAGGCAAGTCCAGCTCCCATCGCAGGGGTGAGTCGAGTTTCCCTGCTGACCCCACAGGCTGAGCCCTGGGTCTGTGGGATCTGTTACTGGATAATGGAAATACTTTGCCCTAAGGTCCTCCAACAGGGAAGTACAAATCTATGGGACCCAAGAGACCCCAGGAGTCACCTGAACTCATCAGGCAAACATTGAAGGAAATGCTGCAGGGAGGACCAGGTGGGTGCATGTCCCTGAGCCTTCCCCTGACACTCAGCACCCACGGCCTTTCTCTGCACATCTGGACACGCCGTACCCGACACAGCGGGAAGGGATCCATGGCAGCCTCGCTGCCCCACTGCTGCTTTCACACCCTGCAGGGCTGTTTCCCAGCCTGGCCTGGCTGCAGCTTCCCCCCAGCTCAGCAGGAAGGCATTGGGCATCAGCTGACAGGGAGCCCAATCTGCACCACGGGCCATGCACACCGTGAGATCCCTGCAATTTCCCAGGCCCTGGGTAGATCAGGAAGGGCAGCTGTTTGGAGAAGACAGTACTCTGTCCCAGCCCCAAGATCCTGGGCCTTTTCCTTTTGCTTATCCATATCTTTCACAAATTTTGCCTCCTGACAACGCCACCATCCCAGTGGCGAATGTTTCCATCTGATCCAGCTGTGTTTTTTTCTTTCTCAAGGGATGGATCAGAAGGTGGTGCAGAAGGAAGAACTTCCCAGAGAAAGCAGTGGCTTGGTGGCAGCCCATGCTGCAGGAAGGGAGGAGAACGGAGACACAGAGAGAGAGACAGACACAGGCACAGACAGGGACACAGATCCCGAGATGGACATGGACATGGACACAGGCATGAAAACAGACCCAGACACAGTTACAGAAGGTAATTGCTCTGCCAGGCTCAGCCTTCTCTGGGGCTGTGTGGCAGCAGCTCTTCCCCCAGCACCCTCCCTTGCATGGCCCAGCAGCAGCCAAAGCTGGAGGCTCCTGGGCTTGGAGGCCTCTGGAGCTTGTTGGCAGCCCCTGGGAAAGGGCACTGGTGCCCAAGGTCCCTCCTGCTGCCAAGGGGCGGCAAGGTGCCTGCAGGCCCCAGCTCTGGGGGAAACAGAGAACGTCCTGCCCGTGTGCACCGTGCTGCCAGCTCAGCAGTTGGGCACAGCACAGGCTCACGCTCCCCATTGCTCCCACAGATGCAGCCCTCACCACAACACGTGTTCCCGACTCCCAGAAGGGCATTTTAAGCGGTGTCTGTCAGGGAACACGGTGTTTGCTTGAGTTAATGGCCATTGTGGGTGCTGGGGAGCTAGTCATCATTTTGTGCTGTGTTGGAATCTGGTATTGCTGGAAGAGGAAACGGTGAGTGTTTTGTTCATCTGTCCCTCAAACAGCTTCTTTTGAAAGTCTACTGTAGGCAGGAAACATTCCCAGTTGAGAATGCTGTGGAGTTGTGGATAGTCAGTGGTTGTCCAAATAACTGCTGACGGTTCTGCTGCTGCCCAGTGCTTTCATTGGCCTTTTAATTGCTGGGCCTTGTCCTGGGGAGCCCGCTGGGGCTGCAGCCTCTGCTGGCTCCCACTGAGGCTGCCTGGCCAAGAGCAGCCCCAGGGGCAGTGGGCAGAGGGAAAGCAAGGTGGGCAGGAGAAAGAGCAGGGCCCAGATTGCCCTGGAAAGGCAGAGGCGCTCTGGGGCCCGCTCCTGGCCAGGGACCCCGCCCAGAGCCATCCCCTCCTGGCCGGGGCCTTGAGGGGCAGCTGTGCAGCTGGGCCAAGCTGTGCCAGCAGCTGCAGCCATGCTGGGGAGCCCTGCCAGCCCTGGGCCTTGCTGTGCAGGAGGGTCCCTGTGCCAGCACCAGCTGAGCCTTCAGACACCTCCTCTCTCCACAGGAGCGCCCCACAAGAGCATTTGGAGGGCAGTGGCTGGAGATCATATCTGGAGAGCTTAAGCAGCTCCTCCAGCAGTAATGAGGGCCTGTGCAACCCTTTCAAGATCTTCACAAAGAGGACCCCAGAGCAGTCTTCGACAAAGGGAAACTTTGTATTGCTGTAGAATCCCACTGCCACTTCCTCCCCTCATAGGTATCCCCAAACTGCCTTCACTCCCTTCTTTGATTTCACTCTGTCCTGTCCCAGCCCATTCCCTAGTTCTTCTAGAGACCCCAGGACCAAGCCAGCATCCTCCAGCCTCAGCTGAGACCAACAAGGCCCTTCCCTCTGCACCTGTGCCCTCTGGTCCTGCCCTCTAAATGACACTGAGGGTGACCTCCCCACACCCCACCCAGCGTAGACGACGGCCTCTTCTTCTGTTCCAATAAAGACATGGAGTTGCTACCCCAGTGTCCATGTGCTGCCCCCAGCAAATCCTAGAGGACCCCGGCACTGGCTGAGCTCCATGCCTGGGAGCAGCCCACGGTGTGGGCAGGCAGGAGCCAGGCAGGGGCTGCTGTGACCAGCGGCGGGGCCCCGAGGGGCTGGGGGAGCCTGTGCTGAGCGTGCCTGAGCTGAGGGCACATTTCCTTCAGTGCCATCACCTGGGCATGGAGCTCCTGCAGTGGCATGGCCAGAAAAGAGGGAAGGCATCAAGGGCATCTCCAGAGGCACAGCCTGACCAGCAATGGCGGCAGGCAAAACAAAGCTCCTCCTTCTTAATTAACACACACTCGATCGGACCGAACTGATGGGCCATCAGCAATCCAGGGTGCCGCACAGGGTCTGCTCCTCTGGGCCAGGGGCAGGACGGAAGGGATGAGGAAGAGCCACGGGGCCCGACAGGGCTAATGAACAGCGCCGGAGGCACAATAGCCCAGCTGCAACTACATTTGATTTCCAGGTCAAAACACTCGGCATAGCTGGGCTGGGCTGGCGTTCCCCGTAAGGCACCTGGGGGCTTTGGAGTCCCCCATGAGGTGCACGGGGGCTGGGGTCCCGTGTGAGACACACAGGGGTATTTTAGTTCCCTCTGAGGTATGGAGGGCACTGGGGGTCCCCTGTAAGGCATGCAAGGGATTTGGAATCCTGTGTGAGGCATGCAGGCGGTTTGGGATCTCTCCCAAGCTGTGCAGGGTGCTGGGGTCTCTCCTGAGGCACATGAGGGGGGCTTGGGGCTCTCATTTCACATGTGGAGAGGGCTGTGGACTCCCATAAGCGCGCCGGTGCTTTGGTCCCTCCCGCTGCTCGCAGCGGGGACTGGAGTCTTTTCTGAGGCCCGCAGGGGACGGGGTCCCTCCCCGGGCTCTCTCCGGGTCCCTGAGGGGCCCGGCGGGCTCGGCGCTGCCGCCGTGCCGGCCCGGTGAGGGCCCAAGGCGACGCTGCCCCGCCGGGCCCCGCTGCACGGGCACGGCACGGGCGGTGCTGAGCGCCGGGCAGGCGGCCCCCGAGCCCCCGGCCCTGCCTCCATCGGAGCACGGACAGCCCCGCAGGCAGCGCCCGGGAATGGCAGAGGAGCCGTGGGGAGCCGCGCTCTGCGCCGCGCTCTCCCCACAGAACGAGGCTCCCAGGGAGCACCCGCCTCCTGCGCGGCCTTGGCAACGCCCAGCGGGATTCGGGGAACTCAACTTGCCAGGGAGAAAAACAATTCAGAGGACACTTGTTCAGGCCTTTTAAAAGGTTCATTGAGAAACATCTTAAAATCCCAGGCTAAATCGTGTGGTTTAATGTGTGTTCTCCTTGAAGACGCTTTGATTGTAACTCCCAGTGGTGCCGGGCCGTGTCCCAGCCAGCACCCACACCCAGGAGCTCCCATGTCTGCAGCACGGCTGAATTTGGGACTTGACATTGCTATTGCACGTAGAACCATGAAATGTCTCATTTGTCCAATGTCATATAACTCAATTCTTGTGAAGAAAAACAGACAGGCAGGATATAGCTGCCTGGCAGGACATGCTCTCCTTACTGGGACGGCACCTCTTCAGATCCATTCCCACAAAATCTTGCCCCAACCTTGAGCTCACAATAGGCTCTGAGGTGACAGCAGGCTCAGGTCACAGCAGACTGAAGTCAGAGCAGGCTCTGATGTCACGGCAGGCTCGGAGGTGACAGCAGGCTCTGAGGTGACAGCAGGCTTTGAGGTCACGGCAGGCTCAGAGGTGACAGCAGGCTCTGAGGTCAGAGCAGGCTCTGAGGTCACAGCAGGCTCTGATGTCAGAGCAGGTTCTGAGGTCACAGCAGGCTCTGATGTCATGGCAGGCTCTGAGGTCACAGCAGGCTCTGATGTCAGAGCAGGTTCTGAGGTCACAGCAGGCTCAGAGGTCACAGCAGGCTGAGCTGACAGCAGGCTCTGAGGTCACAGCAGGCTCAGAGGTCACAGCAGGCTCTGAGGTCACGGCAGGCTCAGAGGTGACAGCAGGCTGAGCTGACAGCAGGCTCTGAGGTCACGGCAGGCTCAGAGGTCACGGCAGGCTGAGCTGACAGCAGGCTCTGAGGTCACAGAGGCCCCAGAGCCCCGTGGTTGCACAGCACCACAAGGACCCAGCAGTCAGTCCCTGAACACAACTGCTGTGGCAGCAGCGGCGGCAGCAGCAGCGGTGCTGACATTGGGGACAGCGGTGCTGACATTGGGACAGCGGAGTCAGGAAAGCGGTGAAGGACAGTGGTGGCAGCAAGAGCTGGGAACTGGCACAGGGCAAGGCACCATGGCCCTTGCTCTGCGCCTCTTCCTCCTGCTCCTGCGGGCAGTGGCCCTGCCTGCCAGGGCAGCCCAGGCTGCTCCATGGCCAGCGCGGGGAGCAGGTGAGCCGGGGCCTGGCTCCCCATTTCCAGAGAAAGCAGTGGCTTGGTGGCAGCCCATGCTGCAGGAAGGGAGGAGAACGGAGACACAGAGAGAGAGACAGACACAGGCACAGACAGGGACACAGATCCCGAGATGGACATGGACATGGACACAGGCATGAAAGCAGACCCAGACACAGTTACAGAAGGTAATTGCTCTGCCAGGCTCAGCCTTCTCTGGGGCTGTGTGGCAGCAGCTCTTCCCCCAGCACCCACCCTTGCATGGCCCAGCAGCAGCCAAAGCTGGAGGCTCCTGGGCCTGGAGGCCTCTGGAGCTTGTTGGCAGCCCCTGGGAAAGGGCACTGGTGCCCAAGGTCCCTCCTGCTGCCAAGGGGCGGCAAGGTGCCTGCAGGCCCCAGCTCTGGGGGAAACAGAGAACGTCCTGCCCGTGTGCACCGTGCTGCCAGCTCAGCAGTTGGGCACAGCACAGCCTCACACTCCCCATTGCTCCCACAGATGCAGCCCTCACCACAACACATGTTCCCGACTCCCAGAAGGGCATTTTAAGCGCTGTCTGTCAGGGAACACGCTGCTGGCTAGCGTTAACTATAGGCCTGCTTCTTCTGGAGCTTGTGTTCGTTTTAAGCTGCATTGGAATCTGCTGTTGCTTGAAGAGAAAATGGTGAGTGTTTGTTCACCTTTCCATCAAACAACTCCTTTTGAAAGTCTACTGTAGGTAGCACCAGCTGAGGCCTCAGACACCTCCTCTCTCCACAGGAGCTCCTCACAAGAGCATTTGAAGGGCAGTGGCTGGAGCTCACATCTGGACAGCTTCAGCAGCTCCTCCAGCAGTAATAAGGGCCTGGGCAGCCTTTTCAAGATCTTCACAAAGAGGGCCCCAGAGCAGTCTTCGACAAAGGGAAACTTTGTATTCCTGTAGGATCCCACTGCCACTTCCTCCCCTCATAGGTATCCCCAAACTGCCTTCACTCCCTTCTTTGATTTCACTCTGTCCTGTCCCAGCCCATTCCCTAGTTCTTCTAGAGACCCCAGGACCAAGCCAGCATCCTCCAGCCTCAGCTGAGACCAACATGGCCCTTCCCTCTGCACCTGTGCCCTCTGGTCCTGCCCTCTAAATGACACTGAAGGTGACCTCCCCACACCCCACCCAGCGTAGACGACGGCCTCTTTGTGTTCTAATAAAGACATGGAGTGGCTACCCCAGTGTCCATGTGCTGCCCCCAGCAAATCCTAGAGGACCCCGGCAATGGCTGAGCTCCGTGCCCGGGAGCAGCCCACGGTGTGGGCAGGCAGGAGCCAGGCAGGGGCTGCTGTGACCAGCGGCGGGGCCCCGAGGGGCTGGGGGAGCCTGTGCTGAGCGTGCCTGAGCTGAAGGCACATTTCCTTCAGTGCCATCACCTGGGCATGGAGCTCCTGCAGTGGCACGGCCCAGAAAAGAGGGAAGGCATCAAGGGCATCTCCAGAGGCACAGCCTGACCAGCAATGGCGGCAGGCAAAACAAAGCTCCTCCTTCTTAATTAACACACACTCGATCGGACCGAACTGATGGGCCATCAGCAATCCAGGGTGCTGCACAGGGTCTGCTCCTCTGGGCCAGGGGCAGGACGGAAGGGATGAGGAAGAGCCACGGGGCCCGACAGGGCTAATGAACAGCGCCGGAGGCACAATAGCCCAGCTGCAACTACATTTGATTTCCAGGTCAAAACACTCGGCATAGCTGGGCTGGGCTGGCGTTCCCCGTAAGGCACCTGGGGGCTTTGGAGTCCCCCATGAGGTGCACGGGGGCTGGGGTCCCGTGTGAGACACACAGGGGTATTTTAGTTCCCTCTGAGGTATGGAGGGCACTGGGGGTCCCCTGTAAGGCACGCAAGGGATTTGGAATCCTGTGTGAGGCATGCAGGCGGTTTGGGATCTCTCCCAAGCTGTGCAGGGTGCTGGGGTCTCTCCTGAGGCACATGAGGGGGGCTTGGAGCTCTCATTTCACATGTGGAGAGGGCTGTGGACTCCCATAAGCGCGCCGGTGCTTTGGTCCCTCCCGCTGCTCGCAGCGGGGACTGGAGTCTTTTCTGAGGCCCGCAGGGGACGGGGTCCCTCCCCGGGCTCTCTCCGGGTCCCTGAGGGGCCCGGCGGGCTCGGCGCTGCCGCCGTGCCGGCCCGGTGAGGGCCCAAGGCGACGCTGCCCCGCCGGGCCCCGCTGCACGGGCACGGCACGGGCGGTGCTGAGCGCCGGGCAGGCGGCCCCCGAGCCCCCGGCCCTGCCTCCATCGGAGCACGGACAGCCCCGCAGGCAGCGCCCGGGAATGGCAGAGGAGCCGTGGGGAGCCGCGCTCTGCGCCGCGCTCTCCCCACAGAACGAGGCTCCCAGGGAGCACCCGCCTCCTGCGCGGCCTTGGCAACGCCCAGCGGGATTCGGGGAACTCAACTTGCCAGGGAGAAAAACAATTCAGAGGACACTTGTTCAGGCCTTTTAAAAGGTTCATTGAGAAACATCTTAAAATCCCAGGCTAAATCGTGTGGTTTAATGTGTGTTCTCCTTGAAGACGCTTTGATTGTAACTCCCAGTGGTGCCGGGCCGTGTCCCAGCCAGCACCCACACCCAGGAGCTCCCATGTCTGCAGCACGGCTGAATTTGGGACTTGACATTGCTATTGCAGGTAGAACCATGAAATGTCTCATTTGTCCAATGTCATATAACTCAATTCTTGTGAAGAAAAACAGACAGGCAGGATATAGCTGCCTGGCAGGACATGCTCTCCTTACTGGGACGGCACCTCTTCAGATCCATTCCCACAAAATCTTGCCCCAACCTTGAGCTCACAATAGGCTCTGAGGTGACAGCAGGCTCAGGTCACAGCAGACTGAAGTCAGAGCAGGCTCTGATGTCACGGCAGGCTCAGAGGTGACAGCAGGCTCTGAGGTGACAGCAGGCTTTGAGGTCAGAGCAGGCTCAGAGGTCACAGCAGGCTCTGATGTCAGAGCAGGTTCTGAGGTCACAGCAGGCTCTGATGTCATGGCAGGCTCTGAGGTCACAGCAGGCTCTGATGTCAGAGCAGGTTCTGAGGTCACAGCAGGCTCAGAGGTCACAGCAGGCTGAGCTGACAGCAGGCTCTGAGGTCACAGCAGGCTCAGAGGTCACAGCAGGCTCTGAGGTCACGGCAGGCTCAGAGGTCACAGCAGGCTCTGAGGTCACGGCAGGCTCTGAGGTCACAGCAGGCTCAGAGGTCACAGCAGGCTCAGAGGTCACAGCAGGCTCTGAGGTCACGGCAGGCTCAGAGGTGACAGCAGGCTGAGCTGACAGCAGGCTCTGAGGTCACGGCAGGCTCAGAGGTCACGGCAGGCTGAGCTGACAGCAGGCTCTGAGGTCACAGAGGCCCCAGAGCCCCGTGGTTGCACAGCACCACAAGGACCCAGCAGTCAGTCCCTGAACACAACTGCTGTGGCAGCAGCGGCGGCAGCAGCAGCGGTGCTGACATTGCGGACAGCAGTGCTGACATTGGGACAGCGGAGTCAGGAAAGCGGTGAAGGACAGTGGTGGCAGCAAGAGCTGGGAACTGGCACAGGGCAAGGCACCATGGCCCTTGCTCTGCGCCTCTTCCTCCTGCTCCTGCAGGCAGTGGCCCTGCCTGCCAGGGCAGCCCAGGCTGCTCCATGGCCAGCGCGGGGAGCAGGTGAGCCGGGGCCTGGCTCCCCATTTCCAGAGAAAGCAGTGGCTTGGTGGCAGCCCATGCTGCAGGAAGGGAGGAGAACGGAGACACAGAGAGAGAGACAGACACAGGCACAGACAGGGACACAGATCCCGAGATGGACATGGACATGGACACAGGCATGAAAGCAGACCCAGACACAGTTACAGAAGGTAATTGCTGTGCCAGGCTCAGCCTTCTCTGGGGCTGTGTGGCAGCAGCTCTTCCCCCAGCACCCACCCTTGCATGGCCCGGCAAAAGCCAAAGCTGGAGGCTCCTGGGCTTGGAGGCCTCTGGAGCTCATTGACAGCCCCTGGGAAAGGGCACTGGTGCCCAAGGTCCCTCCTGCTGCCAAGGGGCGGCAAGGTGCCTGCAGGCCCCAGCTCTGGGGGAAACAGAGAACGTCCTGCCCGTGTGCACCGTGCTGCCAGCTCAGCAGTTGGGCACAGCACAGCCTCACACTCCCCATTGCTCCCACAGATGCAGCCCTCACCACAACACATGTTCCCGACTCCCAGAAGGGCATTTTAAGCGCTGTCTGTCAGGGAACACGCTGCTGGCCAACGTTAACTATAGGGCTGCTTCTTCTGGAGCTTGTGGTCATTTTAAGCTGCATTGGAATCTGCTGTTGCTTGAAGAGAAAATGGTGAGTGTTTGTTCATCTTTCCCTCAAACAACTCCTTTTGAAAGTCTACTGTAGGTAGCACCAGCTGAGGCCTCAGACACCTCCTCTCTCCACAGGAGCTCCTCACAAGAGCGTTTGAAGGGCAGTGGCTGTAGCTCACATCTGGACAGCTTCAGCAGCTCCTCCAGCAGTAATAAGGGCCTGTGCAGCCTTTTCAAGATCTTTGCAAAGAGGACCCCAGAACAGTCATTGGAAGAGGGAAACTTTGCATTCCTGTAGGATCCCACTGCCACTTCCTCCCCTCATAGGTATCCCCAAACTGCCTTCACTCCCTTCTTTGGTTTCACTCTGTCCTATCCCAGCCCATTCCCTAGCTCTTCTAAAGACCCCAGGACCAAGCCAGCATCCTCCAGCCTCAGCTGAGACCAACATGGCCCTTCCCTCTGCACCTGTGCCCTCTGGTCCTGCCCTCTAAATAACACTGAGGGTGACCTCCCCACACCCCACCCAGCGTAGACGACGGCCTCTTTGTGTTCTAATAAAGACATGGAGTTGCTACCCCAGTGTCCGTGTGCTGCCCCCAGCAAATCCTAGAGGACCCCGGCACTGGCTGAGCTCCATGCCCGGGAGCAGCCCACGGTGTGGGCAGGCAGGAGCCAGGCAGGGGCTGCTGTGACCAGCAGTGGGGCCCCGAGGGGCTGGGGGAGCCTGTGCTGAGCGTGCCTGAGCTGAGGGCATGACCTGGACAATTTGGAGGGCTGGACAATCACCAGCTCAGTGAAGTTCAACAAGGGAAAGTGCTGGATTCTGCACCTGGGATGGGGCAACCCTGGCTGTGTGGACAGGCTGGGGAATGAGATGCTGAAGAGCAGGAAAGGGACCTGGGAATCCTGATGGATGGGAAATTGGATACGAGTCAGCACTGCCCTGGCAGCCAGGGGTGACACCCCTCTCCTGGGGGGCACCAAGCCCAGCAGGACCAGTGGGGCCAGGGATGGGATTGTCCCACTCTACTCTGCACTGGGGCAGCCCCACCTCAAATAATGTCAGAAGTTTTGGTCACTGCAGTATGAGAAAGAGTGTTCAAAGGAGGGCAGTGAAGATGGGGAAGGGCCTAAGGGGAAGCTGTGTGAAGAGCGGCAGAGGGCTCTCTGCCTCTTCTGCCTGGAGGAGACTGATGGGAGACCTCATTGAGGTCTCGGACTTGCTCTTGACAGGAAGAGGAGAAGCAGGCACTAATCTCTTTGTATTGTCCCCAGTGATAGGGAGTGGCCTGTAGTTGTGCCAGGGGAGATTTAGGTTGGGTAACAGAAAAAGGTTTTTATGCAGAGGATAGCTGGGCACTGAAACAGGCACCTCAGGGCAGCACCAAGTCTGAGAAAGCTCAAGCTGCATTTGGACAATACTCTCAAGCACATGCTGTGACTCTTGAGGACGCTCCTGTGCAGGGCCAGGAGTTGGACTTCATGATCCTTGTGAGTCCTTCCAACTCAGCTTATTCTGTGATACAATGATTCCGTTTATTACAGTAGACTCTCTGGTCATGGGTCTTCTCAAAAAGGATATCCAGGAAAAGAGGGAAGCCATGAAGAGCATTTCCAGGGGCACAGCCTGACCAGCAATGTCAGCAGGCAAAACAAAGGTTTTGCTAAGCCATGGCCCTTTGATGAAGCCAAACAGTTACAATCAAGGCAACCTATTAGTACAGATGGCGCTACACTCTGCGAGTACAGCCAAGGCCATGAGGTCACAGCAGGCTCTGATTTCGCAGCAGGCTGAGCTGACAGCAGGCTCTGAGGTCACAGAGGCCCCAGAGCCCCGTGGTTGCACAGCACCACAAGGACTCAGCAGTCAGTCCCTGACTACAACTGCTGTGGCAGCAGCGTCGGCGGCAGCAGCGGTGCTGACATTGCGGACAGCAGTGCTGACATTGGGGACAGCGGTGTCGGGAAAGCCGTGAAGGACAGTGGTGGCAGCAAGAGCTGGGAACTGGAACAGGGCAAGGCACCATGGCCCTTGCTCTGCGCCTCTTCCTCCTGCTCCTGCTGGCAGTGGCCCTGCCTGCCAGGGCAGCCCAGGCTGCTCCATGGCCAGCACAAGGAGCAGGTGAGCCGGGGCCTGGCTCCCCGTTTCCTGGGACAGCGCTCCCTTCTCCCTGGGACGCCTTGGGGATGGTTTTCCCCAGGCTTTAAGGGAGGGTTTGCTCTGGGAGGGAGAGAGCTCCAATGGGGCGAGGGCTGCCCCCGTTTTGTCTCCAGGGATGCTGCACAGGGGCTGCAAAGAGTGTGGAGAGTGAGCAGAGGCAGCCCAGAGCTCCTCAGGCCCCTGGGCAGCTTTGGCCATGTCCATTGACATCTGCCTCCTATGGCCTGACACGACCCCCTTGCAGTGCCCAGTTCCCTAAGGCAGAGGGGCATCCCCGCATACCATGGAAATGCTTCTGATCTCTGATCCCTTCTAGATTGGGATCGTGATACCGATTATGTGGAAGCCCTGGTGAAGAATGGTTTGCAGTTCTTTCAGGATATTGAAGGCAAGTTCAGAGGGTGCCTTTCCTGACAGAATAATCCGTGTCAGTGTGGCAAGAGCTCACTCATGTGCCATTGCCCTTAACATGCTCTCAGGGTTGAAGGATTCTGGAATTTTTGCCCTGCTCCCTTTTGAAACCCTGAGTGATCCCACAGCATGGCTGTCAGGGGCAGGAAGGAGCATTTAGCTGTCAATGCTCTTGCTGTGTGCAATACCAGGGTGTCCTTCCGTGTGCTCTGTGCAGCCACGGAGAAGAGCAGAGAGGGAAGGGGCCGGGCCCCGGGGCTGTGCCTTGGGTGGCTCCTTTGGCAGCCCCAGGGAGCCTGAGGAACTCCTGCAGTGCCACGGGAGCTCTTCTCTCCTGCCTTTCTTTGCAGCCAAGTCCCTTCGCCAAGGTGATCTGGCTTCCGAAGCGATGTCCAAGACTGAGACTGTAGGAGATGCTGAGGGTAGGTCAAGGCTTTTCCTTCTGGAAGAGCTGCCACCTCAGAGCCCAAAAGTCAGCCAGTAGGGCAGAGGTGACAGAAGCTTCTGTGGCCGTTCAGTTACAGGTGTGTCCACAGGGAAGACTTCTGCAGCTCCTTTGGTGGATGCTGCAGGCAAGCCCAGCTCCCGTCGCAGGGGTGAGTCAAGTTTCCCTGCTGACCCCACAGGCTGAGCCCCGGGTCTGTGGGCTCTGTTACTGGATAATGGAAATACTTTGCCCTAAGGTCCTCCAACAGGGAAGTACAAATCTATGGGACCCAAGAGACCCCAGGAGTCATCTGAACTCATCAGGCAAACATTGAAGGAAACGCTGCAGGGAGGACCAGGTGGGTGCATGTCCCTGAGCCTTCCCCTGACACTCAGCACCCGGGGCCTTTCTCTGCACATCTGGACACGCCGTGCCCGGCACAGCGGGAAGGGATCCATGGCAGCCTCGCTGCCCCACTGCTGCTTTCACACCCTGCAGGGCTGTTTCCCAGCCTGGCCTGGCTGCAGCTTCCCCCCAGCTCTGCAGGAAGGCATTGGGCGTCAGCTGACAGGGAGCCCAATCTGCACCATGGGCCATGCACACCCTGAGATCCCTGCAATTTCCGGGGCCCCAGGACGATAGGAAGGGTGGCTGTTTCAATGGGGGATAGTCGTTGGTCTGCCTGAAGATCCTGGGAATCTTCCTGATCTTTATCAGTGTCTTTGACAAGCATTGCCTCCTGAAGATGCCCCCTGTCCAATGGGGAGCACCTCCATCTGATCCGGCTGTGCTTTTCCTTTCTCCAGAAGTGGACAGAGAGGATGTGCTGAAGGCAAGGTCTCCCGGAGGAAGCAGTGGCTCCGTTCCAGCCTCTGCTGCAGGAAGGGAGGCGATGCCGGGCACAGACACAGGAGGTAATTGCTCCTCTGGGCCTGAGCCCTGCTGAGGCTTGAGTTGCCACCTCTGCGGCTTGGTAGTGCCTGCCCTCCAGGGATGCTGCCCAGGGGCTGCAAAGAGTGTGGAGAGTGAGCAGAGGCAGCCCAGAGCTCCCCAGGCCCCTGGGCAGCTTTGGCCATGTCCATTGACATCTGCCTCCCACGGCCTGATCCAACCCCCTTGCAGTGCCCAGTTCCCTAAGGCAGAGGGGCATCCCAGCACACCACGGAAATGGTTCTGATCTCTGATCCCTTCTAGATTGGGATCGTGATACCGATTATGTGGAAGCCCTGGTGAAGAATGGTTTGCAGTTCTTTCAGGATATTGAAGGCAAGTTCAGAGGGTGCCTTTCCTGACAGAATAATCCGTGTCAGTGTGGCAAGAGCTCACTCATGTGCCATTGCCCTTAACATGCTCTCAGGGTTGAAGGATTCTGGAATTTTTGCCCTGCTCCCTTCTGGAGCCCTGAGTGATCCCACAGCATGGCTGTCAGGGGCAGGAAGGAGCATTTAGCTGTCAATGCTCTTGCTGTGTGCAATACCAGGGTGTCCTTCCGTGTGCTCTGTGCAGCCACGGAGAAGAGCAGAGAGGGAAGGGGCCGGGCCCAGGGCTGTGCCCCGGGGCTGTGCCTTGGGCGGCTCCTTTGGCAGTCCCAGGGAGCCTGAGGAACTCCTGCAGTGCCACGGGAGCTCTTCTCTCCTGCCTTTCTTTGCAGCCAAGTCCCTTCGCCAAGGTGATCTGGCTTCCGAAGCGATGTCCAAGACTGAGCCTATAGGAGATGCTGAGGGTAGGTCAAGGCTTTTCCTTCTGGAAGAGCTGCCACCTCAGAGCCCAGAGCTCGGCCAGGGGGGCAGCGCTGCAGGTGCCAGGACAGAGCTGTGCCCGTGTGTGCCCTCACTGTGCACGATCCTCTTACTCCTCCTGTGGCTCAGTGCTGCCCATGCAGATCGGCAGAGGTGACAGAAGCTTCTGTGGCTGTTCCGTTGCAGGTGTATCTGCAGGGAAGACTTCTGCAGCTCCTTTGGTGGATGCAGCACACAAGCCCAGCTCCCGTCGCAGGGGTGAGTTGTGTGTCCCTTCTGACCCCACAGGCTGAGCCCCGGGTCTGTGGGCTCTGTTCCTTGAAAATGCAAATACTTTGCCCTAAGGTCCTCCAACAGGGAAGTACAAATCTATGGGACCCAAGAGACCCCAGGAGTCATCTGAACTCATCAGGCAAACATTGAAGGAAATGCTGCAGGGAGGACCAGGTGGGTGCATGTCCCTGAGCCTTCCCCTGACACTCAGCACTCGGGGCCTTTCTCTGCACATCTGGACACGCCGTGCCCGGCACAGCGGGAAGGGATCCATGGCAGCCTCGCTGCCCCACTGCTGCTTTCACACCCTGCAGGGCTGTTTCCCAGCCTGGCCTGGCTGCAGCTTCCCCCCAGCTCAGCAGGAAGGCATTGGGCATCAGCTGACAGGGAGCCCAATCTGCACCATGGGCCATGCACACCCTGAGATCCCTGCAATTTCTGGGGCTCCAGGAAGATAGGAAGGGTGGCTGTTTCAATGAGGGATAGTCGTTGGTCTGCCTGAAGATCCTGGGAATCTTCCTGATCCTTATCAGTGTCTTTGACAAGCATTGCCTCCTGAAGATGCCCCCTGTCCAGTGGGGAGCACCTCCATCTGATCCGGCTGTGCTTTTCCTTTCTCCAGAAGTGGACAGAGAGGATGTGCTGAAGGCAAGGTCTCCCGGAGGAAGCAGTGGCTCCGTTCCAGCCTCTGCTGCAGGAAGGGAGGCGATGCCGGGCACAGACACAGGAGGTAATTACTCCTCTGGGTCTGAGCCCTGCTGAGGCTGGAGCTGCCACCTCTGCTGCTTGGTAGTGCCTGCCCTCCAGGGATGCTGCCCAGGGGCTGCAAAGAGTGTGGAGAGTGAGCAGAGGCAGCCCAGAGTTCCTCAGGCCCCTGGGCAGCTTTGGCCATGTCCATTGACATCTGCCTCCCACAGCTTGACACGACCCCCTTGCAGTGCCCAGTTCCCTAAGGCAGAAGGGGACCCAGGAATGCCCTGAACAAGGTTCTCATCTCTGCTCCTTTGTAGATGAGGCTCCTGGGGAGGCTTCTCCATTAACTTGGCTGGATAAAGTTTCAAAGCCCTTGGAGCTTCTCGTAGGTATGTTCTCAGTGTCCCACCAAGCAATAATCATTGATAACCTGGAAGCAACCTGATGACAGAAATTTCTGTGGCTGTTGAGTTACAGGTGTGACTGAAGGGAGGAATTCGGCACCTCCTTTCCTGATTGCTTCAGGCAAGCGCAGCTCCCGTCACAGGGGTGAGCCGTGTGTCCCTGCTGATCGGACAGGCTGAACCCTGGGTTTGTGGGATCCATTCCTGTAAAAATGGAACTATTTTCTTTTAAGGTCCTCCAACAGAGAAGTACAAACATAGACAAGAGAAGGAATTGCTTGGGTCACACAAGAACCTGAAACAAATTGTGGAAATGCTGCAGGGAGGACCAGGTGGGTGCATGTCCCTGAGCCTTCCCCTGACACTCAGCACCCGGGGCCTTTCTCTGCACATCTGGACACGCCGTACCCGACACAGCGGGAAGGGATCCATGGCAGCCTCGCTGCCCCACTGCTGATTTCACACCCTGCAGGGCTGTTTCCCAGCCTGGCCTGGCTGCAGCTTCCCCCCAGCTCAGCAGGAAGGCATTGGGCATCAGCTGACAGGGAGCCCAAACTGCACCACAGGCCACGGCACACCCTGAGAGCCCTGCAATTTCCAGGGCTCCAGGCAGATCACAAAGGGAAGAGAGAGTGTCCTGGCCCAGCCCCAATACCTGGGCATTTTCCTTATCCATGTCTGTGCCAAATATTGCCTCCTGAAGATGCCAGCACCCAAATCGAGAACAGTTCTATCTGATCCAGCTCTCTCCCTTCCTTTCTCAAGTGATGGACCTAGAGCTTCTGTGGAAGGTGGCATTTCCCACAAGAAGCAGTCAATCATTGACATCCTCTGCTTCAAGAAGGAATGCAATGCCAGACATAGACACGGACAGAGACAGAGGCAGAGACAGAGACACAGACACAGACACAGACACAGTTACTGGAGGTAATTGCTGGGCCAGGCTCAGCCCTCTCTGGGGCTGTTTGGCAGCAGCTCTTCCCCCAGCACCCACCCTTGCATGGCCCGGCAAAAGCCAAAGCTGGAGGCTCCTGGGCTTGGAGGCCTCTGGAGCTCGTTGACAGCCCCTGGGAAAGGGCACTGGTGCCCCAATGTCCCTCCCGCTGCAGCTGCTCCCAGAGCTGGCCCTGAGTGCCCAGAGGCCCAAGGCACAGGAGCAGCCCCAAGTGGGAGCCCTGCCCTGAGCCCAGGACCAGAGCCAGCCCTGGCACACAGTGGAAATGGATCCCATCTTGGTTTGTTTCTAGACGGGGTTGCTGGGGAGGCTTCTCCAGTAGTCTGGAGGTATGAAGTTTTGAAGCCCTCCAGGCCTCCTGCAGGTATGTTCTCACTGTCCCACCAAGGAATAATCATTGTCAACCTGTCAGGAACCAGCTGACAGAATCTCCTCTGGCTCTTCAGTTACAGGTGTGTCTGCAGAGAGGACTTCTCCAGCCCCAAGGCTGTATGCTACGCACAAGCCCACCTCCCATGGCAGTGGTGAGTAGTGTGCCGCACAGGCTGAGCCCTGCTTCTGTGCAATCCATTCCTCAGAAATGGAACTACTTTTTGTTAAGGTCCTACAACAGGAAAGACCGAACACAGAGCAGACAAGAAATGCCTGGGGCCATTTGAAGTCATGTGGCAAATGCTGAAGGAAATGCTGCAGGGAGGACCAGGTGGGTGCATGTCCCTGAGCCTTCCCCGGACACTCAGCACCCGGGGCCTTTCTCTGCACATCTGGACCCGCCGTGCCCGGCACAGCGGGAAGGGATCCATGGCAGCCTCGCTGCCCCACTGCTGCTTTCACACCCTGCAGGGCTGTTTCCCAGCCTGGCCTGGCTGCAGCTTCTCCCCAGCTCAGCAGGAAGGCATTGGGCATCAGCTGACAGGGAGCCCAATCTGCACCATGGGCCATGCACACCCTGAGATCCCTGCAATTTCCCAGGCCCTGGGTAGATCAGAAAGGGCAGCTCTTTGGAGAAGTGAGGCCCAGCCCCAAGAACCTCGGCCTTTCCTGATCCTTATCAGTGTCTTTGACAAGCATTGCCTCCTGAAGATGCCCCCTGTCCAATGGGGAGCACCTCCATCTGATCCGGCTGTGCTTTTCCTTTCTCCAGAAGTGGACAGAGAGGATGTGCTGAAGGCAAGGTCTCCCGGAGGAAGCAGTGGCTCCGTTCCGGCCTCTGCTGCAGGAAGGGAGGCGATGCCGGGCACAGACACAGGAGGTAATTGCTCCTCTGGGCCTGAGCCCTGCTGAGGCTGGAGCTGCCACCTCTGCTGCTTGGTAGTGCCTGCCCTCCAGGGATGCTGCCCAGGGGCTGCAAAGAGTGTGGAGAGTGAGCAGAGGCAGCCCAGAGCTCCCCAGGCCCCTGGGCAGCTTTGGCCATGTCCATTGACATCTGCCTCCCATGGCCTGACCCAACCCCCTTGCAGTACCCAGTTCCCTATGACAGAGACGGATCCCAGAACACCACGGAAATGGTTCTGATCTCTGCTCTCTTCTAGACTGGGATCATGACATGGATTATCTGGAAACCCTGGCTGATAACCATTTTCAATTCTTGGAAGATGCTGAAGGCAAGTTCAGAGGGTGCCTTTCCTGACAGAATAATCAGAATCAGTGTGGCAGGAGCTCACTCATGTGCCATTGCCCTTAACATGCTCTCAGGGTTGAAGGATTCTGGAATTTTTGCCCTGCTCCCTTCTGGAGCCCTGAGTGATCCCACAGCATGGCTGTCAGGGGCAGGAAGGAGCATTTAGCTGTCAATGCTCTTGCCGTGTGCAATGCCAGGGTGTCCTTCCGTGTGCTCTGTGCAGCCACGGAGAAGAGCAGAGAGGGAAGGGGCCGGGCCCAGGGCTGTGCCCTGGGGCTGTGCCTTGGGCTGCCCTTTTGGCAGTCCCAGGGAGCCTGAGGATCTCCTGCAGTGCCACGGGAGCTCTTCTCTCCTGCCTTTCTTTGCAGCTGAACCTCTTCAGCATGAAGGTGAAGCTCCTTTGGTGGATGCTGCACACAAGCCCATCTCCCGTCGCAGGGGTGAGTCAAGTTTCTCTGCTGACCCCACAGGCAGAACCCTGAGTTTGTGGGATCTGCTCCTGGAAAATGGAAATACTTTCTGTTAAGGTCCTCCAAAACGAAAGACCCAAGATATTGGAGTCAAAATGCCTCTTGAGTCAAGCAAATTCCTGAGAGAAACACAGAAGGAAGTGCTGCAGGGAGGACCAGGTGGGTGCATGTCCCTGAGCCTTCCCCTGACACTCAGCACCCACGGCCTTTCTCTGCACATCTGGACACACCTTGCCTGGCACAGCGGGAAGGGATCCATGGCAGCCTCGCTGCCCCACTGCTGCTTTCACACCCTGCAGGGCTGTTTCCCAGCCTGGCCTGGCTGCAGCTTCTCCCCAGCTCAGCAGGAAGGCATTGGGCATCAGCTGACAGGGAGCCCAAACTGCACCACGGGCCAGGCACACCCTGAGATCCCTGCAATTTCCAAGGCCCTGGGTAGATCAGGAAGGGCAGCTCTTTGGAGAAGACAGTACTCTGTCCCAGCCCCAAGATCCTGGGCCTTTTCCTTATCCTTATCCATATCTTTCACAAATTTTGCCTCCTGACAATGCCACCACCCCAGCGGCGAATGTTTACATCGGATCCAGCTGTGTTTTTTTTCTTTCTCAAGGGATGGATCAGAAGGTGGTGCAGAAGGAAGAATATCCAGGAGAAAGCAGTGGCTTGGTGGCAGCCCATGCTGCAGGAAGGGAGGAGAACGGAGACACAGAGAGAGAGACAGACACAGGCACTGACAGGGACACAGATCCCGAGATGGACATGGACATGGACACAGGCATGAAAACAGACCCAGACACAGTTACAGAAGGTAATTGCTGTGCCAGGCTCAGCCTTCTCTGGGGCTGTGTGGCAGCAGCTCTTCCCCCAGCACCCACCCTTGCATGGCCCGGCAAAAGCCAAAGCTGGAGGCTCCTGGGCTTGGAGGCCTCTGGAGCTTGTTGGCAGCCCCTGGGAAAGGGCACTGGTGCCCAAAGTCCTTCCTGCTGCCAAGGGGCGGCAAGGTGCCTGCAGGCCCCAGCTCTGGGGGAAACAGAGAACGTCCTGCCCGTGTGCACCGTGCTGCCAGCTCAGCAGTTGGGCACAGCACAGCCTCACACTCCCCATTGCTCCCACAGATGCAGCCCTCACCACAACACATGTTCCCGACTCCCAGAAGGGCATTTTAAGCGCTGTCTGTCAGGGAACACGCTGCTGGCTAGCGTTAACTATAGGGCTGCTTCTTCTGGAGCTTGTGGTCATTTTAAGCTGCATTGGAATCTGCTGTTGCTTGAAGAGAAAATGGTGAGTGTTTGTTCATCTTTCCATCAAACAACTCCTTTTGAAAGTCTACTGTAGGTAGCACCAGCTGAGGCCTCAGACACCTCCTCTCTCCACAGGAGCTCCTCACAAGAGCGTTTGAAGGGCAGTGGCTGTAGCTCACATCTGGACAGCTTCAGCAGCTCCTCCAGCAGTAATAAGGGCCTGTGCAGCCTTTTCAAGATCTTTGCAAAGAGGACCCCAGAACAGGCATTGGAAGAGGGAAACTTTGCATTCCTGTAGGATCCCACTGCCACTTCCTCCCCTCATAGGTATCCCCAAACTGCCTTCACTCCCTTCTTTGGTTTCACTCTGTCCTATCCCAGCCCATTCCCTAGCTCTTCTAAAGACCCCAGGACCAAGCCAGCATCCTCCAGCCTCAGCTGAGACCAACATGGCCCTTCCCTCTGCACCTGTGCCCTCTGGTCCTGCCCTCTAAATAACACTGAGGGTGACCTCCCCACACCCCACCCAGCGTAGACGACGGCCTCTTTGTGTTCTAATAAAGACATGGAGTTGCTACCCCAGTGTCCGTGTGCTGCCCCCAGCAAATCCTAGAGGACCCCGGCACTGGCTGAGCTCCATGCCCGGGAGCAGCCCACGGTGTGGGCAGGCAGGAGCCAGGCAGGGGCTGCTGTGACCAGCAGTGGGGCCCCGAGGGGCTGGGGGAGCCTGTGCTGAGCGTGCCTGAGCTGAGGGCATGACCTGGACAATTTGGAGGGCTGGACAATCACCAGCTCAGTGAAGTTCAACAAGGGAAAGTGCTGGATTCTGCACCTGGGATGGGGCAACCCTGGCTGTGTGGACAGGCTGGGGAATGAGATGCTGAAGAGCAGGAAAGGGACCTGGGAATCCTGATGGATGGGAAATTGGATACGAGTCAGCACTGCCCTGGCAGCCAGGGGTGACACCCCTCTCCTGGGGGGCACCAAGCCCAGCAGGACCAGTGGGGCCAGGGATGGGATTGTCCCACTCTACTCTGCACTGGGGCAGCCCCACCTCAAATAATGTCAGAAGTTTTGGTCACTGCAGTATGAGAAAGAGTGTTCAAAGGAGGGCAGTGAAGATGGGGAAGGGCCTAAGGGGAAGCTGTGTGAAGAGCGGCAGAGGGCTCTCTGCCTCTTCTGCCTGGAGGAGACTGATGGGAGACCTCATTGAGGTCTCGGACTTGCTCTTGACAGGAAGAGGAGAAGCAGGCACTAATCTCTTTGTATTGTCCCCAGTGATAGGGAGTGGCCTGTAGTTGTGCCAGGGGAGATTTAGGTTGGGTAACAGAAAAAGGTTTTTATGCAGAGGATGGCTGGGCACTGAAACAGGCACCTCAGGGCAGCACCAAGTCTGAGAAAGCTCAAGCTGCATTTGGACAATACTCTCAAGCACATGCTGTGACTCTTGAGGACGCTCCTGTGCAGGGCCAGGAGTTGGACTTCATGATCCTTGTGAGTCCTTCCAACTCAGCTTATTCTGTGATACAATGATTCCGTTTATTACAGTAGACTCTCTGGTCATGGGTCTTCTCAAAAAGGATATCCAGGAAAAGAGGGAAGCCATGAAGAGCATTTCCAGGGGCACAGCCTGACCAGCAATGTCAGCAGGCAAAACAAAGGTTTTGCTAAGCCATGGCCCTTTGATGAAGCCAAACAGTTACAATCAAGGCAACCTATTAGTACAGATGGCGCTACACTCTGCGAGTACAGCCAAGGCCATGAGGTCACAGCAGGCTCTGATGTCAGAGCAGGTTCTGAGGTCACAGCAGGCTCTGATGTCATGGCAGGCTCTGAGGTCACAGCAGGCTCTGATGTCAGAGCAGGTTCTGAGGTCACAGCAGGCTCAGAGGTCACAGCAGGCTGAGCTGACAGCAGGCTCTGAGGTCACAGCAGGCTCAGAGGTCACAGCAGGCTCTGAGGTCACGGCAGGCTCAGAGGTGACAGCAGGCTGAGCTGACAGCAGGCTCTGAGGTCACGGCAGGCTCAGAGGTCACGGCAGGCTGAGCTGACAGCAGGCTCTGAGGTCACAGAGGCCCCAGAGCCCCGTGGTTGCACAGCACCACAAGGACCCAGCAGTCAGTCCCTGAACACAACTGCTGTGGCAGCAGCGGCGGCAGCAGCAGCGGTGCTGACATTGGGGACAGCGGTGCTGACATTGGGACAGCGGAGTCAGGAAAGCGGTGAAGGACAGTGGTGGCAGCAAGAGCTGGGAACTGGCACAGGGCAAGGCACCATGGCCCTTGCTCTGCGCCTCTTCCTCCTGCTCCTGCGGGCAGTGGCCCTGCCTGCCAGGGCAGCCCAGGCTGCTCCATGGCCAGCGCGGGGAGCAGGTGAGCCGGGGCCTGGCTCCCCATTTCCAGAGAAAGCAGTGGCTTGGTGGCAGCCCATGCTGCAGGAAGGGAGGAGAACGGAGACACAGAGAGAGAGACAGACACAGGCACAGACAGGGACACAGATCCCGAGATGGACATGGACATGGACACAGGCATGAAAGCAGACCCAGACACAGTTACAGAAGGTAATTGCTCTGCCAGGCTCAGCCTTCTCTGGGGCTGTGTGGCAGCAGCTCTTCCCCCAGCACCCACCCTTGCATGGCCCAGCAGCAGCCAAAGCTGGAGGCTCCTGGGCCTGGAGGCCTCTGGAGCTTGTTGGCAGCCCCTGGGAAAGGGCACTGGTGCCCAAGGTCCCTCCTGCTGCCAAGGGGCGGCAAGGTGCCTGCAGGCCCCAGCTCTGGGGGAAACAGAGAACGTCCTGCCCGTGTGCACCGTGCTGCCAGCTCAGCAGTTGGGCACAGCACGGCCTCACACTCCCCATTGCTCCCACAGATGCAGCCCTCACCACAACACGTGTTCCCGACTCCCAGAAGGGCATTTTAAGCGCTGTCTGTCAGGGAACACGCTGCTGGCTAGCGTTAACTATAGGCCTGCTTCTTCTGGAGCTTGTGTTCGTTTTAAGCTGCATTGAGAATCTGCTGTTGCTTGAAGAGAAAATGGTGAGTGCTTGTTCACCTTTCCATCAAACAACTCCTTTTGAAAGTCTACTGTAGGTAGCACCAGCTGAGGCCTCAGACACCTCCTCTCTCCACAGGAGCTCCTCACAAGAGCGTTTGAAGGGCAGTGGCTGGAGCTCACATCTGGACAGCTTCAGCAGCTCCTCCAGCAGTAATAAGGGCCTGGGCAGCCTTTTCAAGATCTTTGCAAAGAGGACCCCAGAACAGTCATTGAAAGAGGGAAACTTTGTATTCCTGTAGGATCCCACTGCCACTTCCTCCCCTCATAGGTATCCCCAAACTGCCTTCACTCCCTTCTTTGATTTCACTCTGTCCTGTCCCAGCCCATTCCCTAGTTCTTCTAGAGACCCCAGGACCAAGCCAGCATCCTCCAGCCTCAGCTGAGACCAACATGGCCCTGCCCTCTGCACCTGTGCCCTCTGGTCCTGCCCTCTAAATGACACTGAAGGTGACCTCCCCACACCCCACCCAGCGTAGACGACGGCCTCTTTGTGTTCCAATAAAGACATGGAGTGGCTACCCCAGTGTCCATGTGCTGCCCCCAGCAAATCCTAGAGGACCCCGGCACTGGCTGAGCTCCGTGCCCGGGAGCAGCCCACGGTGTGGGCAGGCAGGAGCCAGGCAGGGGCTGCTGTGACCAGCGGCGGGGCCCCGAGGGGCTGGGGGAGCCTGTGCTGAGCGTGCCTGAGCTGAAGGCACATTTCCTTCAGTGCCATCACCTGGGCATGGAGCTCCTGCAGTGGCACGGCCCAGAAAAGAGGGAAGGCATCAAGGGCATCTCCAGAGGCACAGCCTGACCAGCAATGGCGGCAGGCAAAACAAAGCTCCTCCTTCTTAATTAACACACACTCGATCGGACCGAACTGATGGGCCATCAGCAATCCAGGGTGCTGCACAGGGTCTGCTCCTCTGGGCCAGGGGCAGGACGGAAGGGATGAGGAAGAGCCACGGGGCCCGACAGGGCTAATGAACAGCGCCGGAGGCACAATAGCCCAGCTGCAACTACATTTGATTTCCAGGTCAAAACACTCGGCATAGCTGGGCTGGGCTGGCGTTCCCCGTAAGGCACCTGGGGGCTTTGGAGTCCCCCATGAGGTGCACGGGGGCTGGGGTCCCGTGTGAGACACACAGGGGTATTTTAGTTCCCTCTGAGGTATGGAGGGCACTGGGGGTCCCCTGTAAGGCACGCAAGGGATTTGGAATCCTGTGTGAGGCATGCAGGCGGTTTGGGATCTCTCCCAAGCTGTGCAGGGTGCTGGGGTCTCTCCTGAGGCACATGAGGGGGGCTTGGGGCTCTCATTTCACATGTGGAGAGGGCTGTGGACTCCCATAAGCGCGCCGGTGCTTTGGTCCCTCCCGCTGCTCGCAGCGGGGACTGGAGTCTTTTCTGAGGCCCGCAGGGGACGGGGTCCCTCCCCGGGCTCTCTCCGGGTCCCTGAGGGGCCCGGCGGGCTCGGCGCTGCCGCCGTGCCGGCCCGGTGAGGGCCCAAGGCGACGCTGCCCCGCCGGGCCCCGCTGCACGGGCACGGCACGGGCGGTGCTGAGCGCCGGGCAGGCGGCCCCCGAGCCCCCGGCCCTGCCTCCATCGGAGCACGGACAGCCCCGCAGGCAGCGCCCGGGAATGGCAGAGGAGCCGTGGGGAGCCGCGCTCTGCGCCGCGCTCTCCCCACAGAACGAGGCTCCCAGGGAGCACCCGCCTCCTGCGCGGCCTTGGCAACGCCCAGCGGGATTCGGGGAACTCAACTTGCCAGGGAGAAAAACAATTCAGAGGACACTTGTTCAGGCCTTTTAAAAGGTTCATTGAGAAACATCTTAAAATCCCAGGCTAAATCGTGTGGTTTAATGTGTGTTCTCCTTGAAGACGCTTTGATTGTAACTCCCAGTGGTGCCGGGCCGTGTCCCAGCCAGCACCCACACCCAGGAGCTCCCATGTCTGCAGCACGGCTGAATTTGGGACTTGACATTGCTATTGCAGGTAGAACCATGAAATGTCTCATTTGTCCAATGTCATATAACTCAATTCTTGTGAAGAAAAACAGACAGGCAGGATATAGCTGCCTGGCAGGACATGCTCTCCTTACTGGGACGGCACCTCTTCAGATCCATTCCCACAAAATCTTGCCCCAACCTTGAGCTCACAATAGGCTCTGAGGTGACAGCAGGCTCAGGTCACAGCAGACTGAAGTCAGAGCAGGCTCTGATGTCACGGCAGGCTCAGAGGTGACAGCAGGCTCTGAGGTGACAGCAGGCTTTGAGGTCAGAGCAGGCTCAGAGGTCAGAGCAGGCTCTGATGTCAGAGCAGGTTCTGAGGTCACAGCAGGCTCTGATGTCATGGCAGGCTCTGAGGTCACAGCAGGCTCTGATGTCAGAGCAGGTTCTGAGGTCACAGCAGGCTCAGAGGTCACAGCAGGCTGAGCTGACAGCAGGCTCTGAGGTCACAGCAGGCTCAGAGGTCACAGCAGGCTCTGAGGTCACGGCAGGCTCAGAGGTCACAGCAGGCTCTGAGGTCACGGCAGGCTCTGAGGTCACAGCAGGCTCAGAGGTCACAGCAGGCTCAGAGGTCACAGCAGGCTCTGAGGTCACGGCAGGCTCAGAGGTGACAGCAGGCTGAGCTGACAGCAGGCTCTGAGGTCACGGCAGGCTCAGAGGTCACGGCAGGCTGAGCTGACAGCAGGCTCTGAGGTCACAGAGGCCCCAGAGCCCCGTGGTTGCACAGCACCACAAGGACCCAGCAGTCAGTCCCTGAACACAACTGCTGTGGCAGCAGCGGCGGCAGCAGCAGCGGTGCTGACATTGCGGACAGCAGTGCTGACATTGGGACAGCGGAGTCAGGAAAGCGGTGAAGGACAGTGGTGGCAGCAAGAGCTGGGAACTGGCACAGGGCAAGGCACCATGGCCCTTGCTCTGCGCCTCTTCCTCCTGCTCCTGCAGGCAGTGGCCCTGCCTGCCAGGGCAGCCCAGGCTGCTCCATGGCCAGCGCGGGGAGCAGGTGAGCCGGGGCCTGGCTCCCCATTTCCAGAGAAAGCAGTGGCTTGGTGGCAGCCCATGCTGCAGGAAGGGAGGAGAACGGAGACACAGAGAGAGAGACAGACACAGGCACAGACAGGGACACAGATCCCGAGATGGACATGGACATGGACACAGGCATGAAAGCAGACCCAGACACAGTTACAGAAGGTAATTGCTGTGCCAGGCTCAGCCTTCTCTGGGGCTGTGTGGCAGCAGCTCTTCCCCCAGCACCCACCCTTGCATGGCCCGGCAAAAGCCAAAGCTGGAGGCTCCTGGGCTTGGAGGCCTCTGGAGCTCATTGACAGCCCCTGGGAAAGGGCACTGGTGCCCAAGGTCCCTCCTGCTGCCAAGGGGCGGCAAGGTGCCTGCAGGCCCCAGCTCTGGGGGAAACAGAGAACGTCCTGCCCGTGTGCACCGTGCTGCCAGCTCAGCAGTTGGGCACAGCACAGCCTCACACTCCCCATTGCTCCCACAGATGCAGCCCTCACCACAACACATGTTCCCGACTCCCAGAAGGGCATTTTAAGCGCTGTCTGTCAGGGAACACGCTGCTGGCCAACGTTAACTATAGGGCTGCTTCTTCTGGAGCTTGTGGTCATTTTAAGCTGCATTGGAATCTGCTGTTGCTTGAAGAGAAAATGGTGAGTGTTTGTTCATCTTTCCCTCAAACAACTCCTTTTGAAAGTCTACTGTAGGTAGCACCAGCTGAGGCCTCAGACACCTCCTCTCTCCACAGGAGCTCCTCACAAGAGCGTTTGAAGGGCAGTGGCTGTAGCTCACATCTGGACAGCTTCAGCAGCTCCTCCAGCAGTAATAAGGGCCTGTGCAGCCTTTTCAAGATCTTTGCAAAGAGGACCCCAGAACAGTCATTGGAAGAGGGAAACTTTGCATTCCTGTAGGATCCCACTGCCACTTCCTCCCCTCATAGGTATCCCCAAACTGCCTTCACTCCCTTCTTTGGTTTCACTCTGTCCTATCCCAGCCCATTCCCTAGCTCTTCTAAAGACCCCAGGACCAAGCCAGCATCCTCCAGCCTCAGCTGAGACCAACATGGCCCTTCCCTCTGCACCTGTGCCCTCTGGTCCTGCCCTCTAAATAACACTGAGGGTGACCTCCCCACACCCCACCCAGCGTAGACGACGGCCTCTTTGTGTTCTAATAAAGACATGGAGTTGCTACCCCAGTGTCCGTGTGCTGTCCCCAGCAAATCCTAGAGGACCCCGGCACTGGCTGAGCTCCATGCCCGGGAGCAGCCCACGGTGTGGGCAGGCAGGAGCCAGGCAGGGGCTGCTGTGACCAGCAGTGGGGCCCCGAGGGGCTGGGGGAGCCTGTGCTGAGCGTGCCTGAGCTGAGGGCATGACCTGGACAATTTGGAGGGCTGGAGAATCACCAGCTCAGTGAAGTTCAACAAGGGAAAGTGCTGGATTCTGCACCTGGGATGGGGCAACCCTGGCTGTGTGGACAGGCTGGGGAATGAGATGCTGAAGAGCAGGAAAGGGACCTGGGAATCCTGATGGATGGGAAATTGGATACGAGTCAGCACTGCCCTGGCAGCCAGGGGTGACACCCCTCTCCTGGGGGGCACCAAGCCCAGCAGGACCAGTGGGGCCAGGGATGGGATTGTCCCACTCTACTCTGCACTGGGGCAGCCCCACCTCAAATAATGTCAGAAGTTTTGGTCACTGCAGTATGAGAAAGAGTGTTCAAAGGAGGGCAGTGAAGATGGGGAAGGGCCTAAGGGGAAGCTGTGTGAAGAGCGGCAGAGGGCTCTCTGCCTCTTCTGCCTGGAGGAGACTGATGGGAGACCTCATTGAGGTCTCGGACTTGCTCTTGACAGGAAGAGGAGAAGCAGGCACTAATCTCTTTGTATTGTCCCCAGTGATAGGGAGTGGCCTGTAGTTGTGCCAGGGGAGATTTAGGTTGGGTAACAGAAAAAGGTTTTTATGCAGAGGATAGCTGGGCACTGAAACAGGCACCTCAGGGCAGCACCAAGTCTGAGAAAGCTCAAGCTGCATTTGGACAATACTCTCAAGCACATGCTGTGACTCTTGAGGACGCTCCTGTGCAGGGCCAGGAGTTGGACTTCATGATCCTTGTGAGTCCTTCCAACTCAGCTTATTCTGTGATACAATGATTCCGTTTATTACAGTAGACTCTCTGGTCATGGGTCTTCTCAAAAAGGATATCCAGGAAAAGAGGGAAGCCATGAAGAGCATTTCCAGGGGCACAGCCTGACCAGCAATGTCAGCAGGCAAAACAAAGGTTTTGCTAAGCCATGGCCCTTTGATGAAGCCAAACAGTTACAATCAAGGCAACCTATTAGTACAGATGGCGCTACACTCTGCGAGTACAGCCAAGGCCATGAGGTCACAGCAGGCTCTGATTTCGCAGCAGGCTGAGCTGACAGCAGGCTCTGAGGTCACAGAGGCCCCAGAGCCCCGTGGTTGCACAGCACCACAAGGACTCAGCAGTCAGTCCCTGACTACAACTGCTGTGGCAGCAGCGTCGGCGGCAGCAGCGGTGCTGACATTGCGGACAGCAGTGCTGACATTGGGGACAGCGGTGTCGGGAAAGCCGTGAAGGACAGTGGTGGCAGCAAGAGCTGGGAACTGGAACAGGGCAAGGCACCATGGCCCTTGCTCTGCGCCTCTTCCTCCTGCTCCTGCTGGCAGTGGCCCTGCCTGCCAGGGCAGCCCAGGCTGCTCCATGGCCAGCACAAGGAGCAGGTGAGCCGGGGCCTGGCTCCCCGTTTCCTGGGACAGCGCTCCCTTCTCCCTGGGACGCCTTGGGGATGGTTTTCCCCAGGCTTTAAGGGAGGGTTTGCTCTGGGAGGGAGAGAGCTCCAATGGGGCGAGGGCTGCCCCCGTTTTGTCTCCAGGGATGCTGCACAGGGGCTGCAAAGAGTGTGGAGAGTGAGCAGAGGCAGCCCAGAGCTCCTCAGGCCCCTGGGCAGCTTTGGCCATGTCCATTGACATCTGCCTCCTATGGCCTGACACGACCCCCTTGCAGTGCCCAGTTCCCTAAGGCAGAGGGGCATCCCCGCATACCATGGAAATGCTTCTGATCTCTGATCCCTTCTAGATTGGGATCGTGATACCGATTATGTGGAAGCCCTGGTGAAGAATGGTTTGCAGTTCTTTCAGGATATTGAAGGCAAGTTCAGAGGGTGCCTTTCCTGACAGAATAATCCGTGTCAGTGTGGCAAGAGCTCACTCATGTGCCATTGCCCTTAACATGCTCTCAGGGTTGAAGGATTCTGGAATTTTTGCCCTGCTCCCTTTTGAAACCCTGAGTGATCCCACAGCATGGCTGTCAGGGGCAGGAAGGAGCATTTAGCTGTCAATGCTCTTGCTGTGTGCAATACCAGGGTGTCCTTCCGTGTGCTCTGTGCAGCCACGGAGAAGAGCAGAGAGGGAAGGGGCCGGGCCCCGGGGCTGTGCCTTGGGTGGCTCCTTTGGCAGCCCCAGGGAGCCTGAGGAACTCCTGCAGTGCCACGGGAGCTCTTCTCTCCTGCCTTTCTTTGCAGCCAAGTCCCTTCGCCAAGGTGATCTGGCTTCCGAAGCGATGTCCAAGACTGAGACTGTAGGAGATGCTGAGGGTAGGTCAAGGCTTTTCCTTCTGGAAGAGCTGCCACCTCAGAGCCCAAAAGTCAGCCAGTAGGGCAGAGGTGACAGAAGCTTCTGTGGCCGTTCAGTTACAGGTGTGTCCACAGGGAAGACTTCTGCAGCTCCTTTGGTGGATGCTGCAGGCAAGCCCAGCTCCCGTCGCAGGGGTGAGTCAAGTTTCCCTGCTGACCCCACAGGCTGAGCCCCGGGTCTGTGGGCTCTGTTACTGGATAATGGAAATACTTTGCCCTAAGGTCCTCCAACAGGGAAGTACAAATCTATGGGACCCAAGAGACCCCAGGAGTCATCTGAACTCATCAGGCAAACATTGAAGGAAACGCTGCAGGGAGGACCAGGTGGGTGCATGTCCCTGAGCCTTCCCCTGACACTCAGCACCCGGGGCCTTTCTCTGCACATCTGGACACGCCGTGCCCGGCACAGCGGGAAGGGATCCATGGCAGCCTCGCTGCCCCACTGCTGCTTTCACACCCTGCAGGGCTGTTTCCCAGCCTGGCCTGGCTGCAGCTTCCCCCCAGCTCTGCAGGAAGGCATTGGGCGTCAGCTGACAGGGAGCCCAATCTGCACCATGGGCCATGCACACCCTGAGATCCCTGCAATTTCCGGGGCCCCAGGACGATAGGAAGGGTGGCTGTTTCAATGGGGGATAGTCGTTGGTCTGCCTGAAGATCCTGGGAATCTTCCTGATCTTTATCAGTGTCTTTGACAAGCATTGCCTCCTGAAGATGCCCCCTGTCCAATGGGGAGCACCTCCATCTGATCCGGCTGTGCTTTTCCTTTCTCCAGAAGTGGACAGAGAGGATGTGCTGAAGGCAAGGTCTCCCGGAGGAAGCAGTGGCTCCGTTCCAGCCTCTGCTGCAGGAAGGGAGGCGATGCCAGGCACAGACACAGGAGGTAATTGCTCCTCTGGGCCTGAGCCCTGCTGAGGCTTGAGTTGCCACCTCTGCGGCTTGGTAGTGCCTGCCCTCCAGGGATGCTGCCCAGGGGCTGCAAAGAGTGTGGAGAGTGAGCAGAGGCAGCCCAGAACTCCCCAGGCCCCTGGGCAGCTTTGGCCATGTCCATTGACATCTGCCTCCCACGGCCTGATCCAACCCCCTTGCAGTGCCCAGTTCCCTAAGGCAGAGGGGCATCCCAGCACACCACGGAAATGGTTCTGATCTCTGATCCCTTCTAGATTGGGATCGTGATACCGATTATGTGGAAGCCCTGGTGAAGAATGGTTTGCAGTTCTTTCAGGATATTGAAGGCAAGTTCAGAGGGTGCCTTTCCTGACAGAATAATCCGTGTCAGTGTGGCAAGAGCTCACTCATGTGCCATTGCCCTTAACATGCTCTCAGGGTTGAAGGATTCTGGAATTTTTGCCCTGCTCCCTTCTGGAGCCCTGAGTGATCCCACAGCATGGCTGTCAGGGGCAGGAAGGAGCATTTAGCTGTCAATGCTCTTGCTGTGTGCAATACCAGGGTGTCCTTCCGTGTGCTCTGTGCAGCCACGGAGAAGAGCAGAGAGGGAAGGGGCCGGGCCCAGGGCTGTGCCCCGGGGCTGTGCCTTGGGCGGCTCCTTTGGCAGTCCCAGGGAGCCTGAGGAACTCCTGCAGTGCCACGGGAGCTCTTCTCTCCTGCCTTTCTTTGCAGCCAAGTCCCTTCGCCAAGGTGATCTGGCTTCCGAAGCGATGTCCAAGACTGAGCCTATAGGAGATGCTGAGGGTAGGTCAAGGCTTTTCCTTCTGGAAGAGCTGCCACCTCAGAGCCCAGAGCTCGGCCAGGGGGGCAACGCTACAGGTGCCAGGACAGAGCTGTGCCCGTGTGTGCCCTCACTGTGCACGATCCTCTTACTCCTCCTGTGGCTCAGTGCTGCCCATGCAGATCGGCAGAGGTGACAGAAGCTTCTGTGGCTGTTCCGTTGCAGGTGTGTCTGCAGGGAAGACTTCTGCAGCTCCTTTGGTGGATGCAGCACACAAGCCCAGCTCCCGTCGCAGGGGTGAGTTGTGTGTCCCTTCTGACCCCACAGGCTGAGCCCTGGGTCTGTGGGCTCTGTTCCTTGAAAATGCAAATACTTTGCCCTAAGGTCCTCCAACAGGGAAGTACAAATCTATGGGACCCAAGAGACCCCAGGAGTCATCTGAACTCATCAGGCAAACATTGAAGGAAATGCTGCAGGGAGGACCAGGTGGGTGCATGTCCCTGAGCCTTCCCCTGACACTCAGCACTCGGGGCCTTTCTCTGCACATCTGGACACGCCGTGCCCGGCACAGCGGGAAGGGATCCATGGCAGCCTCGCTGCCCCACTGCTGCTTTCACACCCTGCAGGGCTGTTTCCCAGCCTGGCCTGGCTGCAGCTTCCCCCCAGCTCAGCAGGAAGGCATTGGGCATCAGCTGACAGGGAGCCCAATCTGCACCATGGGCCATGCACACCCTGAGATCCCTGCAATTTCTGGGGCTCCAGGACAATAGGAAGGGTGGCTGTTTCAATGAGGGATAGTCGTTGGTCTGCCTGAAGATCCTGGGAATCTTCCTGATCCTTATCAGTGTCTTTGACAAGCATTGCCTCCTGAAGATGCCCCCTGTCCAGTGGGGAGCACCTCCATCTGATCCGGCTGTGCTTTTCCTTTCTCCAGAAGTGGACAGAGAGGATGTGCTGAAGGCAAGGTCTCCCGGAGGAAGCAGTGGCTCCGTTCCAGCCTCTGCTGCAGGAAGGGAGGCGATGCCGGGCACAGACACAGGAGGTAATTACTCCTCTGGGTCTGAGCCCTGCTGAGGCTGGAGCTGCCACCTCTGCTGCTTGGTAGTGCCTGCCCTCCAGGGATGCTGCCCAGGGGCTGCAAAGAGTGTGGAGAGTGAGCAGAGGCAGCCCAGAGTTCCTCAGGCCCCTGGGCAGCTTTGGCCATGTCCATTGACATCTGCCTCCCACAGCTTGACACGACCCCCTTGCAGTGCCCAGTTCCCTAAGGCAGAAGGGGACCCAGGAATGCCCTGAACAAGGTTCTCATCTCTGCTCCTTTGTAGATGAGGCTCCTGGGGAGGCTTCTCCATTAACTTGGCTGGATAAAGTTTCAAAGCCCTTGGAGCTTCTCGTAGGTATGTTCTCAGTGTCCCACCAAGCAATAATCATTGACAACCTGGAACCAACCTGATGACAGAAATTTCTGTGGCTGTTGAGTTACAGGTGTGACTGAAGGGAGGAATTCGGCACCTCCTTTCCTGATTGCTTCAGGCAAGCGCAGCTCCCGTCACAGGGGTGAGCCGTGTGTCCCTGCTGATCGGACAGGCTGAACCCTGGGTTTGTGGGATCCATTCCTGTAAAAATGGAACTATTTTCTTTTAAGGTCCTCCAACAGAGAAGTACAAACATAGACAAGAGAAGGAATTGCTTGGGTCACACAAGAACCTGAAACAAATTGTGGAAATGCTGCAGGGAGGACCAGGTGGGTGCATGTCCCTGAGCCTTCCCCTGACACTCAGCACCCGGGGCCTTTCTATGCACATCTGGACACGCCGTACCCGACACAGCGAGAAGGGATCCATGGCAGCCTTGCTGCCCCACTGCTGATTTCACACCCTGCAGGGCTGTTTCCCAGCCTGGCCTGGCTGCAGCTTCCCCCCAGCTCAGCAGGAAGGCATTGGGCATCAGCTGACAGGGAGCCCAAACTGCACCACAGGCCACGGCACACCCTGAGATCCCTGCAATTTCCAGGGCTCCAGGCAGATCACAAAGGGAAGAGAGAGTGTCCTGGCCCAGCCCCAATACCTGGGCATTTTCCTTATCCATGTCTATGCCAAATATTGCCTCCTGAAGATGCCAGCACCCAAATCGAGAACAGTTCTATCTGATCCAGCTCTCTCCCTTCCTTTCTCAAGTGATGGACCTAGAGCTTCTGTGGAAGGTGGCATTTCCCACAAGAAGCAGTCAATCATTGACATCCTCTGCTTCAAGAAGGAATGCAATGCCAGACATAGACACGGACAGAGACAGAGGCAGAGACAGAGAAAGAGACACAGACACAGACACAGTTACTGGAGGTAATTGCTGTGCCAGGCTCAGCCCTCTCTGGGGCTGTTTGGCAGCAGCTCTTCCCCCAGCACCCACCCTTGCATGGCCTGGCAAAAGCCAAAGCTGGAGGCTCCTGGGCTTGGAGGCCTCTGGAGCTCGTTGACAGCCCCTGGGAAAGGGCACTGGTGCCCCAATGTCCCTCCCGCTGCAGCTGCTCCCAGAGCTGGCCCTGAGTGCCCAGAGGCCCAAGGCACAGGAGCAGCCCCAAGTGGGAGCCCTGCCCTGAGCCCAGGACCAGAGCCAGCCCTGGCACACAGTGGAAATGGATCCCATCTTGGTTTGTTTCTAGACGGGGTTGCTGGGGAGGCTTCTCCAGTAGTCTGGAGGTATGAAGTTTTGAAGCCCTCCAGGCCTCCTGCAGGTATGTTCTCACTGTCCCACCAAGGAATAATCATTGTCAACCTGTCAGGAACCAGCTGACAGAATCTCCTCTGGCTCTTCAGTCACAGGTGTGTCTGCAGAGAGGACTCCTCCAGCCCCAAGGCTGTATGCTACGCACAAGCCCACCTCCCACGGCAGTGGTGAGTAGTGTGCCGCACAGGCTGAGCCCTGCTTCTGTGCAATCCATTCCTCAGAAATGGAACTACTTTTTGTTAAGGTCCTACAACAGGAAAGACCGAACACAGAGCAGACAAGAAATGCCTGGGGCCATTTGAAGTCATGTGGCAAATGCTGAAGGAAATGCTGCAGGGAGGACCAGGTGGGTGCATGTCCCTGAGCCTTCCCCTGACACTCAGCACCCGGGGCCTTTCTCTGCACATCTGGACACGCCGTGCCCGGCACAGCGGGAAGGGATCCATGGCAGCCTCGCTGCCCCACTGCTGCTTTCACACCCTGCAGGGCTGTTTCCCAGCCTGGCCTGGCTGCAGCTTCTCCCCAGCTCAGCAGGAAGGCATTGGGCATCAGCTGACAGGGAGCCCAATCTGCACCATGGGCCATGCACACCCTGAGATCCCTGCAATTTCCCGGGCCCTGGGTAGATCAGAAAGGGCAGCTCTTTGGAGAAGTGAGGCCCAGCCCCAAGAACCTCGGCCTTTCCTGATCCTTATCAGTGTCTTTGACAAGCATTGCCACCTGAAGATGCCCCCTGTCCAATGGGGAGCACCTCCATCTGATCCGGCTGTGCTTTTCCTTTCTCCAGAAGTGGACAGAGAGGATGTGCTGAAGGCAAGGTCTCCCGGAGGAAGCAGTGGCTCCGTTCCGGCCTCTGCTGCAGGAAGGGAGGCGATGCCGGGCACAGTCACAGGAGGTAATTGCTCCTCTGGGCCTGAGCCCTGCTGAGGCTGGAGCTGCCACCTCTGCTGCTTGGTAGTGCCTGCCCTCCAGGGATGCTGCACAGGGGCTGCAAAGAGTGTGGAGAGTGAGCAGAGGCAGCCCAGAGCTCCCCAGGCCCCTGGGCAGCTTTGGCCATGTCCATTGACATCTGCCTCCCATGGCCTGACCCAACCCCCTTGCAGTACCCAGTTCCCTATGACAGAGACGGATCCCAGAACACCACGGAAATGGTTCTGATCTCTGCTCTCTTCTAGACTGGGATCATGACATGGATTATCTGGAAACCCTGGCTGATAACCATTTTCAATTCTTGGAAGATGCTGAAGGCAAGTTCAGAGGGTGCCTTTCCTGACAGAATAATCAGAATCAGTGTGGCAGGAGCTCACTCATGTGCCATTGCCCTTAACATGCTCTCAGGGTTGAAGGATTCTGGAATTTTTGCCCTGCTCCCTTCTGGAGCCCTGAGTGATCCCACAGCATGGCTGTCAGGGGCAGGAAGGAGCATTTAGCTGTCAATGCTCTTGCCGTGTGCAATGCCAGGGTGTCCTTCCGTGTGCTCTGCGCAGCCACGGAGAAGAGCAGATAGGGAAGGGGCCGGGCCCAGGGCTGTGCCCTGGGGCTGTGCCTTGGGCTGCCCTTTTGGCTGCCCCAGGGAGCCTGAGGATCTCCTGCAGTGCCACGGGAGCTCTTCTCTCCTGCCTTTCTTTGCAGCTGAACCTCTTCAGCATGAAGGTGAAGCTCCTTTGGTGGATGCTGCACACAAGCCCATCTCCCGTCGCAGGGGTGAGTCAAGTTTCTCTGCTGACCCCACAGGCAGAACCCTGAGTTTGTGGGATCTGCTCCTGGAAAATGGAAATACTTTCTGTTAAGGTCCTCCAAAACGAAAGACCCAAGATATTGGAGTCAAAATGCCTCTTGAGTCAAGCAAATTCCTGAGAGAAACACAGAAGGAAATGCTGCAGGGAGGACCAGGTGGGTGCATGTCCCTGAGCCTTCCCCTGACACTCAGCACCCGGGGCCTTTCTCTGCACATCTGGACACGCCGTGCCCGGCACAGCGGGAAAGGATCCATGGCAGCCTCGCTGCCCCACTGCTGCTTTCACACCCTGCAGGGCTGCTTCCCAGCCTGGCCTGGCTGCAGCTTCTCCCCAGCTCAGCAGGAAGGCATTGGGCATCACCTGACAGGGAGCCCAAACTGCACCACGGGCCAGGCACACCCTGAGATCCCTGCAATTTCCCAGGCCCTGGGTAGATCAGGAAGGGCAGCTGTTTGGAGAAGACAGTACTCTGTCCCAGCCCCAAGATCCTGGGCCTTTTCCTTATCCTTATCCATATCTTTCACAAATTTTGCCTCCTGGAAATGCCACCACCCCAGCGGCGAATGTTTACATCGGATCCAGCTGTGTTTTTTTTCTTTCTCAAGGGATGGATCAGAAGGTGGTGCAGAAGGAAGAATATCCAGGAGAAAGCAGTGGCTCGGTGACAACCCCTGCTGCAGGAAGGGAGGAGAACGGAGACACAGAGAGAGAGACAGACACAGGCACTGACAGGGACACAGATCCCGAGATGGACATGGACATGGACACAGGCATGAAAGCAGACCCAGACACAGTTACAGAAGGTAATTGCTGTGCCAGGCTCAGCCTTCTCTGGGGCTGTGTGGCAGCAGCTCTTCCCCCAGCACCCACCCTTGCATGGCCCAGCAGCAGCCAAAGCTGGAGGCTCCTGGGCCTGGAGGCCTCTGGAGCTTGTTGGCAGCCCCTGGGAAAGGGCACTGGTGCCCAAGGTCCCTCCTGCTGCCAAGGGGCGGCAAGGTGCCTGCAGGCCCCAGCTCTGGGGGAAACAGAGAACGTCCTGCCCGTGTGCACCGTGCTGCCAGCTCAGCAGTTGGGCACAGCACGGCCTCACACTCCCCATTGCTCCCACAGATGCAGCCCTCACCACAACACGTGTTCCCGACTCCCAGAAGGGCATTTTAAGCGCTGTCTGTCAGGGAACACGCTGCTGGCTAGCGTTAACTATAGGCCTGCTTCTTCTGGAGCTTGTGTTCGTTTTAAGCTGCATTGGAATCTGCTGTTGCTTGAAGAGAAAATGGTGAGTGTTTGTTCACCTTTCCATCAAACAACTCCTTTTGAAAGTCTACTGTAGGTAGCACCAGCTGAGGCCTCAGACACCTCCTCTCTCCACAGGAGCTCCTCACAAGAGCATTTGAAGGGCAGTGGCTGGAGCTCACATCTGGACAGCTTCAGCAGCTCCTCCAGCAGTAATAAGGGCCTGGGCAGCCTTTTCAAGATCTTTGCAAAGAGGACCCCAGAACAGTCATTGAAAGAGGGAAACTTTGTATTCCTGTAGGATCCCACTGCCACTTCCTCCCCTCATAGGTATCCCCAAACTGCCTTCACTCCCTTCTTTGATTTCACTCTGTCCTGTCCCAGCCCATTCCCTAGTTCTTCTAGAGACCCCAGGACCAAGCCAGCATCCTCCAGCCTCAGCTGAAACCAACAAGGCCCTTCCCTCTGCACCTGTGCCCTCTGGTCCTGCCCTCTAAATGACACTGAAGGTGACCTCCCCACACCCCACCCAGCGTAGACGACGGCCTCTTTGTGTTCCAATAAAGACATGGAGTGGCTACCCCAGTGTCCATGTGCTGCCCCCAGCAAATCCTAGAGGACCCCGGCAATGGCTGAGCTCCATGCCCGGGAGCAGCCCACGGTGTGGGCAGGCAGGAGCCAGGCAGGGGCTGCTGTGACCAGCGGCGGGGCCCCGAGGGGCTGGGGGAGCCTGTGCTGAGTGTCCCTGAGCTGAGGGCACATTTCCTTCAGTGGCATCACCTGGGCATGGAGCTCCTGCAGTGGCACAGCCCAGAAAAGAGGGAAGGCATCAAGGGCATCTCCAGAGGCACAGCCTGACCAGCAATGGCGGCAGGCAAAACAAAGCTCCTCCTTCTTAATTAACACACACTCGATCGGACCGAACTGATGGGCCATCAGCAATCCAGGGTGCTGCACAGGGTCTGCTCCTCTGGGCCAGGGGCAGGACGGAAGGGATGAGGAAGAGCCACGGGGCCCGACAGGGCTAATGAACAGCGCCGGAGGCACAATAGCCCAGCTGCAACTACATTTGATTTCCAGGTCAAAACACTCGGCATAGCTGGGCTGGGCTGGCGTTCCCCGTAAGGCACCTGGGGGCTTTGGAGTCCCCCATGAGGTGCACGGGGGCTGGGGTCCCGTGTGAGACACACAGGGGTATTTTAGTTCCCTCTGAGGTATGGAGGGCACTGGGGGTCCCCTGTAAGGCACGCAAGGGATTTGGAATCCTGTGTGAGGCATGCAGGCGGTTTGGGATCTCTCCCAAGCTGTGCAGGGTGCTGGGGTCTCTCCTGAGGCACATGAGGGGGGCTTGGGGCTCTCATTTCACATGTGGAGAGGGCTGTGGACTCCCATAAGCGCGCCGGTGCTTTGGTCCCTCCCGCTGCTCGCAGCGGGGACTGGAGTCTTTTCTGAGGCCCGCAGGGGACGGGGTCCCTCCCTGGGCTCTCTCCGGGTCCCTGAGGGGCCCGGCGGGCTCGGCGCTGCCGCCGTGCCGGCCCGGTGAGGGCCCAAGGCGACGCTGCCCCGCCGGGCCCCGCTGCACGGGCACGGCACGGGCGGTGCTGAGCGCCGGGCAGGCGGCCCCCGAGCCCCCGGCCCTGCCTCCATCGGAGCACGGACAGCCCCGCAGGCAGCGCCCGGGAATGGCAGAGGAGCCGTGGGGAGCCGCGCTCTGCGCCGCGCTCTCCCCACAGAACGAGGCTCCCAGGGAGCACCCGCCTCCTGCGCGGCCTTGGCAACGCCCAGCGGGATTCGGGGAACTCAACTTGCCAGGGAGAAAAACAATTCAGAGGACACTTGTTCAGGCCTTTTAAAAGGTTCATTGAGAAACATCTTAAAATCCCAGGCTAAATCGTGTGGTTTAATGTGTGTTCTCCTTGAAGACGCTTTGATTGTAACTCCCAGTGGTGCCGGGCCGTGTCCCAGCCAGCACCCACACCCAGGAGCTCCCATGTCTGCAGCACGGCTGAATTTGGGACTTGACATTGCTATTGCAGGTAGAACCATGAAATGTCTCATTTGTCCAATGTCATATAACTCAATTCTTGTGAAGAAAAACAGACAGGCAGGATATAGCTGCCTGGCAGGACATGCTCTCCTTACTGGGACGGCACCTCTTCAGATCCATTCCCACAAAATCTTGCCCCAACCTTGAGCTCACAATAGGCTCTGAGGTGACAGCAGGCTCAGGTCACATCAGACTGAAGTCAGAGCAGGCTCTGATGTCACGGCAGGCTCAGAGGTGACAGCAGGCTCAGAGGTCAGAGCAGGCTCAGAGGTCAGAGCAGGCTCTGATGTCAGAGCAGGTTCTGAGGTCACAGCAGGCTCTGATGTCATGGCAGGCTCTGAGGTCACAGCAGGCTCTGAGGTCACAGCAGGCTCAGAGGTTACAGCAGGCTCAGAGGTCACAGCAGGCTGAGCTGACAGCAGGCTCTGAGGTCACGGCAGGCTCAGAGGTCACAGCAGGCTCTGAGGTCACGGCAGGCTCAGAGGTCACAGCAGGCTCTGAGGTCACGGCAGGCTCAGAGGTGACAGCAGGCTGAGCTGACAGCAGGCTCTGAGGTCACGGCAGGCTCAGAGGTCACGGCAGGCTGAGCTGACAGCAGGCTCTGAGGTCACAGAGGCCCCAGAGCCCCGTGGTTGCACAGCACCACAAGGACCCAGCAGTCAGTCCCTGAACACAACTGCTGTGGCAGCAGCGGCGGCAGCAGCAGCGGTGCTGACATTGGGACAGCGGAGTCAGGAAAGCGGTGAAGGACAGTGGTGGCAGCAAGAGCTGGGAACTGGCACAGGGCAAGGCACCATGGCCCTTGCTCTGCGCCTCTTCCTCCTGCTCCTGCGGGCAGTGGCCCTGCCTGCCAGGGCAGCCCAGGCTGCTCCATGGCCAGCGCGGGGAGCAGGTGAGCCGGGGCCTGGCTCCCCATTTCCAGAGAAAGCAGTGGCTTGGTGGCAGCCCATGCTGCAGGAAGGGAGGAGAACGGAGACACAGAGAGAGAGACAGACACAGGCACAGACAGGGACACAGATCCCGAGATGGACATGGACATGGACACAGGCATGAAAGCAGACCCAGACACAGTTACAGAAGGTAATTGCTCTGCCAGGCTCAGCCTTCTCTGGGGCTGTGTGGCAGCAGCTCTTCCCCCAGCACCCACCCTTGCATGGCCCAGCAGCAGCCAAAGCTGGAGGCTCCTGGGCCTGGAGGCCTCTGGAGCTTGTTGGCAGCCCCTGGGAAAGGGCACTGGTGCCCAAGGTCCCTCCTGCTGCCAAGGGGCGGCAAGGTGCCTGCAGGCCCCAGCTCTGGGGGAAACAGAGAACGTCCTGCCCGTGTGCACCGTGCTGCCAGCTCAGCAGTTGGGCACAGCACGGCCTCACACTCCCCATTGCTCCCACAGATGCAGCCCTCACCACAACACGTGTTCCCGACTCCCAGAAGGGCATTTTAAGCGCTGTCTGTCAGGGAACACGCTGCTGGCTAGCGTTAACTATAGGCCTGCTTCTTCTGGAGCTTGTGTTCGTTTTAAGCTGCATTGAGAATCTGCTGTTGCTTGAAGAGAAAATGGTGAGTGCTTGTTCACCTTTCCATCAAACAACTCCTTTTGAAAGTCTACTGTAGGTAGCACCAGCTGAGGCCTCAGACACCTCCTCTCTCCACAGGAGCTCCTCACAAGAGCGTTTGAAGGGCAGTGGCTGGAGCTCACATCTGGACAGCTTCAGCAGCTCCTCCAGCAGTAATAAGGGCCTGGGCAGCCTTTTCAAGATCTTTGCAAAGAGGACCCCAGAACAGTCATTGAAAGAGGGAAACTTTGTATTCCTGTAGGATCCCACTGCCACTTCCTCCCCTCATAGGTATCCCCAAACTGCCTTCACTCCCTTCTTTGATTTCACTCTGTCCTGTCCCAGCCCATTCCCTAGTTCTTCTAGAGACCCCAGGACCAAGCCAGCATCCTCCAGCCTCAGCTGAGACCAACATGGCCCTGCCCTCTGCACCTGTGCCCTCTGGTCCTGCCCTCTAAATGACACTGAAGGTGACCTCCCCACACCCCACCCAGCGTAGACGACGGCCTCTTTGTGTTCCAATAAAGACATGGAGTGGCTACCCCAGTGTCCATGTGCTGCCCCCAGCAAATCCTAGAGGACCCCGGCACTGGCTGAGCTCCATGCCCGGGAGCAGCCCACGGTGTGGGCAGGCAGGAGCCAGGCAGGGGCTGCTGTGACCAGCGGCGGGGCCCCGAGGGGCTGGGGGAGCCTGTGCTGAGCGTGCCTGAGCTGAGGGCACATTTCCTTCAGTGCCATCACCTGGGCATGGAGCTCCTGCAGTGGCACGGCCCAGAAAAGAGGGAAGGCATCAAGGGCATCTCCAGAGGCACAGCCTGACCAGCAATGGCGGCAGGCAAAACAAAGCTCCTCCTTCTTAATTAACACACACTCGATCGGACCGAACTGATGGGCCATCAGCAATCCAGGGTGCTGCACAGGGTCTGCTCCTCTGGGCCAGGGGCAGGACGGAAGGGATGAGGAAGAGCCACGGGGCCCGACAGGGCTAATGAACAGCGCCGGAGGCACAATAGCCCAGCTGCAACTACATTTGATTTCCAGGTCAAAACACTCGGCATAGCTGGGCTGGGCTGGCGTTCCCCGTAAGGCACCTGGGGGCTTTGGAGTCCCCCATGAGGTGCACGGGGGCTGGGGTCCCGTGTGAGACACACAGGGGTATTTTAGTTCCCTCTGAGGTATGGAGGGCACTGGGGGTCCCCTGTAAGGCATGCAAGCGATTTGGAATCCTGTGTGAGGCATGCAGGCGGTTTGGGATCTCTCCCAAGCTGTGCAGGGTGCTGGGGTCTCTCCTGAGGCACATGAGGGGGGCTTGGGGCTCTCATTTCACATGTGGAGAGGGCTGTGGACTCCCATAAGCGCGCCGGTGCTTTGGTCCCTCCCGCTGCTCGCAGCGGGGACTGGAGTCTTTTCTGAGGCCCGCAGGGGACGGGGTCCCTCCCCGGGCTCTCTCCGGGTCCCTGAGGGGCCCGGCGGGCTCGGCGCTGCCGCCGTGCCGGCCCGGTGAGGGCCCAAGGCGACGCTGCCCCGCCGGGCCCCGCTGCACGGGCACGGCACGGGCGGTGCTGAGCGCCGGGCAGGCGGCCCCCGAGCCCCCGGCCCTGCCTCCATCGGAGCACGGACAGCCCCGCAGGCAGCGCCCGGGAATGGCAGAGGAGCCGTGGGGAGCCGCGCTCTGCGCCGCGCTCTCCCCACAGAACGAGGCTCCCAGGGAGCACCCGCCTCCTGCGCGGCCTTGGCAACGCCCAGCGGGATTCGGGGAACTCAACTTGCCAGGGAGAAAAACAATTCAGAGGACACTTGTTCAGGCCTTTTAAAAGGTTCATTGAGAAACATCTTAAAATCCCAGGCTAAATCGTGTGGTTTAATGTGTGTTCTCCTTGAAGACGCTTTGATTGTAACTCCCAGTGGTGCCGGGCCATGTCCCAGCCAGCACCCACACCCAGGAGCTCCCATGTCTGCAGCACGGCTGAATTTGGGACTTGACATTGCTATTGCAGGTAGAACCATGAAATGTCTCATTTGTCCAATGTCATATAACTCAATTCTTGTGAAGAAAAACAGACAGGCAGGATATAGCTGCCTGGCAGGACATGCTCTCCTTACTGGGACGGCACCTCTTCAGATCCATTCCCACAAAATCTTGCCCCAACCTTGAGCTCACAATAGGCTCTGAGGTGACAGCAGGCTCAGGTCACATCAGACTGAAGTCAGAGCAGGCTCTGATGTCACGGCAGGCTCAGAGGTGACAGCAGGCTCAGAGGTCAGAGCAGGCTCAGAGGTCACAGCAGGCTCTGATGTCATGGCAGGCTCTGAGGTCACAGCAGGCTCTGAGGTCACAGCAGGCTCAGAGGTTACAGCAGGCTCAGAGGTCACAGCAGGCTGAGCTGACAGCAGGCTCAGAGGTCACAGCAGGCTCTGAGGTCACGGCAGGCTCAGAGGTGACAGCAGGCTGAGCTGACAGCAGGCTCTGAGGTCACGGCAGGCTCAGAGGTCACAGCAGGCTCTGAGGTCACGGCAGGCTCAGAGGTCACAGCAGGCTCTGAGGTCACGGCAGGCTCTGAGGTTACAGCAGGCTCAGAGGTCACAGCAGGCTCTGAGGTCACGGCAGGCTCAGAGGTGACAGCAGGCTGAGCTGACAGCAGGCTCTGAGGTCACGGCAGGCTCAGAGGTCACGGCAGGCTGAGCTGACAGCAGGCTCTGAGGTCACAGAGGCCCCAGAGCCCCGTGGTTGCACAGCACCACAAGGACCCAGCAGTCAGTCCCTGAACACAACTGCTGTGGCAGCAGCGGCGGCAGCAGCAGCGGTGCTGACATTGGGTGGGGACAGCGGTGCTGACATTGGGACAGCGGAGTCAGGAAAGCGGTGAAGGACAGTGGTGGCAGCAAGAGCTGGGAACTGGCACAGGGCAAGGCACCATGGCCCTTGCTCTGCGCCTCTTCCTCCTGCTCCTGCGGGCAGTGGCCCTGCCTGCCAGGGCAGCCCAGGCTGCTCCATGGCCAGCGCGGGGAGCAGGTGAGCCGGGGCCTGGCTCCCCATTTCCAGAGAAAGCAGTGGCTTGGTGGCAGCCCATGCTGCAGGAAGGGAGGAGAACGGAGACACAGAGAGAGAGACAGACACAGGCACAGACAGGGACACAGATCCCGAGATGGACATGGACATGGACACAGGCATGAAAGCAGACCCAGACACAGTTACAGAAGGTAATTGCTCTGCCAGGCTCAGCCTTCTCTGGGGCTGTGTGGCAGCAGCTCTTCCCCCAGCACCCACCCTTGCATGGCCCAGCAGCAGCCAAAGCTGGAGGCTCCTGGGCCTGGAGGCCTCTGGAGCTTGTTGGCAGCCCCTGGGAAAGGGCACTGGTGCCCAAGGTCCCTCCTGCTGCCAAGGGGCGGCAAGGTGCCTGCAGGCCCCAGCTCTGGGGGAAACAGAGAACGTCCTGCCCGTGTGCACCGTGCTGCCAGCTCAGCAGTTGGGCACAGCACGGCCTCACACTCCCCATTGCTCCCACAGATGCAGCCCTCACCACAACACGTGTTCCCGACTCCCAGAAGGGCATTTTAAGCGCTGTCTGTCAGGGAACACGCTGCTGGCTAGCGTTAACTATAGGCCTGCTTCTTCTGGAGCTTGTGTTCGTTTTAAGCTGCATTGAGAATCTGCTGTTGCTTGAAGAGAAAATGGTGAGTGCTTGTTCACCTTTCCATCAAACAACTCCTTTTGAAAGTCTACTGTAGGTAGCACCAGCTGAGGCCTCAGACACCTCCTCTCTCCACAGGAGCTCCTCACAAGAGCATTTGAAGGGCAGTGGCTGGAGCTCACATCTGGACAGCTTCAGCAGCTCCTCCAGCAGTAATAAGGGCCTGGGCAGCCTTTTCAAGATCTTTGCAAAGAGGACCCCAGAACAGTCATTGAAAGAGGGAAACTTTGTATTCCTGTAGGATCCCACTGCCACTTCCTCCCCTCATAGGTATCCCCAAACTGCCTTCACTCCCTTCTTTGATTTCACTCTGTCCTGTCCCAGCCCATTCCCTAGTTCTTCTAGAGACCCCAGGACCAAGCCAGCATCCTCCAGCCTCAGCTGAGACCAACATGGCCCTGCCCTCTGCACCTGTGCCCTCTGGTCCTGCCCTCTAAATGACACTGAAGGTGACCTCCCCACACCCCACCCAGCGTAGACGACGGCCTCTTTGTGTTCCAATAAAGACATGGAGTGGCTACCCCAGTGTCCATGTGCTGCCCCCAGCAAATCCTAGAGGACCCCGGCACTGGCTGAGCTCCATGCCCGGGAGCAGCCCACGGTGTGGGCAGGCAGGAGCCAGGCAGGGGCTGCTGTGACCAGCGGCGGGGCCCCGAGGGGCTGGGGGAGCCTGTGCTGAGCGTGCCTGAGCTGAGGGCACATTTCCTTCAGTGCCATCACCTGGGCATGGAGCTCCTGCAGTGGCACGGCCCAGAAAAGAGGGAAGGCATCAAGGGCATCTCCAGAGGCACAGCCTGACCAGCAATGGCGGCAGGCAAAACAAAGCTCCTCCTTCTTAATTAACACACACTCGATCGGACCGAACTGATGGGCCATCAGCAATCCAGGGTGCTGCACAGGGTCTGCTCCTCTGGGCCAGGGGCAGGACGGAAGGGATGAGGAAGAGCCACGGGGCCCGACAGGGCTAATGAACAGCGCCGGAGGCACAATAGCCCAGCTGCAACTACATTTGATTTCCAGGTCAAAACACTCGGCATAGCTGGGCTGGGCTGGCGTTCCCCGTAAGGCACCTGGGGGCTTTGGAGTCCCCCATGAGGTGCACGGGGGCTGGGGTCCCGTGTGAGACACACAGGGGTATTTTAGTTCCCTCTGAGGTATGGAGGGCACTGGGGGTCCCCTGTAAGGCATGCAAGCGATTTGGAATCCTGTGTGAGGCATGCAGGCGGTTTGGGATCTCTCCCAAGCTGTGCAGGGTGCTGGGGTCTCTCCTGAGGCACATGAGGGGGGCTTGGGGCTCTCATTTCACATGTGGAGAGGGCTGTGGACTCCCATAAGCGCGCCGGTGCTTTGGTCCCTCCCGCTGCTCGCAGCGGGGACTGGAGTCTTTTCTGAGGCCCGCAGGGGACGGGGTCCCTCCCCGGGCTCTCTCCGGGTCCCTGAGGGGCCCGGCGGGCTCGGCGCTGCCGCCGTGCCGGCCCGGTGAGGGCCCAAGGCGACGCTGCCCCGCCGGGCCCCGCTGCACGGGCACGGCACGGGCGGTGCTGAGCGCCGGGCAGGCGGCCCCCGAGCCCCCGGCCCTGCCTCCATCGGAGCACGGACAGCCCCGCAGGCAGCGCCCGGGAATGGCAGAGGAGCCCTGGGGAGCCGCGCTCTGCGCCGCGCTCTCCCCACAGAACGAGGCTCCCAGGGAGCACCCGCCTCCTGCGCGGCCTTGGCAACGCCCAGCGGGATTCGGGGAACTCAACTTGCCAGGGAGAAAAACAATTCAGAGGACACTTGTTCAGGCCTTTTAAAAGGTTCATTGAGAAACATCTTAAAATCCCAGGCTAAATCGTGTGGTTTAATGTGTGTTCTCCTTGAAGACGCTTTGATTGTAACTCCCAGTGGTGCCGGGCCATGTCCCAGCCAGCACCCACACCCAGGAGCTCCCATGTCTGCAGCACGGCTGAATTTGGGACTTGACATTGCTATTGCAGGTAGAACCATGAAATGTCTCATTTGTCCAATGTCATATAACTCAATTCTTGTGAAGAAAAACAGACAGGCAGGATATAGCTGCCTGGCAGGACATGCTCTCCTTACTGGGAGGGCACCTCTTCAGATCCATTCCCACAAAATCTTGCCCCAACCTTGAGCTCACAATAGGCTCTGAGGTGACAGCAGGCTCAGGTCACAGCAGACTGAAGTCAGAGCAGGCTCTGATGTCACGGCAGGCTCAGAGGTGACAGCAGGCTCAGAGGTCACAGCGGGCTCTGAGGTCACGGCAGGCTCAGAGGTCACAGCAGGCTCTGAGGTCACAGAGGCCCCAGAGCCCCGGGGTTGCACAGCACCACAAGGACTCAGCAGTCAGTCCCTGAACACAACTGCTGTGGCAGCAGCGGCGGCAGCAGCAGCGGTGCTGACATTGGGGACAGCGGTGCTGACATTGGGACAGCGGTGTCAGGACAGTGGTGTCAGCAAGAGCTGGGAACTGGAACAGGGCAAGGCACCATGGCCCTTGCTCTGCGCCTCTTCCTCCTGCTCCTGCTGGCAGTGGCCCTGCCTGCCAGGGCAGCCCAGGCTGCTCCATGGCCAGCGCGGGGAGCAGGTGAGCCGGGGCCTGGCTCCCCTTTCCCGGGACAGGGCTCCCTTCTCCCTGGGATGCCTTGGGGATGGTTTTCCCCGGGCTTTAAGGGCGGGTTTCCTCTGGGAGGGAGAGGGCTTAAATGGGGCGAGGGCTGCCCCAGTTTTGTCTCCAGGGATGCTGCACAGGGGCTGCAATGAGTGTGGAGTGTGAGCCGAGGCAGCCCAGAGCTCCCCAGCCCCCTGGGCAGCTTTGGCCATGTCCATTGACATCTGCCTCCCACGGCCTGACCTGACCCCCGTGCAGTGCCCAGTTCCCTAAGGCAGAGAGGCATCCCAGCACACCATGGAAATGGTTCTGATCTCTGCTTCCTTCTAGACTGGGATACTGGGAATGTTTTTTCAGCACCTTGGCTGGAAGATAGTTTGGATCCAGTGAGACCTCCCACAGGTAAGAAATCTATGTTCCTCCATGGAATAGGGATTGACAACCTGGCAGGAAGTAGGTAACAGAAGATTCTGTGGCTGTTGAGTTACAGTTGTGACGGCAGGGAAAACACTTCCAGCTCCTTTGGTGGATCCTGCACACAAGCCCAGCTCCCATCGCAGGGTTGAGTTCTGTGTCCCTGCTGACCCCACAGGCTGAGCCCTGGGTCTGTGGGATATGTTCCTGGGAAATGGAAATATTTTCTGTTAAGGTCCTCCAACAGGGAAGAACAAACCTAGAGAAGAAAATAGATCTCTGAAGCCTTCTGAACTTCTGGACCAGATGCTTACTGATCTGGAGAGACATCGTGGTAGGTGCATGTCCCTGAGCCTTCCCCTGACACTCAGCACCCAGAGCCTTTCTCTGCACATCTGGACACGCCGTGCCCGGCACAGTGGGAAGGGATCCATGGCAGCCTCGCTGCCCCACTGCTGCTTTCACACCCTGCAGGGCTGTTTCCCAGCCTGGCCTGGCTGCAGCTTCTCCCCAGCTCAGCAGGAAGGCATTGGGCATCAGCTGACAGGGCGCTCAACCTGCACCACGGGCCAGGCAAACCCTGAAATCCTTGCAATTTCCGGGGCCCTGGGTAGATCAGAAAGGACAGCTTTTTGGAGATGGATGGTTCTGGCCAACCCAAAAAGTTTATAGGGATACCTGATCCTTATCCATGTCTTTGACAAATACTGCCTCCTGAAGATGCCCCCTCTCCAATGGGGAATACTTCAATCTGACAGAGCTGTCCTTTCTTCCAGAAGTGGACATAGAGGATGTGTTGAGAGCAGCATTTCCTGGAGGAAGCAGTGGCTCTGTTCCAGTCTCTGCTGCAGGAAGGGAGGCGATGCCGGGCACAGACACAGGAGGTAGTTGCTCCTCTGGGCCGGAGCCCTGCTGAAGCTTGAGCTGCCACCTCTGCTGCTTGGTAGTGCCTGCCCTCCAGGGATGCTGCCCAGGGGCTGCAAAGAGTGTGGAGAGTGAGCAGAGGCAGCCCAGAGCTCCCCAGGCCCCTGGGCAGCTTTGGCCATGTCCATTGACATCTGCCTCCCATGGCCTGACCCAACCCCCTTGCAGTACCCAGTTCCCTATGGCAGAGGGGGATCCCAGAACACCATGTTAATGGTTCTGATCTCTGCTCCCTTCTAGACTGGGATCACGACATGGATTATCTGGAAACCCTGGCTGATAACCATTTTCAATTCTTGGAAGATGCTGAAGGCAAGTTCAGAGGGTGCCTTTCCTGACAGAATAATCCGTGTCAGTGTGGCAAGAGCTCACTCATGTGCCATTGCCCTTAACATGATCTCTGGGTTGAAGGATTCTGAAATTTTTGCCCTGCTCCCTTCTTGATCCCTGAGTGATCCCACAGGATGGCTGTCAGTGGCAGGAAGGAGCATTTAGCTGGCAATGCTCTTGCCGTGTGCAATGCCAGGGTGTCCTTCCGTGTGCTCTGTGCAGCCACGGAGAAGAGCAGAGAGGGAAGGGACCGGGCCCAGGGCTGTGCCCCGGGGCTGTGCCTTGGGCGGCTCCTTTGGCAGTCCCAGGGAGCCTGAGGATCTCCTGCAGTGCCACGGGAGCTGTTCTCTCCTGCCTTTCTTTGCAGCTGAATCTTTTCATCAAGGTGATCTGGCTTCCAAAGCCATGTCCGGGACTGAGGCTCTGGGATCGAGGAGTGATCCTCTGGGAGATGCTGAGGGTAAGTCAAGGCTTTTCCTTCTAGGAGAGCTGCCAGCTCAGACCTCAAAGTCAGCCTCTGGGAAAGGGCACTGCTGCCCAAGGTCCCTCCTGATGCCAAGGGGTGGCAAGGTGCCTGCAGGCCCCAGCTCCGGGGGAAACAGAGAACGTCCTGCCTGTGTGCACCGTGCTGCCAGCTCAGCAGTTGGGCACAGCACAGGCTCACGCTCCCCATTGCTCCCACAGATGCAGCCCTCACCACAACACGTGTTCCCGACTCCCAGAAGGGCATTTTAAGCGGTGTCTGTCAGGGAACACGGTGTTTGCTTGAGTTAATGGCCATTGTGGCTGGTGGGGAGCTAGTCATCATTTTGTGCTGTGTTGGAATCTGGTATTGCTGGAAGAGGAAACGGTGAGTGTTTTGTTCATCTGTCCCTCAAACAGCTTCTTTTGAAAGTCTACTGTAGGCAGGAAACATTCCCAGTTGAGAATGCTGTGGAGTTGTGGATAGTCAGCGGTTGTCCAAATAACTGCTGACGGTTCTGCTGCTGCCCAGTGCTTTCATTGGCCTTTTAATTGCTGGGCCTTGTCCTGGGGAGCCCGCCGGGGCTGCAGCCTCTGCTGGCTCCCACTGAGGCTGCCTGGCCAAGAGCAGCCCCAGGGGCAGCGGGCAGAGGGAAAGCAAGGTGGGCAGGAGCAAGAGCAGGGCCCAGATTGCCCTGGAAAGGCAGAGGCGCTCTGGGGCCCGCTCCTGGCCAGGGACCCTGCCCAGAGCCATCCCCTGCTGGCCGGGGCCTTGAGGGGCAGCTGTGCAGCTGGGCCAAGCTGTGCCAGCAGCTGCAGCCGTGCTGGGGAGCCCTGCCAGCCCTGGGCCTTGCTGTGCAGGAGGGTCCCTGTGTGCCAGCACCAGCTGAGCCTTCAGACACCTCCTCTCTTCACAGACACCTCCTTGAAGAAAAGCTGAAAGCTGGTGGCTGGTCCCGAGATCTCTACAGCCAGAAGAGCTACAGCAGCAGCTCTGAGTCTGACCAGCTTATATTTGCACCTCCAAGCTCTGTGGTTCTTTGAGGCCACAGGCCCAGCCTTCCATCCAGGGCCGAAGGTGAAACCCCCAGGAAAGGATTTGGATGCGTTCAACTGAACCTCGACTGAGAGCTTCCAGGATCAGCTCTTCTGTTCCAATAAAGACATGGATTTGTTACCCCAGTGTCCGTGTGCTGCCCCCAGCAAATCCTAGAGGACCCCGGCACTGGCTGAGCTCCATGCCCGGGAGCAGCCCACGGTGTGGGCAGGCAGGAGCCAGGCAGGGGCTGCTGTGACCAGCGGCGGGGCCCCAAGGGGCTGGGGGAGCCTGTGCTGAGTGTGCCTGAGCTGAGGGTGTTGGAAAGAGGGAGACTGACTCAACCGATGTTGATCAATCAGGCTCAATTTTATTTGTTTCCTCGCTTACATTTATATTCTAAGTAATCAGCTCATACATATTGCAAAAGCCAACCTCCTGATTGGTGGTGACTAAACAATAGCTTACTTCATCTTATATCAGCATATAGCGACAGTTGTATTGCCTTGTAATGTTCAGTTCCTCTTTTCTCATGATATCAGTTTCTCTCCCTCATCCTGTTCTTTTCTAACAGTTCTGCCAGGAACATGCTGGCCTTGTCCTAGCTTCTAATTACAAGATTAATCTGAGAGCTATTGTGTCCCTTATCCTCTAACCATTCCTCAGCTATCTCCTCTACAGTTCCCCCTTTTTCTTTAATGGTTGCAAGCACTTGGGACTGATGACGAAAAAAGCAAGCAAACACCAATCTCAAGCATAGAATAACAATTAAAATCATAAGCAAAAATCGTAGCTCTTCTTTCAAAAGCTGAGTTAGCCATGGTGTTAGACCAAAAGTCTGGGTTAGCCAGTCATCTAGGGGATTTTGTGAAAGTTTAATCTCTGTCGTGTGCCTTTTTAACCAGTCCAGTTGCACATGTATTGATTGGCTATGATCGGATAAATTAAAGCAACACATCCCTTTGAACTCTGAACACCCATGTCCTTGGGCAAGAAGAAGAAAATCGATCGCAGCTCTGTTTTGAAGGACCGCGTGTCTCAGGCTGTTTACATCCTGAGTGAGTGCTGATATGACCTCCGTAGTAACATTTGCCTGCTTTATAGCCCAACATGCAAGTTTATTAAGTGACACCAATGCATGAGCTGTGCCAACTCCAGGGGTTATAGATGCAAAAATACGAGCTGCAGGACCCCATAATTCTACTTTGTCATTACAATTCTTATCAAGGGCCCGTAAAGATCGTCGTTGCTGTACCTGAGTGCTATTGATCAAAGAGGGCAGTGCGTGGCAGTCAGGGGCAAATAATGTAAGCTGACCTAGATAACAGGGACCTCCTATAACTGCTTTAGGTATTCCTTGCCATGCTCTATCCCCACAGATCAGGAAAATTCCTGCTGGCAATTCTTTCGCCGTATTATTGTTCCAAATCCTGTTTCTGTTACTGTTGGCTATTACACCATATGCCCCAAGCCCTTGGTGATCACTCTTGTTACCACAGTACCCATTTCCTTGATAGCTGTATCCCTGAACATGGGAGGACACATTGGTCCGGGTTGACCGATTGATGTTTTTGAAAGGGTTCTGCTTTTGTTGAATATTACCAAATACAAAGCATGTTTGGGTCCAACCTTCAGTATCATTTCCAATTGCTATCGATCCTAACAAGTCTATTTCCTGTGGGTCCCAAGGCAAACTGGTATTTAAATTGCTAATAATGCAGGCAGCAATTTGACTGCTGTAACCTTGAGTACAACGGGCAAGTTTACTGTAATTGCTAAACAATCCTTTGTCCTTTGGATTAGTAAGATTAAGGGGTAACCCTTTCAGGCAGGTTTTGAAAGGCTGTGAGACACTGGCTAATGACAAACAAAAAGTATTAGTCCTGGTTGCATTTGCCCAAGTAACCCACACATTATCATTTTCACAAATTGGAGGCATTGTGTCTACCCCGCTTTCTCTTTTTAGATTTATGCCCCATCCTAGCAAACGAGCACAAAGATCATCCCAGTCATTTTCTGGAATTGCCCACCTTCTGGGGACACCTACTGTTTTACCACAGCAAGTAGCACAAATTTTTGAGCGTGCAGCAGCAAGCAAGCGTACAGCGTGATGCTTTATCTCCCACCGTACTCCGGCTATTATTCTTTGTTCCGGAGACTCAAACAACTGGCTTGCCAAGTGGGCGGGAAGCCCTGTATCTTTTTCTAGTGCAGTAACGGGTGTCTCCCTGCGGTACTGGTCAAAGCACAAGTAACAAATTCGATCAAACAATACCACTTGGTTAACCCACACCCTACGACCGCATCCAGCACAGTCCAACAACAACCAAGAGGTACACTTCCAATCTTTACAAATTAGGCAATGTTCTGTCGTAGTTGTTCTGTCAAAGGTAGATGAGAGGACCCACTGCAGTTCTCCGATCCCTCCAGGGGATGTAATTTGATTTATAGCTTGGTCTACCCGCTCATTTATTTGTCCTTTGAGGCTATCCAATATCGGTCTCAGCGTGATTAATATCATTCTCTCGTAGTCCTCCGACTGCTCATTCAGAAATTCTGCCATAATATGGCCTGGCATTTCTTGCTGGGATCCACTGTGAGCCTGTAGGGGTAGAAACACACAGATAACCACGCTCCCAGAACAGCACTTTTGCTGGTTCCAACCAAATGCCTGTTTTAGGATCTTTGTATTTAACCCATACATTGGTTTGATATTCCTTATCTGGGCCTTTAGCATGCCTCACGGCTGCTGGCTCCTTTAAATCTCCAAACACACACAAATGATTTATTACAAATAACACAGTGGTCAATCTCTGCTGTAAATCTGTCACTGTCTCCTGTTTCTTTAAATATGCTTTAAGCATTCTATGTGTGTGCTCTACCACAGCCTGCCCAGTGGGTGAGTGAGGAATGCCTGTTTTATGTTCCACCCCCCAAGTTCGCAGGAAGGTTGTGACACGAGAGCTAGTATATGAAGGGCCATTATCAGTTTTTATTGTCTTCGGCACTCCCATGACTGCAAAGCAGGCAGTAAGATGTTGAAGTACATGACTGGCCCATTCTCCTGCCTGAGCTGTAGCCCATACATACTTGCTATATGTGTCCACTCTAACATGCACATATTTTAGTCTACCAAATGATGGAATATGAGTAACATCCATTTGCCATATTTCATTTGGTCCCTGTCCCCGGGGGTTGACTCCCACTCCTATACCGACCCCTCCATTGTGGTAACTACAAATGGGACAAGCTCTTACTATATCAGTAGCCTCTGTTGAGGTTATCTTAAATGCTCGCATCAACCCCTTGGCATTCTGATGGAATATAGCGTGTGACTCCCTAGCTTGGTTCTGGGGGGGCAGGGGTGGTGTTCCTGCTACTGCAACCAGCTTATCAGCTCTATCATTTCCTTCACCTAACCCAATGTCCCACTTATGACTGCGAATGTGAATAACTGCATAGGGGTGTGTTCTTGTCTGAATTGCCAATCTTAACTGAATGAGAAGGTTCCCTAGTCTCTTGTTATCTATTTGTCTTATTTCTGAACCCTCAATTCTCTGCACTATCCCAGCAACATATAACGAATCTGTAACAATGTTCACTGGTTCTGACAAATTTGTCATGACCCATACAACAGCTGACAATTCCAAAGTTTGTAAAGAATCCCCCTCTTCAGCAGGCAATATTACTTCTTGCCATTCATTTCCCTGCTGCCATGTAATAGCAGCTTTTTGTGACCTTTTCCCAGCATCTGTGAAAACCGTGATTGCTTCTGGGATGGGCTGTTCACTCCGCAGAGGTTTGCTCAGCCACGGTTGTTCTCTCACCCATCGCAAGGGTAGGACCACTTTACCGTTGTCACAACTGTGGCCCCTCCTCCCAGCAGAGCAAGGCCCACCTCCTCATGATTTTCAATGTACCACTGCAGTATATCTCGAGCTATTGGCAACAGAATAGTGCCTGGTTCATTCCCCGTAATCTGTCGTGCATGCTGTCTGCCTTTATGGATAAGGACTGCCAACATTTCTGATTTTTGAAAAACAGTTTTACATTGTTGTATGGGTGGCTGTAACCATTCTAATACCCGAATGTCTTTCTCCTCTCCCCTATTTTCCCCCCTTTTCTTTAATTGCTGAACAAGGGCTCCAAGAAGATAGCGTTTCTCGAGCCATATAGCCAAATCAATAGGCAGGAGAGGGTCACAGCGAGAAGTACTGCCTTGCTGAATGATGTCAGCAAACCAAGAGCAATATTCCCGTTCTGCTGTTGTCTCATTTTGCCAATGAGAAACGTAACTTTTCCACACTTCCCTCGCACATTCTTGTTTTCCAATTAAACAAGTGCGAAATGGATTGGAAGGCGTGGCAGGTGATAAATACAAACTATCTTGACCAGATTGATTAACCCAAGTGACCCACATGTTTTGCCTTTCGTCTATTTTTGGTAGCTCTGTGAGCCCAGCGGCGACAACACACATCCCAATCAGCAGGATCCACCTGATGCATATGAGGTATTCCCACCCCATATTTGCAGGTTGTCTGCAATATGCAAGTAGTCTTTTGTGCCAACAGGCGACACACCTCTCTTTCTAATAAAAATACCAATTCCAGCCTATCTCTTTGACCTAAATCCTGAACAAGGTTTACTGCTTCTGGCACAGTACTGCACCCTGTATAATTTTTTATGGCGGTCTGCCAATTATAATGATGCCAATAAAAGGAGTACCGTGGGCACCATGGCTGTGCAAGCTGCTGTTGAAAGACCCACCACTGTCTGCAACAAGCCCCACAATATATTTTTACCCAAGCACCACAGTTAGGCTTGCCGCAGTGCAGACAGAACTCTTAATTAATCGTAGTCAGGTGCTTTGTAGTTCATGCAACAATGTTAGTACATCAGTTCTATTTTCTACTACTAGAGGATTAGGCCACACTGGCTGGAGCCGAGCTATCACAGGTTGAAGGATCAGGAGCAGGCGATGCTGCTCTCGTTCTGCTGGACTGCTGGGTGCTGTCATTCTCTGCTTGCATCCAGCGGCTGGGAATCCACACAGGACCTGTGGGTGTAAGCACACACGTGACCTCAACCAATATATTGTACTTCAGCGGGCCCAGTGTTAAGAATGCTGATCTTCCCATAGAGTCAAAACCATAGTATCCTCTTTGTGTTTCCGAGCGATGTCCCGGAGCCAAGGTCGAAAATGGTAACAATTGAGCTATCCAGGTGCCAGCTGGAATGAGCACTGGAGGATACAGTGCCCAGGCTAAAATACAAATCTCGCCTGTGAAATCAGCATCAATAAATCCCACAGCAATATGTCCAATCCTTTTAAAAAAGTAGAAGATCATCCCAAAAGTAAAGCAGGAACCGACTGTCCCTGATAGGATACTGGTTCCTTTACTCCAGTGGGAATTGGCACAGAGCGATTGTCCTTATGTTGTGGTTTGAAAGCAAAATGAATGAGAGGCTCCAAGTCAGAGATATAATTTAATAAGAAGAAAGGTAAAAAGGTAAAAGTAAAATAAAATAAATACAATAACACAAAGGATCACTGACAGAGTCAGAATACAACCTGAGCAGGATGGTGGAAGCAGTCCAGGTGAGGTGCTCTTCCTGAAGCAGTGATTCTGTAGAAAGGTCTGGGAGCTCTGGTCCTCTCGGAATCCAGTGGATAAGTGCTACTTGCACTGTCCCAAATCCCAGCTTATATCCAGGTGAGAATGCTTGGCTCCTCCCCCTGGGCAGAGCATCTCACAATAGCATGAGAAGTGTGAAATGGGTCCTTGATGGCCCATTAACAGAGATAACCCCTGGAGGGAGTTACCTGTGACTCATGGGCCATTAGCAGAAGACATCTCAAAAGTCATTAGCAGAAAAACACCCCAAATGCGTTAATGGGCCATTAGCAGAAAAAGGCAGGGGGCTTGGGAAAACACTAGCCCACCTGGTTTCAACAGTTCATGAAGATGGTGATAGAATAAATACTTTGTGTACATCCTACACTGCAACCCAGGGCACCTTAATAGATATGTCCACTGTGGCTGCCAAGTCCAGTCCGGCTGATCCTGAGGTGTAGGCACGAAGAGAGGAGACAGGGCGAAGAGACTGGTGACTCCTGTTGCTAGGGCTGCTGTCCACAATGAAAGCAGGTTATCTTTCTGGCTGGAGCTGGTCCAGTTCTCGCTGTACTTGCTGCTCGCAGCGGTGCCAGGGCGGCCAATACCTGTGTTTGCTGCTCCTGCCCTCCTCGCAATGCCTCCCCTTATTGCTTAACAGCTTCCACTGACTCTTTCACTGCCTCAACTAACATAGCCTGGGGCCCAACAGGGACTCTACTCATCCGCTCCAGCATCTCCTCAATAGATGCATTACCTGGGAGCGAGGCCAAAATTGTCCTAGTGGCCGGATTACAGTTTTGCAACAAGCACTGTCTTAATAAGGCACGTTTCATCCACTCCTGCACATCTGGAGTCTGATCTATGGCAGCTGACACCTTATCCACAAATTGAGCAAATGATTCTTCCCTGCCTTGTTTAATATTTATGTAGGTGGGCATCCCTACTGTTATTTTAACTCTCCCCAATGCTTCTAAAGCAAGTTGCAAGGCCTCCCTCAGCTTATCAGGACCTCACAGAGCTTGAAGATCTGAATTAGAAAATGGTCCAGTTCCCATCAGCTCCTCAGCAGTGACCCCAAATAAGGGATGTCCCTGCCCTCTTTGTGCATTAGCACTAGTAATACACAAGTCTTGCCAGTGAGCTTGCCAAAGCAATTGCTGAGACTGGGTCAAAATCATTTTCATAATGGTTCGAATATCATTTTGTAACAAAACATTAGCACCCCAGATATAATTTAGTAACTGTTTAGCAGGCTCACTACGAATACCCGAGTCATTCACCGTAGCACGCAGTTGGGTAAGAATTTTCCAATCCAGGGCAGTAATAGTACCCTGTGTCAATACTCCCAGTGGGGTCTGTTGTTGGGTATAAGTGACTGGAAAGGCCTGAGCTACTGCTTCATGCAGGACTCCGGCAGCTTGCATATCTGCATATCTCCAGCAAGAACTGCCTCTCGGTGAATGACATGCAACATAAAGCCCTTTTTTTTTTTTTTTTTTTTTTCCTTTTGGGTAGATGTATGCAGGAGGCAAGGGAACGTCTGACTCTGATGAATATGTCAGATTCTTTCTCTGGGCTGCTACTGCCTGCTGAGCTGCTCATTTTTCTACTTGGTGTTGCAGCAGAGCATTATGTACTGCTCGCCACTGTTTTCCTAACTTCTTAGCTGTTTTATCATCATCTAAACTCGCCTCCCATATCTTATCCTCAAATTTTTGCCATTCAGAAAGCTCATGTACTGTATGGGGGTTCATAAAGCACCCCTTAGCATACCCATTTGCTAGCACGCCTGGCAACTCTTTTTTAATATCTATACCCTGGACTTGCCATTTTTCTAGCATACAAGCAAATAAGTCATATGCTACTTGCCTCTCCATGTTAGTCAGCTGTGCAGCTCCCCAAGGTCTCGGCAGCACGTATCAGCCGGCCTCACCGATGTGAGCACCGGGGCGTGGAAGATCTTCTTTCGCCGTCCCTCTGCTTGCAGGACCTGAACTCCTACTCCTGCAACCGTGGTGCGGTATCACGTCCTGGGGTCACCATTTGTTGGAAAGAGGGAGACTAACTCAACCGATGCTGATCAATCAGGCTCAATTTTATTTATTTCCTCACTTACATTTATATTCTAAATAATCAGCTCATACATATTGCAAAAGCCAACCTCCTGATCGGTGGTGACTAAACAATAGCTTGCTTCATGTTATATCAGCATATTGCAAAAGTCATATTGCCTTGTAGTGTTCAGTTCCTTTTTTCTCATGATATCAGTTTCTCTCCCTCATCCTGTTCTTTTCTAACAGTTTTGCCAGGAACATGCTGGCCTTGTCCTAGCTTCTAATTACAAGATTAATCTGAGAGCTATTGTGTCCATTATCCTCTAACCATTCCTCAGCTATCTCCTCCACAGGGGGCATGACCTGGACAATTTGGAGGGCTGGACAATCACCAACTCAGTGAAGTTCAACAAGGGAAAGTGCTGGGTTCTGCACCTGGGATCGGGCAACTCTGGCTGTGTGGACAGGCTGGGGAATGAGATGCTGAAGAGCAGGAAAGGGACCTGGGAATCCTGATGGATGGGAAGTTGGATACGAGTCAGCACTGCCCTGGCAGCCAGGGGTGACACCCCTCTCCTAGGGGGCACCAGGCCCAGCAGGACCAGTGGGGCCAGGGATGGGATTGTCCCACTCTACTCTGCACTGGGGCAGCCCCACCTCAAATAATGTCAGAAGTTTTGGTCACTGCAGTATGAGAAAGAGTGTTCAAAGGAGGGCAGTGAAGATGGGGAAGGGCCTAAGGGGAAGCTGTGTGAAGAGGGGCAGAGGGCTCTCTGCCTCTTCTGCCTGGAGGAGACTGATGGGAGACCTCATTGAGGTCTCTGACTTGCTCTTGACAGGAAGAGGAGAAGCAGGCACTAATCTCTTTGTATTGTCCCCAGTGATAGGGAGTGGCCTGTAGTTGTGCCAGGGGAGATTTAGGTTGGGTAACAGAAAAAGGTTTTTATGCAGAGGATGGCTGGGCACTGAAACAGGCACCTCAGGGCAGCACCAAGTCTGAGAAAGCTCAAGCTGCATTTGGACAATACTCTCAAGCACATGCTGTGACTCTTGAGGACGCTCCTGTGCAGGGCCAGGAGTTGGACTTCATGACCCTTGTGAGTCCTTCCAACTCAGCTTATTCTGTGATACAATGATTCCGTTTATTACAGTAGACTCTCTGGTCATGGGTCTTCTCAAAAAGGATATCCAGGAAAAGAGGGAAGCCATGAAGAGCATTTCCAGGGGCACAGCCTGACCAGCAATGTCAGCAGGCAAAACAAAGGTTTTGCTAAGCCATGGCCCTTTGATGAAGCCAAACAGTTACAATCAAGGCAAGCTATTAGTACAGATGGCGCTACACACTGCGAGTACAGCCAAGGCCATGAGGTCACAGCAGGCTCTGATGTCGCAGCAGGCTGAGCTGACAGCAGGCTCTGAGGTCACAGAGGCCCCAGAGCCCCGTGGTTGCACAGCACCACAAGGACTCAGCAGTCAGTCCCTGACTACAACTGCTGTGGCAGCAGCGTCGGCGGCAGCAGCGGTGCTGACATTGCGGACAGCAGTGCTGACATTGGGGACAGCGGTGCTGACATTGGGACAGCGGAGTCAGGAAAGCGGTGAAGGACAGTGGTGGCAGCAAGAGCTGGGAACTGGCACAGGGCAAGGCACCATGGCCCTTGCTCCGCGCCTCTTCCTCCCGCTCCTGCTGGCAGTGGCCCTGCCTGCCAAGGCAGCCCAGGCTGCTCCATGGCCAGCGCGGGGAGCAGGTGAGCCGGGGCCTGGCTTCCCGTTTCCTGGGACAGCGCTCCCTTCTCCTTGGGATGCCTTGGGGATGGTTTTTCCCCAGGCTTTAAGGGAGAGTTTGCTCTGGGAGGGAGAGAGCTCCAATGGGGCGAGGACTGCCCCAGATTTGTCTCCAGGGATGCTGCACAGGGGCTGCAATGAGTGTGGAGTGTGAGCAGAGACAGCCCAGAGCTCCCCAGGCCCCTGGGCAGCTTCGGCCATGTCCATTGACATCTGCCTCCCACAGCCTGACCCGACCCCCTTGCAGTGCCCAGTTCCCTAAGGCAGAGGGGCATCCCAGCACACCATGGAAATGGTTCTGACCTCTGCTCCCTTCTAGACTGGGAACGTGATACCGATTATGTGGAAGCCCTGGTGAAGAATGGTTTGCAGTTCTTTCAGGATATTGAAGGCAAGTTCAGAGGGTGCCTTTCCTGACAGAATAATCCGTGTCAGTGTGGCAAGAGCTCACTCATGTGCCATTGCCCTTAACATGCTCTCAGGGTTAAAGGATTCTGGAATTTTTGCCCTGCTCCCTTCTGGAGCCCTGAGTGATCCCACAGCATGGCTGTCAGTGGCAGGAAGGAGCATTTAGCTGTCAATGCTCTTGCCGTGTGCAATGCTAGGGAGTCCTTCCGTGTGCTCTGCGCAGCCACGGAGAAGAGCAGAGAGGGAAGGGGCCGGGCCCAGGGCTGTGCCCCGGGGCTGCGCCTTGGGTGGCTCCTTTGGCAGCCCCAGGAGCCTGAGGATCTCCTGCAGTGCCACGGGAGCTCTTCTCTCCTGCCTTTCTTTGCAGCCAAGTCCCTTCGCCAAGGTGATCTGGCTTCCGAAGCTATGTCCAAGACTGAGCCTGTAGGAGATGCTGAGGGTAGGTCAAGGCTTTTCCTTCTGGAAGAGCTGCCACCTCAGAGCCCAAAAGTCAGCCAGTAGGGCAGAGGTGATAGAAGCTTCTGTGGCCGTTCAGTTACAGGTGTGTCTGCAGGGAAGACTTCTGCAGATCCTTTGGTGGATGCTGCAGGCAAGTCCAGCTCCCGTCGCAGGGGTGAGTCAAGTTTCCCTGCTGACCCCACAGACAGAACCCTGAGTTTGTGGGATCTGATCTTGGAAAATGGAAATACTTTCTGTTAAGGTCCTCCAAAACGAAAGACCCAAGATATTGGAGCCAAAATGCCTCTTGAGTCAAGCAAATTCCTGAGAGAAACACAGAAGGAAGTGCTGCAGGGAGGACCAGGTGGGTGCATGTCCCTGAGCCTTCCCCTGACACTCAGCACCTGGGGCCTTTCTCTGCACATCTGGACACGCCGTGCCCGGCACAGCGGGAAGGGATCCATGGCAGCCTCGCTGCCCCACTGCTGCTTTCACACCCTGCAGGGCTGTTTCCCAGCCTGGCCTGGCTGCAGCTTCCCCCCAGCTCAGCAGGAAGGCATTGGGCATCAGTTGACAGGGAGCCTAATCTGCACCATGGGCCATGCACGCCCTGAGATCCCTGCAATTTCCCGGGCCCCAGGAAGATAGGAAGGGTGGCTGTTTCAATGAGGGATAGTCGTTGGTCTGCCTGAAGATCCTGGGAATCTTCCTGATCCTTATCAGTGTCTTTGACAAGCATTGCCTCCTGAAGATGCCCCCTGTCCAATGGGGAGCACCTCCATCTGATCCGGCTGTGCTTTTCCTTCCTCCAGAAGTGGACAGAGAGGATGTGCTGAAGGCAAGGTCTCCCGGAGGAAGCAGTGGCTCCGTTCCAGCCTCTGCTGCAGGAAGGGAGGCGATGCCAGGCACAGACACAGGAGGTAATTGCTGCTCTGGGCCTGAGCCCTGCTAAGGCTTGAGCTGCCACCTCTGCTGCTTGGTAGTGCCTGCCCTCCAGGGATGCTGCCCAGGGGCTGCAAAGAGTGTGGAGAGTGAGCAGAGGCAGCCCAGAGCTCCCCAGGCCCCTGGGCAGCTTTGGCCATGTCCATTGACATCTGCCTCCCACGGCCTGGCAAAACCCCCTGGCAGTGCCCAGTTCCCTAAGGCAGAGGGGCATCCCAGCACACCATGGAAATGCTTCTGATCTCTGCTTCCTTCTAGACTGGGATACTGGGAATGTTTTTTCAGAACCTTGGCTGGAAGATAGTTTGGATCCAGTGAGACCTCCCACAGGTAAGAAATCTATGTTCCTCCATGGAAAAGTGATTGACAACCTGGCAGGAACTACGTAACAGAAGATTCTGTGGCTGTTGAGTTACAGTTGTGACGGCACGGAAAACACTTCCAGCTCCTTTGGTGGATGCTGCACACAAGCCCAGCTCCCATCGCAGGGGTGAGTTGTGTGTCCCTGCTGACCCCACAGCCTGAGCCCTGGGTCTGTGGGATATGTTCCTGGGAAACGGAAATATTTTCTGTTAAGGTCCTCCAACAGGGAAGAACATACCTAGAGAAGAAAATAGATCTCTGAAGCCTTCTGAACTTCTGGACCAGATGCTTACTGATCTGGAGAGACATCATGGTAGGTGCATGTCCCTGAGCCTTCCCCTGACACTCAGCACCCACGGCCTTTCTCCGCACATCTGGACACGCCGTGCCCGGCACAGCGGGAAGGGATCCATGGCAGCCTCGCTGCCCCACTGCTGCTTTCACACCCTGCAGGGCTGTTTCCCAGCCTGGCCTGGCTGCAGCTTCTCCCCAGCTCAGCAGGAAGGCATTGGGCATCAGCTGACAGGGAGCCCAAACTGCACCATGGGCCATGCACACCCTGAGATCCCTGCAATTTCCGGGGCCCTGGGTAGATCAGGAAGGGCAGCTTTTTGGAGAAGTGAGGCCCAGCCCCAAGAACCTCGGCCTTTCCTGATCCTTATCAGTGTCTTTGACAAGCACTGCCTCCTGAAGATGCCCCCTGTCCAATGGGGAGCACCTCCATCTGATCCGGCTGTGCTTTTCCTTTCTTCAGAAGTGGACAGAGAGGATGTGCTGAAGGCAAGGTCTCCCGGAGGAAGCAGTGGCTCCGTTCCAGCCTCTGCTGCAGGAAGGGAGGCGATGCCGGGTACAGACACAGGAGGTAATTGCTCCTCTGGGCCTGAGCCCTGCTAAGGATTGAGCTGCCACCTCTACTGCTTGGTAGTGCCTGCCCTCCAGGGATGCTGCACAGGGGCTGCAAAGAGTGTGGAGTGTGAGCAGAGGCAGCCCAGAGCTCCCCAGGCCCCTGGGCAGCTTCGGCCATGTCCATTGACATCTGCCTCCTATGGCCTGACACGACCCCCTTGCAGTGCCCAGTTCCCTAAGGCAGAGGGGCATCCCAGCACACCATGGAAATGGTTCTGATCTCTGCTCCCTTCTAGACTGGGATCGTGATACAGATTATGTGGAAGCCCTGGTGAAGAATGGTTTTCAGTTCTTTCAGGATATTGAAGGCAAGTTCAGAGGGTGCCTTTCCTGACAGAATAATCCGTGTCAGTGTGGCAAGAGCTCACTCATGTGCCATTGCCCTTAACATGCTCTCAGGGTTGAAGGATTCTGGAATTTTTGCCCTGCTCCCTTCTGGAGCCCTGAGTGATCCCACAGCATGGCTGTCAGTGGCAGGAAGGAGCATTTAGCTGTCAATGCTCTTGCCGTGTGCAATGCCAGGGTGTCCTTCCGTGTGCTCTGTGCAGCCACGGAGAAGAGCAGAGTGGGAAGGGGCCGGGCCCAGGGCTGTGCCCCGGGGCTGTGCCTTGGGCGGCTCCTTTGGCAGCCCCAGGGAGCCTGAGGAACTCCTGCAGTGCCATGGGAGCTCTTTTCTCCTGCCTTTCTTTGCAGCCAAGTCCCTTCGCCAAGGTGATCTGGCTTCCGAAGCGATGTCCAAGACTGAGCCTGTAGGAGATGCTGAGGGTAGGTCAAGGCTTTTCCTTCTGGAAGAGCTGCCACCTCAGAGCCCAAAAGTCAGCCAGTAGGGCAGAGGTGATAGAAGCCCCTGTGGCCGTTCAGTTACAGGTGTGTCCACAGGGAAGACTTCTGCAGCTCCTTTGGTGGATGCTGCAGGCAAGTCCAGCTCCCGTCGCAGGGGTGAGTCGAGTTTCCCTGCTGACCCCACAGGCTGAGCCCTGGGTCTGTGGGATCTGTTACTGGATAATGGAAATACTTTGCCCTAAGGTCCTCCAACAGGGAAGTACAAATCTATGGGACCCAAGAGACCCCAGGAGTCACCTGAACTCATGAGGCAAACATTGAAGGAAATGCTGCAGGGAGGTCCAGGTGGGTGCATGTCCCTGAGCCTTCCCCTGACACTCAGCACCCAGGGCTTTTCTCTGCACATCTGGACATGCCGTGCCCGACACAGCGAGAAGGGATCCATGGCAGCCTCGCTGCCCCACTGCTGCTTTCACACCCTGCAGGGCTGTTTCCCAGCCTGGCCTGGCTGCAGCTTCTCCCCAGCTCAGCAGGAAGGCATTGGGCGTCAGCTGACAGGGAGCCCAATCTGCACCACGGGCCATGCACACCCTGAGATCCCTGTAATTTCCCAGGCCCTGGGTAGATCAGGAAGGGCAGCTGTTTGGAGAAGACAGTACTCTGTCCCAGCCCCAAGATCCTGGGCCTTTTCCTTATCCTTATTCATATCTTTCACAAATTTTGCCTCCTGACAACGCCACCACCCCAATGGCGAATGTTTCCATCTGATCCAGCTGTGTTTTTTTCCTTCTCAAGGGATGGATCAGAAGGTGGTGCAGAAGGAAGAACTTCCCAGAGAAAGCAGTGGCTCGGTGGCAGCCCATGCTGCAGGAAGGGAGGAGAACGGAGACACAGAGAGAGAGACAGACACAGGCACAGACAGGGACACAGATCCCGAGATGGACATGGACATGGACACAGGCATGAAAACAGACCCAGACACAGTTACAGAAGGTAATTGCTGTGCCAGGCTCAGCCTTCTCTGGGGCTGTGTGGCAGCAGCTCTTCCCCCAGCACCCACCCTTGCATGGCCCTGCAGCAGCCAAAGCTGGAGGCTCCTGGGCTTGGAGGCCTCTGGAGCTTGTTCGCAGCCCCTGGGAAAGGGCACTGGTGCCCAAGGTCCCTCCTGCCACCAAGGGGCGGCAAGGTGCCCGCAGGCCCCAGCTCTGGGGGAAACAGAGAACGTCCTGCCCGTGTGCACTGTGCTGCCAGCTCAGCAGTTGGGCACAGCACAGCCTCACGCTCCCCATTGCTCCCGCAGATGCAGCCCTCACCACAACACGTGTTCCCGACTCCCAGAAGGGCATTTCAAGCGGTGTCTGTCAGGGAACACGGTGTTTGCTTGAGTTAATGGCCATTGTGGCTGGTGGGGAGCTAGTCATCATTTTGTGCTGTGTTGGAATCTGGTATTGCTGGAAGAGGAAACGGTGAGTGTTTTGTTCATCTGTCCCTCAAACAGCTTCTTTTGAAAGTCTACTGTAGGCAGGAAACATTCCCAGTTGAGAATGCTGTGGAGTTGTGGATAGTCAGCGGTTGTCCAAATAACTGCTGACGGTTCTGCTGCTGCCCAGTGCTTTCATTGGCCTCCTAATTGCTGGGCCTTGTCCTGGGGAGCCCGCCGGGGCTGCAGCCTCTGCTGGCTCCCACTGAGGCTGCCTGGCCAAGAGCAGCCCCAGGGGCAGTGGGCAGAGGCAAAGCAAGGTGGGCAGGAGAAAGAGCAGGGCCCAGATTGCCCTGGAAAGGCAGAGGCGCTCTGGGGCCCGCTCCTGGCCAGGGACCCTGCCCAGAGCCATCCCCTGCTGGCCGGGGCCTTGAGGGACAGCTGTGCAGCTGGGCCAAGCTGTGCCAGCAGCTGCAGCCGTGCTGGGGAGCCCTGCCAGCCCTGGGCCCTGCTGTGCAGGTGGGTCCCTGTGTGCCAGCACCAGCTGAGCCTTCAGACACCTCCTCTCTTCACAGACACCTCCTTGAAGAAAAGCTGAAAGCTGGTGGCTGGTCCCGAGATCTCTACAGCCAGAAGAGCTACAGCAGCAGCTCTGAGTCTGAACAGCTTATATTTGCACCTCCAAGCTCTGTGGTTCTTTGAGGCCACAGGCCCAGCCTTCCATCCAGGGCCGAAGGTGAAATGTGGTAGTGCTAGGACTCAGTCCCAGTTGAACTTTTTGCAGTCCCAGTTCGGTTTTATAAGTTGTATTCAATGGTTGTTTGAATTTACATTTATTCCTATTGTTCAAGATGGCCTCCCCTTCCCTCACACCTTCCCGCCAATTCTTGGTTGTCCCGGTAACCCCATCCCATAATAGTTGTTTACCCGATTTCTGTTAAATGTCAATCTTTTGGTTAGGTAACTTCCCCACCCCCTCGTTATGCATTCCTCCACCTCCAGTTACTTGTTATTGGTCCAAAGTTTGTTCACCCCCTCGTTACAAGTTTGAAAAAGTTTATGATTGGTCCCACTCGTTCCCACCCCCTGTAACCCACTCAATAAAGAGCCGTGGCTTTCTGGGTAGGTGTCTCTCGGGAGCACCACCTAGGAGGTTACGCAACCCCTTAGTTGGCTATCCTGAGAGTCCCGCCTTTCCTTTCTGTGACGTATCCGCACCGTGGTTGGGTTGGCTCACTCCTCTAGCTAAGTGGCCCCCGGGTTGTGGTGGCGGCAGGGCTGGCCGGAGCCGCACCCTTGGCAGCCGACCACCGCAGTGAAACCCCCAGGAAAGGATTTGGATGCGTTCAACTGAACCTCGACTGAGAGCTTCCAGGATCAGCTCTTCTGTTCCAATAAAGACATGGATTTGTTACCCCAGTGTCCGTGTGCTGCCCCCAGCAAATCCTAGAGGACCCCGGCACTGGCTGAGCTCCATGCCCGGGAGCAGCCCACGGTGTGGGCAGGCAGGAGCCAGGCAGGGGCTGCTGTGACCAGCGGCGGGGCCCCGAGGGGCTGGGGGAGCCTGTGCTGAGCGTGCCTGAGCTGAGGGCACATTTCCTTCAGTGCCATCACCTGGGCATGGAGCTCCTGCAGTGGCACAGCCCAGAAAAGAGGGAAGGCATCAAGGGCATCTCCAGAGGCACAGCCTGACCAGCAATGGCAGTAGACAAAACAAAGCTCCTCCTTCTTAATTAGCACACACTCGATCGGACCGAACTGATGGGCCATCAGCAATCCAGGGTGCTGCACAGGGTCTGCTCCTCTGGGCCAGGGGCAGGACGGAAGGGATGAGGAAGAGCCACGGGGCCCGACAGGGCTAATGAACAGCGCCGGAGGCACAATAGCCCAGCTGCAACTACATTTGATTTCCAGGTCAAAACACTCGGCATAGCTGGGCTGGGCTGGGCTGGCGTTCCCCGTAAGGCGCCTGGGGGCTTTGGAGTCCCCCATGAGGTGCACGGGGGCTGGGGTCCCTTGTGAGACACACAGGGGTATTTTAGTTCCCTCTGAGGCATGGAGGGCACTGGGGGTCCCCTGTAAGGCATGCAAGCGATTTGGAATCCTGTGTGAGGCATGCAGGCGGTTTGGGATCTCTCCCAAGCTGTGCAGGGTGCTGGGGTCTCTCCTGAGGCACATGAGGGGGGCTTGGGGCTCTCATTTCACATGTGGAGAGGGCTGTGGACTCCCATAAGCGCGCCGGTGCTTTGGTCCCTCCCGCTGCTCGCAGCGGGGACTGGAGTCTTTTCTGAGGCCCGCAGGGGACGGGGTCCCTCCCCGGGCTCTCTCCGGGTCCCTGAGGGGCCCGGCGGGCTCGGCGCTGCCGCCGTGCCGGCCCGGTGAGGGCCCAAGGCGACGCTGCCCCGCCGGGCCCCGCTGCACGGGCACGGCACGGGCGGTGCTGAGCGCCGGGCAGGCGGCCCCCGAGCCCCCGGCCCTGCCTCCATCGGAGCACGGACAGCCCCGCAGGCAGCGCCCGGGAATGGCAGAGGAGCCCTGGGGAGCCGCGCTCTGCGCCGCGCTCTCCCCACAGAACGAGGCTCCCAGGGAGCACCCGCCTCCTGCGCGGCCTTGGCAACGCCCAGCGGGATTCGGGGAACTCAACTTGCCAGGGAGAAAAACAATTCAGAGGACACTTGTTCAGGCCTTTTAAAAGGTTCATTGAGAAACATCTTAAAATCCCAGGCTAAATCGTGTGGTTTAATGTGTGTTCTCCTTGAAGACGCTTTGATTGTAACTCCCAGTGGTGCCGGGCCGTGTCCCAGCCAGCACCCACACCCAGGAGCTCCCATGTCTGCAGCACGGCTGAATTTGGGACTTGACATTGCTATTGCAGGTAGAACCATGAAATGTCTCATTTGTCCAATGTCATATAACTCAATTCTTGTGAAGAAAAACAGACAGGCAGGATATAGCTGCCTGGCAGGACATGCTCTCCTTACTGGGAGGGCACCTCTTCAGATCCATTCCCACAAAATCTTGCCCCAACCTTGAGCTCACAATAGGCTCTGAGGTGACAGCAGGCTCAGGTCACAGCAGACTGAAGTCAGAGCAGGCTCTGAGGTCACAGCAGGCTGAGCTGACAGCAGGCTCTGAGGTCACAGAGGCCCCAGAGCCCCGTGGTTGCACAGCACCACAAGGACCCAGCAGTCAGTCCCTGACCACAACTGCTGTGGCAGCAGCGGCGGCGGCAGCAGCAGCGGTGCTGACATTGGGACAGCGGTGCTGACATTGGGACAGCGGTGTCAGGACAGTGGTGGCAGCAAGAGCTGGGAACTGGCACAGGGCAAGGCACCATGGCCCTTGCTCTGCGCCTCTTCCTCCTGCTCCTGCTGGCAGTGGCCCTGCCTGCCAGGGCAGCCCAGGCTGCTCCATGGCCAGCGCGGGGAGCAGGTGAGCCGGGGCCTGGCTCCCCTTTCCCGGGACAGGGCTCCCTTCTCCTTGGGACGCCTTGGGGATGGTTTTCCCCAGGCTTTAAGGGAGGGTTTCCTCTGGGAGGGAGAGAGCTCCAATGGAGCGAGGGCTGCCCCAGATTTGTCTCCAGGGATGCTGCACAGGGGCTGCAATGAGTGTGGAGAGTGAGCAGAGGCAGCCCAGAGCTCCCCAGGCCCCTGGACAGCTTTGGCCACGTCCATTGACATCTTCCTCCTATGGCCTGACACGACCCCCTTGCAGAGTCCAGTTCACTATGGCAGAGGGTCATCCCCGCATACCATGGAAATGGTTCTGATCTCTGCTCCCTTCTAGACTGGGAACATGACATGGACTATTCAGAATTGCTGGCGAATGATGGTATGAAGACCTTGCCAGATGCTGAAGGCAAGTTTGCAAAGCACCTTTTGGGACAGAATCATATAAGTCAGTGTGGCAAGAGCTCACTCATGTGCCATTGCCCTTAACATGCTCTCAGGGTTGAAGGATTCTGGAATTTTTGCCCTGCTCCCTTCTGGAGCCCTGAGTGATCCCACAGCATGGCTGTCAGTGGCAGGAAGGAGCATTTAGCTGTCAATGCTCTTGCCGTGTGCAATGCCAGGGTGGCCTTCCGTGTGCTCTGTGCAGCCACGGAGAAGAGCAGAGAGGGAAGGGGCCGGGCCCCGGGGCTGTGCCTTGGGCGGCGCCTTTGGCAGCCCCAGGGAGCCTGAGGATCTCCTGCAGTGCCACGGGAGCTCTTCTCTCCTGCCTTTCTTTGCAGCTGAACCTCTTCAGCATGAAGGCAAGCTGGCATCACAACCCACGTTCCTGATGGAGTCTCAGGGAAATGCTGAGGGTAGGTAAAATCCTTTCCCCCTGGCAGAGCTGCCAGCTCAGAGCCCAGAGCTCGGCCAGGGGGGCAGCGCTGCAGGTGCCAGGACAGAGCCGTGCCCGTGTGTGCCCTCACTGTGCACGATCCTCTCACTGCTCCTGTGGCTCAGTGCTGCCCATGCAGATCAGCAGAGGTGACAGAAGCTTCTGTGGCTGTTCCATTGCAGGTGTGTCTGCAGGGAAGACTTCTGCAGCTCCTTTGGTAGATGCTGCACACAAGCCCAGCTCCCGTCGCAGGGGTGAGTTGTGTGTCCCTGCTGACCCCACAGGCTGAGCCCTGGGATTGTGGGATCTGTTACTGGAAAATGCAAATACTTTGCCCTAAGGTCCTCCAACAGGGAGGTACAAAGCTACAAGACCCAAGAGACCCCAGGAGTCACCTGAACTCATGAGGCAAACATTGAAGGAAATGCTTCAGAGAGGACCAGGTGGGTGCATGTCCCTGAGCCTTCCCCTGACACTCAGCACTCGGGGCCTTTCTCTGCACATCTGGACACGCCGTGCCCGGCACAGCGGGAAGGGATCCATGGCAGCCTCGCTGCCCCACTGCTGCTTTCACACCCTGCAGGGCTGTTTCCCAGCCTGGCCTGGCTGCAGCTTCTCCCCAGCTCAGCAGGAAGGCATTGGGCATCAGCTGACAGGGAGCCCAACCTGCACCATGGGCCATGCACACCCTGAGATCCCTGCAATTTCCCGGGCCCAGGATGATAGGAAGGGTGGCTGTATAAATGAGGGATAGCCGTTGGTCTGCCTGAAGATCCTGGGAATCTTCCTGATCCTCATCAGTGTCTTTGACAAGCATTGCCTCCTGAAGATGCCCCCTGACCAATGGGGAGCACCTCCATCTGATCTGGCTGTGCTTTTCCTTTCTCCAGAAGTGGACAGAGAGGATGTGCTGAAGGCAAGGTCTCCCGGAAGAAGCAGTGGCTCTGTTCCAGCCTCTGCTGCAGGAAGGGAGGCGATGCCGGGCACAGACACAGGAGGTAATTGCTCCTCTGGGCCTGAGCCCTGCTGAGGCTGGAGCTGCCACCTCTGCTGCTTGGTAGTGCCTGCCCTCCAGGGATGCTGCCCAGGGGCTGCAAAGAGTGTGGAGAGTGAGCAGAGGCAGCCCAGAGCTCCCCAGGCCCCTGGGCAGCTTTGGCCACGTCCATTGACATCTGCCTCCCACAGTTTGACACGACCCTCTTGCAGTGCCCAGTTCCCTAAGGCAGAAGGGGACCCAGGAATGCCCTGAACAAGGTTCTCGTCTCTGCTCCTTTGTAGATGAGGCTCCTGGGGAGGCTTCTCCATTAGTTTGGCTGGATAAAGTTTCAAAGCCCTTGGAGCTTCTCGTAGGTATGTTCTCAGTGTCCCACCAAGCAATAATCATTGACAACCTGGCAGCAACCAGATGACAGAAATTTCTGTGGCTGTTGAGTTACAGGTGTGACTGAAGGGAGGAATTCGGCACCTCCTTTCCTGATTGCTTCAGGCAAGCGCAGCTCCCGTCACAGGGGTGAGCCGTGTGTCCCTGCTGATCGGACAGGCTGAACCCTGGGTTTGTGGGATCCATTCCTGTAAAAATGGAACTATTTTCTTTTAAGGTCCTCCAACAGAGAAGTACAAACATAGACAAGAGAAGGAATTGCTTGGGTCACACAAGAACCTGAAACAAATTGTGGAAATGCTGCAGAGAGGACCAGGTGGGTGCATGTCCCTGAGCCTTCCCCTGACACGCAGCACCCAGGGCCTTTCTCTGCACATCTGGACACGCCGTGCCCGACACAGCGAGAAGGGATCCATGGCAGCCTCGCTGCCCCACTGCTGCTTTCACACCCTGCAGGGCTGTTTCCCAGCCTGGCCTGGCTGCAGCTTCTCCCCAGCTCAGCAGGAAGGCATTGGGCATCAGCTGACAGGGAACCCAAACTGCACCACAGGCCACGGCACACCCTGAGAGCCCTGCAATTTCCAGGGCTCCAGGCAGATCACAAAGGGAAGAGAGAGTGTCCTGGCCCAGCCCCAATACCTGGGCATTTTCCTTATCCATGTCTATGCCAAATACTGCCTCCTGAAGATGCCAGCACCCAAATCGAGAACAGTTCTATCTGATCCAGCTCTCTCCCTTCCTTTCTCAAGTGATGGACCTAGAGCTTCTGTGGAAGGTGGCTTTTCCCACAAGAAGCAGTCAATCATTGACATCCTCTGCTTCAAGAAGGAATGCAATGCCAGACATAGACACGGACAGAGACAGAGGCAGAGACAGAGAAAGAGACACAGACACAGACACAGACACAGACACAGTTACCGGAGGTAATTGCTGTGCCAGGCTCAGCCCTCTCTGGGGCTGTGTGGCAGCAGCTCTTCCCCCAGCACCCACCCTTGCATGGCCCGGCAAAAGCCAAAGCTGGAGGCTCCTGGGCTTGGAGGCCTCTGGAGCTCGTTGACAGCCCCTGGGAAAGGGCACTGGTGCCCCAAGGTCCCTCCCGCTGCAGCTGCTCCCAGAGCTGGCCCTGAGTGCCCAGAGGCCCAAGGCACAGGAGCAGCCCCAAGTGGGAGCCCTGCCCTGAGCCCAGGGCCAGAGCCAGCCCTGGCACACAGTGGAAATGGATCCCATCTTGGTTTGTTTCTAGACGGGGTTGCTGGGGAGGCTTCTCCAGTAGTCTGGAGGTATGAAGTTTTGAAGCCCTCCAGGCCTCCTGCAGGTATGTTCTCACTGTCCCACCAAGGAATAATCATTGTCAACCTGTCAGGAACCAGCTGACAGAATCTCCTCTGGCTCTTCAGTTACAGGTGTGTCTGCAGAGAGGACTTCTCCAGCCCCAAGGCTGTATGCTACGCACAAGCCCACCTCCCACGGCAGTGGTGAGTAGTGTGCCGCACAGGCTGAGCCCTGCTTCTGTGCAATCCATTCCTCAGAAATGGAACTACTTTTTGTTAAGGTCCTACAACAGGAAAGACGGAACACAGAGCAGACAAGAAATGCCTGGGGCCATTTGAAGTCATGTGGCAAATGCTGAAGGAAATGCTGCAGGGAGGACCAGGTGGGTGCATGTCCCTGAGCCTTCCCCTGACACTCAGCACCCGGGGCCTTTCTCTGCACATCTGGACACACCTTGCCTGGCACAGCGGGAAGGGATCCATGGCAGCCTCGCTGCCCCACTGCTGCTTTCACACCCTGCAGGGCTGTTTCCCAGCTGGCCTGGCTGCAGCTTCTCCCCAGCTCAGCAGGAAGGCATTGGGCATCAGCTGACAGGGAGCCCAACCTGCACCACGGGCCAGGCACACCCTGAAATTTTTGCAATTTCCTGGGCCCTGGGTAGATCAGAAAGTACAGCTTTTTGGAGATGGATGGTTCTGGCCAATCCAAAAAGTTTATAGGGATTCCTGATCCTTATCCATGTCTTTGACAAATACTGCCTCCTGAAGATGCCCCTTCTCCAATGGGGAATACTTCAATCTGACAGAGCTGTCCTTTCTTTCAGAAGTGGACAGAGAGGATGTGTTGAGAGCGGCGTTTCCTGGAGGAAGCAGTGGCTCCGTTCCAGCCTCTGCTGCAGGAAGGGAGGCGATGCCGGGCACAGACACAGGAGGTAATTGCTCCTCTGGGCCTGAGCCCTGCTGAGGCTTGAGCTGCCACCTCTGCTGCTTGGTAGTGCCTGCCCTCCAGGGATGCTGCACAGGGGCTGCAATGAGTGTGGAGAGTGAGCAGAGGCAGCCCAGAGCTCCCCAGGCCCCTGGGCAGCTTCGGCCATGTCCATTGACATCTGCCTCCCACGGCCTGACACGACCCCCTTGCAGTGCCCATTTCCCTAAGGCAGAGGGGGATCCCAGCACACCATGGAAATGGTTCTGATCTCTGCTCCCTTCTAGACTGGGATCACAACATGGATTATCTGGAAACCCTGGCTCATAACCATTTTCAATTCTTGGAAGATGCTGAAGGCAAGTTCAGAGGGTGCCTTTCCTGACAGAATAATCCATGTCAGTATGGCAAGAGCTCACTCATGTGCCATTGCCCTTATCATGATCTCTGGGTTGATGGATTCTGGAATTTTTGCCCTGCTCCCTTCTGGAGCCCTGAGTGATCCCACAGGATGGCTGTCAGGGGCAGGAAGGAGCATTTAGCTGTCAATGCTCTTGCCGTGTGCAATGCCAGGGTGTCCTTCTGTGTGCTCTGTGCAGCCACGGAGAAGAGCAGAGAGGGAAGGGGCCGGGCCCAGGGCTGGGCCCCGAGGCTGTGCCTTGGGCGGCTCCTTTGGCAGCCCCAGGGAGCCTGAGGATCTCCTGCAGTGCCACGGGAGCTCTTCTCTCCTGCCTTTCTTTGCAGCCAAGTCCCTTCGCCAAGGTGATCTGGCTTCCGAAGCGATGTCCAAGACTGAGCCTGTAGGAGATGCTGAGGGTAGGTCAAGGCTTTTCCTTCTGGAAGAGCTGCCACCTAAGAGCCCAAAAGTCAGCCAGTAGGGCAGAGATGATAGAAGCTTCTGTGGCTGTTCAGTTACAGGTGTGTCCACAGGGAAGACTTCTGCAGCTCCTTTGGTGGATGCTGCACACAAGTCCAGCTCCCGTCGCAGGGGTGAGTCGAGTTTCCCTGCTGACCCCACAGGCTGAGCCCCGGGTCTGTGGGCTCTGTTACTGGAAAATGCAAATACTTTGCCCTAAGGTCCTCCAACAGGGAAGTACAAAGCTACAAGACCCAAGAGACCCCAGGAGTCACCTGAAGTCATGAGGCAAACATTGAAGGAAATGCTGCAGGGAGGACCAGGTGGGTGCATGTCCCTGAGCCTTCCCCTGACACTCAGCACCCACGGCCTTTCTCTGCACATCTGGACACGCCGTGCCCGGCACAGCGGGAAGGGATCCATGGCAGCCTCGCTGCCCCACTGCTGCTTTCACACCCTGCAGGGCTGTTTCCCAGCCTGGCCTGGCTGCAGCTTACCCCCAGCTCAGCAGGAAGGCATTGGGCATCAGCTGACAGGGAGCCCAACCTGCACCATGGGCCATGCACACCCTGAGATCCCTGCAATTTCCGGGGCCCCAGGAAGATAGGAAGGATGGCTGTTTCAATGAGGGATAGTCGTTGGTCTGCCTGAAGATCCTGGGAATCTTCCTGATCCTTATCAATGTCTTTGACAAGCATTGCCTCCTGAAGATGCCCCCTGTCCAATGGGGAACACCTCCATCTGATCCGGCTGTGCTTTTCCTTCCTCCAGAAGTGGACAGAGAGGATGTGCTGAAGGCAAGGTCTCCCGGAGGAAGCAGTGGCTCCGTTCCAGCCTCTGCTGCAGGAAGGGAGGCGATGCCAGGCACAGACACAGGAGGTAATTGCTGCTCTGGGCCTGAGCCCTGCTAAGGCTTGAGCTGCCACCTCTGCTGCTTGGTAGTGCCTGCCCTCCAGGGATGCTGCACAGGGGCTGCAAAGAGTGTGGAGAGTGAGCAGAGGCAGCCCAGAGCTCCCCAGGCCCCTGGGCAGCTTTGGCCATGTCCATTGACATCTGCCTCCTATGGCCTGACACGACCCCCTTGCAGTGCCCATTTCCCTATGGCAGAGGGGGATCCCAGAACACCATGGAAATGGTTCTGATCTCTGCTCCCTTCTAGACTGGGATACTGGGAATGTTTTTTCAGCACCTTGGCTGGAAGATAGTTTGGATCCAGTGAGACCTCCCACAGGTAAGAAATCTATGTTCCTCCATGGAATAGTGATTGACAACCTGGCAGGAACTACGTAACAGAAGATTCTGTGGCTGTTGAGTTACAGTTGTGACGGCAGGGAACACACTTCCAGCTCCTTTGGTGGATGCTGCACACAAGCCCAGCTCCCATCGCAGGGGTGAGTTGTGTGTCCCTGCTGACCCCACAGTCTGAGCCCTGGGTCTGTGGGATATGTTCCTGGGAAATAGAAATATTTTCTGTTAAGGTCCTCCAACAGGGAAGAACAAACCTAGAGAAGAAAATAGATCTCTGAAGCCTTCTGAACTTCTGGACCAGATGCTTACTGATCTGGAGAGACATCGTGGTAGGTGCATGTCCCTGAGCCTTCCCCTGACACTCAGCCCCCGGGGCATTTCTCAGCACATCTGGACACGCCGTGCCCGGCACAGCGGGAAGGGATCCATGGCAGCCTCGCTGCCCCACTGCTGCTTTCACACCCTGCAGGGCTGTTTCCCAGCCTGGCCTGGCTGCAGCTTCTCCCCAGCTCAGCAGGAAGGCATTGGGCATCAGCTGACAGGGAGCCCAATCTGCACCATGGGCCATGCACACCCTGAGATCCCTGCAATTTCCTGGGCCCTGGGTAGATCAGGAAGGGCAGCTCTTTGGAGAAGTGAGGCCCAGCCCCAAGAACCTCGGCCTTTCCTGATCCTTTTCAGTGTCTTTGACAAGCACTGCCTCCTGAAGATGCCCCCTGTCCAGTGGGGAGCACCTCCATCTGATCCGGCTGTGCTTTTCCTTTCTCCAGAAGTGGACAGAGAGGATGTGCTGAAGGCAAGGTCTCCCGGAGGAAGCAGTGGCTCCGTTCCAGCCTCTGCTGCAGGAAGGGAGGCGATGCCGGGCACTGACACAGGAGGTAATTGCTCCTCTGGGCCTGAGCCCTGCTGAGGCTTGAGTTGCCACCTCTGCTACTTGGTAGTGCCTGCCCTCCAGGGATGCTGCCCAGGGGCTGCAAAGAGTGTGGAGTGTGAGCAGAGGCAGCCCAGAGCTCCCCAGGCCCCTGGGCAGCTTCGGCCATGTCCATTGACATCTGCCTCCCACGGCCTGACCCGACCCCCTTGCAGTGCCCAGTTCCCTAAGGCAGAGGGGGATCCCAGAACACCATGGAAATGGTTCTGATCTCTGCTCCCTTCTAGACTGGGAACGTGATACAGATTATGTGGAAGCCCTGGTGAAGAATGGTTTGCAGTTCTTTCAGGATATTGAAGGCAAGTTCAGAGGGTGCCTTTCCTGACAGAATAATCCGTGCCAGTGTGGCAAGAGCTCACTCATGTGCCATTGCCCTTAACATGCTCTCAGGGTTGAAGGATTCTGGAATTTTTGCCCTGCTCCCTTCTGGAGCCCTGAGTGATCCCACAGCATGGCTGTCAGTGGCAGGAAGGAGCATTTAGCTGGCAATGCTCTTGCCGTGTGCAATGCCAGGGTGTCCTTCCGTGTGCTCTGTGCAGCCACGGAGAAGAGCAGAGAGGGAAGGGGCCGGGCCCAGGGCTGTGCCCCGGGGCTGCGCCTTGGGTGGCTCCTTTGGCAGCCCCAGGGAGCCTGAGGAACTCCTGCAGTGCCACGGGAGCTCTTCTCTCCTGCCTTTCTTTGCAGCCAAGTCCCTTCGCCAAGGTGATCTGGCTTCCGAAGCGATGTCCAAGACTGAGCCTGTAGGAGATGCTGAGGGTAGGTCAAGGCTTTTCCTTCTGGAAGAGCTGCCACCTCAGAGCCCAAAAGTCAGCCAGTAGGGCAGAGGTGATAGAAGCTTCTGTGGCTGTTCAGTTACAGGTGTGTCCACAGGGAAGACTTCTGCAGCTCCTTTGGTGGATGCTGCAGGCAAGTCCAGCTCCCGTCGCAGGGGTGAGTCGAGTTTCACTGCTGACCCCACAGGCTGAGCATCGGGTCTGTGGGATCTGTTACTGGATAATGGAAATACTTTGCCCTAAGGTCCTCCAACAGGGAAGTACAAATCTATGGGACCCAAGAGACCCCAGGAGTCACCTGAAGTCATGAGGCAAACATTGAAGGAAATGCTGCAGGGAGGACCAGGTGGGTGCATGTCCCTGAGCCTTCCCCTGACACTCAGCACCCGGGGCCTTTCTCTGCACATCTGGACACGCCGTACCCGACACAGCGGGAAGGGATCCATGGCAGCCTCGCTGCCCCACTGCTGCTTTCACACCCTGCAGGGCTGTTTCCCAGCCTGGCCTGGCTGCAGCTTCCCCCCAGCTCAGCAGGAAGGCATTGGGCATCAGCTGACAGAGAGCCCAATCTGCACCACGGGCCATGGCACACCCTGAGATCCCTGCAATTTCCCAGGCCCTGGGTAGATCAGGAAGGGCAGCTGTTTGGAGAAGACAGTACTCTGTCCCAGCCCCAAGATCCTGGGCCTTTTCCTTTTCCTTATCCATATCTGTCACAAATTTTGCCTCCTGACAACGCCACCATCCCAGTGGCGAATGTTTCCATCTGATCCAGCTGTGTTTTTTTCTTTCTCAAGGGATGGATCAGAAGGTGGTGCAGAAGGAAGAACTTCCCAGAGAAAGCAGTGGCTTGGTGGCAGCCCATGCTGCAGGAAGGGAGGAGAACGGAGACACAGAGAGAGAGACAGACACAGGCACAGACAGGGACACAGATCCCGAGATGGACATGGACATGGACACAGGCATGAAAACAGACCCAGACACAGTTACAGAAGGTAATTGCTGTGCCAGGCTCAGCCTTCTCTGGGGCTGTGTGGCAGCAGCTCTTCCCCCAGCACCCACCCTTGCATGGCCCAGCAGCAGCCAAAGCTGGAGGCTCCTGGGCTTGGAGGCCTCTGGAGCTTGTTGGCAGCCCCTGGGAAAGGGCACTGGTGCCCAAGGTCCCTCCTGCTGCCAAGGGGTGGCAAGGTGCCCGCAGGCCCCAGCTCTGGGGGAAACAGAGAACGTCCTGCCCGTGTGCACCGTGCTGCCAGCTCAGCAGTTGGGCACAGCACAGGCTCACACTCCCCATTGCTCCCACAGATGCAGCCCTCACCACAACACGTGTTCCCAACTCCCAGAAGGGCATTTTAAGCGGTGTCTGTCAGGGAACACGGTGTTTGCTTGAGTTAATGGCCATTGTGGGTGGTGGGGAGCTAGTCATCATTTTGTGCTGTGTTGGAATCTGGTATTGCTGGAAGAGGAAACGGTGAGTGTTTTGTTCATCTGTCCCTCAAACAGCTTCTTTTGAAAGTCTACTGTAGGCAGGAAACATTCCCAGTTGAGAATGCTGTGGAGTTGTGGATAGTCAGTGGTTGTCCAAATAACTGCTGACGGTTCTGCTGCTGCCCAGTGCTTTCATTGGCCTCTTAATTGCTGGGCCTTGTCCTGGGGAGCCCGCCGGGGCTGCAGCCTCTGCTGGCTCCCACTGAGGCTGCCTGGCCAAGAGCAGCCCCAGGGGCAGCGGGCAGAGGCAAAGCAAGGTGGGCAGGAGAAAGAGCAGGGCCCAGATTGCCCTGGAAAGGCAGAGGCGCTCTGGGGCCCGCTCCTGGCCAGGGACCCCGCCCAGAGCCATCCCCTGCTGGCCGGGGCCTTGAGGGGCAGCTGTGCAGCTGGGCCAAGCTGTGCCAGCAGCTGCAGCCATGCTGGGGAGCCCTGCCAGCCCTGGGCCTTGCTGTGCAGGAGGGTCCCTGTGTGCCAGCACCAGCTGGGGCTTCAGACACCTCCTCTCTCCACAGGAGCGCCCCACAAGAGCATTTGGAGGGCAGTGGCTGGAGATCATATCTGGAGAGCTTAAGCAGCTCCTCCAGCAGTAATGAGGGCCTGTGCAACCCTTTCAAGATCTTCACAAAGAGGACCCCAGAGCAGTCTTCGACAAAGGGAAACTTTGTATTCCTGTAGAATCCCACTGCCACTTCCTCCCCTCATAGGTATCCCCAAACTGCCTTCACTCCCTTCTTTGATTTCACTCTGTCCTATCCCAGCCCATTCCCTAGTTCTTCTAGAGACCCCAGGACCAAGCCAGCATCCTCCAGCCTCAGCTGAGACCAACATGGCCCTTCCCTCTGCACCTGTGCCCTCTGGTCCTGCCCTCTAAATGACACTGAGGGTGACCTCCCCACACCCCACCCAGCGTAGACGACGGCCTCTTCTTCTGTTCCAATAAAGACATGGAGTTGCTACCCCCAGTGTCCGTGTGCTGCCCCCAGCAAATCCTAGAGGACCCCGGCACTGGCTGAGCTCCATGCCCGGGAGCAGCCCACGGTGTGGGCAGGCAGGAGCCAGGCAGGGGCTGCTGTGACCAGCGGCGGGGCCCCGAGGGGCTGGGGGAGCCTGTGCTGAGCGTGCCTGAGCTGAGGGCACATTTCCTTCAGTGCCATCACCTGGGCATGGAGCTCCTGCAGTGGCACGGCCCAGAAAAGAGGGAAGGCATCAAGGGCATCTCCAGAGGCACAGCCTGACCAGCAATGGCGGCAGGCAAAACAAAGCTCCTCCTTCTTAATTAACACACACTCGATCGGACCGAACTGATGGGCCATCAGCAATCCAGGGTGCTGCACAGGGTCTGCTCCTCTGGGCCAGGGGCAGGACGGAAGGGATGAGGAAGAGCCACGGGGCCCGACAGGGCTAATGAACAGCGCCGGAGGCACAATAGCCCAGCTGCAACTACATTTGATTTCCAGGTCAAAACACTCGGCATAGCTGGGCTGGGCTGGGCTGGCGTTCCCCGTAAGGCGCCTGGGGGCTTTGGAGTCCCCCATGAGGTGCACGGGGGCTGGGGTCCCGTGTGAGACACACAGGGGTATTTTAGTTCCCTCTGAGGTATGGAGGGCACTGGGGGTCCCCTGTAAGGCATGCAAGGGATTTGGAATCCTGTGTGAGGCATGCAGGCGGTTTGGGATCTCTCCCAAGCTGTGCAGGGTGCTGGGGTCTCTCCTGAGGCACATGAGGGGGGCTTGGGGCTCTCATTTCACATGTGGAGAGGGCTGTGGACTCCCATAAGCGCGCCGGTGCTTTGGTCCCTCCCGCTGCTCGCAGCGGGGACTGGAGTCTTTTCTGAGGCCCGCAGGGGACGGGGTCCCTCCCCGGGCTCTCTCCGGGTCCCTGAGGGGCCCGGCGGGCTCGGCGCTGCCGCCGTGCCGGCCCGGTGAGGGCCCAAGGCGACGCTGCCCCGCCGGGCCCCGCTGCACGGGCACGGCACGGGCGGTGCTGAGCGCCGGGCAGGCGGCCCCCGAGCCCCCGGCCCTGCCTCCATCGGAGCACGGACAGCCCCGCAGGCAGCGCCCGGGAATGGCAGAGGAGCCGTGGGGAGCCGCGCTCTGCGCCGCGCTCTCCCCACAGAACGAGGCTCCCAGGGAGCACCCGCCTCCTGCGCGGCCTTGGCAACGCCCAGCGGGATTCGGGGAACTCAACTTGCCAGGGAGAAAAACAATTCAGAGGACACTTGTTCAGGCCTTTTAAAAGGTTCATTGAGAAACATCTTAAAATCCCAGGCTAAATCGTGTGGTTTAATGTGTGTTCTCCTTGAAGACGCTTTGATTGTAACTCCCAGTGGTGCCGGGCCGTGTCCCAGCCAGCACCCACACCCAGGAGCTCCCATGTCTGCAGCACGGCTGAATTTGGGACTTGACATTGCTATTGCACGTAGAACCATGAAATGTCTCATTTGTCCAATGTCATATAACTCAATTCTTGTGAAGAAAAACAGACAGGCAGGATATAGCTGCCTGGCAGGACATGCTCTCCTTACTGGGAGGGCACCTCTTCAGATCCATTCCCACAAAATCTTGCCCCAACCTTGAGCTCACAATAGGCTCTGAGGTGACAGCAGGCTCAGGTCACAGCAGACTGAAGTCAGAGCAGGCTCTGAGGTCACAGCAGGCTGAGCTGACAGCAGGCTCTGAGGTCACAGAGGCCCCAGAGCCCCGTGGTTGCACAGCACCACAAGGACCCAGCAGTCAGTCCCTGACCACAACTGCTGTGGCAGCAGCGGCGGCGGCAGCAGCAGCGGTGCTGACATTGGGGACAGCAGTGCTGACATTGGGACAGCGGTGTCAGGACAGTGGTGGCAGCAAGAGCTGGGAACTGGCACAGGGCAAGGCACCATGGCCCTTGCTCTGCGCCTCTTCCTCCTGCTCCTGCTGGCAGTGGCCCTGCCTGCCAGGGCAGCCCAGGCTGCTCCATGGCCAGCGCGGGGAGCAGGTGAGCCGGGGCCTGGCTCCCCTTTCCCGGGACAGGGCTCCCTTCTCCTTGGGACGCCTTGGGGATGGTTTTCCCCAGGCTTTAAAGGAGGGTTTCCTCTGGGAGGGAGAGAGCACCAATGGAGCGAGGGCTGCCCCAGATTTGTCTCCAGGGATGCTGCACAGGGGCTGCAATGAGTGTGGAGAGTGAGCAGAGGCAGCCCAGAGCTCCCCAGGCCCCTGGACAGCTTTGGCCACGTCCATTGACATCTGCCTCCTATGGCCTGACACGACCCCCTTGCAGTGCCCAGTTCACTATGGCAGAGGGGCATCCCCGCATACCATGGAAATGCTTCTGATCTCTGCTCCCTTCTAGACTGGGAACATGACATGGACTATTCAGAATTGCTGGCGAATGATGGTATGAAGACCTTGCCAGATGCTGAAGGCAAGTTTGCAAAGCACCTTTTGGGACAGAATCATATAAGTCAGTGTGGCAAGAGCTCACTCATGTGCCATTGCCCTTAACATGCTCTCAGGGTTGAAGGATTCTGGAATTTTTGCCCTGCTCCCTTCTGGAGCCCTGAGTGATCCCACAGCATGGCTGTCAGTGGCAGGAAGGAGCATTTAGCTGTCAATGCTCTTGCCGTGTGCAATGCCAGGGTGTCCTTCCGTGTGCTCTGTGCAGCCACGGAGAAGAGCAGAGAGGAAAGGGGCCGGGCCCAGGGCTGGGCCCCGGGGCTGTGCCTTGGGCGGCTCCTTTGGCAGCCCCAGGGAGCCTGAGGATCTCCTGCAGTGCCATGGGAGCTCTTCTCTCCTGCCTTTCTTTGCAGCCAAGTCCCTTCGCCAAGGTGATCTGGCTTCCGAAGCGATGTCCAAGACTGAGCCTGTAGGAGATGCTGAGGGTAGGTCAAGGCTTTTCCTTCTGGAAGAGCTGCCACCTAAGAGCCCAAAAGTCAGCCAGTAGGGCAGAGATGATAGAAGCTTCTGTGGCCGTTCAGTTACAGGTGTGTCCACAGGGAAGACTTCTGCAGCTCCTTTGGTGGATGCTGCAGGCAAGTCCAGCTCCCGTCGCAGGGGTGAGTCGAGTTTCCCTGCTGACCCCACAGGCTGAGCCCCAGGTCTGTGGGATCTGTTACTGGAAAATGCAAATGCTTTGCCCTAAGGTCCTCCAACAGGGAAGTACAAATCTATAGGACCCAAGAGACCCCAGGAGTCACCTGAACTCATCAGGCAAACATTGAAGGAAATGCTGCAGGGAGGACCAGGTGGGTGCATGTCCCTGAGCCTTCCCCTGACACTCAGCACCCGGGGCCTTTCTCTGCACATCTGGACACGCCGTGCCCGGGACAGCGGGAAGGGATCCATGGCAGCCTCGCTGCCCCACTGCTGCTTTCACACCCTGCAGGGCTGTTTCCCAGCCTGACCTGGCTGCAGTTTCTCCCCCGCTCAGCAGAAAGGCATTGGGCATCAGCTGACAGGGAGCCCAACCTGCACCATGGGCCATGCACGCCCTGAGATCCCTGCAATTTCCTGGGCCCTGGGAAGATAGGAAGGGTGGCTGTGTCAATGAGGGATAGCCATTGGTCTGCCTGAAGATCCTGGGAATCTTCCTGATCCTTATCAGTGAGCATTGCCTCCTGAAGATGCCTTCTGTTCAATGGGGAACACCTCCATCTGATCCGGCTGTGCTTTTCCTTTCTCCAGAAGTGGACAGAGAGGATGTGCTGAAGGCAAGGTCTCCCGGAGGAAGCAGTGGCTCCGTTCCAGCCTCTGCTGCAGGAAGGGAGGCGATGCCAGGCACAGGCACAGGAGGTAATTGCTCCTCTGGGCCTGAGCCCTGCTGAGGCTTGAGCTGCCACCTCTGCTGCTTGGTAGTGCCTGCCCTCCAGGGATGCTGCACAGGGGCTGCAATGAGTGTGGAGAGTGAGCAGAGGCAGCCCAGAGCTCCCCAGGCCCCTGGGCAGCTTTGGCCACGTCCATTGAAATCTGCCTCCCACGGCCTGGCACGACCCCCTTGCAGTGCCCAGTTCCCTAAGGCAGAGGGGCATCCCCGCATACCATGGAAATGCTTCTGATCTCTGCTCCCTTCTAGACTGGGAACGAGATACAGATTATGTGGAAGCCCTGGTGAAGAATGGTTTGCAGTTCTTTCAGGATATCGAAGGCAAGTTCAGAGGGTGCCTTTCCTGACAGAATAATCCGTGTCAGTGTGGCAAGAGCTCACTCATGTGCCATTGCCCTTAACATGCTCTCAGGGTTGAAGGATTCTGGAATTTTTGCCCTGCTCCCTTCTGGAGCCCGAGTGATCCCACAGCATGGCTGTCATTGGCAGGAAGGAGCATTTAGCTGTCAATGCTCTTGCCATGTGCAATGCCAGGGTGACCTTCCGTGTGCTCTGTGCAGCCACGGAGAAGAGCAGAGAGGGAAGGGGCCGGGCCCAGGGCTGGGCCCTGGGGCTGTGCCTTGGGCAGCTCCTTTGGCAGCCCCAGGGAGCCTGAGGATCTTCTGCAGTGCCACGGGAGCTCTTCTCTCCTGCCTTTCTTTGCAGCCAAGTCCCTTCGCCAAGGTGATCTGGCTTCCGAAGCTATGTCCAAGACTGAGCCTGTAGGAGATGCTGAGGGTAGGTCAAGGCTTTTCCTTCTGGAAGAACTGCTACCTCAGAGCCCAAAAGTCAGCCAGTAGGGCAGAGGTGATAGAAGCTTCTGTGGCCGTTCAGTTACAGGTGTGTCCACAGGGAACACTTCTGCAGCTCCTTTGGTGGATGCTGCAGGCAAGTCCAGCTCCCGTCGCAGGGGTGAGTCGAGTTTCCCTGCTGACCCCACAGGCTGAGCCCCGGGTCTGTGGGATCTGTTACTGGATAATGGAAATACTTTGCCCTAAGGTCCTCCAACAGGGAAGTACAAATCTATGGGACCCAAGAGACCCCAGGAGTCACCTGAAGTCATGAGGCAAACATTGAAGGAAATGCTGCAGGGAGGACCAGGTGGGTGCATGTCCCTGAGCCTTCCCCTGACACTCAGCACCCGGGGCCTTTCTCTGCACATCTGGACACGCCGTGCCCGGCACAGCGGGAAGGGATCCATGGCAGCCTTGCTGCCCCACTGCTGCTTTCACACCCTGCAGGGCTGTTTCCCAGCCTGACCTGGCTGCAGCTTCCCCCCAGCTCTGCAGGAAGGCATTGGACATCAGGTGACAGGGAGCCCAACCTGCACCACGGGCCAGGCACACCCTGAGATCCTTGCAATTTCCTGGGCCCTGGGTAGATCAGAAAGTACAGCTTTTTGGAGATGGATGGTTCTGGCCAATCCAAAAAGTTTATAGGGATTCCTGATCCTTATCCATGTCTTTGACAAATACTGCCTCCTGAAGATGCCCCTTCTCCAATGGGGAATACTTCAATCTGACAGAGCTGTCCTTTCTTTCAGAAGTGGACAGAGAGGATGTGTTGAGAGCGGCGTTTCCTGGAGGAAGCAGTGGCTCCGTTCCAGCCTCTGCTGCAGGAAGGGAGGCGATGCCGGGCACAGACACAGGAGGTAATTGCTCCTCTGGGCCTGAGCCCTGCTGAGGCTTGAGCTGCCACCTCTGCTGCTTGGTAGTGCCTGCCCTCCAGGGATGCTGCACAGGGGCTGCAATGAGTGTGGAGAGTGAGCAGAGGCAGCCCAGAGCTCCCCAGGCCCCTGGGCAGCTTCGGCCATGTCCATTGACATCTGCCTCCCACGGCCTGACACGACCCCCTTGCAGTGCCCATTTCCCTAAGGCAGAGGGGGATCCCAGCACACCATGGAAATGGTTCTGATCTCTGCTCCCTTCTAGACTGGGATCACAACATGGATTATCTGGAAACCCTGGCTCATAACCATTTTCAATTCTTGGAAGATGCTGAAGGCAAGTTCAGAGGGTGCCTTTCCTGACAGAATAATCCGTGTCAGTATGGCAAGAGCTCACTCATGTGCCATTGCCCTTATCATGATCTCTGGGTTGATGGATTCTGGAATTTTTGCCCTGCTCCCTTCTGGAGCCCTGAGTGATCCCACAGCATGGCTGTCAGTGGCAGGAAGGAGCATTTAGCTGTCAATGCTCTTGCCGTGTGCAATGCCAGGGTGTCCTTCCGTGTGCTCTGTGCAGCCACGGAGAAGAGCAGAGAGGGAAGGGGCCGGGCCCAGGGCTGTTCCCCGGGGGCTGTGCCTTGGGCAGCTCCTTTGGCAGCCCCAGGGAGCCTGAGGATCTCCTGCAGTGCCACGGGAGCTCTTCTCTCCTGCCTTTCTTTGCAGCCAAGTCCCTTCGCCAAGGTGATCTGGCTTCCGAAGCTATGTCCAAGACTGAGCCTGTAGGAGATGCTGAGGGTAGGTCAAGGCTTTTCCTTCTGGAAGAGCTGCCACCTCAAACCCCAAAAGTCAGCCAGTAGGGCAGAGATGATAGAAGCTTCTGTGGCCGTTCAGTTACAGGTGTGTCCACAGGGAACACTTCTGCAGCTCCTTTGGTGGATGCTGCAGGCAAGTCCAGCTCCCGTCGCAGGGGTGAGTCAAGTTTCCTTGCTGACCCCACAGGCTGAGCCCCGGGTCTGTGAGATCTGTTACTGGAAAATGGAAATACTTTGCCTTAAGGTCCTCCAACAGGGAAGTACAAATCTATGGGACCCAAGAGACCCCAGGAGTCACCTGAAGTCATGAGGCAAACATTGAAGGAAATGCTGCAGGGAGGACCAGGTGGGTGCATGTCCCTGAGCCTTCCCCTGACACTCAGCACCCGGGGCCTTTCTCTGCACATCTGGACACGCCGTGCCCGGGACAGCGGGAAGGGATCCATGGCAGCCTCGCTGCCCCACTGCTGCTTTCACACCCTGCAGGGCTGTTTCCCAGCCTGGCCTGGCTGCAGCTTCCCCCCAGCTCAGCAGGAAGGCATTGGGCATCAGCTGACAGGGAGCCCAACCTGCACCATGGGCCATGCACACCCTGAGATCCCTGCAATTTCCGGGGCCCCAGGAAGATAGGAAGGATGGCTGTTTCAATGAGGGATAGTCGTTGGTCTGCCTGAAGATCCTGGGAATCTTCCTGATCCTTATCAATGTCTTTGACAAGCATTGCCTCCTGAAGATGCCCCCTGTCCAATGGGGAACACCTCCATCTGATCCGGCTGTGCTTTTCCTTTCTCCAGAAGTGGACAGAGAGGATGTGCTGAAGGCAAGGTCTCCCAGAGGAAGCAGTGGCTCCGTTCCAGCCTCTGCTGCAGGAAGGGAGGCGATGCCAGGCACAGACACAGGAGGTAATTGCTGCTCTGGGCCTGAGCCCTGCTAAGGCTTGAGCTGCCACCTCTGCTGCTTGGTAGTGCCTGCCCTCCAGGGATGCTGCCCAGGGGCTGCAATGAGTGTGGAGAGTGAGCAGAGGCAGCCCAGAGCTCCCCAGGCCCCTGGGCAGCTTTGGCCACGTCCATTGACATCTGCCTCCTATGGCCTGACACGACCCCCTTGCAGTGCCCAGTTCTCTAAGGCAGATGGGCATCCCAGCACACCATGGAAATGGTTCTGATCTCTGCTCCCTTCTAGACTGGGATACTGGGAATGTTTTTTCAGCACCTTGGCTGGAAGATAGTTTGGATCCAGTGAGACCTCCCACAGGTAAGAAATCTATGTTCCTCCATGGAATAGTGATTGAAAACCTGGCAGGAACTACGTAACAGAAGATTCTGTGGCTGTTGAGTTACAGTTGTGACGGCAGGGAAAACACTTCCAGCTCCTTTGGTGGATGCTGCACAGAAGCCCAGCTCCCATCACAGGGGTGAGTTGTGTGTCCCTGCTGACCCCACAGCCTGAGCCCTGGGTCTGTGGGATATGTTCCTGGGAAATGGAAATATTTTCTGTTAAGGTCCTCCAACAGGGAAGAACAAACCCAGAGAAGAAAATAGATCTCTGAAGCCTTCTGAACTTCTGGACCAGATGCTTACTGATCTGGAGAGACATCGTGGTAGGTGCATGTCCCTGAGCCTTCCCCTGACACTCAGCACCCACGGCCTTTCTCTGCACATCTGGACACGCCGTGCCCGGCACAGCGGGAAGGGATCCATGGCAGCCTCGCTGCCCCACTGCTGCTTTCACACCCTGCAGGGCTGTTTCCCAGCCTGGCCTGGCTGCAGCTTCTCCCCAGCTCAGCAGGAAGGCATTGGACATCAGCTGACAGGGAGCCCAACCTGCACCACGGGCCAGGCACACCCTGAGATCCTTGCAATTTCCTGGGCCCTGGGTAGATCAGAAAGGACAGCTTTTTGGAGATGGATGGTTCTGGCCAATCCAAAAAGTTTATAGGGATTCCTGATCCTTATCCATGTCTTTGACAAATACTGCCTCCTGAAGATGCCCCCTCTCCAATGGGGAATACTTCAATCTGACAGAGCTGTCCTTTCTTCCAGAAGTGGACGGAGAGGATGTGTTGAGAGCGGCGTTTCCTGGAGGAAGCAGTGGCTCTGTTCCAGCCTCTGCTGCAGGATGGGAGGCGATGCCGGGCACAGACACAGGAGGTAATTGCTCCTCTGCGCCTGAGCCCTGCTGAGGCTTGAGCTGCCACCTCTGCTGCTTGGTAGTGCCTGCCCTCCAGGGATGCTGCCTAGGGGCTGCAATGAGTGTGGAGAGTGAGCAGAGGCAGCCCAAAGCTCCCCAGGCCCCTGGGCAGCTTCGGCCATGTCCATTGACATCTGCCTCCCACGGCCTGATCCAAGCCTCTTGCAGTACCCAGTTCCCTATGGCAGAGGGGGATCCCAGAACACCATGGAAATGGTTCTGATCTCTGCTCCCTTCTAGACTGGGATCACGACATGGAATATCTGGAAACCCTGGCTCATAACCATTTTCAATTCTTGGAAGATGCTGAAGGCAAGTTCAGAGGGTGCCTTTCCTGACAGAATAATCCGTGTCAGTGTGGCAAGAGCTCACTCATGTGCCATTGCCCTTATCATGATCTCTGGGTTGATGGATTCTGGAATTTTTGCCCTGCTCCCTTCTGGAGCCCTGAGTGATCCCACAGCATGGCTGTCAGGGGCAGGAAGGAGCATTTAGCTGTCAATGCTCTTGCCGTGTGCAATGCCAGGGTGTCCTTCCGTGTGCTCTGTGCAGCCACGGAGAAGAGCAGAGAGGGAAGGGGCCGGGCCCAGGGCTGTGTCCCGGGGCTGTGCCTTGGGCGGCTCCTTTGGCAGCCCCAGGGAGCCTGAGAATTTCCTGCAGTGCCACGGGAGCTGTTCTCTCCTGCCTTTCTTTGCAGCTGAATCTTTTCATCAAGGTGATCTGGCTTCCAAAGCCATGTCCGGGACTGAGGCTCTGGGATCGAGGAGTGATCCTCTGGGAGATGCTGAGGGTAAGTCAAGGCTTTTCCTTCTAGGAGAGCTGCCAGCTCAGACCTCAAAGTCAGCCTCTGGGAAAGGGCACTGGTGCCCAAGGTCCCTCCTGCTGCCAAGGGGTGGAAAGGTGCCTGCAGGCCCCAGCTCTGGGGGAAACAGAGAACGTCCTGCCCATGTGCACTGTGCTGCCAGCTCAGCAGTTGGGCACAGCACGGCCTCACGCTCCCCATTGCTCCCACAGATGCAGCCGTCACCACATCACGTGTTCCCGACTCCCAGAAGGGCATTTTAAGCGGTGTCTGTCAGGGAACACGGTGTTTGCTTGAGTTAATGGCCATTGTGGCTGGTGGGGAGCTAGTCATCATTTTGTGCTGTGTTGGAATCTGGTATTGCTGGAAGAGGAAACGGTGAGTGTTTTGTTCATCTGTCCCTCAAACAGCTTCTTTTGAAAGTCTACTGTAGGCAGGAAACATTCCCAGTTGAGAATACTGTGGAGTTGTGGATAGTCAGTGGTTGTCCAAATAACTGCTGACACTTCTGCTGCTGCCCAGTGCTTTCATTGGCCTCTTAATTGCTGGGCCTTGTCCTGGGGAGCCCGCCGGGGCTGCAGCCTCTGCTGGCTCCCACTGAGGCTGCCTGGCCAAGAGCAGCCCCAGGGGCAGCGGGCAGAGGCAAAGCAAGGTGGGCAGGAGAAAGAGCAGGGCCCAGATTGCCCTGGAAAGGCAGAGGCGCTCTGGGGCCCGCTCCTGGCCAGGGACCCCGCCCAGAGCCATCCCTTGCTGGCCAGGGCCTTGAGGGGCAGCTGTGCAGCTGGGCCAAGCTGTGCCAGCAGATGCAGCCATGCTGGGGAGCCCTGCCAGCCCTGGGCCCTGCTGGCCAGGAGGCTCCCTGTGTGCCAGCACCAGCTGGGGCTTCAGACACCTTCTCTCTCCACAGGAGCGCCCCACAAGAGCATTTGGAGGGCAGTGGCTGGAGATCATATCTGGAGAGCTTAAGCAGCTCCTCCAGCAGTAATGAGGGCCTGTGCAACCCTTTCAAGATCTTCACAAAGAGGACCCCAGAGCAGTCTTCGACAAAGGGAAACTTTGTATTCCTGTAGAATCCCACTGCCACTTCCTCCCCTCATAGGTATCCCCAAACTGCCTTCACTCCCTTCTTTGATTTCACTCTGTCCTGTCCCAGCCCATTCCCTAGTTCTTCTAGAGACCCCAGGACCAAGCCAGCATCCTCCAGCCTCAGCTGAGACCAACATGGCCCTTCCCTCTGCACCTGTGCCCTCTGGTCCTGCCCTCTAAATGACACTGAGGGTGACCTCCCCACACCCCACCCAGCGTAGACGACGGCCTCTTCTTCTGTTCCAATAAAGACATGGAGTTGCTACCCCCAGTGTCCGTGTGCCGCCCCCAGGAAATCCTAGAGGACCCCGGCACTGGCTGAGCTCCATGCCCGGGAGCAGCCCACGGTGTGGGCAGGCAGGAGCCAGGCAGGGGCTGCTGTGACCAGCGGCGGGGCCCCGAGGGGCTGGGGGAGCCTGTGCTGAGCGTGCCTGAGCTGAGGGCACATTTCCTTCAGTGCCATCACCTGGGCATGGAGCTCCTGCAGTGGCACGGCCCAGAAAAGAGGGAAGGCATCAAGGGCATCTCCAGAGGCACAGCCTGACCAGCAATGGCGGCAGGCAAAACAAAGCTCCTCCTTCTTAATTAACACACACTCGATCGGACCGAACTGATGGGCCATCAGCAATCCAGGGTGCTGCACAGGGTCTGCTCCTCTGGGCCAGGGGCAGGACGGAAGGGATGAGGAAGAGCCACGGGGCCCGACAGGGCTAATGAACAGCGCCGGAGGCACAATAGCCCAGCTGCAACTACATTTGATTTCCAGGTCAAAACACTCGGCATAGCTGGGCTGGGCTGGGCTGGCGTTCCCCGTAAGGCGCCTGGGGGCTTTGGAGTCCCCCATGAGGTGCACGGGGGCTGGGGTCCCTTGTGAGACACACAGGGGTATTTTAGTTCCCTCTGAGGTATGGAGGGCACTGGGGGTCCCCTGTAAGGCATGCAAGGGATTTGGAATCCTGTGTGAGGCATGCAGGCGGTTTGGGATCTCTCCCAAGCTGTGCAGGGTGCTGGGGTCTCTCCTGAGGCACATGAGGGGGGCTTGGGGCTCTCATTTCACATGTGGAGAGGGCTGTGGACTCCCATAAGCGCGCCGGTGCTTTGGTCCCTCCCGCTGCTCGCAGCGGGGACTGGAGTCTTTTCTGAGGCCCGCAGGGGACGGGGTCCCTCCCCGGGCTCTCTCCGGGTCCCTGAGGGGCCCGGCGGGCTCGGCGCTGCCGCCGTGCCGGCCCGGTGAGGGCCCAAGGCGACGCTGCCCCGCCGGGCCCCGCTGCACGGGCACGGCACGGGCGGTGCTGAGCGCCGGGCAGGCGGCCCCCGAGCCCCCGGCCCTGCCTCCATCGGAGCACGGACAGCCTCGCAGGCAGCGCCCGGGAATGGCAGAGGAGCCGTGGGGAGCCGCGCTCTGCGCCGCGCTCTCCCCACAGAACGAGGCTCCCAGGGAGCACCCGCCTCCTGCGCGGCCTTGGCAACGCCCAGCGGGATTCGGGGAACTCAACTTGCCAGGGAGAAAAACAATTCAGAGGACACTTGTTCAGGCCTTTTAAAAGGTTCATTGAGAAACATCTTAAAATCCCAGGCTAAATCGTGTGGTTTAATGTGTGTTCTCCTTGAAGACGCTTTGATTGTAACTCCCAGTGGTGCCGGGCCGTGTCCCAGCCAGCACCCACACCCAGGAGCTCCCATGTCTGCAGCACGGCTGAATTTGGGACTTGACATTGCTATTGCAGGTAGAACCATGAAATGTCTCATTTGTCCAATGTCATATAACTCAATTCTTGTGAAGAAAAACAGACAGGCAGGATATAGCTGCCTGGCAGGACATGCTCTCCTTACTGGGAGGGCACCTCTTCAGATCCATTCCCACAAAATCTTGCCCCAACCTTGAGCTCACAATAGGCTCTGAGGTGACAGCAGGCTCAGGTCACAGCAGACTGAAGTCAGAGCAGGCTCTGAGGTCACAGCAGGCTGAGCTGACAGCAGGCTCTGAGGTCACAGAGGCCCCAGAGCCTCGTGGTTACACAGCACCACAAGGACCCAGCAGTCAGTCCCTGACCACAACTGCTGTGGCAGCAGCGGCGGCGGCAGCAGCAGCGGTGCTGAAATTGGGACAGCGGTGCTGACATTGGGACAGCGGTGTCAGGACAGTGGTGTCAGCAAGAGCTGGGAACTGGCACAGGGCAAGGCACCATGGCCCTTGCTCTGCGCCTCTTCCTCCTGCTCCTGCTGGCAGTGGCCCTGCCTGCCAGGGCAGCCCAGGCTGCTCCATGGCCAGCGCGGGGAGCAGGTGAGCCGGGGCCTGGCTCCCCTTTCCCGGGACAGGGCTCCCTTCTCCTTGGGACGCCTTGGGGATGGTTTTCCCCAGGCTTTAAGGGAGGGTTTCTCTGGGAGGGAGAGAGCTCCAATGGGGCGAGGGCTGCCCCAGTTTTGTTTCCAGGGATGCTGCACAGGGGCTGCAATGAGTGTGGAGAGTGAGCAGAGGCAGCCCAGAGCTCCCCAGGCCCCTGGGCAGCTTTGGCCATGTCCATTGACATCTGCCTCCTATGGCCTGACACGACCCCCTTGCAGTGCCCAGTTCCCTAAGGCAGAGGGGCATCCCAGCACACCATGGAAATGCTTCTGATCTCTGCTCCCTTCTAGACTGGGAACGTGATACCGATTATGTGGAAGCCCTGGTGAAGAATGGTTTGCAGTTCTTTCAGGATATTGAAGGCAAGTTCAGAGGGTGCCTTTCCTGACAGAATAATCCGTGTCAGTGTGGCAAGAGCTCACTCATGTGCCATTGCCCTTAACATGCTCTCAGGGTTGAAGGATTCTGGAATTTTTGCCCTGCTCCCTTCTGGAGCCCTGAGTGATCCCACAGCATGGCTGTCAGTGGCAGGAAGGAGCGTTTAGCTGTCAATGCTCTTGCCGTGTGCAATGCCAGGGTGTCCTTCCGTGTGCTCTGTGCAGCCACGGAGAAGAGCAGAGAGGGAAGGGGCCGGGCCCCGGGGTTGTGACCCGAGGCTGTGCCTTGGGCGGCTCCTTTGGCAGCCCCAGGGAGCCTGAGGAACTCCTGCAGTGCCACGGGAGCTCTTCTCTCCTGCCTTTCTTTGCAGCTGAACCTCTTCAGCATGAAGGCAAGCTGGCATCACAACCCACGTTCCTGATGGAGTCTCAGGGAAATGCTGAGGGTAGGTAAAATCCTTTCCCCCTGGCAGAGCTGCCAGCTCAGAGCCCAGAGCTCGGCCAGGGGGGCAGCGCTGCAAGTGCCAGGACAGAGCCGTGCCCATGTGTGCCCTCACTGTGCATGATCCTCTCACTGCTCCTGTGGCTCAGTGCTGCCCATGCAGATCAGCAGAGGTGACAGAAGCTTCTGTGGCTGTTCCGTTGCAGGTGTGTCTGCAGGGAAGACTTCTGCAGCTCCTTTGGTGGATGCTGCACACAAGCCCAGCTCCCGTCGCAGGGGTGAGTTGTGTGTCCCTGCTGACCCCACAGGCTGAGCCCCGGGTCTGTGGGATCTGTTCCTGGAAAATGCAAATACTTTGCCCTAAGGTCCTCCAACAGGGAAGTACAAAGCTACAAGACCCAAGAGACCCCAGGAGTCACCTGAAGTCATGAGGCAAACGTTGAAGAAAATGCTGCAGGGAGGACCAGGTGGGTGCATGTCCCTGAGCCTTCCCCTGACACTCAGCACCCACGGCCTTTCTCTGCACATCTGGACACACCTTGCCTGGCACAGCGGGAAGGGATCCATGGCAGCCTCGCTGCCCCACTGCTGCTTTCACACCCTGCAGGGCTGTTTCCCAGCCTGGCCTGGCTGCAGCTTCTCCCCAGCTCAGCAGGAAGGCATTGGGCATCAGCTGACAGGGAGCCCAATCTGCACCATGGGCCATGCACACCCTGAGATCCCTGCAATTTCCAGGGCCCCAGGAAGATAGGAAGGGTGGCTGTTTCAATGAGGGATAGCCGTTGGTCTGCCTGAAGATCTTGGGAATCTTCCTGATCCTCATCAGTGTCTTTGACAAGCATTGCCTCCTGAAGATGCCCCCTGACCAATGGGGAGCACCTCCATCTGATCTGGCTGTGCTTTTCCTTTCTCCAGAAGTGGACAGAGAGGATGTGCTGAAGGCAAGGTCTCCCGGAGGAAGCAGTGGCTCCGTTCCGGCCTCTGCTGCAGGAAGGGAGGCGATGCTGGGCACAGACACAGGAGGTAATTGCTCCTCTGGGCCTGAGCCCTGCTGAGGCTTGAGCTGCCACCTCTGCGGCTTGGTAGTGCCTGCCCTCCAGGGATGCTGCCCAGGGGCTGCAAAGAGTGTGGAGAGTGAGCAGAGGCAGCCCAGAGCTCCCCAGGCCCCTGGGCAGCTTTGGCCATGTCCATTGACATCTGCCTCCCACAGTTTGACACGACCCTCTTGCAGTGCCCAGTTCCCTAAGGCAGAAGGGGACCCAGGAATGCCCTGAACAAGGTTCTCATCTCTGCTCCTTTGTAGATGAGGCTCCTGGGGAGGCTTCTCCATTAGTTTGGCTGGATAAAGTTTCAAAGCCCTTGGAGCTTCTCGTAGGTATGTTCTCAGTGTCCCACCAAGCAATAATCATTGACAACCTGGCAGCAACCAGATGACAGAAATTTCTGTGGCTGTTGAGTTACAGGTGTGACTGAAGGGAGGAATTCGGCACCTCCTTTCCTGATTGCTTCAGGCAAGCGCAGCTCCCGTCACAGGGGTGAGTCGTGTGTCCCTGCTGATCCGACAGGCTGAACCCTGGGTTTGTGGGATCCATTCCTGTAAAAATGGAACTATTTTCTTTTAAGGTCCTCCAACAGAGAAGTACAAACATAGACAAGAGAAGGAATTGCTTGGGTCAGACAACAACCTGAAACAAATTGTGGAAATGCTGCAGAGAGGACCAGGTGGGTGCATGTCCCTGAGCCTTCCCCTGACACTCAGCACCCAGGGCCTTTCTCTGCACATCTGGACACGCCGTGCCCGACACAGCGAGAAGGGATCCATGGCAGCCTCGCTGCCCCACTGCTGCTTTCACACCCTGCAGGGCTGTTTCCCAGCCTGGCCTGGCTGCAGCTTCTCCCCAGCTCAGCAGGAAGGCATTGGGCATCAGCTGACAGGGAACCCAAACTGCACCACAGGCCACAGCACACCCTGAGAGCCCTGCAATTTCCAGGGCTCCAGGCAGATCACAAAGGGAAGAGAGAGTGTCCTGGCCCAGCCCCAATACCTGGGCATTTTCCTTATCCATGTCTATGCCAAATATTGCCTCCTGAAGATGCCAGCACCCAAATCGAGAACAGTTATATCTGATCCAGCTCTCTCCCTTCCTTTCTCAAGTGATGGACCTAGAGCTTCTGTGGAAGGTGGCTTTTCCCACAAGAAGCAGTCAATCATTGACATCCTCTGCTTCAAGAAGGAATGCAATGCCAGACATAGACACGGACAGAGACAGAGGCAGAGACAGAGAAAGAGACACAGACACAGACACAGTTACTGGAGGTAATTGCTGGGCCAGGCTCAGCCCTCTCTGGGGCTGTGTGGCAGCAGCTCTTCCCCCAGCACCCACCCTTGCATGGCCCGGCAGCAGCCAAAGCTGGAGGCTCCTGGGCTTGGAGGCCTCTGGAGCTCGTTGACAGCCCCTGGGAAAGGGCACTGGTGCCCCAATGTCCCTCCCGCTGCAGCTGCTCCCAGAGCTGGCCCTGAGTGCCCAGAGGCCCAAGGCACAGGAGCAGCCCCAAGTGGGAGCCCTGCCCTGAGCCCAGGGCCAGAGCCAGCCCTGGCACACAGTGGAAATGGATCCCATCTTGGTTTGTTTCTAGACGGGGTTGCTGGGGAGGCTTCTCCAGTAGTCTGGAGGTATGAAGTTTTGAAGCCCTCCAGGCCTCCTGCAGGTATGTTCTCACTGTCCCACCAAGGAATAATCATTGTCAACCTGTCAGGAACCAGCTGACAGAATCTCCTCTGGCTCTTCAGTTACAGGTGTGTCTGCAGAGAGGACTTCTCCAGCCCCAAGGCTGTATGCTACGCACAAGCCCACCTCCCACGGCAGTGGTGAGTAGTGTGCCGCACAGGCTGAGCCCTGCTTCTGTGCAATCCATTCCTCAGAAATGGAACTACTTTTTGTTAAGGTCCTACAACAGGAAAGACCGAACACAGAGCAGACAAGAAATGCCTGGGGCCATTTGAAGTCATGTGGCAAATGCTGAAGGAAATGCTGCAGGGAGGACCAGGTGGGTGCATGTCCCTGAGCCTTCCCCGGACACTCAGCACCCGGGGCCTTTCTCTGCACATCTGGACCCGCCGTGCCCGGCACAGCGGGAAGGGATCCATGGCAGCCTCGCTGCCCCACTGCTGCTTTCACACCCTGCAGGGCTGTTTCCCAGCCTGGCTTGGCTGCAGCTTCTCCCCAGCTCAGCAGGAAGGCATTGGGCATCAGCTGACAGGGAGCCCAATCTGCACCATGGGCCATGCACACCCTGAGATCCCTGCAATTTCCCGGGCCCTGGATAGATCAGAAAGGGCAGCTCTTTGGAGAAGTGAGGCCCAGCCCCAAGAACCTCGGCCTTTCCTGATCCTTATCAGTGTCTTTGACAAGCATTGCCTCCTGAAGATGCCCCCTGTCCAATGGGGAGCACCTCCATCTGATCTGGCTGTGCTTTTCCTTTCTCCAGAAGTGGACAGAGAGGATGTGCTGAAGGCAAGGTCTCCCGGAGGAAGCAGTGGCTCCGTTCCAGCCTCTGCTGCAGGAAGGGAGGAGAACGGAGACACAGAGAGAGAGACAGACACAGGCACAGACAGGGACACAGATACAGAGATGGACATGGACATGGACACAGGCATGAAAGCAGACCCAGACATAGTTACAGAAGGTAATTGCTGTGCCAGGCTCAGCCTTCTCTGGGGCTGTGTGGCAGCAGCTCTTCCCCCAGCACCCACCCTTGCATGGCCCAGCAGCAGCCAAAGCTGGAGGCTCCTGGGCCTGGAGGCCTCTGGAGCTTGTTGGCAGCCCCTGGGAAAGGGCACTGGTGCCCAAGGTCCCTCCTGCTGCCAAGGGGTGGCAAGGTGCCTGCAGGCCCCAGCTCTGGGGGAAACAGAGAACGTCCTGCCCGTGTGCACCGTGCTGCCAGCTCAGCAGTTGGGCACAGCACGGGCTCACACTCCCCATTGCTCCCACAGATGCAGCCGTCACCACAACACATTTTCCCGACTCCCAGAAGGGCATTTTAAGCGGTGTCTGTCAGGGAACACGGTGTTTGCTTGAGTTAATGGCCATTGTGGCTGGTGGGGAGCTAGTCATCATGTTGTGCTGTGTTGGAATCTGGTATTGCTGGAAGAGGAAACGGTGAGTGTTTTGTTCATCTGTCCCTCAAACAGCTTCTTTTGAAAGTCTACTGTAGGCAGGAAACATTCCCAGTTGAGAATGCTGTGGAGTTGTGGATAGTCAGTGGTTGTCCAAATAACTGCTGACACTTCTGCTGCTGCCCAGTGCTTTCATTGGCCTCTTAATTGCTGGGCCTTGTCCTGGGGAGCCCGCCGGGGCTGCAGCCTCTGCTGGCTCCCACTGAGGCTGCCTGGCCAAGAGCAGCCCCAGGGGCAGTGGGCAGAGGGAAAGCAAGGTGGGCAGGAGAAAGAGCAGGGCCCAGATTGCCCTGGAAAGGCAGAGGCGCTCTGGGGCCCGCTCCTGGCCAGGGGCCCCGCCCAGAGCCATCCCCTGCTGGCCGGGGCCTTGAGGGGCAGCTGTGCAGCTGGGCCAAGCTGTGCCAGCAGCTGCAGCCGTGCTGGGGAGCCCTGCCAGCCCTGGGCCCTGCTGTGCAGGTGGGTCCCTGTGTGCCAGCACCAGCTGAGCCTTCAGACACCTCCTCTCTCCACAGGAGCGCCCCACAAGAGCATTTGGAGGGCAGTGGCTGGAGATCATATCTGGAGAGCTTAAGCAGCTCCTCCAGCAGTAATGAGGGCCTGTGCAACCCTTTCAAGATCTTCACAAGGAGGACCCCAGAGTAGTCATCGAGAAAGAGAAACTTGTTATTCCTGTAGGATCCCACTGCCACTTCCTCCCCTCATAGGTATCCCCAAACTGCCTTCACTCCCTTCTTTGATTTCACTCTGTCCTGTCCCAGCCCATTCCCTAGTTCTTCTAGAGACCCCAGGACCAAGCCAGCATCCTCCAGCCTCAGCTGAGACCAACATGGCCCTTCCCTCTGCACCTGTGCCCTCTGGTCCTGCCCTCTAAATGACACTGAGGGTGACCTCCCCACACCCCACCCAGCGTAGACGACGGCCTCTTCTTCTGTTCCAATAAAGACATGGATTTGTTACCCCAGTGTCCATGTGCCGCCCCCAGCAAATCCTAGAGGACCCCGGCACTGGCTGAGCTCCATGCCTGGGAGCAGCCCACGGTGTGGGCAGGCAGGAGCCAGGCAGGGGCTGCTGTGACCAGCGGCGGGGCCCCGAGGGGCTGGGGGAGCCTGTGCTGAGTGTCCCTGAGCTGAGGGCACATTTCCTTCAGTGGCATCACCTGGGCATGGAGCTCCTGCAGTGGCACAGCCCAGAAAAGAGGGAAGGCATCAAGGGCATCTCCAGAGGCACAGCCTGACCAGCAATGGCGGCAGGCAAAACAAAGCTCCTCCTTCTTAATTAACACACACTCGATCGGACCGAACTGATGGGCCATCAGCAATCCAGGGTGCTGCACAGGGTCTGCTCCTCTGGGCCAGGGGCAGGACGGAAAGGATGAGGAAGAGCCACGGGGCCCGACAGGGCTAATGAACAGCGCCGGAGGCTCAATAGCCCAGCTGCAACTACGTTTGATTTCCAGGTCAAAACACTCGGCATAGCTGGGCTGGGCTGGGCTGGCGTTCCCCGTAAGGCGCCTGGGGGCTTTGGAGTCCCCCATGAGGTGCACGGGGGCTGGGGTCCCTTGTGAGACACACAGGGGTATTTTAGTTCCCTCTGAGGCATGGAGGGCACTGGGGGTCCCCTGTAAGGCATGCAAGGGATTTGGAATCCTGTGTGAGGCATGCAGGCGGTTTGGGATCTCTCCCAAGCTGTGCAGGGTGCTGGGGTCTCTCCTGAGGCACATGAGGGGGGCTTGGGGCTCTCATTTCACATGTGGAGAGGGCTGTGGACTCCCATAAGCGCGCCGGTGCTTTGGTCCCTCCCGCTGCTCGCAGCGGGGACTGGAGTCTTTTCTGAGGCCCGCAGGGGACGGGGTCCCTCCCCGGGCTCTCTCCGGGTCCCTGAGGGGCCCGGCGGGCTCGGCGCTGCCGCCGTGCCGGCCCGGTGAGGGCCCAAGGCGACGCTGCCCCGCCGGGCCCCGCTGCACGGGCACGGCACGGGCGGTGCTGAGCGCCGGGCAGGCCGCCCCCGAGCCCCCGGCCCTGCCTCCATCGGAGCACGGACAGCCCCGCAGGCAGCGCCCGGGAATGGCAGAGGAGCCCTGGGGAGCCGCGCTCTGCGCCGCGCTCTCCCCACAGAACGAGGCTCCCAGGGAGCACCCGCCTCCTGCGCGGCCTTGGCAACGCCCAGCGGGATTCGGGGAACTCAACTTGCCAGGGAGAAAAACAATTCAGAGGACACTTGTTCAGGCCTTTTAAAAGGTTCATTGAGAAACATCTTAAAATCCCAGGCTAAATCGTGTGGTTTAATGTGTGTTCTCCTTGAAGACGCTTTGATTGTAACTCCCAGTGGTGCCGGGCCGTGTCCCAGCCAGCACCCACACCCAGGAGCTCCCATGTCTGCAGCACGGCTGGCACCAGGGAAGCGAGCCCACATCCCTCCTCTGCCTGCAGGGCTGTCACCCAACAGCTGTGTTCCAGCAAGAACAGGCATTTTTACATCCTCACGATGATGCGCGCTTGTGGTCCTTGTAGTAGGTCAGAGAGAAAAGACAAATTCGATAGACTAAACTTGGCTGTAGGGGAGGGATGGCTCGGCAGAGGGCCTGGGGACCTGTGGTGGCAGCCAGTGACCGGGCACTGGAAATAGCAGGAACACCCCAGACTATCTCACTCCAGCTGGGAGGGCAGAAAAGCCCAGGGGTTCTTTGTCCCTAAGAGGTACCAGCTCAAGCTGCCACTGTTCCACCAGGATAAAACTGTTTTAAGGGTCCAGTGGTCTGACATTCTGCTATGGAGTACATTCCACATTTCCAATCTTTTGGGCATTTGGCAGCTTTTGATTCTGCTTTGTACCCAAGATAAACAAACTCCTAAAAGCGCACAAATAAGTCCTTTTATTTTCAGCTGATATTTACATTGTTCTATTTGCTCTGCTACCTTGTCGTCACCTTTCCAAAATTCCTGTGCCTATGCAAGCCCAGCCTGGGATGATGCACACATTTTGTTTAGTTCTGTAGTGATTTATCCATCGTGCAGACCACACTCATTTAAATGTTGCAAAAACCTGACTCTGGGCTGCAGGATGTGAATCACACTGCCCTGAGTGAGATGGCACAGCAGCAGAGCAGGCACTGAAGGAGGGGGCATTTGGTAGATTATTAGATGTTATTTGTTTTAGCCTGACTGCTACCTCTAACACAGAACTGCCTGTCGTGTCACCTTGCCTCTTTGCAAAGCTGGATTTGTGTTTGTGATTCACATGTGATATTTTTCTTTCAAGTGTGCCTATTTTAGGACAATTCTGCCAAAGAAGCTGTTTTAATTTTAATTTGATGTAAAATCATCCAACAGTTGAGGCATGTACAAATTACCTGTATTTCAAACTGGTCTATTTTTAACTCTAAATGTTAGTCATTTACAGAAACTAATAAAAATATTTCAAAAAGGGATAGATTATTATTTAACTACTTAAATCTGTCAAACTGGATGAACTGCTCATTCTGCAAACTGGCATTCTGATCCAGATCTTAAGGCTGCAATCCAAAACTGTGTTAGGGTGATGACCCAGCTGTTTCTGTTTTATTAGATAAAAATGCCTCTGCAAAGTGTATTACAGCTAGTAAGGTATTGATTAATGTTTATTGTTATATCACGCTTCTTTATGTAAGTATTTGCTGGATGTAAGTATGGACAGAGTCATGTCCTTATGAAGATTTCATGTCATATCCTTATGAAGATTTCATGATGAAGTGTTTTTTCACTTACAAGCAAGAAAAGTTTAGCTAATAAAGTAAAATGTTACTCTTATTCAAAGCACTTCAAATGCCTTAATCAATTTTCTCTTAAAAACAGTTTGAAGCTTTCTCAGCCAAAAAAGTCTAAAATTAGGGCTTGATGACTACTGCTCAACACAGTGCATTTCTCTACTGCAACTCTTCTAGAAAAACTGGTTACATTATTTCAGAGATCTGAAGGAAAATATTGTCAGCTGTCAATAACAGATCTCAACATCTGTCAACCTGTCTATTATTACTGTTGGTCTTACTTCAAAATTTCTGAAAGGAAAAGCAGTTTCACAGGTTCAGTCAACATTTATTTTCTGCAAAATGAAATCAAATATCATTCATGTAAACATATGTAATACATAAATATTAACTCAATCCATTAAACCTTTGGGAATCATGGCACTGAACTTATGGCAATCATGTAACTTGAAAATAATGTTTCTTGCCAATAACAGAGGTTTCTAAATCAATAAACACATCTGAGAACAGGAGAACCCTTCACAATATAAAAGAACAGTACCTGAAACCAAATGCTACAGAGAATGATCACATGGACCTGTTCTTTAAAACTATGTAGACTAAACAACTGCCACTAAAACACCCTCTAAAAAAATAAAATTATTTGTTAATAACTTCTATCACCTAAAGTTAGGTAGATCATGCCAGGTAGCACAAAATACAGTAGCTGGAAAATGCAAAATAATTTGGTAGGCCCATCTAATGCTTCGGCAGAGCTGTGTAGAAATCAAGAAGGATTCTCTGTTCCTTCCTTAATCTTTTTCCTTTTTTCTTCCAGTGCTTGTTTAAATACAGTTTTCAAGGTATTGTAAACATATGGCCCATCCTCAGAATCGAAGTTTGTCTAATAAAAGAGAGAAGTTTCAGTTCAGTTGCTAAAGAGATGCCACACAGCAAAATGCAAAGTAGATGCACAACATTAAAATAAAAAAAGCTTTGAGATTTATCAAAGAAAATATGCATTTTTGATGGAGTGTTTAATGGTAAGTGTTTTCAGTTTTATGCTGACTTGACATTAAAATAAAGCAGAAGAAGGAGAAATGTGGAGATTGTTTTAACAGGCAGATTTACAAGAGATGAGGAAGTAGCACAGTGAACATTCTGTTCAAGCTCACATTTCATTGGCTCAATCTGAGAAGAAATGTCAGCAACAGCTTCACCTGTCACTGTCACTGAATGAACCCAAAGCAGAAATTAGTTATTCACATCCTGTGGTACAGGCCTGGAAATGAGCTGACTTGCAGTGTAATTTCAGAAAATGTTTTAATCTGATGGAAAAACTTCACATGGTACAGAATCTACCAAAGCCTTTGGTCAGTTACTCCCAGTGATTAGTCAGTGTCACCCTTTAAAATGATCTTGCCACTAATTTGAAGATGTCCGTGAACTGGTAATGGTCCAGAAAGATAAAAATGAGACTCCAGGATGAAGGCTGTAGTGGCAGAATTTAATTTTGTTGAGAATATTTCCAACCCTTTATATATGTGATTGTTAGAAAATTTAAACTCTGAAATAAATAAGCTTCACAATGAAGTGTGAAGGAATTACTGTAGGCTTTCTCAGAGAGGCCTCCCTCTGTTGACTGCTTCGCCCTTCACAATCTAAACCAAATAAATACAATATCATGGACAGTTATTTGGGATTACTTGCCTTGGTGAAAGCTTTAATAGCACGAGCAAGTAAGGCCTCCTCCACATCAGCTGGCAGCACCTGCAGGTTCACCACACAGTGTAAAATACAAAGGATGGTCTGACACTGCTCCTGGTGGGGAAAAGGAACAGCAGCTCATTAGAAGAAATATTTCCATGAAAAGCAGTTTAGCAGTCAGATTTTGTTAACACCACGTTGTGCCTTCCTGTGCTGAAACCTTCATGTGCAGGAGTTGGTGGGGACTTCCCACCAGCCTAAAGAGCCTCCGCATAATTATTTCAGTCACATGGGAAAACTCTTTTCCTGAGTGCCACAAACTACTTTGGGAATTCCTCGGAATTTCTGGGAATTTCCAGATCCCCTCCACAAACAGTAGCCTTGAGGTTGATTTTTTTCAGCCCAAAATGCTGTGCATGTTCAGGGCTCTTTTCCCCATCTTGCACCTCTCTCTGTCCTTCCAAGTCTCTGTCACCACTGGAAGCTGGCAGAGGGACACCTGCGCAGTGCTTGCAAGGAGGAAGGAAGGGAGGAACAGATCTCTGTGGCTGCTCCTTCCCATCCCTTTTCCAGTTTAATGAAGGGGCTGGAGCATCTGTCACACCAGAAGCCTGCTCTAGGGAACTCTGTTTTGAGCAAGACACTTGGACTAGAAGATATCCTGAGATATCCAGACAATTCACACAATTGGATGCAGAATGAATTCTCATTCTGATTTGGAAAAAGGTTGAAGTGGCTTTTTTAAAGTGCAATTCCCTTGCCTAAGGTTAAAGAATGAATTGTCATATCCAATATGTACCTTTCTCAGCAAGTAGAGGGCATCCTGGGATTCTGTGCAGTTTTTTGCCAGCATGTCAATATCATCTTTGGATATAATAGGTTCTTTCAGCTGCTCTATCCATGACCACATCAAGCTGCAGAGGATGAAAGGATCTCTCTCAGTGCAGATTTTGTCCCAAGCTCCATCTCGAGAATTCAGTTCTTTCTTAAAACGAAACAAAACAAAACTGAAAATGCATCATCTATTTACCTTTGCCAACGTTTTCTTTGTTTGTAGCAGTGTTTGGCTGTTCATGTTCCAACAAAAAAAGACTTAAGAGTTATCAAAAAAATCGGTATTTTTTTTCCAGAGTATCAACATTAATCAACAGTAATACAAGCGGTTCTTTAAAACAGAGGGATGACAGCAGCAGTGCAGCTGAGAACCTCCCAGTACTCCACTGGAATACATAAACCAGCTTTGCATTCTAACTCCAAAGCAGATGTTGATAAGAGGATTTGGGTTTGACAATAAGCAATTAAGTTTCTACTAAATTCTTTTTCTTTTACTCACCAATCCTCTGATTAGTTCTGAGAAAGCACTGATGAAAACCAACTCGAATCCTTAAAACCTGTACTATTTCTGTGCCACCAGCAGCCCCATTACAAGCAGAGATAATGGCATCCATGGCCCCCAGCTAGGAAACTGAACATAAGCAGAACCTCCACCGTCCTGCTAGAGACCAGAATGTGTAGGTGCATTTTGCCAGCCTGTGAGAGAACTGACCCCTCATAAAAAATGCTGTCCCAATGTGCTATTTCAAAGCTCCACATGGCATTTTTGCCATTCCAGGAATTCACTGAGGTGAAATATGCAGAGCCCATAGCATGGAATTGAGTTAAAAAATACCTGCCACATTTCTACTTTCTGCTTCACTTCATCCTCTCCCAGAAATTCATTTATATCTGCAAGTGCTTTGGCTGCCAAAACTCTTCGGGCTTCCAGACTTAATTCTGACTGCAGAACAATGTGTGGAATTGTCTCTGAAACCTCTCTGCTGGCCTGGCTTTCATATCCAATGGAAAAGCTCACTTTGGAAGAGGAAGAAGAGGAGTCAGAGTCCTCAGAGAGGTAGACCCTCCTGCCATATATATTGGTCTTGTACTTCCTACGGGCAGTCTCATTGGCAAAGCTGTGCCTCGGCCCCCCAGGTTCCTTGGGACTGTGGATGGATGCAAGGCCTGAAGAAAAGGTCCTGCTGCGTTGTACTTCTTTGGCAGAGTTCCTTCTGTGATAGGAGCCATCCCTTTGTCCATCCAAACTGAACCTCCCCTGACTCCAGAACGTGCACATGTTACGCACCAATGCTTCTTTGTTCAACTCCAGCTGTGGTTTTGCCTCACCTGTGGCAGAACTTTCCTCCCCACTGTTCTGCTTGGATTTGTTGTTCACTAAAATCTGAGCAGGCACTGTCCAGGCAGTGTCATCCTGTTCCAAAAGAAACTCAGTTCTCCTTAGGTCTGACTCACTGTAGCTCAGCCGCCTTCTCAGATGAGTAAGAGGCTGAAGGCATTCGACATTCCTTCTCCTACAGAAAGAGTCACACTCATGTCCCAGGGAGCAGTGTGAGTCCTGGGTGTCCAGAGCAGAGGAGTGCGCGTGGGACGAGTCGGACGCGTCGCTGTCGTGCCTGGCCAGCTCCAACTCCCGCTCCAGCTCCGTGGGTGCCAGCTGGGACACAGTCTCCTCAATCTCAGCTGACAGGTCTGGGATGTCCAGCAGCTCCGCCTCCACCACCTGCCTGTTCTCAGCCAGGTCCAGCAGCAGCTTGCAGACCAGGTGGACGAGCTTTGGCACATGTTTGAGGTGCCTGCTCTCATAGCCATGCAGGAGGTGCCTCTGGCGGGTCAGGTACTGGGACAGGGTGACGGCGTGTGCCCGCGGCTCGCAGCACGCAAACACGTTCCGCAGGGGCACCAGGAACTGCGAGAACTCCCTGACACACAGCAGCTGCCCCCGCGTCTGGATGGAGTTGGGCCTTTTGGCTCTCACAAACAGAATCGCTTGGTCAGCACTCATTCTGGTGGCAAAAACCAAGTAGCAAGCTATCAGAACACCTGGAAAATACAAAGACAGGATTAGTCAAGGAGCTGTCTGACTAAAACAAATTCTCAGTGGGAATATGGCATAGAAATTAATAGAGGTGAAGACACGGTGTCCTCCATTACGTGATGCTGGTATTTTAATGTAATTGCCTGTGAAGAAGCACAAGCCAGTGAAGGCCTGCCCATTGCACTGCAGTGGGAGCTCCCCACAGCCTCTCCAGGAGTTCCACCATTCACAGACATGGCAGCAATGGGGGCTTCTGTGGGAAGAGCACAACCAAAAAGGGCTTGAAAGAAGCAAATGAAACTTTAAGTGCTCCACCAAATCTACCTGACCCACCAGTGAGTGGCAGGTTATTGTGAATGTGTTATAAACACTGGACAATGAAAGTGTACCAGGGGAATTTTTCCTCTCCAAAAGCAGCTGTCACATTTTAATGTGATGGAACAATTACACAGATTAAAAATGTCTCTAACCTTACAGGTCTTTGGTTTTAATATACTAGAACTGATCTTCTCTAGCAATCGAGGTCATTTGCACAAAGTAGTTTAGCACTTCTAGCCATTTTATAGAGGTCCATCTTGCAATTATAGAGAATTATTAATTCTATTAATAACCCAGTTATGACTGGTTTATAACCAGAGCTGGTTGGAGTTTCTAGAGGAGCCCTGGTGCTGCTCCTGCACAGGGCACATACCTGTCCTCCCCAGTCCTGCGTGGCAGTGAACAGCCACCCTCCCCTCCTGCAGGGCAAAGGACATCACCTTCACCATGTCAAGGATAGTCGTGAGAGATGCCACTCCATAATCCTTCCATCCAAAATTATAAAAATAAACTGAAATAAAAAGACAGACAGTGATTTTCTGCCACACCAAATGGGAAAGGTGTACTACTATTTGCAGAGGAGAGATTACTAATAAGAAATTATAGTACTAAAATTGCATAATGGAGCTTAAAATCTGACTACATCTTGTTTGCAAGAGATTATTTTCCCATTTCAGTGTATGCCTGCTATTGAAACTTAATAGATACACGAAGCTAGGAAAAATTTATCAAACTCAAGTTCAGCTGGAATGTAAAAGGTGCAACAAAACAGTGATTCATGCAAAATTACTCAGCTATATATATAGAAAGAGGGCAAATTTTTTCTTTTCAGAAATAAAAGCACTTCTTCCGTCAGCAGCTGCATCTTACAGAGAGGCACTTTCTCTCTTCTCACCATAACATGAAAATACAAAAACACTGTCAGGAGCAGTGTCCTCACATGAAATAACCTTTATAGGCTACATAAGAAAACATGAGTGGACCAGAATTTGACACACTGTTAATGGCTCAGATATTTGTGAATGCAGAAGAAAAAGGGAACTGTTGTCCTTCTTTTAGAAACACCAGAACACAAACCCTCCACTTCTCTCTCCATAACACACAATCTTCAATAATGTGTTACTTGCTCTTCATTGTATTTGCCAGGTCTCACGTTTTGTGCAATGTTTTCTACACAGCTGCATTTAACTCACAGGAATTCAAGTAAAAATGTCCTTAAATGCCAAAGTCAATAATTAATGAGGAACAGCAGCAGGAGGAACTTACTGCCAGCCTCCATAAAGGCTTCAGGAAGGTAGGTGAAGCCACTCTCCTGCTCCAGGGGGTTCCCACAGCTCGCGTGCTCCCCAGGACGCTGAAGGTTAATTATGGTTTTTATGCCACATCTTAAGGAAGGAATAGATGAGTCAAAGGATTACAGGCAGCCAAAATCTCATTATCCCTTATATTCTGAAACACACATTTATTCTCAGTGGGGCATAAATCTTTACCTGTAGAGCTTTAAAATGAAAGGATCTTTATCAACAATCCAAATCTATGTTGAAAGAGAAAATGGATCAGGAATTACACCAGTAATGCTTACGATAGATAATGACTAAATTTGTTACCTTTCAAACTGCTCAATAATGTTGTACTTTTCAATTAATTCTGTTGAGGGTCGAGCCATTGCCAGGATGTTATCTGTTATCCTGAGAAATTAGGAAAGTAAATAATAATGTTATCATGAGTAATTCCCTAGGTATGAGTCTTCCAAAATAAAAATACCATTATATTAAAGAAAGAGAGAAATACCTTGGTGATTAATTAGAAATTACTTTTAAAAAATCTACTATGCCATAGCATTAGTGATAAATCTTGTTAAACTGATACAGATAGAACATTATCAAAAGACAATTACTGGAACTGCTTAAATTCCAGGACATAAGTAAAAATTCCTTTGAATAGAAATCTGGACCCTGTTGGTCCCTTTAAACTTTGTAAATGCTGTTAAAGCATTTGCTGTTTGTTAGAAAAAAAAACAGTAAGAATGTCAAGATACATTTCATGTGACTCTTACTGCACACGAACATCCTTCTGAACACATGCCCACATTATTTAATCTGCAGGAAGTGTTTTTACTTTTCAATTCCATTATTAACATATTTAATTAATTTGCATCCTAATCCTTAGTAGCCCAGAACAGCTATTTTTAATATAATTCATGACAGACAGGTAATTATTCTTTTGGATTTGAACCAAACTCACTGTAAGTCAACAGGAACCTTTCATCATCTTTCCCAAGCTGTGTAGGACAGCCACCACGTCAGGTTCTAATTCCAGATCAAAATGTGGTTACATTTTACACCAAGCAGCTGGTTTTTGAAAGGCCAGCCGTTGTGCAGAGTGGAGCTGCTCACCAGGAGGAGTAGAGGCCCGTGATGGCCTGCTCGTGCTGGGCCCAGCGCGTGGGGTTCTCATACTTGCAGGCGCGGCCGCCACAGGCCACGGAGCACTGCACATGCCCAGGGATGACATGGCGCAGCCGCTCGCCCACCTTCGTGTATTTGGCCGTGGGGCGCCTCGAGCTCCCTGCACAAAGACACAGAGAGACAGTCAGCCACCAGCTCCCTGACAGACACCTCAGCCCATGGCCACCTCAGTGACAGAGCACCTCAGCCCACAGCCACCTCAGTGACACACCATCTCAGCCCCACAGCCAGCTCAGTGACACACACCAGCTCAGCCCCATGGCCACCTCACTGACACCATCACAACGTGTAGGATGTGTTTCAGGCTCCTTGTTCAGGTATGGAGTCTGAGAGGGAAAAATTGTTTGCATTACTTCCAGGTGTTTTTTTTCTGATGAAGTTAGAGGTGGGTGACATCCTTTGCAGCTGAAAAAAAGTCACACTTCTCTTCAACATGAAATCCAAAATAGTTAACCATATCCTCGGTGTATCCGTGAATGTGTGCTTCTATTTTATCTGTTGTTTATAACGAAGCTGTTAGAGTAAAAAGCGTGTATTAACATCTGAATAAGGAATCAGTGAGCAAAATATAAAATACAAAATACAGGAAGAAAATTAAACCCCACTATTTTATCCACACATAAAAAAATACATTTAACAGAACAAAAGTATAGTAATACCGAGAAAATACACAGAACTGCCAACAGCCTCAACGAAAAGTACTTTACTTTTTTTCTCAGGAAAAGTTGCATCCAGCTCCTCGGGGCTGAGCGACGACAGAGCCACCATGACCCGCTGCGTGGACGAGGAGAGCAGCTCCACCACGGAGCTGCGGCGGCGCTGGCTGAGGCGGAGAAGGGGATCGGAGGAGGAATGCCTCCGCCCCTGGAAGAAATGGCTAAAGATGCTGACGGCCGAGCGCCGGCGGGGGGAAGGCTGCATGGCTGCGCGGCCCCGGCTCCGCTCTGAGCGCAGGGGAAGTTGCTCCGCGCTGAAGTTGCGGGAGCGGAGCGGAGCATCCCCGAGCGCGCTCGGCAGCTGGTCCCTGGGCTGAGCTGTCGCCATGGAAACGGGAGATGCAGGCGCTGCTGCCAGCCAGCCCCGGGCTGCTCCTTTCCACAGGGATTGCGTCTGCTCGGGACAAACTGTTCCACCGCTTGATGGAAATAGTTGCATGGCAAATAGGTAATTTTCAAAACGCGCCGGGAACAACCGAAATGTTTGTCATAAACAATGGGAGTATTTAGTTCCCACTCAATAACAGGCATTCAGAACTCGCTAAGACACAAAATACTCCATTCAACAGAACAATCAAAATGTAGCTGGAGGCTCTGCCTCCTGAGAGATCTGTAAGGAGGCACATTATACTCCCCCACCTCTTGGTTCTTCATTCCACAGCCACCTCTCCTCCTCCACTTCGCTGCTCCAAAATGCATCATTAGCTGTGTAATGATTGGGATTAGTGTGTTCCTGCTGAAATGCTTCAGTACATGAAGAATTGTAGACTGTTTGCCTGGACCATTCACATCTTCTAACAAAACACAATTTGTTATCTCAAACAAAAGGCTGGATTTATTTTTCAGGGCTCAGCTTTTTTATGAAGCAAAGCTGTTAACCCTGCAGCCTGGGAGAAAGTAGATCATGAGGAGGAGAAGGTGTGTCAGCTGAGTGCTTCAGGCTTCTGAAGGTAGGTATGAGGTGGCAAATTGCCTCCCACTTTGTTTCCAGCGTGCTGAGCAGGAGGATGAGGTGGCCGGAAAGATTGCAGCACTTGGAAAAGCAACTGTTTGAAGAATGGATTACAGTGATGTAAAAAGCCCCTGTCATCCCAGTGTCCGTGCATCAGACTGCACTGAAAGGGAAAATCAAGAAAATCCACTTTATCCTGGTCAATAAACAAATTAATCCCAATGCATTTTCCTAAAATACATCTGTGTTTCTTCTTGTACCGCAAAACCGGTAACTTGTACAGAGGAATTTGCATAAGAGGAAGTTCCCTTCTGGGACAAATTCACCAGGCAAAAATCTGATTCTTCCAGGCCCTTACCAGGAACTGAGGGCCTGAACTCTGACTGCTGCTCCCCAGCTCTTACAAAGACGTGGCAGTGTTTGCTGTGGGTACCAGGACTGAAACATCAGCAGTGACATTGTATGAGGAAAGGAAAATGTTCAAACCCTTGGCTGTTCATTCATCAGTGGAGCTGATATCAACAGGTGAGGAAACATGTAAATATGCTTTTATTTTGGGGGTTGGGTGGAGGAGAAAGGGGATGAAAAAGGCTATTTCAAGTGCTACTTGTATCCAAGAAATGTGAAAAATATTTTCTAATTAACTACATTCCTTTCTTGTATTAATTATTTTTCTCTTTCTCTTCCCAGAAACTTCTCAGTATATATCAAAAGTGGAGACAGAAGTGAGGAACATAAAATGCTGCACATCATTATTTTCTTACTGAATCTAGCAAGTTTGCAAACAAATTCTCATCCAAAACGGTAAGAAAGAATTGCATCCTGTAAAAGTTTAAATAATTAGTAAGGGGAGTTTTGTTGAAGGTAGGTTTGTATTTTCAGAGAGCTAGGCAGTTTCTCATAACAAAAATGGCATCATTTCTTCCATTAAGAGATCTGACAAAATGAAAATTACAGAAAAGATCAATATTATCACCATGATATGTTGATGAAATAATGCAGTTGATTTTGTTAGTGACATTTTAAGTTTAAAAGCATGGATAATATTTTAGGGTTTCTTTTCCAGAATTGTTCTAAGCATTTATTATGAATGGCAGATTAGAGACAAATTCTTACCTGAACTCATATTTGCCAGATACACACTGCTCTCTATCAGCGAGGAGTATGGTTGCTCATTTTGCAGCAAAACTCCTGCAGCCATTGCAGTACCTGTTGAAACAATAAAATATTCACTGAAAACCTACAACAGAAGCTCAAAAACTGCAGACTAAAGCCACACTAAAGTGCTCCTGGTTATGGAGTGGTTGAAGATTTGGGCAGTCAGGGATGGGCTGGTACTTGATAGACACATTGTCTACAATCCACTCGCTGCTCTTCCCTGCACTCCTGGGCTTTGGATTCAGATCTCTGATGATTCTCCTCCAAGACAACTGAACCCAGGACTTTGTCCAGGCAGATTTTTTTTTCTCTACTGTTATTCCTAATACAAGGTAGGTCCTGCTCTGAAGACCTTCCATCTGACAGAAAGATAAAGCAAGCTGTAAATATGAACACAGTAATCAGTCACTGTGATGTTTAAATAAATCCTCTGCATGGCTCTTGAGTGGAAATTCTTACTCAGTGTAAGATCACTTTTCTGTTTCTCTTATCTCTATAGGAAAATAGCTGCAAGCATAACAAAAAACCCCCATCTTTTAATACCAAACTAAGCACATCTCTGCTGCATCATTAACTGCAGAATCTTTGCTAAATAGAAAAACCTTGGGTTCCCCAAGTCTGCAAAACCAGTATTAGGATTCATCAACATAAATAGGGTTTTTTGAAAGACAGATTTGCTAAATATATATATATAGAGAGAGAGAGAGAAAGAGGAGTCCTGTGGGGATTAGGAGATACAACAGACCTGTGTGGTGCTAACTGCATAATTATTTTTGTAGTAAATATTGAAATAAAATTCATTCATTCTGATATTATATTATCTACCACATACTTGAATAAATTATTCTTCCAACAGTGCTAATGGCCTTTATTCCACAAAGTCACCCAGTGCAACTCTGTTCTTTTGAAGATGCTGAATGGTGGGAACAGATCACAGATCCACATTAAGAACCTGTTCACAGAGCTGCATCAGCCCTCTCAAAGGGATGAGAATATGAGAATTACATTTGTCAGTGAAAGACAAAAAGCCTTCTGAAACTTCAGAGATGCTCAGAAATGCATTTCTAATGTAAGTACATCAAGAAGAATATGAATTAAAAAACACTCTTAATAAAGATTAAAAGAGCATCTGGAGCAGTTTCTACTCAGCTACTTGATCATCTGACTCTGTGTCCTGAGAAGTCAATCCTTTAATAAAGTACCTTCATGTAATTGCATTCTATTCACAGAAGCTCCAGAGCATCTATTTTCCTTTTAATGGATTTTGAAATCAGTGATGGCCTCCATTATCAGAGGAAACTTTGACCCTAAAGAAAGAACTTCATTTTATCCCCAGAATTTCTTTTTTTGAGTTAATAATGCTGAATTAACAATAATTCTTGTTTTCTATTTCTCAGAAAGTTGTCTTAAAAATTTTTAATAGCTTGTCCAGATAACATTTGAAAAAGATATCTCATCATATTGGCAGCAGAATCACCAATAATATGACTATTTGGTTCTCCTATTTCCTTGTACTCAAGTGATTAAAAAAAAGAGATGAAATAGCAGGGATATTTCTATAATCTAAATTTTTTTTTTTTTTTTTTTTTTTTTTTTTTTTTTTTTTTTTTTTTAATCCAGGAATCAGGCTGATAAGAACTCTTAACTGGAAAGGGATAAGATGGAGGTTAATGCAGAAGAGAATATACCTAGAGTATGACAAAATACTACTAGCAAGACTCTTCTAATGCAGAGGTGAGCTCTGTTTCTTTGTTGTCTGATTTTATTTCATTTATATACCAAATCTACAATTCCTATGCTGTCCAACTGACTTGAATGTTTTGTCTGTGCCTTTCAGTTTGCTTAACTTGACTGACAGCTGTTTTACATTGCTCAGCGTGAACAACGGCAGTAATTCCCTTACATTTACTTCTGAAAAGTTAGTAATATTGTGACGAATTACTTTGTTGAGTTCCACTGCACTCTCTCAGACAGATGTAAAGGGGTAATTTGGGTCATCTTCCTACAGAGAGGCATTACGTTCCTGCACCAATAAAAAGGGTGCTAGAAGTAAAAACAGTTTAGTAAAAGCAGCAGCTCTTTCCTGCTTCGCCTCTGTAGCGGATATTCTTGGGTTTTGAAGCCGTTCTTCAGCGTTTTGCGCATCCTCTGAACGCTGGGTAGCCGCGGAGGGCACAGCCCACATCGCTATTCCAGGTCACGGTGCCCGTGCGCTGCCTGGGGATCCGAGTCACGTCTCTCGGGGCACTCACGATATCGCCTTAATCAGCTCTGCTGCCTTATCTCTGCCGTGATTCCTATTGCCATGACAGCAAATCCTGGCTCCTGGGAGAGTGACAGGAGCAGTGCCTGAGGGACAGGAACGGTGTCCCTGCGGAGCAGTCCCGTCCTTGTCCCGGCGTCTTCTGCGGTCCCGTCCCTGTCCCGGTGTCCCTGCGGTGCAGTCCCGTCTCTGTTCCAGCACAGGCAGCGGTGCCGTCCAGCGAGTGGAACAGCCCGGCTCCTGACACCAAACACCGGGAACTGTGCCTATGCTGTCAGCTGGCAGAAGGGAAGGGCAGGACCACAGAGCCCAAGGAATCTCTTGGAATCCTCATGCCAAGCGCTCGGGGTATTTCAGGAGGACCCCTCCAGGCGTAAGTTTGAGTCGTGCTTTGATGTCTGTATGCAGGTTTGAGTTGCCTTCTCTTCCCCCCACTTCCGAGCTGAACAATTTCTACCAGAAGGGATTTTTGTCTCCTGTTGCACTCGATGCCCGTGATGCATTTGGTAACACGACAGCTGCCGGGTCCCTCTCGCTGCTGCACATGCAGGGAGGCCTTTCCTGCAGGGAAGCCGCGTGGGCTCCTCCTGCCGCCGCAGGTGAGGTGGCTCCGGGCATCCCCCTTCTCCTCAGCAGCGAAGCCCCTTGCCCACGGCCATTCCCTCTGCAATAAAGGCTCTCCGTAAGGTCACAGGGGAGCAGCGGAGTGCCACGCAGGCAGCAGGACAGCTGGAACATCGGGGATCCCAAGGAGCAGTTCCGTGCTCCTTCCACGGGGAGCATCCCTCACTGGCTCTCAGAGGCCAGCAAACCAGCAGCGGAGTTTGCAAGAGAACAACACTGCCTTCTCACAAAAACATTCCTGTGTGGCATTACACCATCTGGAAACCAGTGGCTGGGGTGAATTTTTGCTCCAGACCGAAAGGAGAGGAGCAATGTCCATTATTGCAGCAGCCAGGGAACAATTCTACAGCCAAAAAGTGAGGAGACAAGATGTTGGTCTCGCTCTGTCTTGGCAATGAGGATGGTTATTTAATAAATGCAATTGCAACCTCTTACTTCAGAACAGGTTTTCAAACAGAGAGAGGAGCTTGCATTCCCAGATGGAAGGATTCCAGGTAGGGCAGTGTAGCTGCCAGCAGGGACAGTAATCTCATTGTAAGGCTCCCACTGCACCCCTGTGCACCTCTCCACAAATAGAGAGGGCCCAAATCTCTAATTCCTGTGGCTTTGGTAAATAAGGATGCCACAGCAGACCACACACTTTAAAAAAATCACCTGTAGGTATCAACATGAAAAAAATTTGGTAAGTTTTCAATTTTAAAATGTCAATATATGGGAAAAATATTTTAAACAAATATATTCACACAATAGAGGCAATGCTGATGCTTAGGCCTGTCACATGAAATTTGAGGTTAGTCTTACTGTTTTCTTGTCTTCTAAAGTGAATTTTTTCTCTCCCTGTTGCAGTCACATGTAAGTAACTACCCAGCAGCCACATTTGAAAGTAATATAGTCAGCTCACTGCAGGTAGGGGCGAGGGTAGCTTAGTACCTAAGCACTTGGCTAACACTTCTAAAATTTCCTATGGCCTAATTCTGCAAGTACTTGAGAAGCTTTGCTTTTGTGAGCAGTCCCACAGAAGTCAACAGAAAGTCTAAATATAAGATCACACAGGATAGAGTTTCACTGCCAAAATGCAAAATCCTGTAAACTGCAGTAATGGAGACGTTTCAGGCAGATAACTAAAGATAACTTCGATGATTAAGACTAAGTAAAAACAGGATAGTGTAGCAAGGACTGAGTAGATTTAATGAAGAGGTTTAGAGCTACTAAATCATAACCTTATCTCTCAATTCAGGCTTTGAATCTGATGCTTTAAGATTGGCAGATCATGAGAGCTTCTAGCAAAAAATATTCTAAATTGGCTGAGACATGGTTAGTCACTGATACAGGAAGCACTGGTAAATGAAATTGTGTTTTAAATTACCACAGACTATCTAATTTTAACATTGCCAGGAATAACGAAGTGTTTCTAAAGGTTTGTAAAAAATGATGATAACTGGGGCATTTTGCTAAACTTGACTATTATGATTAATGAAACAAGATGCAAAGGTTGTTTTTCTAATGCCCATACCAGTGAAAAAGCTGACTGAGAACAGATAGTTCATGGATGCTTAAACTACAATTTAACCATGGTCTGGAAGGCAGTTTTAGTTAGCACTGAGCACACACCTTTCAGTAGGCACGCTCCCAAGGTGCTTTAAAAAGCTCAATTATTTGAAATTTGAAATGTTTACTACCTGTAAGCAAACTCCAAAATACTGGAAAAGCAAATGAACACAGATAAAGGACAGAGAGAAGACTAGGTAAAAAATGTAAATGAATTTTCAAGTAATTTCGTTATACTCTATTTACACAGCAGAATGATAGTACAGCTGCCGTGAAACTCCACTGGAACCACAACCAGAAAGGATTTGTTATTTCTGCATGTCTTTTACCCTCTTTGGGAGAAAAATATTCCCCACCTGTCTTAGTAAAAGGTGAATGTCATTTAATCGTCAAGTTTGATATTTACAAAGGATGCTTTCGTGTACAAAAGAGACAAGAGAATATAATTCATTAGAAGGTTATGTAGGTGCTGGTTTGGTGATTCAGTGTTTGGTATTCATAGATTTTTTGACATACATAGCATGAAACTGCAAGCTAAACTGATGAACAAGTCTCTCAGTTGACTTGAATCATGTTATTTAAATCACCTCTTTCTGTGGCAGTGCTAACCTAAGAGTTAACAGAAGGTATTTGAAACTACCTTGAACAGGCTGGCAGGCAGTAATAATGAGAGACTCATCAAGGAGATGGCATAAAGTGAATCCATTAACTCTTCTACAAACACAAATGGTGTCTCTGAGACCCTTGATCATGAACATCATGTCTACCCAGAGACTCTCAGTCTCATCAGACCGAAGAATGAAATACTGTCAGTAATTGTCAGAATTCTGACAGCACTCTGAAGTGCAAGTTCAAAAATTATCTCTGTGAGTTAGAGAAATTCTTTTAAAATCTAATACAGTCAAAACCATAATAAATTAACATGACTTTTAATAGTTTTAGTAATTTCAGTGTAACACCTTACCTGTTACCCTGCAAAAAGAATGAGTGAGTGCTGATCCCTTCATTGCTGCAGTATCAGCCCCAAGAAACACGCTGCAGGGGAGTCACGTTTTACAGAGGAGAAGCTGAATGAATTCCCCTGGTGTTTCCTGTGCCTAATCGGATCTGGGACGGTAATCTGGGAGGAGCCAGCAACGATCTTTTCTTAACCTACACTGTGTGGGGAGTGCCTCGGGGACTATGCAGATAATCATCCTCAAACTGCTTTTTAAAGGTCTGCCCGGCCTTTAAAGGGATTGAGGCAAACAGGCCGAAGCAGCCTGATGTTCTAATAGCTGAATCTCCCAGCTCTGCTCTTCCTGTCCACCTCATTTCCTAGCAGCAACAAGTCAATAGGCATTTATTTGTGTGTGTCTCTAGATAGAATCAGAGGTCAGCTAGAATGAAATATATATTGTACAGTGAAATAAATTTGTTCTTTGCATTTTGGCTGTGCCTGGAGGGTTGCCCTTGGTTACCTGTCTGGGTCAATCCACACAACACGAACAGCCCCACAGCAACACTCCTTGGTTTCACATTGTTCACTCACTACAGAAGTGGCTCTAGAAATCTGATTCTGTGAATTATGAGTACAGGGACACATGTATTTTCCAAGTTTCAGCACACAAAAATGTGTTAACAAATGGAGCATCTGGCAAAACATTTTGTAGGAGGAACTGGAGGAAGCTGGCATTATTTTAATTGACTAAAGAACAAAGAACAGCTTCAGATAACTAATAAATATTAATTAAATTCTTAATATAAGCATACTCTTTGGTGGAAGTTCTGAATGTTCACATTTGAGAAGCTGTCACTGACAAACTCAAGTTTTATTTCCTTGTGGGTAATACAAAACTATTGGATTCCAGAGGGGAGTTAATCCTTGGAGGGTCTGGATTCCTGGTGCTACAGCCTCTGCCTTGCTGTATCCACTTGTAGGTGTCAGAGCTCTGCTGGCTGCCCTTTTATCTGTTCCTACATTTGTACTCCTCAGTATTGGTGACACTTTGTTCAGCTGAGGAACTAATTTTTGCTAGTGCTCTGCAGAGTTTGGCTAATTCCAGCCATCAGTGCCAAATGTGTTTGTTCAAACAGGTCATGTCACTGTGCTTGAGTCAAGACAAGCCTTTGTGCTGAGGGTGACTTTTTGGGAGAATTAATCAACAGGCTGAAATAATTTGCCATTTCCAAGGAAAGAATACACAGAGTAGGTGGGATGCTAATGACTAAACTAGCAATCTTTATGTCTCTAGGCTTAGCATTTTCCTGTTTCAACAAACTGAAGAATCCCAAGTTCTCTGGAAGATTCTGCTGAACTATGATTGCCATTTAAAGATACTAACAAGCTTTTTAGGCAAGTAGAACAGGATCACTGGGCTTCTGGCAGCTTATTTCTCTTGCACTGCAGGAGCTGCCTCATGGCTACTTCACAGCAGGTAGCAAATCCATCTGTCCCGTGACCTTAGGTACAGGTTTATCAGATTAGGCAGGTAGAAAAGTGTCTAAATTGCCAATCAGAATGTCTGATCACTGCCTGCACTGCACTGCTTTCAGTGGCACATAGACAGAATAAAAACATCACTTTATCCTAAAACAAAGCTGACTAAAACCTAAGATTCATTTTCATTTAATACAAACTGTATGTTTGGATTCCTTGCTGGCTTTGGGCATTTCCAGTTCTCCTTTTGCTTTTTGCTCTTCTCATAGCTTGGATCATAAAAATCATTTAATGTTGCTTTATTTCCAGCCTGTATTGAAACACTGCAGCGGAGGCTTTAGCTTTGTGGAACTTTATAGCTGTATACATGTTATTAAAGACTTTCTGTAAGTTCTGCTTTTAGATATTTTACATATATATAAATATATATTTTTTTATATAGATATAATTTTTTTCTGTCCATTAAGTATAGTGCTGTACCACCACAAATCAATCACAAAAGCAGAGTCAAAGCCTTTGGCAGACCTCAGTTTTACCAGCAGTGTTACAGCTGTGAGAGAAATGTACACATTTAGCTGCTTAATGAGCTCCCACAGCAGCAGCCCACCTGTGATCTCTGTCCTCTTTCATCATCTCTACTTCTGCCAGTCTCTCTTTTCCTGTTGGTTCCACTGTTACCTAAAATTGCCGGTAAAGGACAAAATGTAGTGAAATGTTAGGTAAAGACAGCAGAGTATTATGAGAATTCCAATTCAAAAGACATTTCCAAAACTGAAGAATTGAATCAGGTGTTATTCAATGGACTTACAATGCAAAAGGTGACTACACACCTAGGAAAATAGTGTAGAACCACTTAAACTAGATCTAGCTATAGAAAGGAAAGCTCTGATTTATGAGACAACTACCTTCTCCATATCAGACTTCCCACTTCCTAGACAACTCCTCTCACGATTTTACTGCTATTACACAAAATAAAATAGTCATCATGTATAACTGGCTTTACAATGAAGTAAAATATTTACTCAAACATGTGGCAGAAACACTTTTCAGGTCGGTTTATGTGTCCAGCCAAGAAAGTACATCACAAGAGAGGATTACACTGCTAATTCTATCTGAGGGGATACTCTCACAGCAGCTGGCCCTGTAGACTGTCTGCCTCTCTCACTCCATCTTGCCTTAGACATGCAGGTCCTCTCTATGTCTCACGTAAACTGCTGATGGAAACAAGAGATGGAAAAATCACAGAATTACAGAATAGTGTGGGGTGGAAGGGACCTTAAAGCCCATCCAGTGCCACCCCTGCCCTGGCAGGGACACCTTCCACTGTCCCAGGGTGCTCCAAACCCCAATGTCCAACCTGCCCTTGGACACTGCCTGGGATCCAGGGGCAGCCACCCCCTGAGTCACAACCTGAAAATGCTTTCAAGCAATACAAAAGTGCAAAGACATTTATTTTGTACACATTGTTGTGGGATTAATTCCTCCACAGATGTGGAGCTGGGTGTTGCACAGGGGTGTGAAAGACTCCCAAAAATACGTCTCTGAGAAAAGCATTAGTAGGGGATCTGTGCAAAGAGAAAACACTGAAGTCTAAATTATTAATATATTATTAAACTTTTTGTTATTCCACTTAAGAGTGCAGTGACAGTGACTGTAGCCAAAAGTAGTAATAGCTACAGCTAAAAGTTACTGTTGAGTGACCCATGCATTGAGGTCTCTCAGCAGGACTGACTGAGCTGCGTTGTTCAGGGTGATGAGTGATGATTAGAGGAGGGGTACAACCACTACAGAACATGCAGACACTGCTGAGAAGGAGAAAAAAACTCCATTGTGCTACCCTGCTGTCATTCATAGTCCTCTCTCTCCCTGACAGCTGTGGGCCTTTGTGAAAGTAAAACTACACAGATCATTTATTATACTGAAAGCATTCTGAGGTTGTGATTCAGGGGCTGGCAGCCCCATCCCTGGCAGTGTCCCAGGCCAGGCTGGACACTGGGACTTGGAGCAGCCTGGGACAGTGGGAGGTGTCCCTGCCATGGCAGGGGGTGGCACGGGATGTACTTTAAAGTTCCTTTAACTCCAGAGCAGCCTGTGCCGCCGTCATTCGGTTTTGTGACTACTGAGCAGCGAGTGGCAGAGAGGCTGTGTCACCGCACATCCCCGGGGGCACCACAGGCCGCTGTCGGCCACAGCCGGTGCCGGGCACGGCCGGGGGCGGCAGGAGGAGCCCGGAGCGCGGGGCCGCGGCGGGGTCTGTCCTTAACGGAGGGGCCGGGCCGAGCAGCGGGAGCGGGGCTGCCCGACGGCCCGGAGCCCCAGCGGGGCCGGGCGCTCCGAGGGGCGCTATGGAGGGCTCGAGGGGCTCTGAGGGGCGCTATGGAGGGCTCGAGGGGCTCTGAGGGGCGCTATGGAGGGCTCGGGGAGCTCTGAGGGGCGCTATGGAGGGCTCGGGGAGCTCTGAGGGGCGCTATGGAGGGCTCGGGGGGCTCTGAGGGGCGCTATGGAGGGCTCGAGAGGCTCTGAGGGGCGCTATGGAGGGCTCGGGGGGCTCTGAGGGGCGCTATGGAGGGCTCGGGGAGCTCTGAGGGGCGCTATGGAGGGCTCGGGGCGCTCTGAGGGGCGCTATGGAGGGCTCGGGGAGCTCTGAGGGGCGCTATGGAGGGCTCGGGGCGCTCTGAGGGGCGCTATGGAGGGCTCGGGGCGCTCTGAGGGGCGCTATGGAGGGCTCGGGGCGCTCTGAGGGGCGCTATGGAGGGCTCGGGGAGCTCTGAGGGGCGCTATGGAGGGCTCGGGGAGCTCTGAGGGGCGCTATGGAGGGCTCGGGGCGCTCTGAGGGGCGCTATGGAGGGCTCGGGGCGCTCTGAGGGGCGCTATGGAGGGCTCGGGGCGCTCTGAGGGGCGCTATGGAGGGCTCGGGGAGCTCTGAGGGGCGCTGTGAGGAGGGCGAGAGGTGCTATGGAGGGCTCGGGGAGCTGTGAGAAGGGCTCGGGGGGCTGCGAGGGGCGCTGTGAGAAGGGCGAGAGGCGCTACGAATACTCCGGGCGCTATGGAGGGCTCGGGGCGCTGTGAGGAGAGCCGGGGACGCTGTGAGGAGGGCTGGGGGCGCTATGAATGCTCGGGGCGCTCTGAGGAGGGCTCCGGGCGCTATGGAGGGCTGGGGGCGCTGTGAGGAGGGCTCGGGACGTTATGAATGCTCGGGGCGCTGTGAGGAGGGCTCCGGGCGCTATGGAGAGCTCGGGGCGCTGTGAGGAGGGCTCCGGGAGCTGTGGAGGGCCGGGGCCGGGGGCGCGGACCCACCTCAGCTGCAGGGCCGCTCCCGCCGCTCCACCGACACCGCCCCGCGCCGCCGCGCATGCGCGGGGAGGGACCGGCACCGGGGAGGCGGCGCCGGGAACGGCGGGATGGGAGCGGGAATAGCGGGACCGGGAATGGCGGGGTCGGGATCGGGAATAGCGGGACAAGGAATGGCGGGATAGGACCGGGAATAGCGGGACCGGGAACGGCGGGATAGGACCGGGAATAGCGGGACCGGGAATGGCGGGGTCGGGATTGGGATAAAGCGGGATCGAGAGGCAGCAGAATCGGGAGCAGCGGGATCAGGCAAAAGCGGGAGCGGGAAGGGTGGGATGGGGCTCGGGGCGGGCGGGAGCAGGGGAAGCGAGGACAGGGATGCAGGGACATGGAGCGGGCTCGGCAGGCGGGATCCCCCGGGGACAGAGCGGCAGCTGGCGGCCTGTGGCAGGGCTGTGTCTGTGTGCTTGGTGTGTCTCTGTGAATGTTTTCACACCGTTCTGCTGACACGGTTTAATGTTTAATCGCGGGCCATTGGGTTTTAGCGGTTAAAGGTCGGGAATTTAATTGAAAATGTCCAAATGACGGTGTTTTCCAGGTGAATGGTGCCTGCAGGTGGAGATGTGGTCGCACCGACACCCCGAAGGTTTCACTTCATCCCCCTGGCACATCCCTGTGTTCCATCTCAGCGGGGATTTTATGGAGAAGCCGCCACACAGACACGGGTCAGGGCTTCGAGAGGCTCAGCTGAGGTTTTTGATAGGCATGAAAGGCATTCAGGTCTTGGACACGGAGCAGAATGGGTTGGTAATGGTTTATTTTAGCGCTGGAGTTGAATATACAGTCGCTGATTAAAGGAGGAACGAGAGCCATAAGGCTCTGCACTCATCAGTGAGCCGGGCTGGAACAGCTGTCCCGGGGTCACAGGCTGTTCCTGGATTCTTGGGTGCTGCTGACACGCTTGGGAAGACCAAGCTGTGCTTTTCGAGGAACTCGCAGATTTTTGGCAGTTCTCTGTCCGTCTCATTAGCCACGTCTGTGCATTAGCACCTAGAATTAGCCTCCCTAGTATAGCAAGCACTTAAACACCAGCAGGGTTTACATACTTTCATTTACATTTTTTTTAAAGGCAAAGACAGGTTTGGGAACTTTGTGGGAATGCTGAGAAGAATTCTGTGGCTGCTGTCTGCTGAGCTGATGGAGGTGTCAGCATAGGAGACACAGGGCTTTTTTCTTAAAATGTGTCAGTCCCATTAGTACTGAAGTATCTTGAATATGTCTTGATTTTTGGCAGCATAACATTCCTACAATAAAATTGATTTATAAACTAAAAAAATAAAAAGATTGTGTGACTCTTTGTTCTGTCTTCCTCTAAAAGATTTGAATAGGGTTTCCCTGTGTCTGCCTATGAGAAAATGTTATTAATATTCACAAGTTTCATTTTTGAGATGAACTGCAGGGCACACATTAAGTGTTTGGTCCCCCAGAGTGAGATTTGTGCCTTTGCTATCAGTTCTCATTCTCATGTGCTTAGGGTTTGGCTGGCTTGGGGTTGGAAGGCTGAGCAGGGCTGTGATCACGCCATGTGATCTCTTCCCAAAATTTGTGTTTATCGTTACATAATTACATGAATAAACAATCTTTTGCATGCTTCACAAAGAATTTGTAAAATTCATAGAAGAAACGCAAAGCTTGCTTTGTTTTGTTGTAAAGATGCGACCATGAAAGCATGAAAATAAATGCTGGCTTTGCTCTTTTTTTGTCTGAAACAAGGAAAAAGTTGAGGTTTTCACCACGGCGTGTCCTTGGTTGGGCTCGTGGTGCAGCTGCACAAACACTGGTGCCTGTGCAGTGCTGCAGAGGGGACAAGGCTGCTTCTGTCACAAGCTGAGCAGGGACAGCCCCTCAGGACCATGGTACAGAGAAACCTGTGCTCCTGGAATACTCAGATATGTTTTGTTTTTAATTATAGGGGGTTTTATTTCAGAGGATGAACCAGAACCAGCAGAAAGCTCAGTGGAGCTGACCACGAGGTGCAGGCTCCCAGGTACAGCTGGGGAAAGGAGCTTGGGGAGAAAAACTCCAGGGGTGAAAAGGGGAAAGGGAGACTTCTTGCTCTCCCAGAAGTGTGCCTTGGGGTCAAAGGATGATCCTGGGAGCACCACGAGGCTCTCTAATGCTGCAGGGCCGAGTTGGAGCCTGACACTGAGGGAACAGCTCCGGGGAAACAGCCCCAGGGCTGCCCAGACCTGTCCTGGCTGGGGCTGATCTCACACCAGCCCGTGCCACCGTGTGGCAAAGGAACACGGTGCACCGCTCCTCTCCCGGCTCCGGAACGCTTCCCTGTGAGGTTCTGCCCTCTTCCTGCGTTCCCTGGACTGCCGGGGGCAGAGGGGCAGCCAGGGTTTCATCTGCGGTGCTCCTGAGCTCCATCTCAGCAGCTGCTGGGCAGTGGGAACCTCAGGGGTTCTGCCCTGGGATGTTGTTCCAGCACAAAGTGTGCTTTGGAGCCAGCATTTCTGAGCATTTCCCGAATCCAGCCAAGCAGGTAACTGAACGATAACTGTATGGGGATTATCCGTACGTGGGTATGAAACCTTTAAACTTTTACCTTCATTTTTCATCCAAATTACTCGAGGTCCATCCTTCCCTTGCACAAGTACTGGATTTTGTAGCCTTCCAGTGCTTTAAGGGAGAGAGGGACTTTTTATCTGGGCAGAGAGTGACAGGACGGGGGGATAATGACTTTAAACTGTTAGAGGTGGGTTTAGGCCAGATATAAAGGGAAAAATCCTTCCCTGTGAAGGTGGCAGGCCCTGGCACAGGGTGCCCAGAGCAGCTGTGGCTGCCCCTGGATCCCTGGAAGTGTCCGAGGCCAGGCTGGACATTGGGGCTTGGACCCACCTGGGATAATGGAAGGTGTCTCTGCCCGTAACCGCATGAGCTTTAAATGTCCCTTCCAACCCAAATCCTTCTGTGATTTGAACACTTTGTTCCACTTTTTGTTTCCTGCCACCCCGCTGGCTCCCAGGGGACAGCAGCGTTCTTTTCCAGCATAAGCACAGCCTTTAGAGAGATGATGCAGGCTTTCTCTGGGAGCCTTTCATTTGCACTGTTTATGCAGGGCTCATGGTGCATTGTACAGTATCTCTCGTTTGCCATGAGCATCAGCCTGGTGGGAAGGCAACAAATGACTCGGAGGGATAATCAGCAGATGTAAGGAAACAATGCCAGCAGCGGGAGAAAATAGCTGGAGAGGCTGCTCCTGGGGGTGGACACGGCCTCAGGGGGATGTGGCAGTGCTGTTGTGAGTGTGGAGAGGATCCCAAGTGAAAGCAGGAGTCAGTGGAGCTGGTGGATCCTCTGGATACTGAGTAATCTGCTGGAACTCTCACTTTTCCTGGGAACAAGTATCTATCCCTACTGCCACGGGTTTTCTGAGGGATTTAGCCTGGGCAGGATGTTGGTGACAGCTCCTGTCCTTTGGCACACAGCAGTGTGAGCATGGAAACCCTCCCTGCTTGTGGTGTGAGAGCAGGACAGGTTCAGCAGGTGCAGTCCTGCTTTCTCTAGTGACCATTTCATACCCTTTCATTTGACTTTGTCTGGATTTGGTTCCTGTTTCTCCTAAAAATATGCAAGTTTGTCTCTGCCAGGTTACCAGGCTTCTCCTGAGTCTGTAGAATTTTCTTGTTCTCACTACTTTTTTTTCCTTGACCTTTTTTATGGGTCTTTGTATTGAGTTTCCTTTTACTCACCTTTTTGGTCTTTATATGATTCACAGTTGTTGACTTCAAGCCATGATTTTGCCTTTACAGCTCTGATGGTTTACTAAGTCAAGTAGGAAGCTATTCAAAGCGAGTTCATTCTCACAACAGGGTAGATGTTTCTGTAGTTTACCTTCCCCACACTTGTCATTAAAGCAATTTTTATAATTATGAGCTAATAATTACCCCATGTTTTACAACCACACAGGTAAAGTATTGGGAAAAGATCTGAGGATTTTCAGCTTCAAGTGGCCATACTTCAAAATAATGATGAAGAAATTTGATGAAGAAGTTTGATGAAGAAATTTGGAAGTCTGCAGCTTTGACTAGGGTGAATTCTTTCTCAAATGAGAGAATTCAGGAATTCTGAGACCCTCTTCTCCCTCTGTTCATGGTATGTGTTCTCCTTGCAGAAGGATGTTCCACACCTTCACAAACCAACACAGCAGGAGAGGAAGGAGTGGCCTACTGTGTTTATTCCAGGAATCTGCTTTCATCAACACCTGGGTGGAACTGTTTGGCTCTAAAATGAACACTTCAACACTGTGCACTTACAAAGCCTATGATGGTTGAAGGTATATATTGCAGAAGTGGAGTGTTCAGATTTTAAAACAGATTTGTTTTGGCTGAGGGCTCGTCTACCATCCGTGGAGCTCTGTGCCAGTGAAAACAGATGTGGAAGCTGTCTGTCCAGAGGCTGAACTGAGGACCTTGTGCAGTCATGGAAAAACGGGGACACTTGGTTCCTTGGGAACATGAGCAGCACAATCAAGGACCCGCTTAGTCACCACCAACTGTTCTGGAAGTGACTTTCCTGACTCCACAGAGCGATTTTGTTTTTAATTAAAAAAATGCAGTGCTTTAAAGTTGTAATTGCACTTGAGGAAACTGCATTTGATTCAGGGATATTATGGAAGCAATAAAGAGATTTAAAAGAAATCAGCAGTTTTCTGGCAATTATTTGCTCAGCTCAACTATTAATATTGGTTTGTTTGCCAGAACATGATCAAAAACATTTGGCAGGCAAGGCTTGGTCAGGAAAGCGAGCCAGTAAAATTGAGCTGTCATCTAAGTACATACAGAAAAACTGTTCACTTGGCATGAAAAACAGACTGTTTACAGAAATAATAAACATGCCCTCGAAAATTATGTTCCTCCTCTCTAAAATCACGGAAGGTCACAAGACTTTGACCTTACAGAAGGAGCATAACACTTTATGAGACTCCTGTCAAAGCCCATGATAAAAAATAAATAGACTGCAATAAAGACTTGTCAGGCTGATGGCTCAGATGTGCCTCCCTGCCGTGTCCTGTCCCCTTCCCTCAGGATGTGGGCTGGCTGCTGCCAGGCCCCCACAGCCCCACCCATCCTCCTGACACATCACCCCGTGTCATTAACTCCTGTTTCATCTCCCAATAAACCCTGCACACAACCAAACGTGTCAGAGTGAAATGGAAGGTTTTGAGAAGGTTAATTTACAAAAGCCCTTGTGGTGATTCAGCTGCTGGATAGAGCCCTGGGTGCGGGGTGTCCGTGAGGAACACGCTAATTTGTCCACAGCCTGGTGGTTTCTCTGAGCCCTGGGGATGGAGCAGTGAGCTCTAGGGAAGGATGGTGGCTGGCTACAGCTGGAGGAGGTGTTGACCCCTGGCCAGCTCCCTGAGGGCGGTGGTCTCACCTGTTTGCTCCTCAGCACTTCCAGGTTCACTCTTGATGTGGATTCCACCTTCTGCCCCCATAAAGCTGTTGGCATAAATGCTCCAGTGAGACCTGCAGGCCTGGGAGGGACACAGCACTCATCCTTGCACCCAGGGAGCTGGGGTTAGTTAGGGAGAGAGCAGGAGACACACCACTCATCCTTGCACCCCAAGGAATTGGGGTTGTTTAGTGGGAGAACAGGAGGGCCAGGGGGGCCCTCATCACTTTCTGTCACCAACTGAAAGGAGATTCTGCTCAGCTGGGTGTCAGCCTCTTCTCCCTGGCACCAAGAGACGGGGGGGAATGGTTTGGGTTTTACAGAAGGGGAGGTTTAAATTGGGTTTTACAAAAACTTTCTTCACTGAAATGGGGTTCAGGCTTTGGAACAGGCTGCCCAGGGCAATGGTGGTTCAGACTTGTAGTCAGCACTGCTGTTCTTCCTCAAGATTCCATGGACCGATCTGATGTCATACAGCCTTTCTACCTTCTTCCAGCATCCCTGGAGTTCTGGGGGAGCAGGAGAGTTTCTTTCCCTGCTGCTTCCTCAGTTGTGAGGGTCCTCCTCTCACACACAGGACGAATCTGGCCAGATGAGCTGTGTTTTGGAAGTCCCCCAGTAGAGCTTATACATGTGCAGAACATAAAAGATACTGAAATCTATAAAGGCCGACCTCTCTGCGTGCTGAGGGTGAGTGTGCAAGTATTTGGCTTCGGGTCTGTCTGCCCCAGCCCCACAAAACAGTTTAATCCAGAAAAAACAATCTAAAATAACTTCATTTACTGGCTGTTTAGATTCTGTTTAGTTATAACTCACAACCTTAAAACATAAGAATTAAGTTTAATAGTTCATAAATTATACAGCACACAGGACATACTGTTGTAATCTGTGCTGCACATATCTATATGAAGTATTAACACCAATGTTTAAACAAAATAAAAAGTCACCACAGGCAGCCTTAAACCTCAGCTGTGCAGTTTTGCTGAACTATTTTGGCTATAGACGTGATTTTTCACCCCTCTACCCTCATATGGAATTAATTCAATTGTTTTAGATGTTATACATGCATAAGAACTAGAAGGGATTTCCTCTAACAACAAACACCGAGGATAAAAAGGTCGATGTTTATAAAAATGTCAAACTCCAAGGCTCCTCCATGGGCTGTGGGAGGATTGCTCTCGGTGAAGACTCAGAGCCAGGCACTCAGGAGTTCTCCAGTGAGGGAAGCCAATCCTGAGTTTCCACTCCTGACTCCGTGCTCAGGTCTCTCAACAGAGCACCGGCAGCAGGAGTGCTGGAGGGAGAACAGGGAAATTTGGACGCGGTTTAAAAATCCCAAAAGTTCTTGATCACTCTGGTGCTGGCTCTGTGCTCAGGAGCTCCCTGGAAGCAGCTCCCACACGGTGCCATTGGCATTCCTGCACTGGTCTGTGGCTGCCAGGGGCTGAAAGGGGCCCCCCTGCCACATCACTGGGAACAGGGACCCCATAACACACCCTGAGCCCACAGCACTGGGAACAGGGACCCCATAACACACCCTGAGCCCACAGCATGGGGAACAGGGACCCCATAACACACCCTGAGCCCACAGCACTGGGAACAGGGACCCCATAACACACCCTGATCCCACAGCATGGTGAACAGGGACCCCATAACACACCCTGAGCCCACAGCACTGGGAACAGGGACCCCATAACACACCCTGATCCCACAGCATGGTGAACAGGGACCCCATAACACACCCTGAGCCCACAGCACTGGGAACAGGGACCCCATAACACACCCTGATCCCACAACATGGGGAACAGGGACCCCATAACACACCCTGAGCCCACAACATGGGGAACAGGGACCCCATAACACACCCTGAGCCCACAACATGGGGAACAGGGACCCCCTCATGCCCCGGCCCTGCGACACTCGGGGACGTCTGGGGATAGCCGGGACCACCTGCGCTCTGTCCTGCTGCCGCCAGAGGGCGCCGGCGCCGCGGGACACGGGAATGGGGAATGGGGACAAGGGAATGGGGGACACAGGAATGGGGACACGGGAATGGGGAATGGAGACACGGGAATGGGGGACACGGGAATGGGGAATGGGGACACGGGAATGGGGGACACGGGAATGGGGACACGGGAATGGGGAATGGGGACACGGGAATGGGGGCACGGGAATGGGGAATGGGGACACGGGAATGGGGGCACGGGAATGGGGAATGGGGACACGGGAATGGGGGCACGGGAATGGGGACACGGGAATGGGGGACACGGGAATGGGGACACGGGAATGGGGGACACGGGAATGGGGGACACGGGAATGGGGACACGGGAATGGAGACACGGGAATGGGGGACACGGGAATGGGGGCACGGGAATGGGGAATGGGGACACGGGAATGGGGGACACGGGAATGGGGGCACGGGAATGGGGAATGGGGGACACAGGAATGGGGGACACGGGAATGGGGAATGGGGGCATGAGAATGGGGACACAGGAATGGAGGGTATAGAGTGCAGGACAGGGGGTGTAGGATGGGGGTACAGCATACAGGGCACAGTATAGGGTGCAGGATGGGGATGTGGGATGCAGAGTGTGGGATGGAGGTGTGGGATGGGGATATGGGCTACAGGCTGTGGGACGGGGATGTGGGATAGGGATGCAGCAAAGGGCTGTGGGATGGGGTGCAGGATGAGGGATGCAGGGTAGAGATGTGGGATGCAGGGTGCAGGATCAGCCAGCCCGGGAGAGAGGCTGGGGAAGAGGCTCGGAGCCCGGCAGGATGAGCACGGCCGTGTTAAATCGCTCCATCTGGAGCTGGGCAGATCGTTATCGGTGGCTCTCGGAATGTCGTGTTCGTGTCCAAAAAATTGCAAGTGTCATAATATGTGTATGGGAAGGAAAATTGTTTAAACTTCTTAAGCAGCCGTGGCCATATATGGGTTTGAAATGCAGTTCTGAGCACAGTAAATAGAAAATTGCCGTATCAGATGTAGGAATTGCAGTGTAAGCAATGTGAAACTCAGGTCTCATCTCGCCTCGAGTGCATGGCAGATCTTCTGGTGGCTTCAATGTCAGCGAGGGTTTCTCCCTTAGAATTTAAAATACCTGCTGCAGGGTCAGGGGCCTTAGATCCTTGTGAGAGTCCCTGTGTGTGTGTAAAAGGAAAATAAAAGACCTATTGGATATGGCAGAATCACTGAAAGGAATGGTTTGGAAGAACCTTTTATCACTTCACTGTTTTGTATTTTTTGGCCTTTAGTGAGAGATATTTTATGTTACTGGCTCTCTAACTTAGGAGGTTTCACTGCCTGTGGTGGTGCTTGTGAGGGACAAGGAAGCCAGCTTTAATATGATTTTAATATGTATAAAACATCCTGTTATTTTTTAAGTGAAGTGTTTCAATTAGCTATTATTGTGTTTAATGATTTAAACATCTCCCTGCTGATCTATAAACCCAAATTGTCCAGATCTGATGTAGCACTTGAGAACTGGCAACCAGAAGTGACTGGAGGCAAATCATAAAACTGAAGAGTGTGAGGATTTCACTCTGTTTCTTCCCTTTTAAAAACCGAAGGCCCCAGCCCTGCGCAGATGTAGACATTAAGTTAATTTTATGGACCATAAACAGTCGGGTTGCAGTCAGCAGCGTGTGCAGGGAGCAGCCTCAGCCCACGGCGGGTGTTTACAGCCCCAGGCTGACGGGGTGGCAGCGGAGCATCCCTGATTCCCACTCGGATCCAGGGCTTGGGGGCATTTCAGCTCACACAGGAGTGATGAGGACAAGTCGTTGTTTTCTGCCTGAAACCCCTGTATCACCTAGAAATGAACGGTGCAGCCAGACGTGCTGTCGCAGGTGGAGTATGATTATTTACTGAACATGTTTAACTTGCTCTTTTGTGTGTGTGCCATCATTTGCAGGACGTGTCACCTGCAGTGTCACCTGCACAGCTCCTGGCCATGGCTCTGGTGTGGGCCAGGTCGGCTTTGGTGTGGGCTGAGGCTTGGTCTGAGCACTGAGCACTGAGCACTGACCACAGCCCCAGGCCAAGGCACCACTCGGCCACAGCAGCCCTGGGCAGAGAGGGGGATACAACTGTCCCCAGGGTGAGGTGTCACTGCCCCCGGCCACCTGGGCAGAGAAGGTACAGCTGTCCCCAAGGAGGGTGTCACTGCTCTCATCTCTTACTAAAGAGATTTTAGGGGCAGTCACTGCCCTCCTGGCAGGGCTGGGGAAGGAGCTCTGAACCTGCACATCTCTTCATGGCCAAGGATCAGTGCACAGAGAAGAGGCTGTCTCAGAAATACTGCCTGGCCTGAGATCTAACCCCGTGTGTGGCTGGTTGCTGGTTTGTATTTCCAAGCATTGCACGCCTTGTCTGTGAACCAACTAAAAGTAAAAAGAAAGAAATAATTAAAACCCTTTATGTAAAAAAAGCAAGAGAGAGAAGGGGGCTTTCACTGTCTGTGCTGGTTTGGGGCCCCGCACGATGAAAGGATTCAGGCAGAAGTGTCACAGCTGGGTACATGTGTGACACTCAGGTACCCGATGGCAGCGGTGGGGACACGGGGGGCGCTTTTGGGGAGCTTCTCCTTCCGCCGGCTACTCTAATGGGTGTAAATGGAATGTATTCGGACAACAGCACTTTCGGGGATGGTTTCCTCGGACAGAACACCCCGTTTATGGGACCTGCTCGGTGTGTGTAGCAGGGAGGAGGACGATGGACCTCGAGGGGCGGGGGAATAAAGGGGCTGCAGCCCTCCCCAGACCAAACTGCATCCTCTGAAGGTGACTCTCAGAGATAATTCCACAGCCTGACTTTCTGACGAGGTGCTGGCAGAAAATCATTTTTAGAGGGGTACGTGTTTAACGGCCGCTGATGAGGCTTTACCCGGCCATTAAACATAACTTATTACTCAGGGCTGAGCTATTCCCTCAGCTCGAGCGCTCCTTCCCAATTAGCCCGTGATGTCACCTTTTCCACTCTCGCCGTAGCACTTTGTGGATTTCCTGAATATTAAGTGCGGTGGGGAGGGGGCGGGGGGGAGGTGGCTGTGCCTGACTCCCCTCCCGGGCCCCCGAGGGCAGGGCAGGGGCTGCCGGGGGGATGTTCCCCTACTCACCAAGGTCCCTGTGTCCCGCAGGCCGGGCAGCCCCGGCTGGGCTCCGGCCACCGTGTGCCCCGGCGCTGGGCATCGCCATGGGACACACGGGAACATCTCATTGGGGTTTTAAAAATGGTCATATTGAGAAAACAACCAATTGGTTGTGTTTAAAATCCATTGACAGCTTTGATACAAATAATAATAATAAAAAATTTAAAATACCGCACTAATTTTTAACTAATTTAAGCAGCGCTGCGGAGAGCCGGGATGTGCCGGGAGGGAGAGCCGGGATGTGCCGGGGAGGGAGAGCCGGGATGTGCCGGGAGGGAGAGCCGGGATGTGCCGGGAGGGAGAGCCGGGGTGTCCCGGGAGGGAGAGCCGGGATGTGCCGGGAGGGAGAGCCGGGATGTGCCGGGAGGGAGAGCCGGGATGTGCCGGGAGGGAGAGCCGGGGTGTCCCGGGAGGGAGAGCCGGGATGTGCCGGGAGGGAGAGCCGGGATGTGCCGGGAGGGAGAGCCGGGATGTGCCGGGAGGGAGAGCCGGGGTGACCCGGGAGGGAGAGCCGGGGTGACCCGGGAGGGAGAGCAGGGATGTCCCGGGGACGGGAACGAGCCCAGCGCCGGCAGGAGCCGGTGGTGCCCTGAACAGCCGGACCTGCACTGCCCCGGGTATTCACAGCATCTCCCGTTGGGATATTTCCCCAGGGATCCAGGAGACGAGCAGTTGGAGTTTCACTGTTTTCCCCGTTGTGGGAGTCGGGAGAACTGCGTGAATTCAGCAAAACTCTCACTCCCGTCTAACCGGGGATGAATCAGCGGAGCAAAAGCGTTCCCAGCCCAGGGGAGATTTTAAATCGCTGGGTGAACTTGTTTCCTTTTTCGTAGCAAAATTTTCACGGGTGGTACTGTCATCCTTGCCGGAGTTACTCAGCCGAAACAGAGACATCAAAATATCTGAAGCGTGAAAGTGAGCGAGAGGAGCCTTTAAAAAATATATCAGAAGAGCCTCGTAATGGGATAAATGCATCGATGGCTTCTGAAACCACCTAAGAACATTTGTATAAAAAATATTTTTTAAAAAAGGTAACTCTAGAAATAGTCTGCCTCTAGCAGTCATATAAATAAAGTCTGTACCGGATGCAAGGAAAAAACAAAACAACAAAACAACCCGACCCTAAACAAAACAAATAAACAAAACCCAACACCACAACATAAAAACAAGATTTTTAGAAAGCCTCCCGGTAAACGGGGAGCGATTTTGCAAATAAAGGTGATTCCATTCTGGTTGCTGGGAGGAAAAAAGTGCATAAAATTTGGGGCCCGCAGCTTGTTCGTGCGTCCCTAAAACCCCCGTGTTTTGCTGGACTCCCACTCCAAGGCGCTGCTTTTTATAAAAGTGGTTTCACGAATCTACCGCCCAAATCGATGAGAAATAAAAGCACCCGTTTACATGGTCTATAAGAGTACAGGAAATCAGACCATTTTCAGGAGCTGGAAAAATAGTAGTAATAATAATAATAATAATAATAACAATAACTGATGTCCTCTTCACTACAGTATTTGTTTTGCAACGATTTGAAATTCCTGGCGGTGAGTGCGGCCGAATGGCGAAGTTCACCCTCTCTTTCTTCAGTGCAGCATCGAAATCTTTCGGTCGGAGCTTTTTCAGAAAGGCTAATTTTGACTTTACTTAGTTGGGTGAGCCCGGGGGCTGCGGGCCTGCCCCGGGGAGGGTGTGGGATCCTGCCCGGCTGCTCTCCTGAGACGGATCCCAAGGAATATTAAACCCGAAATTACTAAAGTTACTTTGGTAATGGGCGATGATCCCGGCTCTGTGCCGCTCCCATCCCAACCTGCTCGGGGCTGGGGATGGAAGTGTTATTATTTACTGTTATTCTCGAGCTTTGGTTTATTTTAAAGAAACAAAAAAACTCAAGGGAGGTGTGGGCAGTTTCTGTTCCGTGCGCTGTTTGTTCATGAGCGCGCTGCTCTCGGGGCTGAGGTTGTTTAAACAACCCGATGTGGATTTGTCTGCTCGTTTGAATGTGTCCAAAATTCTTCTCACTCTGCTCACAATTATTCTCCTCGTTTCGCGGTATCGGCTCAGGCGGCCTCTTTGGCTGCGGCCGCAGGAAACGGGCACCTCGGCGTGGGAACAGCCTGTGATCCCAACAGGGCAGAGGGACAAAGGACGGGCGGACAGACGGCCACGCCAGGACACGGGGAGGGCTTTCATTTCGGATTTTTGATGGGTTTTGGGGCCCTGGCGGGCTCGCTCAGGGCTCCCCGGGGCGCAGGTGTGCACAGGGACACGGATGGCCCGAGATTCCCGGGAGGAATTCGGGGAGCCGGGGAGGGATGGAGGGGTGGAGGGATGGAGGGATGGAGGGGCCGGCGGCACCTCGGTGCGCTCCGGTTCCCGCTGCTGCCCCGGGAGGGGAGCGCGGCCCCGGCACGGCCCCGCTGACACCGGAATGATGTGGGGATAAATGACAGCCCGCGAACAGCAGGGAGCACCCGGGCGGCGAGCGGGGTCCGGCCCGTCAGCGCTTCCTTCACCGAGCGAGCGGCGGAATTCTAAATTGAAGAAACGTGGAGAAACCAGAACAAATCCGCGCGGAACTGCTCCGTACGAGTCCCAGTAACCATATGGAAGAGGTTATGTGGGCAGGGAGCATAAATTAATTCGCTGTTGTCGCAGGCAGGGATGAGTAGCACAGAGGAGCGGCAGCAGGACTCGGATAGCGCTGACAGGAGCGGCGGGGCAGCCTCGGGCTCTCCGCAGTTCCTGAACGCCTCCGCCTACCGCGGCCTCGATGTTTTAATTGGAGTTGCAGGGCCGGGGCCCGGGGGTCCCTGCGGCTGCCGGGAGCTGCGGAGCCCCCGGGGCTGTTGGCTCCTCTGCGGGGCCTGTGGCCGGACGGGAGCCCCGGGAAGCGCCGGAGCCCGCAGGGCCCGGGGAAGCCGGGCAGACACCGCCCCGACGGCAGCCGAGGCTGAGACCGGCCCCCCGCGGGCTGCGCTCCCGGACGGCACCGCGGGGACTCCCGGGGCCGGGCCCTCTCTCCCGGGGCTTCCTAAACCGAGCCGGGCCGGATCCTCCGCCCGCTCCCCCGCGCATCCCCCGCCGCAGCCGGGAAAAGCGGCAGAACCCGCTTTGTTGGGTCCAAAATGGTCCAGAAGAAGGCTGAGCTCCCCTTGCCGTGGGCTCCTCCTGCCAGCACCGCCCGGAGCGGGCACGGGGGGGCAGCTCCAGCCCCGGGCAGGGGCCGAGCGCAGCCAGACCCTCCCCGTGCCTGGGACCCCCGCCCGGGCTGCCCCCGGTCCCCCCGCAATCCCCGGTGCGGCATTTCCCGGAGGTGTTTGGCCTTGCGGCCCCGCACACGGGTCCGGCCCGAGGCGCGTCAGGGCCGGGCAGGGGCGGCCCGGGGGCTCTGCCGGGGTGTGTGACACGGGCTACAGGCAGCAGGGTGAATCACCGTGTACCCAGCGAAATGTTCGCCTAAATGATCGAAAAGTCCCGAGAGAGGATCCTCTTCCCGCTGGGGTTTGTTCCCTGACCGGCTTCAGCTCCTTTTGGCTGTTTCCAGCGCTTTGGCCGAGGCCGGGCAGGAGAAGCTGAGGGCACTGGGCCCCTCCACGGCCGGTCCCGGCCATCAGACCCCGGCCCGGGGCCGCCTCCGGCGCTCCGAGCCGCCCGAGCCCAGGGGCTGCGGCCCCCGAGGGTCCAGGGCCTCCTCCATCGGCCCAGGTTACCCCGTCGGGGAAGGGCATGAGGAGAGCGGCGAGGGCTGGGACGGGAATGGGAAAGGGAGGGAAGAACGGTGCAGGGACGGGAAGGGGAGAGCTGTGAGTATGGCGACAGGGGATGGGGCTGGGGACAGGGACAGGGACAGTCATAGGGATTAGGCCGGGGCCGCGCTTCCAAGGGGCCAGGGTTGTTTGAGTACAGAACTGCTAATTTGCTTTATATGGGGGGATGAAATGCTGGGCCGTGAGCCCCGGTGCAGGTACTCGCCCCCCCGGGCCCTTCCTGCCCCGGCAGCCCCTCCCGCGCCCTCCCCCCGCGCTGCGGCCCCGGCCCGGGCCGTGTATAGGGGGCGGCGGGCCGGGCCGTGTATAAGGGGCGGCGGGCCGGGCCGTGTATAAGGGGCGGCGGGCCGGGCCGTGTATAGGGGGCGGCGGGCCGGGCCGTGTATAAGAGGCGCGGCGGGCCCGGGGCGGGGAGACAGCGCTGCCCGGTGCCGCGCCCCTGTCAGGCGGCGGGACGGCTCCCAGGCGGCGGGACGGCTCCGGGCCGCCGCGCAGGGCCAGGCAGGGCGGCGGGGCCATGGGCACAGCCCCCGCTGCCCGGGGGCCGCCCGGGGGGCTGCGCTAGGCCTGCCCCGCCGGTCGGGGGTCCCCCCGCGCCCCGGGGGCGCCCAGGATGCAGCACCCGCTGGAACTGAGCGCCGCGCGTTTCTTCCCGGCCGAAGCCTTCCCCGACCACCGCTCGCACCGCTACCGCAGCTTCATGATCGAGGAGATCCTGACCGAGCCCCCGGACGCCAAGGGCGCCGCGCCGGCCGGGGAGCTGCTCAAGTTCGGGGTGCAGGCGCTGCTCTCCGCCCGGCCCTACCACAACCACCTCGGTACGTGCCGGGGGCGGCGGGCGGGGCTCTCCGGTGCCTTCGGGAGCCGGGCTCCTCGGAGAAAACACTCGGGAATTGTGCCTGCAAAGCTTTCCGCGGGCTCTGCCGGCCGGGCCAGCCCCGCTCGGGGCCTGAAAGCGACGGGAGCGGCCCCGGATCGCGGGGAAGAAGGTTCTCGGTGTCGGTAGTTTTGCTCGGGGTTTTCCCCGGTGATTTTGGATGGGGTGAGAAGGGCCGGAGCCCAGCGGCCGGGCCTGTGAGGGGCGGCGAGAGGCCCCGCGGCCGCAGACTGAGCTGGAAACCCGATTTATGGGCAAACATAAAAATACATAATATACAGAGGTATTATCGATAGAATAGAAATATATGCTATTTTTATATATAATAAGAATAATATAGAAGATGGAAGACATAAGATTATTGTTCATATCATACGATTTTTGGGTTTTTTTCACGGACGCCAGCATTCTCTGTCCACTCGGATATACCATCCAGGACAAATGCAACTTATTGCCATATTCAAATAGCTTTGGGGTTAGTTTTAATTGTTATAGGTTTTATTGTTCTTGTTTGGAGGAGATTTTTGCGGTTGTTTTTTTTTTTTCTTTTTTTTTTTTTGTTTCAGTTTGGGTTTTTGTTGTTTGTTTGTTTGGTTTTTTGTTTTTTAACGCTAGGGTTAAGTGAATTTTGAAGGGTATTATTTAATATATTTTAAAGGCCGATATTTAAATGTGCGATGGCGAAAGCTTTCCCTTCCCAAGCCATCCTCATCTGCGGAGCCGTAGCTCTTAATGCATCGACCTGAAAAGGAGAATCCCGATTTCATTTTCTGCATTTAAGAGAAAAAGAGGAAAGCGTCAAGCCCCTGAGCACAGGAGCGGAACAGGAGTTAGAATAACTAGAAATTAGTATTATTTCCAAGATGAACTATTCAGAACCGCTCGGAATAGCGGATCGGATAAAAGGCTCAGTTCCGCGGGGATGAGCGGGGGCGGGATCGGGCCCTGCAGGGAGAGAGGCGATTTCGGGCAGGCCCAGGAGAGACCCCGCAGAGAATGCCCTGGAGCCCTTCCCCGCCGGGGGGAGGCCGGGCCCGGCAGGAGCGCAGCCCCAGCCCCGGGAGCGGAGCGGGGACCCGGGAAGGGCCGAGGGAAGGGATGGAGCCGAGCGGGGCCGGGCCGGGCCGGGCCGAGGGAAGGGAACGCGGGCGGCCCAGCGGCATCCCCGGGGATGGCACATCTCCGCTCCCCGGACGGCCCTTCATGGGCTGCGCCTCACGGAGCGGGATAGGAATTATTATCGGGTATCGAGGATATCCTGAGAACTGCCGTGAAGGGAACCCCGGCCCCGCCGCTGGCCGGGTTCAGGCGGCTCCGGCAGCCGTCGGGGGCACCGCGGGGAGCGCTTTGGGGTCGATCGGAATTATTTTCACTGGTCACTCTGTGATTAGCGAGAGCCGGTTGAAGGGCAGAGCGCGTCCCTGCCCCGGGGGGTGGCGGGGCCGGGGCTCGGGATGGAGCAGAGGGCTCCGGGGGTCCCCGCTCCGCCCGCCGCTCACGCCGCTCTCTCCACAGCCGTGCTGAAGGCCGAGCCGGCCGTGTTTAAGTTCCCGCTGGCCCCGCTGGGCTGCTCGGGGCTGGGCTCGGCGCTGCTGGCCGCGGGCTCGGGGCTGCAGGGCGGCCCGGCGCCGCCGCCGCTCCCGCTGGAGCTGCACCTCCGCGGGAAGCTGGAGCCGGGCCCGCCCGAGCCCGGCAAGGCCAAGAAGGGCCGCCGCAGCCGCACCGTCTTCACCGAGCTGCAGCTCATGGGCCTGGAGAAGCGCTTCGAGAAGCAGAAATACCTCTCCACGCCCGACAGGTAGGCCACGCCGAGCTGGGCACGGGGCTCGCTGCCGGGGAAAATCAAAAAGCCGCCGTGCCAGAGGAAAGCCGCCGGCCTGACCTCCCCCCTCTCTCTCGCCCGCAGAATAGACCTGGCCGAATCGCTGGGGCTCAGCCAGCTCCAGGTGAAAACCTGGTACCAGAACCGGCGCATGAAGTGGAAGAAAATAGTAAGTGCCCGTTATTAATAAATAGAGCTCCCTTGGGCGCGCCGTGCCCGCGTTCCCTGGGTACCGAGCCCTGCCCCGGGATATTCAGGGATAACATTGCGGATAATTGTAACAGTAATAATGACCATGACGGCAATAATAATAGTAATAATAATAATAATAATAATAATAATAATAGTAATAATAATATGTCCCTGGTGTTTAACACCGTGCCCCTGGCCCACCATCTCCCGGTGCTCCCCAACTGTCCCGCTGTAGCGCTCTGTCCCCGGGGCCGCGGGCGGCGGGCACGGCACCGGCACAGAGAGGGGCCGCTGGGTTTTCCCGGGCTGTCCCCTTCCTCCGCCCCCTCCCTGCCCCGCAGGTGCTGCAGGGGGGCGGCCTGGAGTCCCCCACCAAGCCCAAGGGCCGCCCGAAGAAGAACTCGATCCCCAGCAGCGAGCAGCTGTCGGAGCAGGAGCGCGCCCGGGACGCCGAGAAGCCGCCGCAGGGCCTGGGCTCGCCGGCCGAGGTCAGCCAGGAGGAGTGAGGGGCCCGGCCCGGCCCCGGGACACACGGAGGGGACACACGGAGGGCAGCCCGGACAGTGGCGGGGGACATTGGGGACCCTCGGAGCGCCCGCCCGTCCCCCCACGGCGGCCCCACGGCCCAGGAGGACACTGGATCCCACTTTCCACATCTACTCGCTGTCTAAAACCCTGTGGTGCCCCTAGTTATTCCAAAACTGCATTTTATGATCAGTTTTATTAATGCGAAGATATTTACTTTATTTCAATAAAATATTTTATGGACTATTGCTCTGAGTAACGGAATGCTTCGGGGTTGATTTTTTTTTTTTTTTTTTTTTTTTTTTTTTTTGCCCCACGGAGGCAGGTTAGAGATTCAAACCTCAGTTCCAGGCAGGTCTGCAGAGAAAGTGCAAAGCGGTACCGGGAATATTCTCCCATCGTTTTCCGCGACGGTTCGGCTGCCGGGGAAACACCGGGCCCTCGGTCCTTCCTTGGTCAAATTCGGATGTTTTCGGATTTTAAAGATACGTTAGCTGCTGATAAAAGGTTCATTAACTTCTGCACTGCGCATCCTGAATGATATTTTTTTTTTAATGCTCTTCACGAGCTGCTGCAATGTAGCACGAAATCCTGGAGCTTTGTTGTTCGGGTAGGATTTTTAATTTTTTTAAAATGTTTTATTTTATTTTATTTTAAATTTTTAGAATTTTATTTCTTTTAAAATTTTTATTTCTTTTTAAATTTTATTTTCTTTTAAAATTCTATTTTATTTTAAAATCTATTTTATTTTAAATTCTATTTTATTTTTAATTCTATTTTATTTTAATTTAAATTTTTTTCTTTATTTTATTTTTTCGTTTGTTTTTCCCGAGTCTCTTCTCCACTTTTTCCGTTGGGATGTTAAATTACAGAGCATCCACCGAGACGTGCAATTACCGCTATTTTGCTGAGGAAAAGAATCTCAAGCAGCGGCGCAGGGAAGGACGAGAGGCGGAGAGCGAGGCCGGGGAGCGTCGGGAGCGCTGCAGGACACGGCCCGTGCCGGGCGCACAGGGACAACCTCGTGTTCCTGCGCTGAGATGAGTTAGATACTCACCCAAAGAGCCGATTGGAAATGTTTTATTGAGCCGAGGAGGAGGCCGGATGCGGGAAGAGGGGAGGCGGCAGGGCCGGCAGAGTCTGCGGGACCCCTCGGCGCGGGCAGGACACGCGGGGCGTGTGGCTTTGTCACCTCCTTGTCACCTCGGGCTCTTGTGTCCGGTGCTTTCAGAGAGAGAACAGCGCCCGGGTTTAATTAAAAGGGAGATTGGCTGGCGCGTTACCCCAAATCAGCTGTGTCCGTCCTCAGAGTCACCCCGAGGGCTGGGATAGCCGGGCTCCGTTCGGCGCTGCCTCTTCGCCAGGGAATATTAACAGTTTCTTTCCACAGCCGAGTGCGTGACGGAGAAGTGATTATATTTTCTCAGATCATAACGTGATTTTTTTTTTTTTCAGCGCAAGAAGCGTGAAATAGAATAAGGATTTTTTTTTTGTTTGTTTGCATTTTCCCCTCGCAGACAGCCGGGAGAGGGTTTGGGATGCTCTGGTTGAGCTGCGGTTGTGCCGAGCCGGGGGTGGCCGTGCCCCTCTGCCCGGCTCACGGCACCGCTCTGTTCCGGGACCGGGAAACCTCCCCGGGGGCTCGGGAGAACCTGCTCTCACCCCGGCAGATACCAGGGCCCGTGCCCGGGGCCTCCCTCCGGGATAGACCGGGGACAGACTGGGACAGAGCCGGGACAGAGCCGGGGACAGACTGGGACAGAGCGAGGACAGAGCGGGGACAGCCCGGGGACAGCCCGGGGACAGCCCGGGGACAGACTGGGGACAGAGCCGGGACAGACGGGGACAGCCCGGGGACAGACTGGGGACAGACTGGGGACAGAGCCGGGACAGACGGGGACAGAGCCGGGGACAGATGAGGACAGAGCGGGGACAGAGCCGGGTCAGAGCCGGGGACAGCCCGGGGACAGCAGCCACTGCCGCGGCCGGGAAGGAGGGAGCGGTGCCGGTGCGCTGCCGCTGGACACACACACGGCACCTCCCCCGCTTGGCTCACGGCTTTGGTGACCGATTTCTGCCCCGGAGGAGCCGAGTACAGCCCCGGGAGAGCCTGAGCCAGGCCGGGGAGCCCCAGCCCCAGCCCTCGGCCGTGCTGCCGAAATGCAGGGTCCTCTCAGCACGGCAGGAGCCTGATAGAATGACAGCAAAATAGACCTGACTCATGGGATTTCTTTACTGGTTACTTTGTGTTTTCTTGTAATATGTATACATATATATATATACCCACACACATATATATAGGTGTTTTTTTACCGATTTTCTGTATTTTCAGTCCGAATTCAGTTTCTCCCAGCTCCTCCAGGTTGGTGCCCGCTGGGCCGGCCGGGGTGGCCGCAGCCGGGCGCTGAGGGGTCCCCTGAGGTGCCCTCAGACGGGTGGGGGTCCCTGCCCACGGCAGGCGTGGAGCGAGATGATCTCTAATCAAACCCCAAACCGTTCCGAGATTCTCTCGTTCTGTCCGAAAAGCGAGGAGGGTAAATGCCACCGGCCATCGGTGACAGCCCTCCCGAATGTGGCTGATACATCCCAGTGCATTCCAGAGCAGGGCCGGGGGCTCCCCTGGACCAGCACGGATAATCCTGGCCGGCCGATGGTGACTCAGGGAAATCCCAGCCAGCCTCACCCGCACACAGGTTTGGTGCTGATGGACAGTTTTGAGCAACGCAGCACAATCGTTTCCCTTTGTACTGACCCTTTCCGGAGCTGTGATGAGCCGGCCCGGGGCTGCCGCGGGCGATACCTGCGGGAAATGACCCATCGCGGGTCAGACAAGGCATAACCCCACAGACACCCCACCACGAGCAGCCGAGCTGGGCCAGCCCAGCCCTCGGAGATGTCCAGCCCTGGGGAACAGCGGGGTGAGGTTGCTCAGTGCCGCAGCTCCTCCCCAGAGCTGTCCCGCCTGTGGCAGTGATCTCGCCCTGCAGCACCCCAAAGCTGCCGGGAAAGCCGCTCCCCCAGCCCGAGGGAGCTTTGCCAGTGCCGTGTCACTCTGGGGCCAGGAAAGGACATTTGTAGCCGATACACCTGATGGTTATTCTCTGTGTGTGTGTAAATCAGCCGTATGGCCGTGCACATTCACCCTGCCAGAAATGCGGCCCAGCCGGGGAATTCTGCATTTTAATTACACCTGCAGAGGTAAAACAGCACGTGTTTGCTCTGCAAACAAAGTCCGAGGGTGTAGATTGAAGGCTGGAAAAGTGGGTCCTTCCATGCTGGAATGCCACTCGGGTCACAGGTAATCAGCAAACCTTTCGATGGTTTTCTTAACAAAAACCTATTTAGGGTGAGTTTCCAATTCAAACATCCGGGCTGTGTGGGGCTGTGTGGGGCAGTGAGGGGCAGTGAGGGGCTGTGAGGGGCTGTGTGGGGCTGTGTGGGGCTGTGTGGGGCTGTGTGGGGCTGTGTGGGGCAGTGAGGGGCAGTGAGGGGCTGTGTGGGGCTGTGTGGGGCTGTGTGGGGCAGTGAGGGGCTGTGAGGGGCTGTGTGGGGCAGTGAGGGGCAGTGAGGGGCTGTGTGGGGCTGTGTGGGGCAGTGAGGGGCAGTGAGGGGCAGTGAGGGGCTGTGAGGGGCTGTGAGGGGCTGTGTGGGGCTGTGTGGGGCTGTGTGGGGCTGTGTGGGGCTCTCAGGGGCTGTGTGGGGCTGTGTGGGGCAGTGAGGGGCAGTGAGGGGCAGTGAGGGGCTGTGTGGGGCTGTGTGGGGCTGTGTGGGGCAGTGAGGGGCAGTGAGGGGCTGTGAGGGGCTGTGTGGGGCTGTGTGGGGCTGTGTGGGGCAGTGAGGGGCAGTGAGGGGCAGTGAGGGGCTGTGAGGGGCTGTGAGGGGCTGTGTGGGGCAGTGAGGGGCAGTGAGGGGCTGTGTGGGGCTGTGTGGGGCTGTGTGGGGCAGTGAGGGGCAGTGAGGGGCAGTGAGGGGCTGTGAGGGGCTGTGAGGGGCTGTGTGGGGCAGTGAGGGGCAGTGAGGGGCTGTGTGGGGCTGTGTGGGGCTGTGTGGGGCAGTGAGGGGCAGTGAGGGGCAGTGAGGGGCTGTGAGGGGCTGTGTGGGGCTGTGTGGGGCTGTGAGGGGCAGTGGGGGGCTGTGTGGGGCTGTGTGGGGCTGTGAGGGGCAGTGGGGGGCTGTGTGGGGCTATGAGGGGCAGTGAGGGGCTGTGTGAGGCTGTGTGGGGCTGTGTGGGGCTGTGAGGGGCAGTGGGGGGCTGTGTGGGGCTGTGTGGGGCTGTGAGGGGCAGTGGGGGGCTGTGTGGGGCTATGAGGGGCAGTGAGGGGCAGTGAGGGGCAGTGAGGGGCTGCTCCTCTCTGCTCCACACCTGCCAGCAAGGGGAGTTCTGCTCTGCCTTTCTGGAAGAAAAAACTGATCCTACAGCAATGATTTGTGGGCACTTTTCACAAAAAAAAAAAAAAAAAAAAAAAAAAAAAAAAAAAAAAAAAAAAAAAAAAAACAAAGAAGAGAGTTGATTCTGCTTTCTCCCCTCCAGAGGGTGGGAAGTGGAGAGGGGGTAGAGTGGGGATGTGGATGGGGGAGTTCAGTAGGATGGGGAGGGTTTGATGGGGAATGGAGGGGGGTGTGGAAGGATCCCAGAGGAAATAGGGAGGAGATGAGATATGGGGGGCTGTGAGGTGTGCGGGGGGAGGTGGGGATGAGGGAGGGGTAGGGGGGCAGGGGGCTGTGGGAGGAGGCAGGGGGGTGGAGGAGGGATATGGAGGGATGCAGGATGCAGGGGTGTGGGGGGATGTGGGGCTGGGAGTGAAGAGGCTGCAGGGGGGATGAGGGAGGATGGAAGGCTGGGAAGGGAGATTTGGGGGCTGGAGAGGTTGTGGGGAACACTGAGCAGGATGTGGGAGGATGCAAGAACGGGTGTGAGGCTGGTGGTGGATGGAGGAACATCAAGGGGTTTTGGGGCTTGTAAGGGAGGGGGTAGAGAGAGATTTTGTGGGGAATGGAGAGGAGGGAGGGGGATGCTGGACCCTGCGCTCCGCATGTACTGATAAAAGACATCACCCAGCACCACATGGGAGTGCTGAGGTGAGGCTGGGCTGGGCCAGTGTCACCCCTGACTTTCTTGCTTTCGAGTGTTTGAGTCTTTGCAGCAGCTCCTCATGCTGCTGCATGTAAACGATATTGCATTCTTAGAATTTATCAGTATGTTTTGCATTCTTGTTCTCTAAAAGAGAACTTGACTGATGGTCATATTGACCAATGGAGTCAGGAGGTTGTCACCTCCTTGGGCCAATCTTGGCCCTCTGTACAAAATGTATATAAGCCTTTGGAGTCAGATAATAAAAGACCTTCTGTGTTTGACCTGCTGCTGCCTGCTGTCCTCTGTGATAGTCCACACCCATGTCATAACGTGTTGCCCCTCTAAGGGCAGGGGTAACAGGCCAGGCCTTCTTGGATTTGGGGAGAAAAAGTTAACGTCCACCTGGGACTTTTCCTCACCATTTTGGTCTAGAAGGAACTGAGTGCAGGGGTTGACATGACCTACAGAGTCCAGGCAAACTCTCTAAAGTTCATTAACTAACATGTGATGTCCTGTTATTAGATGTTTGTCTTAAGCCTAATGTTGGGTTGAGGTCATTACACACACGTTGAATTTGGTTATTCCAGCTGAGTTGTAGGGCAGATAGAATCTAAATGCTCAACTCCTGATTCCCTGAATTTGGCCCAGCAATGTGTAAATAAAGCTCAGGGTGAGTTTGCATTATCCAGGCTAACACAGCTCTCCGTGCTGTTGTGTCTGCTTGGCTGAGCTTGGCCATGAGATCTGTAGGAAAAGGGCCAGCAGGAAAGTTTGGGGACAGAGCTGGTTACCTTTATTGAGGCTCCTGGTGACCACTGGGTCAGCAGGCAGCAGTTTTCATGGCAGACTTTAAAAACAAATCCCTTTACCCACACAGCTCAGTATGCATGGAAAAGTCCTATCGTGTGTGGACTCACATGTTTACAAACAGAATCCATTAAAACATGATTATGTACAACATGGGGCCTTCCTCTGCAGGATCCCCAAATCCATCATTTATGCTGCACCTATATTAACAAACCACAAATCCAGCTCGTGATGGTTTCAGAACTTGTTTCGTTTTAGGATGGGAATGTGAGAACTTCCTGAAATTGAAATGGAACACAAGGCAAATGAGTAAGGAACAGCTTTGTGCCTGAGTTTGAGTATTGGCTGGAATGAAAAGACTCCACTTTCTTGAAATGGTTTTCCCCTCAGAGAGCACTGGGCAGAGCACACTGGCTCTCTGAAAAGACACTGTAGTCAGGGGGGTTCATTTAAATATAAATTATTTAAATATTATTATTTAACGGAAGAACACGACTGGAGGAGGAAACCCTTGGGTTACAGCTCGAGTTCAGGTGAGCCTGCAGCACCATGGCCCTGCTCATTCACACTCCACGGTCACTCAGGAGTGCCTGCAGTGAAAATGAGGCAAACCCCGTGAATTTATGGCAATCGTTCCCAGTCTGATGTTCCATGACTGTTCAGCTGGGAGACGCCTGTGCAGGATCCCCGGGCTCAGCACATCCTGCCAGGAGCCAGCAACGAAGGGTAAGCAGGGCCCAGAGCAGGACAGGCAGATGCGCAGGGGAAAACTGCGTGTGCTGGGAGCTCTGATGTCAGGCTGGAGACACAGGATTGCAATAACTGGGAGAGGAGAGCCTCAGACACAACACTGGGCAGTTTACAGAAATTACAGCCATTTCACCTGGGTTAGATGAATTTATTATGAATTCTCTTCTCCAGCTCTGAAGCTTTTACTTTGTGAAGAAAGACAATTTTGTCAGAGAAGAGTTCTGGGTAAAAATCTACATATGGCAGGAGATGTCATCAAAGCACAATTCTGACTTTGGCAAGGAAGGTGCTGCCAAAATGCTCCTTTTTTCACCACAGTGAGCTCTCTGAGGGAGAAGCTGCTTGTTCATTTTGAGCTAACAGGCTTTTCCTCCTCTGCTGCTTGACAAGGTCTTAGAGAGATCCCACACTGCTCTTGCTGCTGGAAACACTTTCTAAGGTAGTTACTAAAGATTGAACACAAGGAATATCAATCCCAAATATTTTCAAATTATATTCTCTCTTAATTGAATAATTTGCTGAAATACGGAAGTGAATAACAACTTGCCTGAGTCAAAATAGCCTTTAAGACACGTTTAAGGAAAGGAATTCTTTTTGTGAAAGTGAGAGCTGAATATGGAAATGAATATTCCCTTTTATTACACAGGAATTCTCCCAGGGCCTGTTCAGACTGTGCAGAATGCTGGGTGTCTGTGCCAGTCCTTACAGATGCTCAGAGCCTCCTCTCATTCCAGCTCTTTGAGGCTTCATGCTGCCACAGGTAAGGTTTAAAGGGTCCCAGAGGGTTGGGGTTTTTTTGAATTCTGTGGTGCGCTGTGAACTTTCCACGTTAATGAGCGTGTAAATATTTCATATTCAGATTTCATACTGTTAATTTTAGAAGTCACAGAGTGCTGCTTGTTTCCTGGCATGTCTCACTAGGCAAGTGTTGGTGTGCAGACCATGGTGTAAAACAGAACAGAGCATGCTGAGCTCAGTGGTTATTTGAAATGAAAATTCCTTATTCACCAGTAGTTGTACCAGCAAAGTACAAGTGTTCAAATATTTGCAGAAGGCGCCTGTGAGGCAGCTGTAAGCATGGCTGAATTTGCTTCTGAATTTCGGCGAATATTTGCAGATTTCTGACCAGGCCGTGGTGGTGTGACGCTGCAAGGGGGACAGGTCTGTAGGTACCAGTGCTTTACAATTTCCTGTGTGCAAATTGCAGCTGAGCCCACTGGATGAAACTCTTACTCATTCAAAGGGGAAAATACAGCTCAGTTTGAAAAGACTCCTGAACCAAAGCCCTTCAAGAAAGCACAGAGAGCATCAGAAGCTTTGGACAAATGCACACAACAGAGCTCTGCAGCTTTCACTGGCTCCTGGGGCAGAGAGAGCCCTGTGGATTTAACCCCATTGGTGCCCAGGAGCAGCGTGCACGGGCTGCAGGAGGAGCCTGCTGCTCAGGGCTCAGGGCTCAGGGAGGAGTCCTGCAAGCCCAGAGCTCTTCCTGAGGCCCCAGAGAGCTTCTTCGCTGGGGGCAAGGTAAGAAAATGGCAATGGTTTTCAGAAGCCATTTATCAGAAATCATTTGTCAGAAATCATTTGTCAGAAACCATTTATCAGAAACCGTTTATCAGAAATCATTTGTCAGAAATCATTCTAGCCCAAGTTTGTGTTTTCAGCATGCAGATGGGCTCAGTGTGACCAGGCCCAGGAAGGAGTGCTCGGTTCCAAAGAGATGGAGCTTGCTGAGGTTTGGAAAGCTTGCCAGGAATGCTGGACACTGTTTTCCAGAGGCTGGCAAGGCAGCTGGCAGCTGCCTCCATACACTGAATTTCCCATTAGCTTTGCTCCTCTTGCTGCACCAGGATATATCTGGATGGCAACATTTGCACAGATTTCTGTGGTGATCTCTTGCCTGTTCCCCAATGCTGTTGCCATCCTTGTTTCATTTATGAAGGGATTTATAGAAACAGCTGACATCCTGACAGACCTTTCTATGACCATATTGAGACATGATCTGTTGGATGTGGAAAAAAAACAGCAAGAAATGGTATTTCTTTGTATCTATTTTTTTTATTCTCTACAGTCCCTCTCAGTGTCTTCTCCTAGATGAGATAAACTCCAGAGAAGATGTTATCCCTGCACGAATTTGGAAGAGTTGTATTTGGCTGCCTTTATAACCAGGGAGCCCAGAAGTGGCAGCACCCAAAACTGGGTCAAAGATTGTGGTCTGCATTTGGGGGTTCTGCCCTATTAACATTAAAAACCCCACCATGTTTTCTTAGGCTTGGATAGATGCACTCTACAAAAATCCTCTTCTTTGACCTTACGTTTACAGATCTCACAATTTCCAGGTGTGTTTTTCCTGATGGTATTTTTGCTGTTGGTATTCACGGTCAGTGTGTCCTTCGTGTCCACAAATTCTCCCCAGGACACATTCTGTTGGTGCATTCAGTGCAGGTGAAATCTCCAAGGCCAAACACAATTTCTAGGGTCAGAGATTTTTTTTAAATAGAGCTGCTGTACCTGGGAGATGCAACTTCTCCTCCCAGGAATTATTCCTTCTATGAGGTGGTTTTAGAGAGAGACAGGAGGGTTCGAGATAAAGGTTGCTCTAGAGAATACAGGTTTCATCTTGTTCTTTTCTAACCAAAAGGGTTTTTCCCTGCACTGCCCAAGTTCTTGAGCTGGGCCTGGCACAAATTTGTTAATTATATTTGGATCTCTCTTGTTTCTGTTCCAGAGCAACCCTCAAGATTTGACCTGTGATGAGGAACCACTTCAACAGCCAGAGGATGAATAATGAGATAACTCCGGACATTTTACAGCCTGGGTTGCATTTCCCTCTTTTCAATCCCGTATTTTCCATCACCGGTAGCTGGAGGATTTCCCCAGGCACAGCTAGACATGTGTACCAGGCTCTAGCAGGCAATTCTTGTGCTCGTTTGTCATTTGCAGCCACGTTGTCCCTGTCAGGTGCCAGATTGTCTGGGAACAAGTTCTATGCCTGTGCAATTCGCCAAGAACTACTTCCCATTGTTTGCTTTGCTAATTACCACCTGTTAATTCCACTTGTTGCACTTAGCCCAAGTGTTGCCACAAGGATAACAGCCTCTTCTCCTTTTTCCCCTTGTAAATCTTCGTTTTATGGAGCTCTGCCATCACTCCCTCGGTGTTTCCCTGCCTGCAGGTGGTGCCCACTGGGCTGTGCTGAGGTTCACTCCACTCTTTGGTCTAAAACGTGATAGGTTTCATTTCTGACTGAAGAGCACCAGTGACTTCCTTGTCCATGGCAGGGGGCTGGAACGAGATGATTTTTCTGTTCCTCCCACTCCAAGGCATTCAGTGATTCTGTGATTCTTTGCAGAGCTTTTAGAACCAGAGCCTGGCACGTTCCTTTCTGCCTGCTGTTCATCCGTAGGTTTCATCAGGAGCCCTCTCAGAGTCCTGGATGCACATCCACGGCACCTGAATTCCCTGTATCAGGGTTTTGGGGAGAATCCCAGTCCTCGTGCCAGCTCGTGCCATCAGGTCGCCCACGCATGGTTTGCTCAGAGCGTTCCGGGGCTTTCTGATCACCCAGGAATTTCACTTTGATCCCCATGGCAGAAGCCTGAATGTTTTATTCCACGGGGCTCTGGAAGGGGCAGCGGAGCTGGGCTGTACAGAGAGAAAGGTGGAAACCTCCATGGAGATCGTGGTTGTGACCCTGTTCATTTATAAGGCTGGGTTTGATTTCTTTTAATTAACTGTACATGTCAAGAGTTGGCAGTCATAGATGTCAGGGCTCATTACTGAAGTGTTTGTGGAGTGTTTAAAAATTTGGACTGAAGACAGGAGAATGAGAATTTTTCCTGTATGGCTGATGTTTCATCCTATCCCTGGAGATTCCCTGTGAATTCAGACATGTTTCTCCAAAGTCAAATGGCACAAACTCACATGAAAACCAACCAAAAGGAAGAAAATATGGGAAAAAAGTTTCTTGCATACGAAAATGCAAGGAATATTCCCTCCAAATGTTTGAAAAATGTTGGGAGGTTGTTGTGATTTGATTTTAATTATGTAAAAAAATACATTTTAAGAATTGTTTTGTTTTAAACCTAGGTAATATGATGCACTAAAAGATTGCTGAGGGAGATGGGAAATTTTAGCCCATTGGAGTTTTTTCATGCTGAATGCTTAGTTCAGCACCGGTTTTGGGGGATCTGGCAGTGCCCTGTGCTCTCCACATTCTGACTGCTCTCGAGTTAGTTTTTTTCAGAGGATGCAACTGAGGATCACAGTTTGAGGAAGAAGACTTTTCCTTTTTCATTAGAAAAGTGCTGGCCAGCAAGGCTGAGGCTGCTGGACAGCAGAGCAGGGGCTGTGTGGCAGGGGCTGTGTTTGTGAGCTGGGCTGCTGCACTGAGGGTGTTTGAAAAGCCAATTTTTTCACAGCAGCATGGTTCCACTCCAGATACCCCACGTGCCTGGGAGAAGGCTCCAAGAGCATGGTGTTCCATGGAAGTTTTGGTGGTCTGGAGCACTGACAGCCTTCATTCATCTACAAGTGTCTGGCCTTGTCTAGAAAAACAATCCTGTGGTGTCTAGATTGGTGAGCTCGGCTCAAATCGTGGATATGAGCGTGGTTGGGAGGTTAAAGGAAGCAGAAGGAGCCAGTAAAGGTGGTAGTGCTCTGTTTATTATTATTTAATAGCCTCCATAAGTGTCAAATCTGCTGCAAACATAAATAAGGGCAAAATTTTGCTGTGCAGGGACACCCCAATGTGGAGCTGGACATTGTGTATAAGAAAAGAAGGAAAGGGGCGGGGGGGGGGGGCGGCGCGGGGAACAGAAGAAACACTCTCCCCAAGAGTTTCAAGTGGGATTCTGGTTTGTGTTGGATCCTTGTCCTGTAAGCTCAGAGCACTCTGGTAACCTGAAGGATCAGAAGTGTCCTCAAGCCCTTAAATAGATGACACGGAAATACTTGAAATGTGTTTCGTTTTATGGTGAGTTTAATGTTTCTAATCTCAGTGCAATTTACAATTACAATAAATATAATGAAAAATTAATGTGGCCACTTCAAATACAAAGGAATGACCAAGTGTAATCTGAGAAAATTTTATCAACATGCAATTTCCTTAACAAAAACATCAATGTATCATTTCAGAATGCCAAGAAATATTTATCTTTTGGGACAGCAAAATCATTTGCAGAACGTTTTAACTGCTAAATAAATATTTTACTGGCAACTTCTGAGGCATCATAAATGCAGTCAATATAAACAAAGCAATGTGGAAAGCAGCTCCAGCCTCAGCTCAGATGGAGCTGGGCTGGTTCATGGCAACACAGGACTCTGGGACGCATTTGGCTGAGCCTGTGTGCCTGGAAAGATCTGATTTCTTCCTGCTCTTATAAGCAAGTTTGCTTGGTTTATTTGGAAGTTCTGGGAGCAGGAGCCACAGCAAGCTCTTGGGAGCGGTGATGCAAGCAGTTAGCATTTAACTGAAACTGGCTTTTAATAGTTAAATCTGATTTTTAATTGAATCCAATGTCTGTGAAAGCTGCAGGATTTGCAGCCTTGGAAGGACAATTTGTCTGTGAGGCTGCAGAACAAGAACATCAAGGCTGTGGGGGCTGCAGCTTCCTCAGGGGGCCCGAGCAAGTGCTGCAGCGCCTGGTTCTGCTGTCCCTGTCACCCGGTCTGTCCCCCCTGCCCAGCTGCAGTGGCACTCGGGGGGTGGCTCCAGAACAGAGCACAGACTTGTTCCATGGGGCACTTGAAGAAAAAGTCATTTCTTACCCGAGCTCTCACTGTTATTCCCAAGGACAACATCAAATCTTCGACTGACCTTTCTTTTCCGTGTGGTCCTCACTCAGCACCTGCCTCTCTCCAGTGATGTTTCCACCTGGCTCAGGTGATAATTGTCTGTTTTCCATAGAGCTGCTCACTGGGATTTCTGTGTCATTGTTGGTGCCCAATACAGAACAGTGTCCTGTTTTGTGGAATATTTATCAAGGCGTTATCTGTCTGTGAGGCTTTGCATTTCAGCCGTAGTTTGATGATCCCCTGGTTGACCCGCGTGTGCCGATTCACATTTGGTGTGGCTGGAAGAGACCATTCCAGCTATGCTCCGGCTGAGGAAAATCTGGGGACTCTGGAGGCCATGGTGATGACTCCCAGAATTTTGGGATGGCCTGGAACTGATGCTGCAGCAGCAGTTACCTCACCGATGGTGGGATGGGCTGTGTGAGAATTCCCTGGAAATGAGCAGGGGATCTTTCCCAGGCCAGCAGGGAGAACTGCCGGCAGGGGCTAGAGCAGCAGGAGCAGGGCTCGTGGGTTCTCTGACACTGCAGCTGCTCTCCAGGAGCGAGATTGGTGCTGCTCAGCTCCTCTCCCGGCAGGAGCAGGAGTTATTGCACACACAGTGACATTACTGTAACCCCGGGGACACCGCCCCGCTTAACACGTCATGCAGGTTGTCCTGGGTTGCAGTGTAGGATGTACACAAAGTGTTTATTCTATCACCATCTTCATGAACTGTTGAAACCAGGTGGGCTAGTGTTTTCCCAAGTCCTCTGCCTCTTCTGCTAATGGCTTTTGGGGTGTCTTCTGCTAATGGCTTTTGGGGTGTCTTCTGCTAATGGCCCATTAACGCCTGGCCCATGACTCACAGGTAACTCCCTCCAGGGGTTATCTCTGTTTAATGGGCCATCAAGGACCCACTTCACAACTCCTCATCCCATTGTGAGATGCTCTGCCCAGGGGGAGGAGCCAAACATTCTCACCTGGATATAAGCTGGTATGTGGGACAGTGCAAGAGCACTTATCCACTGGATTCCCAGAGGAGCAGAGCTCCCAGACCTTTCTACAGGATCACTGCTTCAGGAAGAGCACCTCACCTGGACTGCTTCCACCATCCTGCTCAGGTTGTATTCTGACCCTGTCAGTGATCCTTTGTGTTATTGCATTTATTTTATTTTATTTTTACCTTTTTACCTTTCTTCTTATTAAATTATATCTCTGACTTGGAGCCTCTCATTCGTTTTGCTTTCAAACCACAACACAGGTGTTAATTGTCCTGTTAATGAAGGAGCACACCTTGGGCACTGATGTGCTGGCAGGGCCGATACTGAACGTCTGGTTTTGTTTCGGGGCTCCACAGGTGGGATTTCCCGCTCCATCCATAATTGTTTTGGGTGAGTTCCCTCAGCGGGACCCTGCTGTGCTGCCAAGCAGGGGGATGCAAAGGGAAATCACATTTATGTAGAGAGTAGTTTCCCTCTCATGACTGAGATCACCATCAGAACGCCGTTATCACACAGGGGAGAAGGAGCACACCTATTTCACCGGATGAGACTGGGAAATACATCCCCGTGGGCTCAGACTTGTGTGAAAAACTGAGCCAAGAGAGTTTATTTAGCCCCCAATCCATTTAAATGGTGTATAGTGCTTAGGGTTCCTTGGTAGTAACTGCAATTTAATCCTTATTTAAAAGGATTTTTTTGATTAATCGAATGCACAGGAAGAAGCCAACAATACTGCTCCTCGCAAAAGAAACAGCTATTTTTAGGCATTTGTTAAATTTTAGGTTTCTTTGTTCCTGTTAAATCCCAGGCCTTGCTTTGGCAGAAATCCCACTTTGAAGCTCACTCTCACGTTTGGGGAAGCCAGCAGGGCTCGAGGTGTGCAGGGCTTGGAGGAAGGAGTCTCGGGAATGGTTTAGGAATGTTTTTTACACAATTGGGGCCGCCAGTGGAGCTGACTGAGCCTTTTGCCTTTACGGGATTTAGGATGACATTTAGAGCTCGATTGGCTTTGTCAAATACCACTTGGGTAAGACGTGTGACTTAGGCTGAATGAGAAGTGCCATAACAGGGGATTCTGGTAATTGTACTGAACTGGGTGCTTTTCTTATTGTCCCAGATAATGTAAGAGTTAATGCTCACTGTAAGTACTGCGAAAGAGATTTTCCTTTAAGAAATGGTCTTTGCATGTCTTAAGAGCTCGAGTTTCAGCTGCTCTTTTCATTCGATACTATTTTCGTTCAGTAGGACCCCAAATGAGGTACAGAAAATGGGATTTACATGTGCACACAGGTTGGTGGGTGTGCTCCGATCCCCACCTGGACATCTGACTGCAGCTTGGGGCAACCACACTCAGACCTCCACGTACTTTTCCCTTGAAACCGACTATCTGCAAAGTTGGAGAGAATAATGAATATTTGCACCATTTAAAAATGATTATTTGTTTCCTACCTAAATCTGGGGATTTGAATAGAATTTTGAGTGCATAAATGCTTGGATCTTCTGATTTTGGCAGGTAAACTGTTCTGGCCTTTGTGTTTTCAAGCCTTCCATAATGCCAAGGCTGTTACCTGTTCCCTGAGGTCACTTTCGGAATTATAATATGAAAAGTGTGATTAATCAAATATGCAAATCTTTCTGCAGTTGTATGGGGTGATATGGGAAAAATAACCCCTTAAATTTGCTTTTAAAATATGTCCATCGTTACTCTGGTGTTTTATTTCACTTTTGACTTTTAGCACCTTGACACTTTCAAATATAGCCACAGTTTATCTCTGCCTAGAGAGAGAATTCTCTTGTGTTCAAGTTCATGAATTTTTCTCTTCTGAAATCTGTCTAATAAAGGCAGGAATACGTAATTGTGGGAGTGTTGAGAGGTTGTCTCTGCTTATCAGGTGTAAAATGTTCTGGGATCCAGAGATAGGAAACACTTTAAATGTTTACAGTGGGTTTTAAAAGCTGTGCTTGGTATTGGTGCTGGAGGTGGTGTCAAAAGAGAGGCTGCCCTGGCTGCTTCTGAAATTCTTGTTGTGAACAGCCCAGAAGTTAGTCTTAAATACACCATGGAAATCTGACATAGTTCCCCCCTCAGCAGTTTGAAGAGCAAAGTAGGATTGGTTCATGGTAATTTGGCTGCACAAATAATCTGGGTTTATCACAGAAATTGTGTTACCTGCACCTGTATCCTGTTGCTAAAGAGTTCTGAAGCAGGACAGAAGCAGTTCCTGGGTCAGTTTGTGAAGTAATAATTTAAATTGTCTTTTCTCTCTTGACAGGTGGTTAATGCACAGCGTTTTCTAGCCGGTAGATCCCAACCCTTTCACTTTAAACGTTGTATTTATTAGCTCTTTATTAAATATACAAAACAAGCCCACACTGGCCAAAATCTGTCACAGCACATTTTGTTGTCACAGTGCATTTTGCTGTGTGCTGAGGAATGAGAGTCCAAGCCACAAAGTCAGCTCATTTCAGCCACAATGGCTTCTTGAAAAGCTTGCAGCTTAAAATCATACATTATTAAGGTGTTCGGACTTGTCAAAATTAATAATTAATATTGCTTTATGTTCCCCACACATGCACAGAGGCTTTCATTCCCTTTCCTTGTCTGTATTCCAGCCAAGCGGCCCCGAGCCGTGGCAGGAGGGGCCCTGGGAGGCAGCTCATCACTGCTGCCTCTGCCCCAGGTAAATCATCCTTGGACCTATTAGGAATAAAATTTAAAATGCAAATTGCGAGAGGGAGAGATGTTAAAAGCTTAAATACTGCCAGTGTTTACTGTGTGTGTTGTTTGTGACTGTCCGTGCCCTGGTGCAGACTCCAGTCCTGAGAGCAGTTTTGGACACCACAGTGCCAGAAGCCTTTAGAGAACATCCAAAGGGGGGACAGAGGATGGGGAAGGGCCTGGAGGGGCTGTACAAGGGGCGGCTGAGGACACTTGGTTTGCTCAGCTGGAGAAGGGCAGACTGTGGGCAGAGCTCCCCGGGGGCTGCAGCTCCTCCCCAGGGGCAGCTCCCAGCTCTGCCCTGGGACAGGGACAGCACCCAGGGAACGGCTGGAGCTGGGCCAGGGGAGGCCCAGGGTGGACAGCAGGGAAAGGTTCTATCCCAGAGGGTGCAGGGCACTGAACAGACTCCCCGGGGTTTGGACATGGCCCCGGGGCTGCCAGAGCTCCAGGAGTGTTTGGACAGTGCTGCCAGGGATGCCCAGGGTGGGATTGTTGGGGGGTCTGGGCAGGGACAGGGGCTGGGGCTTGGGGATCCCTTGGGAGTCCCTTCCAACTCAGGATACTCCATTGTTCTAGGATTCTACGATGTGTTTTTACAATCAGCTGAATTATATTCAAATGAATTTCCTGGAAAACCAGGGTGCTGGGAACTGCTGCCTCAGTGCTGGGTTTTTTTAACCTTTAATCCTTACTCTATGCAAATCCTCCTTGTTAGTTTACCTGAGGATTAAGGGATTTACATTATGGGTACACTTAAACTTACTTTCCAATGCCTAACTTGCCATGGGAACTTTGCATTCAGCTACAGCTCCTGGAAAGTTCCTGCACTTCTGCATCTGTAGAACTACAGCAAGTGTGGCCGTTCTACTGCCACCTCCCTTTAGATAACCTCTCACATGTACTTTCATAATTAATTACTTATTCTTAAGAGAATCACTAGTCAGAATTTAAGGAGAAAAAGAGGAAGCAAGTGGTTTTTAACTAGCAGAAATCTCAATTTCTTTGTCCTACCTTTGCGAATCCTTGGCAGGGATACCTGAATCAGAATTGATGATTTAGGCTACAGCTGATGTCCACCAATCGGGAATCAAATTTATTCCAATTAATGAATCCATGCTTCACTAGGAGCTGCTGAAGAGCTACTGCTTCCCCCTCTGCTGGCAGTGGTGTCAGATTTGGGAGTATTAAATATGTGTGTCTTGGAGGGCCTAAAAAGTCCCTGTGCACCAGAAAGGGAAAGGTTAACTGTGGGCTGAGGGCTGGCTGGAGGAAGCCAAGAAAACCAATCCCAGTTCAGAAAACTGTCCAGCAGTTTGTGCTAAGGAAACACATTTGCTTTATCTCTCACCTTATAATGGATTCTGGTATTAAGGTGACTGCATTGCAAACCCTGTCCAGACAATTTGGGCAGGGATCATGCTAACTCTAACAAACAGTGCTTCGGGCCCAGAGTGATGCAAAACGTTTATAAAGAGATTTTTTTGGCTAAGTTCCTGCACTTTGGAGAGTATAGAACACAAGCATTTGGGTTGCAATCTAAGAAGCATGAATTTACCATAGAGATTGTATTTCCTAAATGTTGGAATACTCTTGCTGGAAAATGCAGCCTTCAGTCAGACTGCTTGAGGATTTTAAGTTTAGACAATAGAAGCTTTGAAAATCTCTCGATGTGTGTCAGAAAATACAGGAATTGTGGTTGTGGCTGAGCACAGAGCAGAATGATGGGCAGTTTAGCCGGTGTAAATTTCTGGCTGGAACTATTTATGTCGGGAATAAACAGTTGAATGGATAGCTGGGAGGATTAAAGGGTGCTCAATCCATCGTGTCATTCTGCCTGGAGGATGGTGCCATTTTCTCACTGGAAACGACCATTCCTTCAGGGATGTGTTTGCTATGTCTATTTCCCCAGTTCTGTCACTGATACCCTGGCCCTGCTCAGCTCGGGGGTAAAGCTCCCCTGGACAGCGGTGAGTCAGAGATTTCTGATTTCTCCTGCTGGGTGAAGCCCCGGAGAGCTCAGCTGCCTGCAGGCATTTCCCTCTGGAATCAGCAGGACAGCCCTGGCATACTGAGCTCTGCAGTGCCACACTCCTCCTGCTGCTCTCTCTGCACTCTCCACCCCCTTTGTGCTGAGTGAAACTTTTTCTTTTTTCCTAGATAAAGAAAAAAAAACCGGACTGAATTGGTTTTGGATTGTATACAGTTTGAAGAAAAGACACTTCTAATATTTAATTTTAAATTTTTTAACATTTCAATATAAATCAAAAGTTTGTCTCTTTCTCAGATGGGTGTGTCTTTCATAAGCACACCTCACTGGTCTGTGTCTCCTTTAGAAAGGCACAGCCAGCCTGGCAAGGTGCAGGATTATCCCTGTGCTAAATGATTGAAAATGAGACAATAAACCCAATTTCAGAGGTGAGAGGGGCCACATTACAGTGTCTATGGGCAAAGGAGGGAAGCATTAACTCAGATTAGAAAAATGCCCTGATAATTAAAGAGATAATATTTAGAATGGTCTTCTCACATGAAATATGGAAAGTGGATAATAGTGTGCAAAGAGAAAAAAAGGAGGCAAAAATTTTGCTTTTGAGAAGTGGAGGAGTAGGGAGAGACAGGGTGAGTGGGGCAGACTGGAGCTATTTCTTGAGAAGGTATAGGAACAAGGAGAGATGTCTGAAGCTGGAAATTTTATAATGAAAAGTCCAGCAGTCACCACTAAAATACATCATGGACCTGAGAGCAGCATGTGAGATGTTTCATGGAAGTGGCATGCTCAAGTACAGGGGGTTCCCTTCTGAATATTTTTTTCTTTTCTTTTTTTAGAGGTTTATATATTATACTGCAGTTTATTTTGCTTCAATATTTTGAAACTTTAACAAGGGTAATTCTGTAATATTATTTTTATCTTCCATAGGTGTCATGCTGTTGACCAGCTTAAATATCAAGTGGAGCACTGGGAACAAAAGCTCATTTTGAACCTACAGGTGCAGAAATTTACGGAAAGATCCATTTATTATAAGAGGCTGTTTATGCACTATGACAAATCTAAGTTAGGTTTTACAGCTGTATGTATGCACTGTGGATATTGCAGTTTTCAGTGTGTGGGTATTATAATTAAAGGCATGAAGGATGTGAGTGATAACTGCTCTCAGTGGGAGGAGTGCTGCGCCTTTTGATCTCCAAGTGCAGCCCAGTTTTTGGGATGATGTGGACTCCACTGAAGCCGTGGTGCCTCAGAATTTCGGCTCCAGCCTGGCAGGAGCAGGGCTGCACCTCTGTGAGCAGCATCTCCTGTGTGGTCACTGCTCACTGCTCCATCCCCAGCCCAAAGGGATGAAAACCTGGTGGGTTCTGACTCACTGTGGACTCCTCACTCTCCCCCTCAGTCCTGAGCACAGGGAACATTTTCATTTCCCAGTTGCTCTCACTGGGTCCCGGCAGCAGAGTGACAACAGCAGGTCAGAGGATGCTCGGGCGGTGCCAGCCCTCATCCTGTGCCTGTGGATCCCCTCCCCTGCCCCTCCCCTGCTGCGCCTTTGCTCCCTGCACTGGGGGCTGCCCCCAGCACAGGCTGCAATCCCTGCACAGTCACTTCTTTGGAATCTGCACATTTGTATTTCCAGAGGAGATGCAATTTCATCATGAAGGGGATGTTTTCAGTGCCAGTGCAACATTACCTTCAGAGGAGGAAGTTGACCCCAATTTTGTACCTGGGTGTTTATGAAGTCAAAGGTGGAACCCTTAAACAGACTTAGAAGCTGGGCCAGAGCATAATGCCCAATCTGGCACACACAGGAGAAATTATCCACGATTAAAGACTTTCTGATTAATATGGCTCATGTCCCAAAACTGCACATGCAGCGTATGATCTCAATTAGAGTGAAACCTAATTCTTCAAGGCTAAGCTCCAGATTCATTCTGTAATTTCTTCTTTGTTTAACTTGGAAATTTTCTGACAACAGGATCTAAAAGAAATGTTGGGGGAGGGCTGCAGGACCCCCCTACCATTATAAATTGCAGTTCTGCAGAAAATATCTCTCCTGGTGCTGGTCTGAATACCTTGACTATTTAATTTTTAGAAGGCTTGTTGTGCATTCCTCCAAGGCACTGCCATTTAGCACTGCTAATGGAGCTGTAACAGTTTTTGGGAAAGAATGAATACTCGTGTGCAGGTTTTCTGCTGAAAAAGTAACTCCTGCCAAAGAAAACTGCTTGAAGGTGGAAAGGAATAAGTATATAATCACGCCACTGTCATTACCTCTGATATTAAGAAAGTAGGAAATGTCAAAGGCCCGTAAGAAAAATAAGTTCAGGTTTAATGAGTCTGCTGGAGAGGAATTATCAGCATTAATCATTTAGCTAGTGGACTAACATAGCTGGCATCAATAGAATAACTTTTTCCATCCTGCTTTAATACACAGCAGTTGCTCCAGCTTGTTTCTGAGACTTTTTTTTTTTTTTACTGCTAATCCCAAAACATCCTGGAAACACAACCTCCAATCCACCACTATCTGTGCATTTCAAGCACTCTTGGCGAGCAATGTGAGTGCTGCTCAGAGAGGATTCAGGGCTCCCCTTGTGTGGGTTTGGAGGGGCCCCAGGCCTGGGGGGGATGGCTGTGGGAGGGTTTTGGGAGCCCCCAGTGGGGCAGGCACAGCCCTGTGTGCTATAAATCCCTGTGCCTGCAGAGAGGAGCAGTGCCACGCTCAGAGCTGCTGCTCTGGCCCAGAGTGAAGTGGCCTTGGGCTTTTTTTTCCAAATGAATTGCTAAACCTTGGTCTAGGAACTTGAGAAGAAGGTCCTTTTTCAAGGAAAAGACACAGGGACTTGGGAAGAAAATACTTGGGAAGGCTGATCTGGAACAGAGATTGGACAAAGCTAGAAAACAAAGTAGGTATTTATTAAAAGGCCTTTAGGGTACACCTTGAGAGCCTAGCCACAGCTACACTCAAGGTGGACCCAAAATGGACCCAAAATGGACACAAAATTGTCACAAAATTATCATGAAATGGTCACAAAATGGACAAATGGTCACAAGGTCTCACACTTTTGTAAATTTTGGTCCTTTTGCATATTGGGGTTTAATTGTCCAGTTACAGCTCCAGGTTGTGAGGTCCCATCCTTCTTGTTCCTCCCTTCAGCCACCCTTGTTTGTGCTTTTGGGCCTGAAAGTTGTAACAGTTCTCTCCATGCGGAAAAGGATTTGTTTTGTGTCCCTGCTCTGTGCAGAGCTGAGTGACACTGACTGTGAGCTCAGAACTGCACCCCTGGGCAGCACAGAACCTGAAATACATCAAAGCTAAAACTTAAGGCATCAATATAATGTCAAATGCCAAACCAGACTTTGCTTTTCTGGGTCTCCTCAATAAATTTGCCTCTCTCATCCTCCCAGACCAAGCTCTGGGGCTCTCCTGGGGTGGGAAGTTTGGCTTTGGGGGGAAGTTTTGCAAATCTTACAATGCATAAAGGAACCGATTTAGAACTGCTTTGTATGGATATGCCATTTAAAAAAATACATATATCTTTTACGGATTCTTCCATGTTACAGCAGGAGAAAATGGTGTTTGTAAACCATAGCAAGGCAAATTCTAAAGAAGTGGTAACTCCAAAGTCTGGAAGAGGTTGTAGCTTCAGTTTGGAGGGACTGTATCTTTTTTAAAAGAGATATTAGTTGATTTATAAAGAAGTCATGCAGGTTACAACATTGTATAGCTACCATGTTCCTGTTTTTTTTTTTTATTTAAATAAGAAAAAAGCAGAAAGCTGTTCCTGCAGCCCTGTGGGCAATCCTTCAAAAAGCAAACTTGGAAAATTTCCTAAGTCCGTATATTATTTGAGGTGCAAGGGAACCACTGCAGTTGGGTGTAATCTAAATCCAATTTTCATTTTGCTAATGTATTTTTACATTCAATGTGATGAAATTGCAGGTGGGTGCCATCCTGAAATCCCATCTGACAGCAGACAGAGCAGTCTCCTGCCATTGCTCAGCCAGTGTAGCTCCAGAATGGTGTTCTGATGTTTTGCAATAAGGGAAGGAAAATATGTAAAAACTGTAAAAAAATCCCCATCTTGCTGGTGCTCCCGGGGCAGGCAAGGGACAGATGAAGCTCAGTGCTGCTCCTCACAGCCAGGAGGAGCTGGCTGCCACTCCTGCAGTGGTTCCACCCTTCCCTGGGTGTGCAGTGGCTGCAGTGGGCACAGAGATAGGATTTACAGCCAGGATTTACCTTCCCTGCAGGGCTGGGGGAATCACATCCACCCTGTGCCTTCTGCCTGGCTGGGGCAGATATTCTCTGTGAAATGGAATCCATATGCTGGGGTGACCCTTAATGAACCCCCTGCTCTAATTGCTGCTTTAAGCTCGCTATTTCCTTGGCATTGTTTACACTTTTAAATCTATAATATATTCTAAATTAAGTATGTTTGAATGACAGCATTCAGATCTAATTATAGACTTTATCAATGATTAGGCCAGACAATCCAAACTTAAGCTCTGCTGGAAAGGCTTAGTGAATAAAATGAAGGCAGTGATGTGTTCTTATTCTAATAAAGTAAAGCTATATAAAAATACTCCATTTAGTAAATTAGAGCTTCTGACTCTGTAATTTTGAAAAATAGTAGCAGTATTTTCTAGACCATGTCCAGGTTAATAATTTTCTTGCTAGCTCTTTATTGTCTTGAAATGCTTGATTCATTATGTAATTTAGTTTTTAATATTCTTTTATTTTTTGCTTCCAGTTGCTCAGCATGCTCAAAATAAAAATGAATACAGTTGGCATTACTGTGTTTTTATAGCAGTGCTTGAGTTTGTTTAGAAATGTGCTCAATTTCATAGTTAACACAGCCAAGATAGGGAGATGAGGCTGGGGGGAAAGCAAACTCCTGAGAACCTGCAGAGCTCACAGTGTTCACAGCCCTGCAGGGCTGGTGATGGCAGGATTGGCGCAAGGGAGGTTTAGAGAGAGGAGCAGAGGTGATGCAGGCAAGGAGGGTGATTGTGTGTGGCACAGACCTGGGAACATGGACAGAAAACAAAGTCCCAGGTAAGGGGTGGAAATGTTGGACAAGTGTCTGTGACAAGCTCAACCAGGGGAAATTACCAAGGCAAACCAGAAGAACTGTGGTGACATAATTGCTGCCATGAAGAGTTTATAGTGCCACAACAAAATCATTAATAATGTGTTTGTGGCACAGCAATGCCTTGTGTGACTCAGGGACTGCACTGGGCAGTTCAAGAGGACAAACATTTTCCTGTTACCCTCCAGGCTTCCTAACAGAGGGGCTTCCCAGAGAGTCTGAGCCTTCCCTGTGTCCAGGGACAGAGCAGGTACGACAGAAGGTGGGAGCAGGTCTCAGCACAGAGATCAGAGTCACTGCCAGAACCCTGGGTAAGGCTTTCCCAGAGTCTTTGTGCTGGTGTAGATGGGGGGTAATTGATGGAGATCATTTCAGAGCAGCTGCAGATTTTTCAGAAGCCCAGTGCTGTACGTGGCATTTTATAACCTGATGTTGCCATGCTCTCACTTACTGTAGAGCTCTGCACAGCAGTTACAGCACAGTTTAATTTACAAATCATTACTGCGTTTAGCCATTATCAGTACAAAGTAGTTACTTTCTCTGCGCAATTGAAGCCTAATTTTCATGCCATCTGAAACTCCCAGGCATCAGGTAACACTCTATTTTATAAGGAAAAAATAATCATTTATTTAAATTGTAAAATCTGTGTATTTACAGAGTGGCTGGTTCTGCTCTTCAGGTTTCACAGCAATTACACTGGAAGCCGTTTCTGAGAATCTGGGCTCTTATTTCTGTAAAAATAAGTTATCAGCAATTGCTTCCTATGCTCATATAATTGCTCGAAGAATTGTGCTCTACGGAGGGAAGGCAATTACCTTTGAATGCTGCCCAATAATTCTGATAGTTTGTTAATCCACAAAGGGCACAGGGGCTGTAAAAGCCGTGGAGTTTAGGAATTGAGGTGATAACCTGGAATTCTTTGTGCCGGTGGTGTGGATGTGTTTGCATCTCGTCAGACAAAGGGGATTCACAGTTAATTTGGAGTTTAAGTGAAAGAAAAAGCCAGCGGTCCTAGGCATGGAGCAGGCAGCTGACAGGAGTTAATTTGGAGTTAATTTCATGGATGAGGTCTCTGTCCCATCCCAGGGCAGAGGAACACCCCCCTGCCTGCGCCAGCCCACACTGAGGTGGGTTCCAGGTTCCCTCCAGCCGGGGATCCCGAGCCCATTTCACTGTGGGGACTCCCACAGAGCTGCAGTGATTATACTGCACCTATTGGCACCTCCTTCTCACTCCTTCCTCACATTCCCTGGGACAAAAGCATCAGGAGTTCTGCAGAACTGAGCTGGAAATGCCCATCCCAAACCTGCACCCTGAGAGCAGTGCTGGGGGCTGGAAGGGATGTGCGGGAGCCAACAACAGTGACAGCAATTCTTTCCTGCGAATTCCAGCAGGTTTCAAATAGAATTGCCAGATTATATTTTTTCTCCTAAAAATGACTTCCTATTACGTGTAATACTCTCCGCACGCTTTGTGTCATAACATTTTATTGCACAAAGGACTTGCATTCTTCATGGCACAGCCCAGTCTGTAGGTTCTTAATTAAATTACTAAAACACCAGTCAAAGCTCTCTTTTATTGAAACTTGGACTACTGAGATAGGGGTGAGCTTCCTGAAATGGAAGGTCTCAGGATACCCAGTATTTTTTTCTGGTAGGAATAATTTCAGTCTTTGGAGGGAAGCACAGTTTTCCTTGCAGCAAGGGCTCTGAACACCTTTATTTTTCATGAAATTTCACCCTTCGTGATTTTTTTGTTCTTAGAATGTACTCTGAGTGCAGTCTGTGTGCAGCCTGGGGCTTCAGAGACTAACAAAATTTAAATCAGTTTTATACAAATAGTTTTGGTCAGAGAAGCTCAGTCTTGCTGAATAAAGTCCACAGATTGTAAAAGGTGTTTAATTACAGTATGTCATTAATTAGCCCAAATATTCCTGTCAAAAATACTCCCTTTCTAAGTACCTTACACTCTGGTTTTTGTAGTTAGCAGAAATACTCAACTGACTGGAGCTGGTTGTGTCCTTTCATTGCTCTTTCCCTGGACCTGTTGGATGTTCTCCTGGCAGTGACATCTACTTTCTGAACTTTTCTCCTGCTTTCTTCTTTTCCGCAAGTATTAACTTTTAAATGTTGCTTGAAAGTTGCTTTCAGCCTGTATCTTTTTTTTTCCCATGATATCATGCTCTTCATTTTTATTTTGTTCACCTTATCGTTCTTCTCATGCATTTCATCTCACAATTGTTTAAAGGATGTGCTAAATCCCACCAAACACTGGGCTTTGTGTTTAGAGAGGAGTGTGGAAAAGGACAAGCAGAGGTGTCCCAGGTGCAGCCAAGCCTGGTCTGTGACCTGTATTTATAATTGCAGGCTAATGATCCAGAACACGACAGAAATAATGGGCACAGGTGCAGGCTGAGAGTATTCCAGACCTGTTTTCAAATAGCAGATACTGGAGAATTAAGATATTTTTAATGGCTATCTGTGGAAGTAGTGGGAAAAAGAACATAAGGAAAGAGACCTTCTGGAAATGATGGGACATTTTTTGACATGTAGAGACTATAATTAGAGATTTTTAATGTTTTCCTTAAAATGTAAAACACCAACTTCTGTAAGAGTTAAATGACAAATATACAACAAGTGACTGAGTATTTGCAGTTTTTAAGGCACAGCTTTAGCCTCTGGAAACCTCCAACTTCATGCACAATATTTGTACTTTTCTGGCCTTCCACACCACAGACATGGTCTGACTTCCTTGTAATTTCCCTTACAGTCACACATGACATGAGAATCGTGACCAATGTGCTGCACAGCAAAACTGGAACATTTGATTGATTTTTTTTTTTTTTGAGCTTGAATGTTATGTCTAATTTTTCTTTCATTTCCTTGGTAAATATAATTTCAGCTTTTAGGGTGGATTTTGTTTTGGTTTTGATTGACTGGTCTGGGAGGCCACTGCCATGGCACCTGTATTTACACACTGTCCAAACTCACATCTCTAAGCTCCAGAGCTGGCCCAGCCAGATTTATGTGTCTGAAGGACTGTGAATTTCCTGGTTCTTGGGCTGTGCAAGGAAAGAGAGGGCAGTGATGGAGAAGTGCAGGACCTGGACAGGCAGATGTGCAGGGCACAGCAGCAGGCAGAGGATGCTGCTCAGGAGAGGATCCATTTCACACCCTTGGGTTGTTGGGCTGCCCCACCTGCCACAGCTCATCGTGGTAAACCTTTAGTAAGCTGTGAGCAGGGAGCCAGACTGTAAAGACTGCAAATCTCGGTTGGATGCTCTGGGATGGGGCAGGCACCAGGATTATTCCCTGGATCCAGCAGGACTTCAGTGCTCAATGTGGGGCCAAAACCCCACAACAGCTTCAGGGAAGTCTGAGGCTAGTGGTTCTTGCTGGGGCAAATCTGAGAGCAGATTTCCAGTTCAAATGCTGCCAGTTCTAGTTCCCCTCTCCCTCCCCGGATGTCTCACAGTTGTTCAGTCCCAGTGATTTCACCCAAGAAGCAGATCCTTTTTTCCCAGATAAGGAAAACACTTATATTTACATTTACAGTATCCAAAGCACTGAGTCCAAGATTATGAATATGTTTTTCCTGTTACTTCAGGATTGTCAGCACCAACAGCTCTCCCCCTGTGTCCATGCCTGCAGACCTGCACACCAGAGCCACTGAAATCCCACTGCAGGTTCTGTCTGGGACCAGAGCTAGCTGTGTATGGAAAGGAAACTCAGAGAGGGAGCACCAGTGGTCAGTGCCTTCCACACAGCCTGGGACTTCATGCTCGTGCATACATGAGAACTGACAAACTCCAAATCCTGTTTTGGTATGTGCAGAAAATATTCACCACAAGAGGAAATGAAAATTATTTAGATTAAAGTCAAAACAACAATTTAACATCCCTTTGTGTACACAAACACTCTTCTGAAAGTCACAAATCATAGATGCTAGATGTTGGGAGTCATTTTAAATGCTACTTACCTAAAGCCAGGAGACAAGAAACATGTGGCAGACCTTTTCTGCAAAAGTTCAGGGAGGGAGGGGAGCAAGAGGATGTTTGCATCTGCAGGAGGAGGGCCTAAAAATACTCTGAAAGCCGACAGTTCACTTAAATCATTAATCCTACACTGAAGACATTTCCACATTTTAATGGACTGCAATTAAACCCAATATTTCTTAATACAAGTGTCAGGTGTTTTCAGCAGTGATGCAAATGACTGCTTAGTGCTATAATTCTGAGGGGGAAGGCATTTAGGCCGGGCTCATTTGAACAGCCAACTATAAACAAGAGCACATAATTCCATCTGCTTTTTGGCAATTTGTTGTTCCTTTTAGGTTCTCTTTCCCCGTTTGTCTTGTGGACACAGTTTGCAGGAAATGTCAGCCGGCATGATTGATGGCATGAGATTGGATGTACTGACTTCATGCTTTCATAAAGCAAGACAGCTGTTGGGAGAAACTTTCCTTCAGGAGCTGGAAAGGTTTAAATTTTCCATCTCTTTGACTATTTGGCCTGATGAAGGATTGGGTTTTACCAGAGAAATAAATAAAAAGATGGCTAAGATGTACCAGGAGGTCATTCAAATGATCTTTAAATAGCAATTACTGGAGGAGGGTGGAGGGAAAGCCCTCAACATTCTGAGTCTGCTTAAGTGAGCCCTAAAAAGTTGTGCTGGTGTTCTCTCAATTTCTTAAACCACCCTGTAAAACAGACAGTTTCTGGTAATGGGGTTTTAGGCTGGGAGTTTGTTGCAGGCAATGGAAGGGATTCCACTGAACTCCCTGCTCATCGCCTGACTTTCTGTGCCTGGAAATGTCCATTCTCTCTCACAGTCACAATAGTTTGCAGTCCAGTTGCTTGCTCAAAGTAGATATGCTGGTTAAATATTAATTAATTTGGGGGTTGGATAAATTCTTTGTGTCCCTCAAGTAAACTTTCTTTCCGAGGCAGGAAAGGGAAAGGGCGTGTGGTGTTCATTTTTACAGTTACATCTCCCTCTGAAGTGTATTATTTTATTTAGAAGAACATGTCAGATGTTATGAGCATAATTTTGAAGACCAGTATGGGATGCTCCTTTTTTTTTCCTTTCCCCAAGCAGTCTGTGTGTGAGGGTTGGGTGTTATTTGATAGTTTGAAAGACCAATAATTGCGTTCTTGGCTATGCTGATTTCGAAAATCCTTGCCAGATCTATGGTCTTGCTGGAAATGGGCCAGAACCAAAACTCAGGAACTGAAAACGCCTGGAAATGAAATTCTGGTGGAGGCTGCACTTCGATGGTGGTTTGAGTCAGACTCCAAATTCCTCTTGGGTCTCGTTTTTGTTGTTTTCAGTCCCATCAGTAAAAACGTGGCTGCTCAGGAGCTGTGGACAGCCTGGGTCTCGTTGTGTCTCTTGACTGCTCTAGAGCTCTGCAAAAAAAATCCCATCATAAATCAGCAGGAATAGGAACAATCAGACATGAGGTACACAGAAACACACAGACATGAGGCAGAAATGCAAGTTTAGTTTTAAATAAGTAGAGAATTCTTAAAGTGCCTCAAGCAAATAAGAGTCTAAATTAGTTAATAAGAAAAAGACCTAAATCCTAGTTTAAAAAAGTTCAGTAGCTTTACTTTTTATATATACTTTATACTTTATATATACTTTATACTTTTTATAAAGGTAAAGCGATACTTTTTATAAAGCTATATTATACTTATAAAGCTTTACTTTTTCTAAAGTTAGTGAAGTTTTGTGCTTTCTTTAAAACAGGAAGCAAGGGGCAGTGTGATTGCCAGGGAACCCTGGGCAGTGAGAGCCCTCACACTTTATCAGTGGAGCATCTCAGGAGTGGGGCTTCTCCCGTGGATCACGCTCAATTTACATCACAAATTATCAGAGTGCTGGGTTAGCCGGGCTCTGTGTCCCCAGCCCCGGCTTAGGGGGAAGAGGTGGACCTGGAGAGCACAAATCCCTCCTGTGCCCACCCACAGCTCTCAGAGCTGCTCTGCACCCTCTGCCTCGCTCAGCTCTGAGGTTTCAATTCAGCACAAAGTGCTCCAGGAACGGGAAAATGTGTTTATAGAAGCGGTCTTGATTGTAAGAAAATCTGATACTGCAGCAAATCCTGAAAAAGACCTCAAAGAAACTTTAGAAATGCTTCAGGAGCAGACTAAAAAGGCAGCAGTTTCCCTGGGCAGCCGAGGGGGGACGTTGGCTGGTGGTGGGGATGTTTGGCAATGAATCTCTTGGGTAAGGGGATACCAGGGAACTCTGTGGGTCACTTCATTTCGATCCTGTAAACATTTCCACAATCAGTAATCATCTGCACTCTTTCCCAGCTCGCCGTGGATCACTGTAACAGTCTAATCACTTACACAAATACACAGTTCTAACACCACTAATTAGGATTCTGCAGAGCTGGAAAAAGGCCAGTCTATGTTCTACACGTACAATCAATTTATTGGAAACATTTAAAGGCCCAACTATTTATTTATACCTTTAATGAGAATTTTTTTTTCTCTAAGCTATCTTTTGGTACTGTTGCCTTAAATGTTGGGATGTGATGCCCTGGAGAACTTCCATTCTCTTTGCTGCCTCAACAGATTTTATTTTTTTTTAAGTGTAAACAGCTAAACATAGTTTACATTTGAAATTAAAGTCCTCCTAACTTGCAAAGCATCCAGAAAACAATTACACACACTTAAAACTATTGTCTGCTGCCTAATGATCACTTGTATTTCAGACACTTCATCTGAGAAGGGTGGGAAAATTCAGATTATCAGATATAATTAGGCAAATTCTACTCCCAGAGGCAGATTCTACAAATCCTATATTCCTACAGGTTTTGTACAGAGAGCCATGGAACAGCAGCGGCACATTCTACCTTGTGTGAGGATGGACAGTCTGGGTAGGGGCTTACCCAGGGCCGTGTATTTCGTTACAAACTCCTCCTTCATTGGAGGCCTAAGTAATATCTTCCATTCTTTTCCCTCTGAGCATCCATCATTTTTCATCTGTGGCTTGAAGTGGTCCTTGAGCAAAAATGAGCTGCAACAAAATCAATGGATTGAGATATCCTATACCTTTGTTGTGTGATTAAAGTAGAACTTGAAAGCTCAATAACATAAAAACTTCTACTTTTCCCCCCTTTCTTTTTCCAAATAAGTCAATACCACAAAAATAATCTCATTTATTTTTAGTCTTGCTGTCTTATTTCCTGCTCTGAAGAGTTCTCCGTGTCATTTTTAGCTGTAAAATTGCTACTTGCAAGAATAGAGAAGACAGCAAGAATATAGTTTAAGATGGACAAGTGAGACTTTCAGCAGAATTTTTCCTACAACTCTGCAGCTCTTGGGGCTCAGGTTTGGTCCCAAAAACATCTGGGGATTGGATTCTGCAGCTCTTCCCAGGCCCATGCAGAGGTGTAAGGGAGCACAGCCACATCACTGCCATTTAATATCTTTTCACACTGCAGTGCAGCTTTTATTGCAGCCTTAAATCAGGATAAATGATGGCGGCCTCCATAAGTAACTCTGACATATAATTGAATGTATGGATTGAGACACAGAACATAAAGAACAGGTGATAAAATATTACACCCACACTGAGAACATTAAAATGCTGATGTTTGGAACAGCTGGCTTAGCCCTTTTTTCTCAGCTGGAATAAATAGTAATATTAAAGGATTAGCATAACCAACAACAAGTGTTGAAGGACTTGATTTCATTCCAGGCAATAAGAATATTTAGGAGCCAGTATTTTGAGCCTTAATCAACAGAAGACTTTACTTCATCCAAATACACTTTTAATAATGTTGTCTAAATACAGATATATTTATTATGTCTATATCAATTTGATTTTTAATTTGGAAACCTTTGGAGTATGAGTTCTCGAGACATGGTTTTGGTTCTGGTTTTTTATTAAACGTTTTTGTGTGCTGTTATTTAAAGGGTATGTGCTAGTGTTTTTGAGAAGGACCTTTCACTGGTTTGCCACAACTAAATTAAAATAGAAGTGGAGGAAAAGCACTTAGCTGTTAGAAAACATCAAGATCAGACAAGGAGTAAAAGTGGATCCAATCTTTTGTATACAGGTTCCAGATCTCAAAGCAGTAAAACTGAAAAGAACAAATGAAGAACATGAGAAAGGTTCATGGTTCATTCCTAAAATGAGAGAGGGACACCACGGGGCAGCTGGAAGGTCAGGAAGTTGAGGCCTGGATATCAAATAGATGATATTTGCTGTCATCCTCCCAAGGGCTCCAGAGCAGGTTTTCAGAGAGGACTCTCCCCACGGCTTCTGGGTGCAGCTGCAGCAGGGACAGCCCTGCCCTGGCCTCTGCCAGGGCTGTCCTGAGGCTGAGGGGCAGAAAGGGGTCTCTGGGGGTCTCCTGGAGGAAGATGCACACAGATGGCTGCAGGGAGCAGTGAGGCTGCATTCAGCTTTGTCTTGCAGTTTGCTGGCACAGTTTGGGAAGTTAAAATGAGGATTTTTTAGGGCCTTTAGTTAGTAAATCCTCAGAGTTAAAATAAGAGAATGAGGAGTGCTGTTTGGCTTTGTGGCAAATCCCACCAGTTTTGGGATTTGATTTTCCTTCCTGAACGTCTCAGGAGCTGAATTTCGATGCCAGATGAATTGTTAGGGATTCTGAGTAGATCAGCCAGCTCTTCATTCATTTTCTAATCAATGACTTTCTGACGTTAAACGAAAACATTTCACTCATCGAAACACCCTTCTGCTCTCCTTTCTCTGCGGGTTTCCATGGGGCTGCCAGAGGCAGACTCTGAGCTGTGGGCACCTCCCGTGCCCCTAGGGTGGGGTTTGGTGGCTCTGACTCTGTGCAAAGGGCACTCGGTGGCTCCTGCAGGGGCTGGGGGTGGCTGTGCACGGCCAGGAGCTGCACCTGAGCATCCCTGGGGTCTCCCTGAACACAGACTGGGTTTTGGTTCCCTAACAAAGTTTAAATCCATAGATGACAGTAAAACTTAGATGTTTTCCTTCTCCCCACAGGCACAGGCAGGCTGATGGGCTCTGGGGTGTCAGCTGTGCACAGAGCCACAGTTCTGTTGTGTTTGGGACCTGCTGCAGGAGGAAAGGGCTCCTCACCCTGCAGTTCTGTCCCTGGGAAAATGAACTGTGCCCAGCCCAGCTCCCCAGGACTGGGGACTCTCCCTCAGCCTGAGCTGTTTGACAGAAAATCCTCATCCCCCTGTTGAAACCCTGGAAACTTAGAATTAAAGGTTTTAGTATATAGTAATACAGATAAAGCAAAAGCCCCTGCAGATTTGCTTGGAGTTAAGGCATTGAAAAGAGCTGAACTCAGAAAAGGAGGGAATTGTTTTAAACCTTAACCCAATGCCTTGGTTGCAGTAACAACAGAAGCTCTGGGAAGGTGAGGTGGGCGTCCAGTGCCATGATGTCAGGGGAGATTGATGGGACAATGTCAAGCATTGACAAACTCTAGTTAGAAAATCACAATTAACAGTAAAAGTTTATCAACGTTCAGAACTCCATGGTTATCAGGGGCATGCAAAGTGGGTTTTATGAAATGCCAATCCTCCAGAATGCAAATATTTCTATTTTTCATTATTTTATTCAGAATTTCTGAAAAAGAAAAATCTGAATTTGTGGGACATCCCTTTGCTACACAAAGCAAAAATTAATTCATTTTCCTTTCAAAAATGGACTGATTTAAGACTGAATTATGATTTTGTTTTCAACATTTAAAAGTTCCTAGTGGGAAAAAAAAAAAGTGTTGTTTGGGAAAACGTAAAATCCCTAATTAAGAAGGGGTAATGTTCATCTCATGAAAGGTGACCCTGTGAGGTTTACAGAGTGACACCATCACCACACTCATAATGACCTGAGAGAGAATTTGCAGCTTCATGCAGGGGCTGTTTTACCACAGATGTCGTGTCCCACATGTCTCATCAAGCTCCCACGAGAAGGACATGGATGTTAAAATAACCTGGAGAGGTTGAAAGATCTTCCTTGTTCAAAAAAAAAAAAACTACTGAACACAGAGCACTGTCCGTGAATTTTGTGTTGGAATTCCACTGGATCCCATTCTGTGGGCACTTAGTGAGCATTTACCTTTCCAGCAAGCTGCCCAGGAGGGCATAGGCTGTGGAGCTGCTGGGACATATGTCCTGTTCCCACCAAGTGCAATGCCTTTATTTTTTGTGCATCAAGATATAAAAGGCTTCTTGTTCCCATAATGGATCCAGCTGGTTGGGTGGGGGGCAGGGAGGTCCTTACAATAAAAAGGCATTTGATTGCTGCTGGGATCCTTGTCAGTAAAACACTCAGAGATGCTTAATTGGACATTAATGTGTCAGATTTTCAACAAAATAACAAGAAATTTGCCAAAAATAAAGCCCGAAGGAAACACGCCCCCAAATTTTACAACAAAGCTTTGTTCAAAATGGGAGTTAAAGCGGCAAAGATTTATGACATGTTGACATAAATGATGGTAAAGGAATTGGCTGAAGCTGAGGGTGTGAAGGTCCAAATGAGAACATCTGCATTAAGAAGCTAATTCTCTTAAACATACTGATCAAAATATTAATGCTACATGTAAACACAAGTGCTTTATCTGACAGTGATTTACATTTGGAACGACCTAATCCAACCATGCACTGCATCTTTATTCATTACCAGCAGCCTTTACTTAACACTTCATGCCCGCTTGCACAGGTGGACAATCTACTCAGAGTGACTATTGTGTTTATGTTATTTTTTCATAAGCAGGGTTTGAAATTTGTCAAACTGCATCATTGTTTAGCTATGTGCCAGTCAAAGGGAAATTGCCAGATGGAGCGGCTTTCCCCTAACCTTGCTCCAGGCAATGAAATTACACATAGACCACAGTCTTATGTCAAGTCTTTAAAAAAAAAAAAAAAAAAAAAAAAAAAACCAAGAAGAAAAAAAACTCCAAGAAAAACCAAGGAAAAAAAAAAAAAAAAAAAAAGAAAAAAAAAAAAAGAAGAAGAAGAAGTAGGAAAAAAAAAAAAAGAGCCAGGCCATGAATAGGCATGACTATGTGCATTCACAAAACCTGGCTTTCTTATGCCACTAATTTTATATGAAGGCTCATGCCAATAGTAAATAAAACTTCATGTCCGTCATGTCACTCATTAACTAGGTGCTCATAATTTATGTATTTAAGCGTTGCTTGTCCGCCAAGCAATCAAACAGTAAACCATGTTTTATAGGTGTTAGTGTTTATAGAAACTGTAAATAAATGTCAAACAAAAAAAATCAGGTTTCAGAAAAATGATCAGGGTTAAGTCATTTATCATTGTTCCAACTGGAAAAATCTGAGGACCTGTCAGTGCCAAAGCAAATGTTTCTCTGGCTTTTCCTAACATGCAGTTTTAAACTACCAGATTGTAGAATTCTATTAGCAGGGTTTGATTCAATGGAAAGTTTGCAGATCGTGTGTTTGAGCTGAAAGAACAGGGCAAGCTGGCTCCTCTTCACCACAGTGGCCACGAGTTGCTAGGCCTGGTTGTCTTTTTTCCTGTTTCCTCCTCACTCCAAGCCTTGGCTGGGATGGTTTGGGCAGGATCAGGCTGTTCCCTGGCAGTGAGGAGAGGCCAGAGTGACCCCTTCTCCCGAGGTGGGCACTGACAGTGCCTGCTGTGGGGCTGCTCCATCACAAACAGGGTCCAGAAAGGACCTACAGGCACCTCCTCCTGGCTCTTGTCCATTTGGTCATCTCCATCCAGCTCCATTCTCACCCAGAACAAACTGCTGGATGTGCTTCTGTAGTCACTCTGTCCTATACTTGAGCTCAAGTTGTATAAATTAATAATTTATACAATTAATTAATAAATACTATTAATAAATAGCAGTTGTACTTCATTATACCCCTTATATTTTTCCTTGTTTTTTTCCCTTCAGACTAATATAAGTGCATTTTGAGTCTAAATAATTACATTTTATTTTAAATAGTAATTTCCATTTTTATCGGTGTTTCAGAAGCTTTGAGTAACATTTGCTGAGAGAACTTGCCTTGGCAGGTGTGGCACAGGCCCTGGGATGCACCTCCAGGTCCTGTTTCCACAGCTATGGTGAGGGGTGCAGCTCCAGTATCTCCTCCACGCTGTTGTGCTCACCTTAGATTACTTTAGTCCTGAGTTATTTGAAAACTCATCCAAATTAAACAAATAGGCTCTCAGTATTCTGAGTATGGCCATGTGTGGCATCCAGTTTCAGGGCACTTCTAGGGAATTTTAACTGATATTATTTCCGTCTCCTTCACCAAATCCTGAGGCCTTCCTTGAGGGCTCCACTGCAAACTGTGCTGTGCACCTGTATCAGGGACAAGCCCTTGGATTTCCACTGAATTCTTACTTGGCAAAACTCCCATCAGCTCTGCTGGGGTTCGTGGCTCATGAAAGTCCAGGGAAAAGTTTCCCTGATTGCTCAAGCTGCTCATGCTCACCAGTGATCCTTCACTGTGCATACAGGGGACACTTGGAACCGTCTTCTGTGGTTCAGTTTGATTTGCTGGTTTATGAATGGCATTTTAAAATACATAAAGTATATCTATTACACGCTTTTCTTGCTTTCTATGGATAGTCTCTGATTCTACAGGCTTAAAAAAATACAGGCAATAAATACCTTCAAATAGTTACAGACATAATTCATGCCTGGTAATGCATGGTTTAAAGATCAGGCCTTTTTCTGGCTCATTACCCAGCCTATAGACTTGATTTTTTTTCTTTTTTTTTTTTTTTTTAATTAATGTAAGAACACCTTCTTTATGGCATGTTCATGTTTACCCAAAAGTCACATCATTTTTCAAATTATACAAGGTGTCAGTGCTGAGGGTAACGATCATTATTGCTCACATTCCAAAGCCAGCAGCACTTTTCATTTTTTTCCTCAATCTGTCTAGAAAAGGAGAATCAAGGATGTTTTTCCCTGGTAGGATTTGCGTGCTGGACACAAAAGCCATGGAGAAGCCACCGGGTCTGCTGTGACAGGAGGTGTTGGTGAGGCAGCAGCACCAACACTGATAGACACACCTGGACTTGTGTGTGTGTTTGTGTGTTGGGTGCCCGACCCAAAACTGGGGTTCCTCAGAGCTCTGTCAGCACAAACACAACAGGACTGCAAGAAGAAAAATGTCAGCACCTGGCAGCAAGACATTCAAAAAATTGGCTTTAATTTCTTCCTGAAATAATCTGATTTTATTAACTGATGATTTCCACTGTGTGAAGCCTTTCGGATTACAGAGCCTGTTAAGTGTTATCATTCTAAACACCCAACAGCTCTCATAAATTTATCATTTTGATTCAGTTTATACAGCACTTGCTGTTATTATCAAGTCTGGAGGTATGAGAGCTCCACCTCACCCTGTTTTTCTGGGATGCCCAGTTCCCAAAATCGGCCAGGCTGTCACTCAGCACAGGAGGGCAGGGAGCTGAGTGTTCCTTTGGCAGTCCTTGGTCAGTGCTCGTTTCAGCCTCTGGTGCTGTCAGTGTTTGCATGGGATATCCTAAGCCATCAGTGTCAGGAGCACACAGGGGTTTCTAGGGAAAAGTCAGCCCATGGCTGTGATTTGTCTTGGTAGAAATCCTCCCTCAACCCTCCAGAAATCCTCCAAGCCATGTGTTCCTCCAGGGGATGTTAAAGCTGCAGGAGCACTGCAGCATTTGGCTTGTACCCTCTCAAGTGGGATCTTTTGCTGGCATGCAGCTGATGTGGATCCTCCTGAGCACATTTCACCCCCAGCTGTCCCCCATCCCCTCCCAGCCCTGCTCTGCTGGCAGAAGGGTCCGTGCCAGAGGCTGCCCAGGGGTCTCAGCCATGCCCAGCTGCCATTTATTCAATTATCATCAGCAATCAACAGCCTTAAGAATGGGGAAGTGTATGTGATTCTTGGCTCCCAGCAGTGTTTGGGGAGAGCAGGATCATTGCCCTGTGTTTGATGCTGGGGAAGGTCTCTATAGCCTTGCTGTATTTCTGACAGCTCAGGGAATTTCTAAGTTGAAAACTATTCATGTTTCCTGATGACCTACTCAGTTTCCTCCTTCAGTAAAGAACATCTCTTTTAGTAGTTTCAGAATGTGGGATAAGGCTGAATTTCAGATGTTTGTAGTGATGAAACAATAGATGAGCCTTTCTCAACTGCAGGGGATGATGCAGGTTTTTTTCAGTGCATCCCCTATAAATGGACATAGCTCCACATTCTTTCTGAGTCATGATGAATTAATGTTTCAGTTCAGCACTGGTTCAGCAACCTCACTTCCCTAAAACACCATGCATAGGGCCATGGTTTGGGTTTAGGGCTTTGTTAGCCTGCGGTTCACTGAAATCACGTCAGCAAAAGTGTGACCTCCCTTTCCCTCCCATGTTACTCAGCGAAGTGGGAGATGAGTTGGCTCATCCCCTTCCCAGGATGAATTTTAGGCCATGGCTTAGTTTGAAGTCCCTTCTGCTGTGTCTCCTGCACAGGAGGGTGTGACAGTGGCAGCAGAAGAGCCCTTGGCAGGGGGACAGGGGTGTGACAAGGATGGGAGGGCTGGCGTGGGGAGGAGACTCCTCTGTAGGGAAAGGGAAGAGACAGGAGTTATCCCATGAGAATCAAACTGATGGTGCACTGAATATTGATGGAATTGTCATCACTGGTAATGGTGCACCTCTTGACAGAGGGAATGAAATTAGTCAAGAACCAACCTTGGGATTTTCCTCTCCCAAAAGGAAAATGTGCAGAGCACTTACAGTGCCTACAGTAGGGCATGGACCCTAGAGCTGCTCTCTGTACATTGCAGATGCCAGCTATATAGCCAAATATTTAAATATTTGCTGGATTTTTTTAAATTTAAATTTGGATTTTGGCTTTTTTTAAAATTGTACAAAGAATTGTAGCCAAACATTTGTGTGAACTTGAACTGTTCAGAGCTTATATCTGATTTTCTTTTTTTTTTTTACAGCAGTTTTTTAGAGCTGTTGACCTCGAGAGCATCCTGGTGTTCCAGGGGATAGCATTCCATTTTTCTCCTCACACATAATGAGCAGTGAACTCCTTGATGGTTGTTGTCTGTTCCCTCAACTGAGAGACCACTGCAGCCAACAAATCCAGCGTTTCATGCTGCAATCTAAACAGAGTGATGCATTGCAGGTGCTTTTCTCATCTCCTCACACCTCTCAGAAACATTAGGGGGGATTTTCAACTTCCTATTCAACTTTTAAATGGAGAGTCAGGTCAGTCCGTGGATTAGAAGAGCAATAAATCTTCAGTCTTCACTTCTTGCACAAGTATCCAGCTAATAATCTCTTCAGTTCCCCTGGCTGGGCTGGCCACGCTGAGAGTGATGGCTCAATGAACACATCTAAAGAGCAGGCGGGAACTGCAGGCACAGAAAGCGCCACCTCTGTGATGTCTGTGTGTAAACCCGGCCCTTCAGCCCTTTTCTCCCCTCATCACTCTTTGTTGGAGCTCCCCGTAGGTGGCCGGCGCTGGAAATAAAGTCCGGCAGGATGCAAGGTGCTGAAAAGAGTAACTTCACTGCCTCTGCCGCGCCGAAATGAGCGATTGTTGATTCCTATTTAATGCTCAATTTCCTCCCCATTACTGCAAACCGTGCAAGGCAGGCCCTGTTTCGGGCTATTCATAGGAGAGCTCGATCTATCCGGTTTCACATCTGCTAAAAGCCCCCGTGTCATGCTAATTGCAGTCTTCCCCTGGAAAGAATTCCAGTTTTAGGACCAAAGAAAGATATGCTTCTTTGTAACTAATGCTCTAATCTGTGCAATTGCTGGTTTGTGAGCTAGAACGGCGCTTGTGCAGCTTTGTGTTCCAAATGCAGGAGGACAGCAAACAAGTGTCGTGGATGGACCTTTTCCAAGTGTTTTACAAGTGTGTTCTAATTTCTGTGCCACAGCAATTACTTCTCCTTGGCCCTTGGCCTGTGCTCCACACAGAGCACAAGGTAATATTTGTGCTCCTTCTCAGCCGAGGGAGATGACGGATTAGCTCCAGACAAATAACCAAATTAGCAGTGCAAATCTTCAAGGGCTATTTTACCTTGTGTGCAGTCTGCTGCTTTTACAGGGAACTGTGCCCATGACCTCTTCTATGATCAGCCTCAATCTGAAAAATAGGGGTTTGTTCCACTCTTTCTACTGAGAGCTTATTCCAGCCATGGCTTGAGGGTTTTATAAATATTTTTCTAAATTTTAAAACAAATGCATTATCACCAATTTTACCCATGTGCTCTTCATGTGCTACAGCTTACACTTCATTTTCTGGGCTTTTGCCTTGGATGTGAACACTCTGGGAGTGAATTGGAGGGAGCAGAGCTGTCCATTCTCCAGGCAAAGGAAACAACAATGACTCCTGATGCCTTGGGAAGGCTGATCTGGAACAGAGACTGGACGGGGCTGGAGAATAAAGTAGAGATTTATTGAAAGACCTTTAGGGTACACCTTGGGCAAGGACACGAGCCTGGCCAGGGCTACACCCAAGGGGGACCCAAAATGGACAAACAGACACGAGATCTCACACTTATATAAGTTTTGGTCCTTTTGCATATTGGGGTTTAATTGTCCAGTTACAGCTCCAGGTTGTGAGGTCCCATCCTTCTGGTTCCTCCCTTCAGCCACCCTTGTTTGTGCTTTTGGGCCTGAAAGTTGTAACAGTTCTCTCCATGTGGAAAAGGATTTGTTTTGTGTCCCTGCTCTGTGCAGAGCTGAGTGACACTGACTGTGAGCTCAGAGCTGCACCCCTGGGCAGCACAGAACCTGAAATACGTGAAAGCTCAAACTTAAGGCATCATTTCGCCCTGCTCGAGGCTCCCTCCCCCATCAGGTGAGGGAGGCTGTCCTGCACTGGAGGTACCACAGCCCGTGTCCTGCAGGATCTCACATTCAGCCCCGGGGCTGTTCCTGAAGCAGCAGAGCCTTAAGGAAGGCACAGGAATTGTCAGCCACGGAATTCTGCTCCTCCTGCAGTCTGAAGACTTCCTGAGCCAGAGGTGGTTTGTCGTTGCTAATAGCTCTTGATGAATATTCTGCTCGGAGAATTTGAGCAGTCCATGTGGAATGCAGGCAGGATTCTGGCACCCAGCAGCACAGGGGCAGCTCTTCTGCAGCTGGATGCACAGATCTGCTGCTTTCTGTCTGTCTTAAACCTCTTTCTCACTGATTTAATTTGATGTTCCAATTTTTTTCCATTACAGGAGGTAGGGAACAGTGGTTTACTACTCTGTGTACAATTTGCCAAGTGTTTCCCCACTTCTTGCAGTTTTCTTACAGTTACTGTAAAACACAGGGAACTGCTATATTATATAACAAATTCCATAAAACAAATTGCATAAAACAGAACTGAGATTCTCTTATGGCAAACAGTGTAGCCTGTTGGAACCTGGGGGCTTTCACAGGCACTTATTTGCAGGTGTTCTAGGCCAACATTTAAGTGCCCAAAAGAATACAATTTCAAATTTCATGTTATATTCTGTACTGTATCATTTCCTTGAGCGTGCTTCAAATACAGCAAATTATTCAACACATAAAAGCCTTTTGAAAAAAGGGTTTGCACTCCCACACGACCATTTGCCTGTGAAATGGACATTATATTTAGTACTTTTTTACATTACAGTGAAGTAGATGCCCCAAGCTGACAGCAGTGATGACGGGGAATAGTAATCTGAAGTTATCCAAGGAACTCTGGTGCAAGTTGTTAAAACTGCTCTTGCTCTGCTTTTGCTTTCGTGGGGAAATGTGGGATAGTGTCAGCAGCCAATATGCATACTTCAGTTTAAAAATATCCCATTAAGGAAGTAGTTGTGGAATATAATACGGTCAGACACAAAGCACAAACTTGGAATGTTGTGTCTCAGCATCACCAGAAAAACAGTGTAAACTGTTTAAATCAGAGCCTTTGTCCTCGAGATGATGTAGGCAGCTCAGCATCATTCAAATTCCATATGAAATCATCAATCAGGACACTAAAGAGGTCCTGCCAGTTCAGCTGGAGTTTGTGGCCAGGTGCCTTAGCTGCATCACTGATCTCCTTTCACAAACCCACGGAACATGTATGTAAAGGAAGAATGTTTTTATACAGAGAGATACAAACACGTCATAAATCAAACGTCAGCGAGAATTTCTTGGTGGTGTTTGTGGCTTATGAGTCACAGCTGCTGAAAAGCTCATGATGAAGAAGTGATACCTCAGAAATGGCTGCAGAAATATGAGTTGCAGTTTATTATTGTTTGGGGTTTTTTTTTAATATGGCAGAGGTTTGATCCTCAAGTTAATTTCATTCTGTTACAGCCATTGTGTAAACCCAGCAGGAAAATCCTTGCAGGAATGGATGTAGGCCAGTGCATTTCCCCGGAATTCTGTTTCTGTCTTTTTTGCATATGTGCTCTGCCCTGATGGGATCCCAAATGCCATTTCAAAGGTGTTTACTCTCAAATGACATGAGATTTTTTTCCCCACTTCCCTGTATTTTCCCTTTGATGCAGAAACCCAGTTTTAATCTAAGGACAAGGGGATGTGGTGACACTTTACAGGATGTTGGTGACAACAGAAAATCTGGAGCCACCGAGCTGAGGCCTTTCCAGCCCCCACACCCAGCAGCTGTTGGTGATGACAGCACAGCTTTTATCTGCAGGCAGAATTTTGTGACCTCAGGTTTGATACGGATGCAGAGCTACAGAGAATAAAACCGGAAATATCACCCTTACATAAAATCCAATGTATTTTGTTTTGAGTGACTGTCAGGACATTTTTGAAGTATTTTGATTTCCCTTAGCATGTCCAAAGTCATGACTGCCCAGTGCTTCTCTTGCATCAGTTCATCTGTTGATGTTTTCCTTTGTAGTTTGGGCTTTCCCTAGTTTTTTATGCAGGAACAATCCCTACACCCTGGAGTTCAGATATGTTTATAGCCCAAGACTTACTGGGTTTGTGATGGAAGCAGCCCAGGAAATTACTTATAGGAAGTTCCTTAAATTAAAAGTATTCCACAAATGGATTGGATTGTATGTCTATTTTGACTAATCCAACCAATTCACTTGAGAGATTTTATGAGGACTCACTGATACAAACCTGCTGAAGTAAAGGTTTCAGGTAACAATTCTGTATTTTTCTTACAGAGTGGTACTTTTTAGGATTTTTTTTCAGGAACCTCTTCCATTCTCCTTCAGTTTGATTTTTAAGAACATTTCTAACCTTGTTTGGACCAAGCTCTGAAAAAAGAGTTAAAAGGAATATTTAAATTTGTTTCATGACACAAATAAATATTGGAGCTGCACAGGATGTTTGAACTTCATGCTGGGCCAAAAGGAAACAAGAGCTCCGTGACCATGGCGGTGGCTTGACAAATCTCTTGGTTAGATGTTTTCATAAAAGGAAATAATTTGTCTGATTTCTTTATTTACTGTCCCACGTGGTGCTGAGTTTCAGGGAGCTGTCAGCTCGCTGTGGTTTATTCCTTCTCGTGGCAGACAAAAGACAAAGCGATGTTGAAATTGAAAACAGTCATCTTTTCTGCATCTCCCTTCTTTTCTGCCGGAGCCCATGAATGCCCAGAGGGCGTTGTCATGGACGGGGGTCCCTTTACAGAAGGACCTGGGCTTTGCTGCTGCTTTTCGGTGTTTCGGCTCTTCACAGCACTTTGAATCTGACACTGATTCTTTGACTGCCTCAAGTAAAGAACAAAATGCAGTTAATTTCTTTCAGCGAAAGTGAAAAGGAACAACACTGCTGAGGTCTTTTGCATGGGAAAAAGGTCCAGGCAGCCCTGGAAACTGACCCAGGACTTCTCCCGAGGTGCAGACATTTCCCACCTTCTTGTCTTCCGAATAGTAAATAATGGAAATCTGTGTTTTGTGCAGTCACCGTTACCAGCATCCATTGGTACCCTGCACAGCAAACAGGCTGCTTTGGGGCATTTATCCTCTTTGTGTCCTGTCTGGGCAGGGAAGGGGAATAGCTGGAGCCCCCAAAATCCCTTCACAGCAGTTCTGTCATTCTGCTCTGAGCAGCCTCAGCCCCTTCATCTCCGGGTGACAGAGGAAGGCTCCAGGAGCTCCAGGAGCTCTCCATCTGCTCCTCTGGGTGAGCCTGGAGACACTTCCCTGGCACTGCTGGCATCCCTGCTGGGCACCTCTGGGCACTCAGCTTTCCCCCCTGGGTCTGAGTGCAGCCCTGGGCTCTGCTCTGCCCAAAGGCAGCCCTGGCAGGGCAGGGAAGGCACCGAGTGACCACAGCACTGGCAGATGGGGCACTGAGTGACCATAGCCCTGGGATGAGACCAAGCAGCCCCGGCTGTGGGAGGCCAAGGGACCAGCCGACAATGCTAAAAGAGGTGATGATTCAATTCCTAGGCCTGCCTCAGTGGAAAAAGCCCTCCTGTAGCCTTCTCATGGCCCCAGACACTAGAAAACAGATACTGTTGGTAGAGATTATGAATTCCAGTGCTCTTAACAGTGTGTATCTGCTTTTCTATCTGTATATGTTGCAATAAAACAGCATGCACAAGGTTATAAAAATAGCCTGGAAGTGATTGACATGCTAATAATGCTCAATCAAGTCAATGATGCTCGTGTAACAAGCTCCTGAGAAAATAATATTTTTGGTCAATAACACACTTTTTAAAAATGAACTGTTTGTTTTTAATTAACCTCGTATTTAACCATTTAGTCATGCCATGTCCATCAGGCACAGCGGAGAACAACACGTGCTGTCTTGAACCACCGCTTTGTTGCCTTAAACTTTCATCTCTTCCTTCTTGGCTTTCTCTCCTGCATTCCACCTCAGCGTGTTTGGGAGGATTGAGGCAAATCACGGCTTGTCATATTACTTCGAATCCAGTGCTTCTCCTTTGTGGGGAGGGTGTTGGGTGATTCATCTGTGACAGAACATCCCATTATGTTGTGACAGACTGTCAGAGTGAACCTGCTGTAAGTGCTTAGCAACAATATAGTGCTTCTAATGTGTCACTTGACTCTTTTTTTTTTTTTTCTTTTTTTTTTTTTCTTTTTTCCGGCTAAAGGCTGACAGATTTTAATCCATTAAGTGATCCGAAAAACCAGTGTTTGGGATTGTGTAATGCTCAGTAAAATCGAGCAGGACAGACAGTCCACAAATTCCCGCCAGGGAGGAGGATGGAGGCCCTGTGGTCTGTAGGCTCCTCTTGTCACACGGTGTTCAGTGGTACATTGTGGAGTCTTGTTTGCTCTGGGGCTTGTCTGGATCTTTTAAAGGGAAAATTAGATCCTATCACGGGAAAGATTTTTAAGAAGAAAATGGATTCATGTCCCAGTTATGAGGGAGATCTGAAATAAGTTCCAACGGTTGTGAGATGACTTTCAGATACGTCATTTCTCGTGTTGCTCCGTTTCTGTGCTTGTTTACATTTAATGTTTGGGTTAGGGCAGCTCTGGAGCTCGGGGTGCCCTGGCTGCTGCTCTGCCCCGGGGACTTCACTCCCAGCAGCCTTTCCAGCCCCGCGCAGAGTTTGTGATCAATGACAGCATCCTCCAGCCCCATCCTCAGACACCATTTGTTGTTCTTATCTGAGTGCCTGAATTCAGATTAAAAATCGGGGCGTGAAGTTGAACTTGAGACAGCTCAGAGCCCGCTGGCTGCTGAGCACGTCTGTAAACCAGGAGCCTTAATTAGGTGCCCAAATGCCGTGACAGGAGCGTGTCATTCATCTTTGTTCTGGCAGGTTTTGTGAGCCCTGTGCTCACCTGAGCTCACGGTGAAACCTCCCCTGTGCTGACGCCAAAGCCACTCATCCTCCCCCAGGTCAGCGGGAAATTGATGAGTTACCAAAAAATCTGGCTCATGGTTTTGACAAACTTACAGTAGATGCCATCAATCAACCCGTGATTGCTGAGCAATATGCTGAAAATGAGACAAATACCGAAGATTAAAGGGAAGACAGGAACGGGAATCGGATGTACTTTTAATGTAAAAATGAGACCTCCTCAACGCTCCAGTACTGTCACAAAATCCCAGAACATCCTGAGCTGGAAGAGACCCCAGAGATGGCCCAGCCCAGCTCCTGGCCCTGCACGGACACCCCAAAATCCCACCTGGCCATCCCTGGGAGCTCCTGGAGCCCTGGCAGCCTCGAGGCCGGGACCATTCCCTGGGCACGGAGTCATACAAAAGAAGCAGGAGATAAAAAAACCTGTAGAGACCATGGGAATTTCTCCAAAACGTGTCTGCACAATTGTGCTGCCTTGTCCTGGTGGCTCATCTGGGGTTGCAGCTCAGGGAAATTTTTCTTTTGCTGCCGCATTTCTGAAATTTGGAGCCGTGGAACTGCTCTAACCATGGATGTTCTGATTAACTTTGACTACCAGACTCAGCAACGGTTTTGGATGTTCCTGACACTGAGACATTGGTTAGATTTTGTACCCTGGATTAACTGACCCTGGAGCCCTGGGAAGGGGCACTGACACAAGGGGGTGTTAAAGGCACTGTTGCAATCTCACCCCATTTTGGATCTACGCTCTGGAGAACGCAGAGTTCTTCATGCCCTACCTGTGCCAGCAAAGATCAGGGAGGACTCTGACACCCCACCCAAAGGGTGATCAAAGACATCTCTGAGGACATCCCTGCCTGGGGAAAACAGAAATCCCCCATTGTCTCAGGCAGTGCTCCCAGACCTCGGTGTTTTTGAGGTGCCCACAGGGGCTCCAGCAGTCACAGGGACTTGTCTCCTGTACGATTCAGCCCCTCCTCTGCTGTGGGGTCTCCACACCTGCTGGGGATGAGATGAGCAGCACCTCAAAGAGGCCAGGTCTCTATTCTAGGACCTCCTGGTGTGATATGTGATTCTCCAGCTCTCCCCTGGGAACTGGGAATTTCTCAGAAGCTCTCAGGTTCTGCAGTTGTCACTCCTAGCAGTATTCATGGGCTGAGTTCCACCACCACTACCCCAAACCTTCCTGCTTATCTGGCCTGCCCTCTTCAAGGGTGTCTCAGATTATTCTGCTCCAAATTCTTGATTGCAGCAGGACTTTTAGTCCTGTTCTCACCTCTTTTCCATGGTAGGAGGGCTCTGCTTGTTCCCTGTTTGCATTTTCCAGTGGCTGTAGCACCTTGCCCCCTGGATAAGTGTGAGGAAAGGGTTGGGCTTCCCTCTGTGTGGTCTCTCTGAATAAACACAGAAGTTGGTCTCTGGTCAACGCTGTGAAACTTTCTTTGTGTCCTGTTTTCCATCACCTACAAAGCACACCAATAATTCAGCATTGTGGGGATTTGCATTTCACTACTATTCATTCATATGCCAGGGAGGACTATAAAAGGAAGAAACACTTGAAATGCAAGCCATAGAGGACTATAAAAGGAAGAAATACTTAGATTACTATTCCTAATAAAGTATTATTGAAAGTACTTATGTTCATTTTAATACAGGAGTAAATTTAATGGAGGCTTTGGAGATGCACTGAGATTTCTTACAGCACCTAAATGAAGCTGGATGACTTCTGGGGGCAAATCTGAGGAACAAATTACCTTTTTTCTCCATAATTTTTCTTTCACAACAGTTTCTGATTGCCAAAAGCTGGGTGACAAAAGATGTGATTTGCCACTCACAAAACATTGCTTCCTTGTCCTAACAAACTCAAAGGCAGTGTATTCCAGCAAACACAGAAAAAAGCAATACGGAATGGTTGGAACACCGCAAGATGTTTCTGCTCCTTCCAAAAGTCCAAGCTCTGAGGGAGTTTTTCCTCTAAAAAGATACTAAATTTCTGGAAGGTCTAGAATAAAATGGCACTTAAATGAAAACATTTTCAATTTTTACCCATGTGCATGCACAAGAAATTTTCACTTAGCAACTTCTGCAACATGACAATTTAATCCCCAGACTTAAAATTATGTCCCCTATTGGAGGTTTTAACTAGACTGCTTAAATTGTTGCTAGACTGCCAAGCAGATAGGTGAATGAACTGGAAATAAAAACTGCTTTGGCTATTTTGAGAAGGAACTCATGAAAAATGTGGCTTTTCTATTTCCTATCAATTGAGTTTTGTTGAGGTCAGTCCTGAAAGATTTTAGAAAGTAGAATATGTGTAAAAACCCATTAAGTGTGCTTGGTCTCTTTCACCTTTATTTTGGAGAAGGCAGCAGCAATGAGATGTGTGTGATTTGATGGTGTTAAAGGCTCCTTCCAGGCCAAACCATTCTGTAATTGTGTGTTTAAAATCTTCTTCCTAATTCGCCCTTATTGTTTCTTGAATGCTCCAGTAGCAGCTTGTCAGGAATTTGCCTGCTCGATGTGTGTGATTGTGTGAGCAGGTGAGGTGTGATCTAACGGGGTGGGAGAGGCTCCCCTGGCTCAGGGGATGCACCCAGCCACGTAAACACCTGCAGAGCTGCACAGGGCATTGCTTGGTGCACACACACACACCAAGGTGCACATCCCTGCCACTTGTGGAGGCCCCAAAACCCTCAGGGATAAGGAAACACTCATGTCCTTCCCTAAGGGAAGCTGGCTGGGGCTGAAGGACACCCCCAGGTGTGACTGGGGAGCACCAAGGTGCTCTGGGCCAGACGCAGGAGCTGGTGACCTGGGGAGGCCCAGGGGCTTGTTCCCAAGGTGGCTGTGCCTCAACCCTGCAGGGAGTAAGGCAAATGGGGAAAGAAACCCTTTTAGGTCATGGTGAGGAAAACCTCCCTCCCTTTGCAGACACATGTTAATATTTCTTGGCTTTCTTTGTTCTATTGGTTTGTTAAGTTTGTGTCACGCATTTATGTTACCATATATCCACCTGTGCCAGAATGTTCTTCCTTCTCTTGAACCCCACTGGGTTAAATTTGCTGCAGTGTTCCACCCCTGGGACGCCATTAGTCCCCTCAGTTCATATTTACCCCTTTGAACCACTTTTCCCCATTCTTATTGGACCATGAGCTCAAGACCTGCCCTATTGTCTCATTTATGACCCCGTGCCCTTGGCCCTCTCCTCGCTCTTGTCTCTGGGTTTTATTTGTGGCTGTTACACCCCTGAATCTCTATTCTGTGTCCCTGGACCCCTTGGCTATTCCTGAATTAACAGCTTTGAGATCTTCAGAGCTTGGGGATCTTCAGAGGAGAAGCCCACCCCTCCACCCAGACGTGGGTGATATTGCAGCACCGAGAGGGCAGAGGAGGAGCACCCTGTGTCTAACCCTGCAGAGTTCATTGAATACCTGAGTGCATTTGGGCTGTCACAGCTCCTCTGGGGACAGCACAAGACATGTAGGAGATGAAACACAAGTTAAAAGCTTAATCAGGAAAGCTCCTGCTTGTTCGTGGGCTGAGGCACCCCCTCCCTGAATTGGAGAGGGAAAATCTGACCTGTGCTGATTATCTGAATTGTTGTGTACCTGATCCCACTTTTAATAACAGATTGCAAACCCCAGGAGCACACCTGTGCCTCTGCAATTCCAGAGTTTATGCATTTACATCTCTGATCCCTCAGGTTTGCAATATTTATTTTGATTCAATTTTAAATCTACTTTTACTTATATATTGACATAAACTGGGAATTGGAAATGGTAAGACCTGCAGTTAAAATGTCTGTGTTTAGAACACATAAGGAGTTGGAGTATTAAGCACCATTTGCATACCCAAAGGTTACCTCAGGTGCATGCAAGGAACATTTTCATCTTTACTTTTGATATTTGATATGTTAAATATCAAACTCAGCCCTACTTTCAGCATCCTCTACAAACATATCTGAGTTATGCTTGTCCAGGTGGGACAAGGTTTTAGCAGCACTGCCTGGGTATTCTCACACTGCCCCAGAGCTGCTCCAGCAGCCTTGGCCGCAGGGACAGAGGTGGAAGGGCTTTGTTTGCACCTTAACCCACTTCTGATGGGAGTCGTCTCCAGAGACAGAGGGGAGTGTGTAAACAGCCCTCGTTCAATCGTGTTTTGTTGTGGGAGCTCCTGCCTGCTGGGTTTGCTTTGTGAGAATGGTGAGTGAGGTGTGAACATTCAACAAAGTGGGAAATTCTAATAAAATAATTCAACTTCTTTGTTTCTGTGAAAATTTTGGGCTTGTTGCTCTAGCACGGTACAAGAAATAATTCCAAGGACTGTGCACATCTGACTAATGTATTTGACATGCAAAAGCTTTCAAGAAACTGCTCTAGAAGTTATTTGACATAAATAATATGCTCATAGACAGCTTTAAAATGGAAAGAAGTACTAAATGCATGGAATAGATTATTCATTAGCCATTACCTACTTCTGTTAGGTGACTGCTGGTAACTCCCATTACAGTTCTGGATCTCTGGGCAGGCCTGGCAAGTTTCCTCGTTGTACTCAGTAAATGGAGTTAATTGCATTGCCTATTCCCTAGTTTATTTTCCAGAGTGCATAAATACCTTTGGTTTTAAAGGCAATATCGAGGTAAACATTTGTGCTGCTATTAAATACCATTGTGGCACAAGAGAAGTACTTCACACTTTAACACTGGCCATCTGAGGACTTGAGGTTTTCTCATTTTTGGCTTGATCACGCTTCAGAGCACAGCCTTGCTGAGTGAGACTCTTGAACCAAGTCCCTCTGCAGGGGTGGGCTCACCCTGCTCTCCTCCACACACGCAGCTCTGGTGGGTTTTTGGGTTTCTTTGTCCCAGTAACCCCTCAGGCCCTGGACTGGTGGCCCTGGTGGAGCTGAGCTCCACATCCCCTGCCTGTCTTTACTCCCAGCAGCTCCCTGCAGCTCTCCAGGCTGGCATTGCCAGGTTCTCACTCAGGTTTTCACTGCAGAGGTGGAATCACAGACTCATGTGGTGAACAACCCCTCTGAGGGCAGCTTTAATGGTCCACCTCTATAACATTTAACAAGTAGATCACGGTTTCTTATGAAACTTTTGGTGGTTCTTTTGTAAAACTTTTTGTGATGTCTTTTCATCAAGTCCTGGGCCTGGCTGATCATTGCAGGTCCATGCTGACTCCAGGGGCTGGACCCAGGGCTTTCACTGCTACTCCCTCACAGAAAAGTGATTTTTTTTTTTTTAGGTGATCCCTTTTCACCATCATATTTTCTGCCTAGCTGAGCTTTGCTCTGCCCTCCTGGAATTGTAGGATGGACTTACTGAGCTGGACTAAACAGCACAGGTAGCTGTGCATGTCAGGAGCTTTAAAGAGGGGAAACATTCCTCATGGAGAGGCTGGGAAGGGCAGGGCAGGCTTGCTTCAGCAAGGAAAAGGTCACTCATCTCTGTGTGATGGAAAGGGGATGGAAGAAGAAAAGTTAAGACCATAATAGTAGCCAGAAAGAACTGCTCTGCAGACCGTATCAAATTGGGCATCAGGAAAGCATCAGGAGAATGCAGCTTGTTCTTTGTGGTTACAAGCTACAGTGCTAAAAAGCCATTTTTGTTATTCATTACAACTGTGTTTAGATTTCTTGTGGTGACTTTTTGAAAGGATATTTTGTTGTATTTATGAGACAGATTTAATTACAAGAAAATTGTTTTTCTTGTGTTAGAGCTGCCAGTGAACATCCCTGACTGGAAGGCAAGTGCTTGCATCGTTACCAGTGCTTGTGGACAAACATCTGTGGAGGTTTTTCCTTTATTTCTTCTTCTGAAATACATAATGGTGACGAAAAAGAACATTAATTGGAGTTAAGTGTGGACAGCGTGAGTTCTGGATCCCTCTGTTCCTCTCCTTCCACCTCTGACTTTGACAGAGGCTTATTGGAGCACAGGGGGTGACAATATCAATCCACTGCCTCTGTATTGCCCTTATGTTTAAATAATTAGGGGTGGGGAAGACTTTAGGGGCCCAAGGTTGGCATGACCTAAACAGGGCAGCACAGAGGCCTCAAACACCAATCAGGGCTCCAGCTTGGTGATCCCATTGCCTTTGGGATACCCTTCAGAGACAGGAAAATGGGCGTGAGGAGGTGACACCACGGTGTGAAGCTGTCTCTGCAAATGGAGGGACCTCAATCCACCTTGAAAGCAAGTTATTTGATAAATCCTGCATTTCTTCTCTTTCTGGAAGGTTCTGTCACCCAGCTATTTCAGCTGAGCTGGATGAACACAGAGGGAGCTGCAGAACTGAGACAGGAGCTCACCACAAGAGGATGTTCAGGGTCTTTGAGTCCCACTGACATTGCTCTGTGACTCCATCTCACTGTGCAGGCACGTTTGCTCATCAGGGCCAAGAGCAAAACATCTCCCTGCCCTTCTGGTTAATAAAATTGGGTTTTTTTGTTCCTAATCCCATGCATAGACACCCTGTTAGGGCTGCAGGAAGAGCTGTAATGGCTGTGCCTTGGTTACAGCTCCTGACACCAAACATGGCACAAGCCTGTGGGATTTATTACCCTCTGTGTGGATCCTGTTTGTTTTTTCCTATGGAAATCCAAGTTTATTCAAAGGCTGTCGGATGGAACCTGCACGCCTTTATTATTACTAATAGTGGCTGGGAGTGCAGATCCAAATGATGCAGAACATTTTTTTAAAAGTAAATCATAAGCCAAGTTAAATGAACTTTAAAAGTGAACATGATTCATAACAGATACCATTTTAAAACTGACCAGACACAGCAAATGTAAATTCTGTCCTTTTAACTGTAAAATGTTTAAGCTTATTTGCAAAGGAGTTTGAAAAATTAAAACCATACCTTCTCTGTGTTTCTCCAGCCATGGAGAAACATCAGAGTTTGCATTTGAAAGGATGGCAATACAAACTGTAGAGACAGGCTGGATGTCTACTTGAATTATCCTGCTTGTTGAGGGGAAGTCTTAAACTGATGATCACATATAATCTGTAATGTATTAAAAGCATATTCTTTATTGGAGTCCCCATATTACATTTCAAATACATTTCCATGGAATGTCTCAAAATGTCATTTAAAATTATTTCTATTTTCATTGAAATGGCATGTGTCCCCTCAACACTCATCTAGAACTTTATTATTATGATTCTTTGGACAGTTTAAAGACATGAGATCACTTTTTGTGGTTTTGTGTGCCTCCCACTACCTCTGTTCCTGCTTCAGTGCTAATGCCAGCTCCACGTCCCCCCAGCAGTTTAGCTCCAGCTCCTTGGCCTCCACAGGATCTGTTTCAATTGATCAGAGGTTTGGCTAACTTAAATATTTAGGCAATATATAATAACTGTATCTCAAACAAACACTTATTGTAACCATCACTTGCAGGGCTTGCTATCATTAAGGAGCAGAGTCCTGGCTTCCATTCCAGCACCTCTTTTTCAATTATGTTTAGTTTCAGTGGGTTTTTTTCATACCCCCAGAGTGATTTTTGTCACCTGGAGGGTGATTTTTCAGTAAGAGGGACTTTGAAAGAATTGTGTGTTGGGAAGCTAGAAGTTAACAGATCATTTACAAGTACAAACAAACTAGGACCTCAAATGTGGTCCAGAATTATCCTGAGTGTTTCTACTCCAGCAGCAAAACCGAGTTTTGTGTCTTCACCTTGTCAGAGCCAAAGCCAGTGGTGTGGCTTTCCCTAGCCAGATAAAACACCATTCCTGTTAATGTATAAATCAAGATTATTTGATGAGTAATATCAAAATGACCTGGTCTGGTTGAAGATGTCACTGCTCATTGCAAGGGGAGTCAGACAGATAGTCCTCAAAATGTCCCTTCCCACCCAAACTATTCCATGATTCTGGGATCCTGTGTTCCTATTTCTTGATTTTTGTGCACATTTACTTATGGAGAGAGATTACATGCAGAATTTTTGGTCCCAGGGGTGGAACATCCACCCGAGGCAGCAAAGCTGGAAACAGTTCAGACTTGCTGGGATTTCTGCACATGTAAAATGCTCAATGCACCTCGGGCTTCTGAGACCTTCTACTTTTCATTATTTTAGCTTGTATTTCTTCTATTTCAGCATGCCAATTCATGTGTTTTCTCCCAAGGATCCTTTGTTCCAGATCATCTGACTGTTTCAGAAGCACTTCAACAAGAAGAAAAACACAACAGTCAATTAAAAACTAATTTTTTTTCTCTGGTGTCATTAATCAAATGCACAAGCAGTCCCAGCACTGACACCTGGCAAGGTTAATGTTTAAGACCTGTGGCAATTACAGTTCCCCTGAAAATCGCTTGGCCAGCAAGTCACATAAAAGCCTGTGATTATGAAGGAAATGGGAATTACCAGAAAAAAAAAAAAAATTAGAGAAACCAGTTGAAATACACTGGTAGCAAGGAAGGGCAGAGAAGAATCTGACTGATTGGAGCTCCCCTGGGGAGAAGAAACAGGGTCTAAGGGTCACTCCTTCACTGAATTAGAAGTGTCTGTCATGTGAAACCAAAATAAAGCAGCATCAGAGGTAAAAGATTTTCTGTAGAGAAATTGGACCCTGTTCTCTTGCACCACCTACAACCCAGGGAGGCCACGTGCAGAACAGTGGTCTGATTTTTACCATTTTAATTCAGCCATAATTCTTTTCTCTGATATCTCTGTGTTAGTAAAGAACGCGATGCCCACAGATTTGAGGCACAGATATTTTTAGCAATGAACAGTTCCAAAATCACACACAGCCCTCGTTTCCATCAGCCCCTTGCTCCTTGCCCAGCACATCCTCTGGTTTGCATCTTTGCACTCCCCAAGAGTCACACAGCTGGAGTAAACACAGCTCAGATGAGGACTGCTGTGGTTAGGGCAGGCTGCAGGATACATGTTTCCCCTCTCTGAGGAACATTAGCTGGGTGCTTTCTGTGCCAGATGCAATCCTACCTGCAGAAAAGCTCTGGAAAGTAAACAGAGGCTCAAACAAAGACCTTTGGCTATTTGGAGACAATCTATTTGATAGCAATTGTTAGAAAAGCCCCAGGACAACTGAAGCAGCTCCTCATTTCAAGTGTTGGGCCATAATCTTAGTTCTGTGAGCTTAATTTAGTGTTAGGATAATATTGAGAGGCAAAGAGTGGCCTTGCTTCCCGCTTGGCCAAATGTGTTTTACCTGGAATATTTCCCTGCTGGGTCCATGAGATGGGTTATTCCTTGTGAGCTCTGTCACAAATATCTCAGCTCCCTCACAGGGCTGCAAAGTACAATCAGCCCCTGATTTAATGCTGTAATACTTGGAATTGTGGCATGCACTAAAGAGCAAGTAATTGATTTCAAACTTTAGAACCAATTCAGTCATGATGGAGAAAACAACTGATGAAAATGCCAAGCTGTGGCGAATGAAATGCTGAAAAAGATCTGAGGCAGTGCCAAATCACTGGAGAAATTCTGGGCTTTGGGTCCAAACCATGGTCATGCAGTTTCAGTGCTGCAGGAGGGAAAGTTGCTTTAAGGAGCACAAACACCAGTGGAGTAGAAATTGCCACAAATAGGATGGTCTTCTGTTACCCCGCGCCTTTAGAGGGGCAACACGTTGTGACGTGGTGTGGACCCTCACAGAGGACAGCAGACAGCAGCAGGTCAAACATGGAAGGCTCTTTATTATCGGACTCCAATGGCACATTTTGTACAGAGGGCCAAGATTGGCCCAAGGGGGTTACAACCTCCTGACTCCATTGGTCACTATGACCATCAGTCAAGTTCTCTCTCAGAGAACAAGAATGCAAAACATACTGATAAGTCCTAAGAATACACATTGTTTACATGCAGCAGCCTGAGAATCAGGCTGCTAAGACTCAAACACTTGAAAGCAAGAAATGCAGAGGTGACAGTCTTCAAGGCCTCTCCAACCCCAACTCCTATGGCTCTGTGAAATGGTTCATTTTGACTACACAATAAAAATTAGGATGGAAAGAAGAGATGGTTATGCAGTCTAAATGAAAATAGAGTAGGGATTTTCTGTTTCCCAAAGGAAAATAATTATTCCTGTTGTCTGCTGTAATTGAAATAGAGCCTCCTTTGTTTCATTGCAGAGCTACTTTTGGTGAAGCTCAGGGTCACCGGGATAACTGGCCAGGGAGATCCCTGGGAGGAGCTCCCAGGTGGAACACACTCTGGAGGAGGAGGAGGCTGGGATGGGCAGCCTTGGCCTCATGGCCTCTCCCTGCTCTGCCCCTGGAGAACCCTCCTGGATTGTCCCTAATCCTCCAGAGCCCCTGCTCATCCCTGTGTGCCCTGAGCTCGGGCACTGCTGCCTTCCCAAGGTAAACCTCAGCCCAGGTAAACCTCAGCCCTGTGTGCCCTGAGCTCGGGGCACAGCTGCCTTCCCAACACAAACCTCAGCCCAGGTAAACCTCAGCCCAGGGCAAACCTCAGCCCAAGGTAAACCTCAGCCCTGTGTGCCCCAAGCTCAGGGCAGTGCTGCCTTCCCAAGGCAAACACCTTCCTTGGGTCCATGGAAAGCTCCATTTAGGGACCACGGAGAGGAGCAGTGACATTTCACTGAGGGGCAGGGAGAGGCAATACTCAGTGTGCTCAGACATGGCTTTGGGATCAATCCTGCCTCCAAAAGTAAAGAGCAGAGCCAGGGAACGAGGATGGAGGAGTGTCTATGCTTTTGTCAGGCCCTGAGCGAGGAGCACTGAACATCCTTCAGACCCTGAGTCCTTCCCCTGGGGTGGGAACTGGGCAAGGAATGGGAGCAAAAGGTAAAGAACTTACTGAGAAATGTGTCTGGGAAGTGGAGGTGATGCAGGGGGATTTTCTGCCTTTTCTGAATGGTTAATAGATTTGAAAGAGTGCCCTGGTAATGCAATTGGTGCTAAAATCCCCATGTCCCAGCTGCAGAAATATAGGGATGTTTATATACTAAGACAATGTGTTGTATTATGCATTATGAAAAATATGAATCAATGTAAGAAGACATTTAAATTAACCCCAAACTGACCATTTTCTTGTATATTTAAAACATCTGGCCTAGAACAATGCCATATTCTGCATTTTGTGTATCTCAACCTGCAGCCTGTGTTTCACATTTCCACTGAATGTCTTTCCAGTGAGCACAGTTCATTCTGGAAAGAAAACTGTTTGGGTTTTTTCCCACTATTTATAACTCCTTATCATTAATAGGAGACAAATGAACTTCAGACCAGGCCCTGTAAGAACTGACCTTATTTCCTGATATATTATTTAGCAATTTATTATTGCTGAAATTACAGTAATGCTTATTATTGCTAAAAGGATGTGTGCAGACTTAGCAAGTAAAGTATTCAAAACCAGTAAATTATTTTAATCAAGGTCTTTATTTTTCTCAGTCTTTCATGCTTCAGTACAAACGTATCCACTGTTTTCATATATCACTTTATTAGACAGAAAATATAGATAATATAGATAGCAAAATATAGATAGCAAACTGATACTGACAGTGGAATAAAAATAACAAATCCTGTATATTAACTCAGTTGAGGCCTCCATGATTCAATACTTGAGTGTTGCTTCCAGTCTTTAATTTCCATGATATTCCTGCTGGAACCTTGTTTGCTTTTCAAATGCATTGTTGAGCTTTATGTTGATATCTATTCCAGATGTTTTCAAGTTCTGCTAATTTGTTTTCCACATGATACCTACTTACAGAACCATTTCACTTGTAGTTATTGCAATTGTATCTTCAGGCTGCCTTCCCTTCTGGATGTCACATTTTTCTTCCAACAGGACAGGTTTTCTCACTGCCTCTGCTATTTATTTCTGTATTTCCATAGCAGTGTCCAGGTGCATTTGAATTCGGGTTCATATGCCTGCTGGAATTTACAGGTTGAGATCTGGAATTGCAAGCAGGATGGTGCATGAGTCCATAGCAGTAGTTTGTCAGTTTTTGAAAATGAAATAAAAATTAAACTTTTAAAAATAGAATAACATAGGGTTTTGTTGCAGCAATCGTGTCTAGTAGTCCAGTAATACTGGATCCATTTGTCCAACAAATAGATCCAGTATTATTGTAACTTCTGTGAGTTGAGGGGATTTAAACCTGCACTTATTCTCTTTGCTGTGCTCTCCTCACCACGCCTTTTGTGGTTGTACAAAATCCCTGACCTTTTTCTGATACATTTTATAGAGGAAAACCAGAAAACAGGATCACAGTTCCTGCCCAGATCCAATATTTTCTGTATTCTGGGGCTTTTTAGCATTGAGGCCTACATCTGAATTCTGCTTTTGCACTACTGGAACATCCTCAGGGTCTGCTAATACATTTTCCTTTTTCTCTAGGTCTATCTTTATTTGCAGCTTCTTCAGTTCCTTCTGTCAGGCACCTGCTGCTCTAAACCTCGGAACAGAGTGGGAGTAATTTAGCCCTTGCCAGCAGAGAGATGGAAGCTACAGCTGGGGACGTCCCCTCAGCATCCATTGGGAAATGTAAAATACATAAAATACACCTGAAAATTCTGATGTTTGTGTCCAAGGCAGGGCCAGCATCCCCCTGGCAGCACCAAACTGCAGTGCCCTGCTCCACCTGCCCTCCATGTGCCCAGCTGGGGTTACTGGGAGTACTGGGGGTTACTGGGGGTACTGGAGGTTACTGGGCATTACTGGGGGTTACTGGGGGTACTGGGGATTACTGGGCATTACTGGGGGTTACTGGGGGTACTGGGGGTTACTGGACATTACTGGGGGTTACTGGGTGTTACTGGGCATTACTGGGCTTTACTGGGCTTTGTGGGAAGGACCTGAGGAGTCAGAAACTGCTTTAGGACAGCCAGGAATGATGAAGCTGCTGCTTTCACCTCCCCTGAGGTGTCCCTGTCTTTTAGGGCTGATAACATGGGCCATGTGTCAGGAAAGGACCAAGTTGCTAATTTGAAAATTGGTTTTAAAGATAAAATTGGGCTGGAGAAACATGTTTGGTAATTAACTGGAACAGGCAGCAGTTTTTTTGGCACAGCTTGGTGTGGTTTCCTCTTACTGTGGTCTCTGCTAAAGAAAACCCCTCTGTAATTGCAGGTTAAGGCAGTGTGCAAAGTAAATAACACAAATAAAGCCACCTCTTTTTGGATAGTTTGGAACTCTGTGGGGTCCAGTTATCTGGAATGCAGACAAATCCTGAATCTACTGACATTCTTTTTCAGGAAATTAGTATCGTTAGGTAATATAAAACTGTACTTTAATAGGATGTTTGGGTTTGAAACAGAATGATATTTAGCTGTATATTCATCTTTAAATGGCATTCAGTGTTTCTTTCTAAAACAGAAATAATTACAAATTTAAAACCAGCTGAGAAACAGAAATTAAGTCACTAACAGAGATATAAAATTTAATTAAATTTGTCTCCATGGCAACTCTTCAGGAATATTTCCAGAAAGAAAATACTTTATTTTCTACTTTTTACACACCACACCTTATATCTACTACAATGTGTTTCAAGGAGGAAAGTTTTGCATCAAGAATGACAAACCCATATTTCACTTTGAAAATAACCTGGATACTTTACTTTTTTCAGTTATGTAATAATATTTTTCTTCTGTGTAAATAATTGCAGAGTATTTATACAAACCCCAAGACATGGGGACTGATCAATTCTTGTAACTACTAAAGAAGGCATTTCACTTCAAGGTTCGCAAAACATTCATAAATTGGCTGGACAGAGTCACAAATTGCTTTTCAGTTGTGATCAGCCTTCCCTAATGAATTTGGACTTCCTAAAACTCCTCAAATTGAATTTGTATGCATAATGTTTTTATGAACTTCTCAAATGCTCACAAATAATTACACTTGGCAATGGATCCTTTGAAAAAGGATTGTATTACCGTTTGGAAAAACTCAGCTTGCACTATGCAAATTTTTTGGTGGAATACATAAGGGTCCTACAGCAGATTCTGTTTCTGGAGAATTTGGGCCTTTTTGTACTCGAACCAGAGCTGCAGATTTTCACTTTGGTGCCTCTCTGCAGACACTCCTTGTGCAATTAACGGTGTAGTTTTGATTTAGGGGACTTTATAAATCACAAGGAAAGTTCTATCACTACCTTTCAGATTCTTTATTATATAGTGCTCTTAGGTGAGCTGGGCTATGTGGAACTACAAAATATAAGTCATTATCAGCCTTTTCTCTCTTTTAAAGTCCCAGTGACTTGCTTCACATTTACCTTACTGCTCACAAAGCACATCCTTGTGCACTGCAACATTTCAGACCATTTCACTCCACTTCTCACTTTTTTTGTGGAGTTTAGTTTTACTCACAAACCAAAAGCAGTGAAAAAACAGAACAGAATAAATTCCCTCTCTGTCCCTGGGCCATCTTTTAGGAGAGGATCCTGTGGTGGTGGGGGGTTTGGGAAGACTCCTCACTGGCCACCACTCAGGATGAAAACTGTCTGCAAGGCCTATTCCTCTAATAGACTGGCTTAAAATACGCCAGATTAAGAGTTAAATGAATTAGTATTAAATCCTTGCGGTGTGCTTGCCATATGAAGACTGTATCCTCCTCTCTGGGGATTAACAAATTCAGTGGCTTAAGGCAGAGATGTTTTGTAAATACACCCCATAAATTACAGGTGGGCTTTAGGGAATAACCCAGACTGCAGTGGGACACCCAGCCAGGCAGAGTGGCCAACGTGAGGCTTTTCCATTGCCTGTGCACCTCGGGAATGCTTCTAGCTCTGTCTGAGGCTGGGGCTCCTCAGCCCTGGCCATGTACTGCTCTGGGGCCATTCCTGAGTTTCCTTCTGGGTTTTCTGTCCTTGCAGCTTTCTCCTCCCCACCATGCCCAAAAGCCAAAATCTCTGTTCCTCCTCCCCACGGATCCTGAGAGTGCATTTCTCTGGAGCACTTTGATTCCCTCTGCCCACAGCCTGATGTGCTTTTCCTGCACTCAGTTGCATCATCAAGCATTGTGCCATGAGCAACTGCACTCAGGGAGCAAAAAATGGGGTTTTATATTAAATTGGGAAAGCCTGCACTAATAAAGTAGCATGTCATTTCCCCCCCTCTCTTTTCTAATGTAGCTAAATTCAAATTAATGCTCTCAACTTACTAGATGTTGGCATAACTTACATCATGGATAAATCTCGTATTTCCTTCAGTGTTGTGATCTGATATACATTGCCACATGCATGTGCTACACATTATGAATAAAGCTTTAAAAAGCCTCCTTTTATAGCTGTTTATGTTATGTGATTGAGTTCTGGTAGAGAGAAAATTTGCCAGGACTAAAGGTTATTACTGGCTGTTCTGCAACTAATATTGCCTAGAACTAAAGCAATTAGGCCTGACAAAATACGAGCTGCTTAAAGAAATGCATTCTTGAAAGCTGGGCTTGAAATGGAACTTGATTTAATACATGCTACTGACGTGGAGATTTTAATTAAAAGGAGGAGAGGAAAAAGAGCTGCTCTGCTAGGATGGGAGTCCAGGGGAGGTTATTCTGCAGGTGAGCAGAGTGAAGGTGATTCTGTAGCAAAATGCATCCCCCGAGGGGATGGGCTGGGTGATGGAGCAGGGCTGGATTCTGCATGGAACAGTAATGATCAACATAAAACTGTGACAAATAACCAGCTTTGTCATTGCATCCTTTCCTCCCAGGACACAGGAAATGTTTTTACAGTGGATTTACCTTCCCTGGGTGCAGCAAACCCCAGAGCTCTGGGTCAGGAGGGCCTGCCATGCATCAAGAAGCACCAATTTCCACACTTTATTACATGGCTGTCAGAAAGGAGAGGAAAAAAATGCTGCAGGATTGTTCAATCCACAAGATTCTCACTCATCGTTCTGCAAGTGAGCCTTGACTCAGACTTCCAGTGTATGCCAGAGGTATCGAAAATACAGATGTGTGAATACTTCATTCTTCTCATTTCTCTGGCCAGCCCCAAAAATTTTGGGCTGAGTTGGATCATTTTGAGTCACTGTGTAATGAGGTCTATTTCTTTTTCCCAGCAAAATGAGAAACTAAGCCAAAAAAACTGGAAACAAATCAATTCAGAATGCTTAGCTCAAAAAATAACACACTTAGTCTGATTATTTTTAGTTTGCATTTATAATTAAATAAGCCTAGTCTTAAGACATTATGTTCAAACACAAATAGTATTTGAATAAAAATGTTTTTTTCTTCTCCTCAGAATTGTGGAGCCTTTTAGTTTTATTTTTAGCACAAACTCTTGCCAGTTTGGTAATCCTTGTATCTGGCTTAAGTTTTGGGTTTTACCAGCTTCATTCACACAACCAAGAGGATTTCCCCCCATTTAGACATTCCATGTTGTGTTGGTATTCTTTAAATTATATTTTACCAACACTCTTGGTTTGTGTGGTTCTCTCAAGTCCTCTAGGATTTAATTTTCAATTGTCAGTCATTGGCAAACTGAGGAAGGTGCAGTATTTCTAATTCTCTTGTCTTTTTCTATACTGAGAGTGAACCCAATATCTTAGAAATAAATACTCAGCCAAATGCTTCGAGTTCTACATTCTCCATCAGGAGTAGTTTAGCACAGTTGGGCTAAACACAACTGCAGTATAGTTGTGCCTGTCTCTGTAGAAGCCTATTTATTCATCTACCAATCAAAACATTTTCTGTGGAAAAGGAATTTTTATGTATGCAATGAGAAGCAAATCTACAATTGAGCACTCACATCAGAAAAAAAAAATCAGATACTGAACATTTGAGATTAATCCAGAACAAAAAATACCAGCAGGATGTCATTTTTCTATGTCTTTGAGTTTTTACTAGAAAATGCCATTCAGTTTAATGATACAAGACACAATGATGGTTAAGAAATGCAAATAAAGCTATATTTGCATACAGCAACCCATATTAATTAATACTGACCTAGGGAGGACAGCAATGCACCAAAAGCAAAGAAAATTGCCTGTGCTGCTGACAAAATGTACAAGTGGGAGAAGCCTAAAGAGAAACAGAGCCAAGAGAAACCAGAGATATCAAAGTGGATCTTGTGGAAGCTTCTCAAAACTTTCTGCTGCCATGCCTTTTGGGACTTCTGATGTCAAGGTTTTCAATCAAACCTCGCTGTTTAACAACAACAACAACAAAAGAAACATTTATATGCTCTGAAACAATCTCGTTGTGAGATGTTTCCAGGAAAACCTTTATTTACTTTACCTGTCACAACGGCCTGTGGAGATTGCCCGTGTAATGACAGACAAATCTGCTTTGCCGAGAGTGCTTTCAAATGTTTGACAGACACTTCCAAGGAGTTGGAAGAGTGAAAATAATGTGAATGGCTTCACGAAAGGAAGGCCATAGAAAGCCTCAAGGTTTTTTTAATTTAGAATTCCAGCGAAGCATAAAGAGTATAATTATTTGTATTTTGCTGCGTTTTCTACACTGCATAATACAGTCATTCTTTCACTCTTCAAAGTTGTCATTTTACAGTACAGTTCAGGGCTGCAGTGGTAACATATTTTCCAAAGGTCAGTTTTCCAATTATAATCCAAAATTTGATGTTAATATTTTTTCTTATAGCCATGTTGTAACCGCATTCTGTTAATTTCATAAAGATACCATTTAGCTGAGGTAGGTGGTATTCTGGGCATACGAACAGTCACCTAATGTCAACAGTAAGCAGTAACTGTAACTACTGACTTCCCATCATTTGCAAAAAAATATTTTCCCAAAAATTATAGCATGTAGAACTAGACAGCATCCAAGTCTCTCACTGGGAAGTGACAGAGATTTTCTTATTGCTTTATATATTCCTGAACACTTTAAAGTCTCATTAGATTTTGCAGGCAAGCTCACACACTCTTCAGTTAATATCTGAGATAAACTTGTTTGCCAAGTCCTAAAACCTGCAGGTAGGCAGAGCATCTTCTCAAGTGACATTAAATTCTTGCTCTTGATATGCACTAACAAAGCTTCTTCTGATGTGGTAACACCTTCCCAATTCTGTTCAGTAAACAAATATTTGGGTCAGCAGGGCAAATTCTATTTTCCACCATTCCCTGTGTTTTCATTTATCCTACAGCAAAATGAAAGCAAAAAAGTAACTAGCATGAAATAGTAATTACTGGAACTGAGTCCTTCTGGTACAGGAAAGGGGTGTGGAATTCTTTCAACTGTACAGTGCATGATAAATCATGCACATAAATGCAGAAATCATAGATAAAAACATGACTTATTTTAAGAAGGAACCATTGCATTTCATAGTGAAATATTGAATAATATGCTTAAAAGCATTTCAGAAAAATAACTATGAATCAACAACGTGACAGTTGGAGAAATTTTTAAAGGTACCACAACCTATTTCCAGTCATTCTTAACTTTACACAGTCATGTCATAAAGTACAAATTTCATTTCATTTCTTCTGGATATCCAGCTGTGGCTTCCAAAAACTGTTAAGAAGATTTTTGCAAAATAAATTACCAAGTGCTTTCTGCATCGTTGGTTTTCAGTCTTCCAGGACTGTTAAATGCAATCCTGAGTAAATAGGATTGAGTAAAGAGGAGGTTTCTTAAGGATCTAATTTTACACTTCCACTCTTATGATCCTGGAAGTTGCTCTGAGCAGTTGGCACCTGTAGTTTAATTGTAACTCCTTTGCTCAGAGGACGTTGTTTCAGCAGCTGTCAGCAGCTGTTATCAGCTGTTATCAGGCAGAGCTGCCTGGGATGATATAACTGCAGTGACATTCTAGGGGTAGAATTTCTGAAACATTTTCTATTGCAGGAGTTTGTGTTTAACACCAGGATTATGGAATTCAGTATTTATTACTGGCAGGAATTACCTTTTCATCCAGCAGGACCTGCCCTTGGTTTGGAGTGAGTGAGGAAGTGAGGGCTGCTCCTCTACGAGAGGAGTTTAGTGGCTCAGGGCTGGAATGAGATCCACATCTCCCCTGGTGTGGCAATAAAATCACCCTGCAAGAAGCTGTTCCTCAATGTTTCCAAAGTGACACTGTGATTGGTTTGGGGTTTTTGTCTTTAGGGTACAGTGACACCCCTGCACATCTGAGAGCAGGGCAGGCTGTTCCCTGCCCTGATTCCAGCCTGGCTCAGGCCAAGCCTGCCCCTGAAGATGGGGAATGGGAGGTGGGGATGTTTCTGGAAGCACAGAGCCCTCCTGGGCTGTCAACCCAACCCTGGCAGAAATCAGCAGCTTCTGGCAGCAAAACAGCCCCTCAGTCCCCTCTGCCAATGCCCCTGAGCTCTCCCATCCCTGGGCCAAGCCAGGGTTTGTTACCTGCCCTTCCACCGTGTCCCTCCAGCCTCCTCCCGTGTGTCCCAGCTGAGTCCCTTGTCCACACAGCAACGGCCTCATAATCTGTAAAACTTCTCCTCCGTGTTCCCTGGGGAATCCTGGATATTGTGGGGCACTCGAGGAGTCCCACTGTGTGAAATCAAACCATCTCCATCAGCACGGGGCTGTCAAGCTAATTGGAAGTGAACTCAGCAAACCCTGCAGAACTGCAAACAATAAAATTGTTTCATGTTGGATTGTTTTTTAAGAGCATCCTATGAAAATGAGTTTTTTAGTAGTACTGGCTGCTGATGGGTTTGACCTTGTGACTCACAGACGAAAAACTCTGCATCTTATTAGGAACTGTTGGACTCATTGTAACTCTTAGGCTTTGTTTGTTTGTTTGCTTTAATTGGGACAGTTAAAAATACTTTTATTTCTCGTAGCATTTCAAGAGTCATAGAATCTTGTAGGTTGGAAAAGAGCTCCGAGGTCATTGAATCCAACCATCAACCCAACACTGCCAAGGAAAGCTTAGCACATTAAACACAGAGTAATTCTTCAGTTGGTTTAACAGTAGAGATTTCATTTATCCCCAAGATTAAGATCCCTATGAGGACACTAACGGAAGTCTCACACAGGTCTGTGTGCATCACATTGTTTAATAAACCTTAGGCATCATTTGCTTCCAATAGAAATGGTTTTTAAAATAAAACACAAACACAAACCTCTTTATTGAAGCTACAAACTGGTAATTGCCTCTTTGCTGGCCTCTCCCTCTGGGGGAGGGTGTGGTGGTCCCTGAGCTGGGTCCCCACAGGGCCATGGGACTGGAGGCTGCAGTGGAGCCCCTTCCTGCTGTCCTTCTCTCCCATCGACCCCACAGAACCCAAATGTTCCCGCTGGAGCTGTCCTTCTCTCCCACTGGCCCCACAGAACCCAAATGTTCCCACTGGAGCTGTCCTCCTCTCCCACTGGCCCCACAGAACCCAAATGTTCCCACTGGAGCTGTCCTCCTCTCCCACTGGCCCCACAGAACCCAAATGTTCCCACTGGAGCTGTCCTTCTCCCCCACTGGCCCCACAGAACCCAGGTGCTCCCACTGGAGCTGTCCTGAGTGTGCCAGCAGGGTTGGGATGTGCTGTCCCTTCTCCCACACATCAGCTCTGAACCAATGCCTCTTGTTTGTTAACTTGGAACCATCTTGTGAGGATTAGAAGGGATTTTGTGGACTTCTCCAAATTAAATTGTTTGGTTCAGCTGCCTTTGCTAAAAAGTGTGCTTTAATTCAGGCAGATAATATATCCCAAGTTACCACGAAGTTTGTATTTGGAGTTAATATTATCTTTGCCTGTATTGCCATCAGGACTCCTTTATTTAAGCTAGTGAGAATACTCACATTCAATTAAAAAAAAAAAAAAAGTTATGTGAGCTAATTTTTTTTGTTGTTACTTCTAAAAATAAATAAAAAGCACTGCCCTTGCAGCCCTGCAAACAAACAAGGGTTGCTCGATTGGCTTTTAGTTACCACCATATGTTTTTGCCTTAGCAAAGGGCAGTAGGAAATTATTGCATTACACAAGTGGAATTTAAAATGTTGCTGATGCACTTAAGGATGCTCTTTCCTGAGAAGAATCATTATGTATGACCACGCTCTTTAAAAATGTGATTACAACAGTTGAGCAGATGGTAGACACTTGGGGTCAGCTCTAAGGAGATCTGTATTTACAGTGTATTAATAATGGTTTAAACTTTCTCATAAATAGATGTTGATTAATTTTAAATCCATTTGTAGAAACCTAGCATTGCCAGACTATTTCCTGAAACCACAATACAAAGTATGATAAACACCATCCGTTAATCCAGACTAATGTACTCCACACATTAAAAAAATTCACTAAAAGGATTAATGTAATTTTTCAAGCATGAAAAAAACCAGATTGTATATTTCATATATACTTTGTATGTTGAATTTTTGACAGTCAACTCTTTTCGTGGATAGAATTATGTATTTTTATCCTTTGCTGTAACATGCTTTCAAGTGATTTACATTTAATTTCATATTCTGTTTGGGATTTCTCGGCCACTTTGTCACATGGCTGCTTCATTCCGTTGAGTGGAAAATAGATTAATCCAGTCAGGTGAAACAGCAGGAGGAAAATTCAGGAAAAGCCTATTTTAAAGGCAAGCGGACACAATTTTGCTGGAAATAAATAGCATTAAATGATGAGTCTCAACCTTAGGCACTCTTTAACCCTGTATTTTGGATTTTGGGTGATAAAAGAGCACGTGTGCATCCCACACTGAGCCCTGGGTGCATTTCCAGCCTCTTAGACACTTCTGACGGAGCACATGGATGCACACAGAGATGTGTGCGGGGGTGTTTGTGAGCTTCTTCAGGCAAACTCTGCTGCTCAGCCACTTTTCATAACTGCCTGAAACTTGAAGGCAACTGGATTCAAAATTCAACCAACAGCCGATACCACTTCACAATCCACACAAATACAAAAACCAAATTTGGGAGCACAGCAGGATTATTTTAAAAGTTTATGTAAGAGGGAGATGCTCCTCATCCTAGCAGTTGTTAAGCACTGGAGAATTTGTAGGCCAGAAAGAAAAAATAACTTGCTCTTCGATGAATCTGTGATCTATCCCAGTCTTGAAATGGTGTGAAGTGACAGGATTTACTATGGGAGCTGGGACTGAAGAAATGATTGAACTTCCACCTTGACTTCCACCAACAAACTTTTGTGTGCAATTTTTTGCATAAAGCTGTAGAGCTCAGTGACTTCTTCACAGTATTCCCTTCCTTTTCATTGTTCTTTGTTTCTGGAAGATAAAACATTGAAATTGCCCTCTGAGCAGTCAGTGTAGAAACTAAAAATTCTGGCACTGTTTTCCAAGGGCTCTGGAATTGAAGCATCCTTAGCAAGGGCTTCTGAGCAGTGAAAAATTTATTGGTTTTCCTGTTTGGTTGAAATCTCATGACTTGTGGACTGGACTTAATGTCCCAAACTCATATGTAAATTTATTCCTCAGATCTGTGCTCCTACTGGAGTAGATAAAACCCAAGAATGAGGGAAAGTCCTGAATGTATGTAAATCCCATGACACAGCCCAAGGAATGCAGTCCCAGGTGCCTTAAAAGGCCGGAGAGAGACACAAGGACTGAACCTCTGTCATTGTGAAGCTGTTGCTTTTGTCAAACATCTTAATCCAAATCAGCAAAACAACTAATACAGATTTTTAAACCTCATTGAATTCAACATGGTCAAGTCAAAGGGGGTGGGCTCCAGGCTGTGCCTGTGGCCAGTCTGATTTTCAGCTGTTTTCTCTGACCCTTCTCAGCAGTTTCTCCATGCTCACACATACTCTGGTTCGGATGGCTAACACAACCCACCAAAATCTGAGTGCAGAAATTGCCTTTCTCATGTCCATAATTCCTCCTGCTTTCAAATTCTTTATAAATTGAACACAAAATCCTGGTAATCTTTGCATCCTGTGCTGCACAAATCAAATGGTTTTTTTATCATGGCTGCACTAAAGCACAGTTGTACAAACTCTACAGATGTGCCATACCCCAGCACTGCCCTGATCCCTCAGGATTTCTTTCCCAATGTTTTCCAGTGTCACCAGGGACACTCCTGTGCCATAACAGCCCTTTCCCTGCCTGTCTGTTCACTATCCAGTTGTCTTTTCTCAAAACGTTTTCCTACAATGTTGCCAAAAACCTCCTCCTGGTTTCTGGCTGTTGCTGCTTCTCTGCTTCATCTTCTGTGTCCAGGACAGGGAACCTTCCAGCTGAGCAGCTCCCATAGTAAATGGGGCCACCAGGGCTCCCACACAGTCAGCTCTGGGACAGGGACCCCAGCTCCTGCAAGGGGCATCTCAGCTCTCCAGAATCATTTGTAAATTGGGAAATCTGAACCTCTTCTGCCTCACTATAATGAAACCTGTTCTTTGTGTTCAGCCTTTAAAAGGTTTCTCCAGCCTGGGAGAAGTTTACAAAGCTGTAAATTGCCTTGTACCGCCAATAAATGCCCTTTGCAATATTTGCTTTATCTATCACACGCACAAGTTCTGTGTGATACGTGCAAGAGAGGGAATGCTTTGCTTCAATTCCCAGTCAGGCCATGTGTAGATATGGAGAGTTCCTATTTACTCAAATGCACCATCTCCTGATATTTCCAGCTTCAATTTTTTTCCCCCAACCCTGTGCTTAATTAGCAGCCCATTTGTTTTTTCTTTTTAAAAACTGTATTTGACTTCTGGAACTCACTGGCTAATCCTTCTAGGTTAAATTTGATCAGATAAGTCAGAAGTCAATTTTTCAGTCCTTAACAAACCTAAATTATTTTGATGCTTTGTAAGAATATTCATACCCTCTTAAACTTTTCTAAAATGTTTAGATGAATATCTAAACAATTCTTGAATTGCCTTATTTTGAACACTTTCTGAATGCTTGGTGTTAAACAATTCTATTCTTTACTTTAAGCAATTCCTAATAACAGTGCTGGCCTTTCTGTTTGATTTATCAGATGACACACTAAAGCACTAAATGCCAATTCTTTAATTTCCCCAGCATGTTTTGCTGTTCTGTACATCATCTTCATTACTGCTTGATATTTCTAAGTTCATTACTACATAAACCAGCTATGTTAAAACAGTTTGATTGTATTTTTGGAAGCACAGAAAAACAGCATCAAGTACATCAGTGGAATACTTCATAGTGACCTCTGCTGTTACGCTTCTTTTGGATCTATCAAAACTGTTTTAAATTGCAAGAGCCATAATAATAGAATAATAGGCAGCTCGTGGTATGCCTGATGCTAAAGAAATTAATTTGCAGGTGTCCTTGATCCCTGAGTGTTAGTGCTGATGGCACTAAGTAGTGCTTGACTGGAGCATCCATCTGCTGCTGTCCCCGTCTCAGTGCAGATATTTTTGCAGCACTTAGGAGCACTTACTCTTGCTCTCCTAATGCGAGGTGGTAGCAGGAGCGTGAGAAGTTTCAGCAGTTCGCATATGCTGAGGCAAAAAGGAAATGTTTGACTTTCTGCCCAGCACTGCTAAATACAGACACTTGGAAAATAGGGATGTAAAAATACTCTTTCCCTTGAAAATGTTCAGTGATGCCATTTCCCAGGATATGTGGGTTGATTTTTGTTTTCGACAACGTGGAGACAGGGCGGGTTTTGGTGCTGAAATACATGTGTTAGAATTAATTGTTTCATGTGCTCAGATGTAAATTGTAACTGGGAAGTGCAAAGGCTTGGGAGCTTCTCAGAGATCCAGCAATTAGGGAGTGACATCATGGCACTTTGATTTGCTCTCTAAGTTCTTACCTCACAAAAAACTGGTGAACACCAAGTTCCTTTTAGAACTTTGAAAAGCTGCATAGTGTAGGTGTGCTAAATAATACCTTATGCTGTTTAATACAGTGAGCAAAAATTACATTTCCATGGCCTCAGTTCAGCAAAACACTTCAGGTTCTATTTAATTTGATTTGTGTGATAAAATCTTCCCTCTATCAGGAAAAGAGTGAGGGTAGCACTTTCAGGGGGTGCTCAGTGACTCAATTACATCTGGCTCAGCTTTGCATCTCAGCTAAAGTTATTAAACTGTGCTAAAATATTTCACTCGGGTTATTGAAACAGTTTAATTAATTTTAAACATTTATGAGTCACGCTGTAACTGTGTGCCCTGACTCTGGGTAAGTGTGGTGGTCTGGTGTTACCCACGAGAAGGACCAGTAAATTTCCCATAAACAAGGTGGAAATGCCACAGCGTGGACAAAGGGCAATTAAGAATAACTTGAGCAATCTGCACGTGCACACTTTCTGCCTTTTTTCTGTGCTTTTTTTTTTTTTTTTTTTTTTTTTTTTTTTTTTTTTTTTTTTTTTTTTTTGTGTGTGTTTTCTGGGGATTTAAAGCTGATCTCAAACTATGAAGGCATCTGCAGTTTAGAGTGACAGTGACAGTGTGCCCATGGCATTTGCCATGGCAGAGGTGAATATGGTGCAGCTGTGGGCCACGCTTGGGCTTAGACCATGGCCCAAAGATGCTGCTGGATTTTTTTTCCTGAATTTGGATTCTTTCTTGAACTGAGTTTGCAAGAAGGCTGGAGAGGGACTTTTCAGAAGGACACCTCGTGATAGGACAAGGATGAGTGGCTTTGCTCTGAAGAAGGAAAGGTTTGGATCAGGTATTAGGAGGAAATTCTTGGTTGTGAGGGTGGCAGGCCCTGGCACAGGGTGCCCAGAGCAGCTGTGGCTGCCCCTGGATCCCTGGCAGTGTCCAAGGCCAGGCTGGACATTGGGGCTTGGAGCAGCCTGGGATAGTGGGAGGGGTCCCTGCCATGGCAGAGATGGAACAAGATGAGCTTGGTCCCTTCCAACCCATTCTGTGATTCCATGTTTCTGTAATTTCTTTGAGCCCCAAAACTAAGTCAGGAAATCCAACATCCTTTAAGCTTTTCTCCTTTCTGAAGACCTGAGTTCATATTTGTCACAAATTATTTTTGGCTTGGTTTCTGCTCATTGTGGGTTCATGAGGAAAGCCCTGATTTGGAAGAAAGTCCCTTTTTTCCAGGAGGGTGTGCAGCCATGGGCAGGAGCCCTGCAGCCCTGCACAGCCTGACCAGGAGCAGCTCCCCGTGCCCAGTGCCCGGCTCTTGGCTCCACCTTTGCTTTTCACAGCAAATAACCCTTGGCAGAGCACTGCTGGTGGCTCTGTGGTGGTGCACACACCTGCTATATATAGCACAGGTCTTTTAGCTGCTCATTAGTAATTTCCTGCACTCGGATGGAACTGAGGCACATACGTCTGACTGGTTTATTGGGAGAGGAAAAATCCCGAGTATGCTGCAGCAGAAACTCAGTCTCATGCAAGTAACAGCTGAAAGTGTTCTTTAAATTCCACAGAGAATTGACTTTAGAAAAATTTGGGGGGATCAGAGCACTGTGCAGTCTGGGAGCAAAGGCAGAGTATATGAGTGCTTTCATTGTTGGCCCAGATGGCATGACTTAATTAAATAAAATATCTGTGCTGCCTATGTGTTGATGTCTGACACTAGCCCTGGGCCAGGCTTGCAAATAACTGTGGTTTGCCAACGTGTGGCTTTTCAAACAAAATATGTGTTGGTGCTCATGAGCCGTGAGCAGCAGTGTGGCCTGGGCTGAGGCACAGGCTGGGCTCTGAGGGATGAACAGAGCCAGACTTGAGGGGAGCTCAGCTCCCTTGGAGACGCTACATTTGGGATGGAATGCACATCCCAGAATCCAGCCAGAGGAAAAATAATTGAGCACGATTAGTGAAAGGTTTCAGCTTCTCTCAGGTGCCCTGGGCTGGCAGCTGGTGTGTCAGGCTCTGTGGGGAGCAGCACACCCAGGAGAAGGGCAGCAGGAGGGTGACCTTGTCCCCAGCAGCCTCGGGACAGGCTGGGGGTGTGGGCAGGGTGTGGGGTGCCCACCGAGGCTGCCTCACACCCCTGATTCCAGCTCCCAGCAGGACACTCTGCAGGTTCCTGGCTGCTGGGCCAGTGAGGGATGGCCAGGGGCAGTCCTAGGCTGTGCTGAAGCCCTGTGGCTCCTGGTCTCGCATTCCTCAGTGGCAGCACTCGGGCAAGGGATGGGCACCCAGGGAAGCTGGGACAGCCACGATGGGGGTGGTTTTCCCTCCATTTCCCAATGGTAAATATCCAGGTTCTACTTTGAGCTATAAAGAGAGGAGTTACTGTGAAAAGATGCTGTCTGAGGAGCAAAAACAGACAGAGTATTCATGTCTAGACTAAAGCATGTGCGAGTTTCCAGGTTGGAAAAAAGGTCCAAAGAGAAGTGCTGAAAGAAGACTTAGTGAAAGTTCCCCCTGGCACCTGCAGCACACAGGGAACGTGGTGATGTAGCTGGAGCAGGAGCTGGGCACACACCCCTGGGGCAAGTGGGAGAATGGGGAGGAGGAGAAAGTTACCACAGACAGCAACAGAGATCCCGTGGGGATTGCTGCAGATGTTTGTTTTAACACAGAATTGCCATAGCTGGGTTTTTCTTAGGTTATTTCAGTTAATAAATGGTGGTGTAATCGTGAATTAGTAGAAACACAGTGGCTTTTACATGGCAAGCTTTGGGTTTTCCATCCTTGTCCATTTTCACTGGGGTGGTTTGGGTTGGAGTCTCTCATTCATTAAAACCTGGAGCACGTGCTGTGCTTAACACATGCCTAAATTCCATTGGCTTAAAGGTATGAAAGGACCCTTAAAGGTATCGGGTTGGTTGTTGGTTTGTTTTTTTTTTAACAATACCTTAGAATCAATTAAGGAAGAAACAGGTTATGCTTCAATGCTCCAACTATGAGGATTAAAAAGAGATTCTGACTGGGAGGGAAGAATGCAAGAGAAGGGTGCCCCGAGGCAGCTCTGCTGTACGAGCTGACAGGTCCTTGCATAGCCCAGCGCCTGCTAATTGGCTTTTTCAACAGAGGGCTGAAGAGATCATGGCAACTCCCTCATCACACTGCACACACGGATAATCGAATGAAACACGCCCTGCTCTCCTGCACTTTGCCTCAACTCTGGTTCCTGGAATATGGGGTAATGAAGTGTGCTACAACAGGGCAGACTTGCTCATTGTTTAATGGCAGTAAAATGAGGAACAGTTTGACAATATTGAAGAGGGGTAGTGCGAACACCCTGCTGTGATGTGTCATGTATAAGAATGTCCTGTACAAAAGATACAATATTATATATCATTATTAATATATTAAATGATTTTATCATGTATCTGCAACCTCCTGTCCGTGCCACCGAGCTACAGAGTAGTGAAACAATTCTTCAAGGTTTGGGATGTGATTTGGCTTTGGGTTTTTTTCCTGGTCAGTTTTGATACTTGCTAAGAAGCACTGCAGTGAGGCCCAGCATTAAGGAGATTGTTGTAGAAGAGTAGTGATGAGCAAGCAGAAGCTTGCAGCATGAAAGGAGGATGGCAGGGGAAGAGTAAAAGTATTGAATTAGAATTCGTTTTCTAATTTTTTTTTTAGACCAGGACACTAACTAATGACAATATTTGCAATTTGTTCAACAGGAAAATAACTCAGATTTGGATCTGCTCCACAGGTGAAGCCAGAGAATGTGGAGTTGGACTATTATACATATAAAAATATATATAAATTATATATATAAAGTAATGACAATCCTCTGCCCTACCCTGGGTACTTGGGTGCCAGGAGCAGTGTCACTGCAGGAGCACAAGGTCTGAGGGAAGGTCCCAACCAGGAGGGTCCCTGGGTGTGAGTTCTGCTGCACTGACACCACAATGGACACCAGACACAGGGAAATTAAAGCTGGATTGATTAATTAATTAATCAAATTAATCCAGGTCCGGCCTGGATTAAAGCCAACACAAGTTTTTTGGTGTATACCTGTGAATCTTTGCTGCTGAGTCTGGGTTGTTCAGCCAGCTTTGAGAGGGCTCCTGGATTTGGGAGCAGCCTGTGATAGTCTTACATCTCATTGAACTTCCACAGAGCCCCAGAACATCCTGAGCTGGAAGGGCCCCACAGGGATCACTGGTCCAAGGCTCAGTGAATGGCCCATACAGGGACTGAGCTCCAGAGCAGCATTATGGACTTTGATGGATCTTTCTGCCCTTTGAAGGGTAAATAAGTCTATCTCAGCCAGACCCATATGGACAGAGGTTGTCAAAGCCCTTCCAAAGCTTTCCTAGGCCTGGTGGGGACCTTTCCTGTTTCCCTTTTTTGCTGCCAGCTTGGCCCTGGCAATGACATTTTAATCACATATCCCCACCAAGGCCACCACCTTGTTTAGCCAGAGCAAGAGGCTGCAGCTCTGGTCATTACATCCACTGCTCTTCACAATAAAACATTTGTATTCGAGCTGTCAGTAAATGTTTCTGTTTCACTGGTGATTTAGTGTCCTGGATTATGCTGAAAATACTTTGAACTGATGGTTTTCTGAAAAGGCCAAACCGCTTCTTACCCTGCATGCAGTTGGGTTTGGATACACCGGGAGGGCAGATCCAGCTCTGAATACTTCTGCAGACTGCTAATAATACACTGGGAGCAAATTCAGAGAGTGAGAAATTGCGGTGAAAGTTCTCAAAGTTTTCACACTTGATGGAAGATGAAGCAGATTTTATTATCCTTCCTCAGGATTAACAGTGCCCTTAATGCCAGTGGGTTTCCCCACGTGGAGACAGAGGGAGCCTGTCCCTCAGCAGGGATTCACTTGCTCCTTAGGATGCATTTTCCAGGTGATTCGTGGAGTTTTCACTATGTGCTTTCCATTAATCTTGGGGTGGATGTTGTGCAAGTCAGCACTTGGAATATCTACCAATTAATTTTTAAAAGCAAAAATTCTTAGTAACTAGAGCTGGGACTACCTGGTACAAAAATCAGCTCTTTAGGCTAATTGTGAAGTGTTAATTCTTGGGAAACAGATCCCAAAGTAGTTACCTAAAGTAGTATTTTATTCCTGTTTATGACCAACTCCCTGGGAAAAAAAAAGGGAGGAAGGAAGAAAGGAAGAAAGGAAGAGAGAAAGAGAGAAAGAGAGAGAGAGAGAGAGAGAGAGAGAGAGAGAGAGAGAGAGAGAAAGAAAGAAAGAAAGAAAGAAAGAAAGAAAGAAAGAAAGAAAGAAAGAAAGAAAGAAGCCACAAAACCAACAACAACAAATTAAATTTTAAAAAAAATGAAGCAACAAAGAAATATTTCCATATATTTTAAGGGAGAATGGGTAAGGAGGGCATCTGTCCTTGGAAGTCCCTTTTGCTCCAAAAATTGTGCTACGTTTTAAGTCCTGAGAAGTTTATTCTGCCCACTCATGGCCATTTGTTCTTCATAAAAATAAACAGATTTGTCTCAATTTTACAGGAGCAGCTTCTGCTGTAGAGCAACATAGAAATGGGAAGTATATCTTAAAAGGATTGACACTTAAAGAATGTAGATTGTTGTTGGCAATATTTTAAGAGATAGAGAAATACTCTGCAACTTCTTAGATGTATTGAAGAACTCGCCTAGGAAGAGATTCCTGTCACTACCTGTAAAAAATGATAAAGAAGAGAAGGTATTTCAAATACAGCTGATTGTAAAAACATCCCCTGTAGGGAAATGTGAATGTGACATGCTGCTTTATTCCCCTGAACCGTTTTTGAATTGTGGGTGTAGTTTAAAACATGTTACTTTTGATGCACCTGCATGTGTAGCTGAAATGCAAAGGAAATTTTCAGCAGTAATAAAAACAAAATTAGATAAAACCTGTCTGTAACTGTAAAATAGAAAACTTCTAAGGACTAATTGTATAACACAGTGGGAGCATTTTCTTAATCTTTCCTCTCACAAATTTATTTTAATTATTTGGTTGTTCAGTGCAGACTGAAATTACATAAAAACAAAAAAATAGGAATTTTGATGGATGCGAAGCATGTGCTTCACTACTTAAGCCCTGTTCTTGTGGTTTCCAGATGATACCAGGGCGTCCAATAATAATAACAGAACTGCAAAGAAATCAAAGAGTGATTTATTTTAAACTGCTTCATGAAGACAAAAGCTGCCAAATCACTAGCAGATTCTGCTGTGAGTGTTTCACTGCTCCTTCTCCCTGGATACTTGCACTTAAGTAATTTATTCAGTTCGCAAATTACAATAAATCCTTCCCGTGTCGTGGAGTGGTGTTTGTAATTCCTTCTCTGGAGGTGCCTGCAGCCCTGCAGAGGGAAAACTCCCTGAAGCGCTGTTACCGCTTCACCCAGCCCGTGCTCGGCGAGGAAAATCCCAGTTATTCCTTTCCCACTACGCATTGCCATCTAGTGGCTGCAGGGAATGACCATGGACACCGGCTGGGAATGACCATGGATATGGGCTGGGAATGGCCATGGACACCGGCTGGGAATGACCATGGATATGGGCTGGGAAGGACCATGGACATCGGCTGGGAATGACCATGGATATGGGCTGGGAATGGCCATGGACATCGGCTGGGAATGACCATGATATTGGCTGGGAATGACCATGGATATGGGCTGGGAATGACCATGGACATTGGCTGGGAAGGGCCATGGACATCGGCTGGGAATGACCATGATATTGGCTGGGAATGACCATGGATATGGGCTGGGAATGACCATGGACATTGGCTGGGAAGGACCATGGACACCGGCTGGGAATGACCATGGATATGGGCTGGGAAAGCATCAGTGTGGTCCCAGTGAAGCCACTCTCTGCAGTAATGGCACATAGCAAACTCCCAGTTTTGAGGGGAACCAGCTGGTGGACGGGCTCTGATTCCTTTTAGAATAGAAATTGAGAATACAATGATATAGAATATATAATGATTGAGAATATAAATTCTATCACTCACCCAAGTGGTCAGTGGTGCAGAGTAAAGCCCAGGACTTGGAATGTCTCTGCCCCATCCTGCTGGGTGCTGCACCCCTGGCATTCCTGCCTGCTCGCGCTGCCAGGGGCTGGTGGAACAGTGGGCATTGTTCACAGAGATGCTCTTGTAGGTCTGTTTGCACAAGGAGCTGTAAACTGGGTTAATCCTGTCAAACTGAGGTTCCCGAAGCTCCTTTCTCTCGTGTCAGGCTCCTCCAGCAGCACTGGCACACTGCAGCTCTCGGAGAATGACCTCGATTGTGCCTTACACCTGCTTGCACTTAGGAAAAGAAACATTTGTCACTCTTATTTATGTAATTGCTTAAATTGCATTTTAATTCTAACAGCTTAAGTATGCTGGTGGAGAAAAATATTTTCTGAATGAGAGTTTGATCAAATGCCCAGGGAGCTAGTGCAAGTCTTCCCATAGACTCAAGAGATTTTGTTTCAGGCATTTTATTTGGAGAGTACTCCTCTCAACCATAACTGAGCAAAGTTACATGCTTTTCATGAGAGAAACTGAACAAAAATATTTCAACCAGGAATATCTACTATAACCTTTTAAGGGAAATTACTGAAAATTAAATCTTTCCATATTATAATTTTAATGCAGTTTAAAATATAAAGAAACCTGGATATAGTTACTTTAAAAAGCAATATATCTGCTTCAAAACTGAATTTCTCCTTGCTAAAATGGAAATTGGATTAGATTCTGCTGGAGTAAACTCAACAATTGCTTAAGCTCTCTCGTGTTATTCTTCATTCCCATTAATAGGAATAACACGATACCTATACCCAGCAATTCCCATCACTGTGGGCCCTTAAATAAACACGAGGAAATCTCAGTCTCGGAGTTAAAGGCTCCATTTAGCCCTGCTCAGGTCTGCATTGCAGCTCTGCCAGCCCGGCTCTCTGTGCCCGCTCACTGCAGGGCAGGAGCTGAGCAGGTCCAGGACGGATCAGGAGCTTTTATCACTCCCAGTAAACACTGGGAGCACATTTCCCCTCTGCTGAAAGATGTGCATTAGTTCCCTGCGAGGCCTCGCATCAATTACAGAGCTGCATTTCCTGCACGTCCCGGTGTGAGTGTCCAGCCTGGAGATGATGCAAAGGGAGGACCTGGAGCGTTTATTTAGGCGAGTTGTTTTGAACTGTTTGAGTGAAATCTCGGAGGTGTTAAATCACAGCAGCGGCAGCATCCTGAGGCGCAGACTGGTGCAAACAGCACAAAGCTCTGCAAACCTCCCAGGGCCTTCCTCGGGGCTGCTGTGACCCGGCTGATGGGACACAGTCCGCTTTGAGATACCCGATCCAGAGTTTATCCCGGCAATAATCCAGGCAATTTGTCCACCCATCGGCCAGGGCAGGGAGAAAGAAGGAAAGAAGGAAAGAAAGAAGGAAAGAAAGAAGGAAAGAAAGAAGGAAAGAAAGAAGGAAAGAAGGAAAGAAGGAAAGAAGGAAAGAAGGAAAGAAGGAAAGAAGGAAAGAAGGAAAGAAGGAAAGAAGGAAAGAAGGAAAGAAGGAAAGAAAGAAAGAAAGAAAGAAAGAAAGAAAGAAAGAAAGAAAGAAAGAAAGAAAGAAAGAAAGAAAGAAAGAAAGAAAGAAAGAAAGAAAGAAAGAAAGAAAGAAAGAAAGAAAGAAAGAAAGAAAGAAAGAAAGAAAGAAAGAAAGAAAGAAAGAAAGAAAGAAAGAAAGAAAACTGCAGCAATTACGATTTTAACTATGGCAAAAAACATTACCATTAGCACCAAGTGGCCATCATTCTGTCATTAGTACTCCCCGCTCCCCAGGAAAGTTTTCCCTTTTGCTACAACCGCTGCATGATATTTTTTTGTTTAGAGAAGTTGCAAGAGACAGGTATCTGAGTCCCTTGAGCCTTTTAGAAAATGGAGGTTCCCAGGTAAAGGCAGAGTAAACAAGAGCAGCTCCCTCCTGGTGCAGAACGACATTTGGCACAAATAAATGAGTGTTGTGGGCAGGATGAGGGTGGCAGACCCTGCACCCAGCACGAGGCTGGGGAGGAGAAAAGAGCCCATCTGTCCTGCCAGGTCATGAGTGGCTTGTCCCAAGTTCAGTTCCACAAGAAATGACTTTTTTTTTGAGTTTAAATATATTCCAGTTGTGAACAGAGCCCTTTAATTTTACAGCAAGCTGAGAGTTTCTGTACTATGTGTTTTTGGAGCTTGCTGCTTTTATGGCTTTTAAAATTCTCATTCTCTGTACTAAGCAAAACTCTGACAGCTGCTGTTTCAAATTCCAGACATCTGACGTAATATTTTTGCTATGAAATTCCAGAATATCACTACTAACTGTACTTTATCAAGGAAAGGCTCACTGAGCACTTCAAACCTAATAATTTTGATCTTGGTAAAAATTTCTGTCTAATCTGCCCAGCTCTTTGGCAAATGCTGCAGCCAGCCATACTGAGATATATTTTTATATATATGTGTGAGTATAAAAATATATTAATTTGTATATATTTATAAATATATATAATTAACTATATAATATTTATTAATAATATTTTAATATATATTATTTAAATGGAATTTTAAAATATATTAATTATATACACATACACTGACTGAGTTTAGAATCTTTCATTTTCTGTGTCTTAAATGAGAACATGTGATCCTCTGTGAAATTCTGGATGAAATGTGACTCCTAGTCCAGTTTATCCCAGTTTGCCAAATAATGATGTGATAGTGAAGAACCTTCAGCAGTTTCATGTCCAATGTCAACTGAATATTCATAGGATCAAGCCAATTTGGAGCTGAATTCACCTTCCATGTCAATAGCTGTCCAATAGCTATCTGCTACTTGAAAATATTTGTTTTGTAATAATCTGAATTTTTGTATTTAGCAAAATTTCAGTTAAGAAAGCCACATCACAATGGTTTTGGTTCCAAGAATAGCTGTGAAAATATTTATTTTCTGTTTACTTTTTATTTAGCTCTTTGGACCTCAGAACCCTGGGCTTAGCAGTGAGTTACCTAATTGCCTTGAAAAGGAGCAGGATTTTTACCCTTGCAAATATATTTAACCTTTCAACAAACACATTTTGAAGATAACCTCTTCATGTTGCCTTGATTTATAATATTCCTGATGTTTCTGTGGTCGGTGAGAACAGCATTTGGCTGGGACAGGCAGAAATTGGGAATGCTTTCTTCCAGTGGAGGAAGTTTCTACCAAAATTGTGTCTAATTCATGACAGGCTGATTTATGGAAGGATGTATTTTTTTCATTCTGGATTTTGGTAAAATTAAATGCTGAACCATTGTTTCTCATGTCTGTGCTATTTTTACTGGGACTACTACCTGCCATTTTTTCCTGTAACTCACTGCACTTCCCTTTTGCTTTGCTGTTTCTTTTCTTCCACAGCAACAGTGACCTTTAAGTGGCAGCTGACAGGGCAGATTTTTTTACTAGAATAACATAATTAGTGTTTGAACCTCACATGAGTACTTCTGTCAGGTGTCCCACGGTCAAAATTCCATTTGCAAAAGCCACATTATATGGTATCAGTGATTCCTGTACTGTAAACAGCGTTCCTGGAGGCAACTGGAGAGCTCTGAGCTCTGCCAGCAGCACTCAGACAGATATTTCAGCACATGAGGGGAATAGCTGCAGTTTCAGCTTCCTGGGTGTACAACAAAAATGTCCATTCTGAAAGTGCATCTCATTCCACATAAAACGATCAGAACTTTTATAACTTGCTCATGTCTCCAGTCATAGCCTAAAGGCCAAATAGATCTGTGCTTTAATGGCTTTGGATGTGGCTCCTTAGGACCAGTGATACATTTGGGTCGTGACCACATAAATGAAAAATTACGGCTATGCAGGTTTTTGCTTTAATTCCTCACGAAAAGTTTTCCCCAATTCCTTTACAGTAGATGTCAGCCAATAAAACAGTAATGTAATACATTAAAGGAAAAGAATCCAGTCAGCTCTTTGGGCTGGAACTGGCCTGCCCTAAATCTCCCAGAATTTGGGGAAGCTTGTGTTGCTATTACTGATTTTGCATGTGTTAGGCCAAATTTTGCTTGTCTAAACCAGGTAATCATCCTGCAGATTTGAGTTAGGCTGCTCCCCCGATGGAGGGCAGCCAGCTTTTGGCACATGAAGGAGTTTTCTAGTTATCAAAAGCAACAGCCCAAAAGTGACACAGCATTGGATCCCAGTTCAGAGAGGAGAGGGAGAGTTGGATGCAGTAATACTTGGGTGTCTCAGCGGTGCTATTAATAAGTGTTTGAAGATGTGAAAGTGGGAACTTGGAAAGCAGGCCACCACATAGTCAAATATAGATGTGGATTTAATATAGCTCATTTATTACTGGTGATTGCTTGGAGGCATCGTGGACAAAATCCTTAATGTAAGAGGAAAAAGTGTCGGCTGTCACGTTCCGTTCCAGCTTTAATTTCAATTGCCTGAGCAGGAGCAGCTGCGAGTTACTATCAGGCAGATGAAGTTTTTAGTGCTAAAAAGGCAGCTGGGCTGGAAATAGCCCAGAAGTACATATCCATTTGTCTGGTTAACTTCAGCACTTAGGCTATCCATCAGGTCAGCCTAAAGAGAAATGAATGACATCAGTCAAAACAATCGGATATCTCTGTGCAGTGATTAGCTCCGTGTAGTACAAAAACTTAAATAATTTGTTCTTTGAAAATGTGATGATTGATTGGCTTCCATTAGGCTTGGATTTTAAAACATTCCATGAACTCTCAGATAAAATGGCACTAAAATGCTATTGCAATAACCAAATAAATCATATTAGACTATAGTGTATATAAGTACTTTAAAACATTATAGATACTAGAATTCTGTGTATAATAAAAAGGTGAAGAATGTAATCCATGAACTTTTTTTTTTTTTTTCTCATCTCACACCAGCATTATCCATGGCTGCTTTCAAGGATAATGTTCTTAAGGAGATGAATTTTAGGTTTTGCTTTAATACATTATATATACTTACGTAAAAGTTGTGCAGTTTGAATGTGTTTGGTCAAAGGGAGGCATTTTAACCTTAACTCAGTGCAGAATTTATCTGAGCTTTTGATACTGGTGCTGGCTGTTCAATTGGAGTTCAGCCTGGCAGTCATCCTGAAGCTGAGAAATGGGCTGCCACCATTTAAAAGCCTTTTCTGGTACCAGTTTTGGGGTCCAGTTCACTGTCCTGCTGTTCTGGACCAGAGAAACCCTCACACAAAACAATGTTTAGCTTTGAATCTCGTGTAGAGGCATAAAACAAAGCCCTGCTCTGATATGTAGGGTGGCAGTGCTGTTAATACTTGAAATTTATGATAATTTTCCTAATATTTCACTTTTGCCTAACGATCCAGACTCTGCAGGCAAATAATTCTGGGAATCATCTCTTACTTCCAAACAAACTGTGGGCCCAGTGCATGTGAGATTGCCTAAATATTGGAAGCCTTATGGATCATAAATCAGAAGGCAAGGAAAACAATCCCATCAAAAATGTTTTGCTTCATTATTTCAGGGTTTAGTCATGGATTTGAGGCACTGGCACTGAGCTGAAGCAATTGGTGCCATTGTAAACCAAAGGCAGCAGCAGCAGCACACACAGGGCTGCCTTTGAAGTCCCTTGGCAGCACGTGGCTTTTCTACTGGGGACTGATGCTGCTCTGCAATTTATTTTCTAATGAGAGCAAATGGAGTTTATTGACAAGATCCAGACACCTCTCCAAAAGCTTGACATGTGGTTTTACATTTGTGATTCCATCAAGTGTTGCCTAAATACGATTACCTGTGTTCTGGGGAGCCGCTTCACGGTGGGAGTACTGACATTACAACCAGGCTCAGGGCAGGACCCAGTCAGTAATCTGGTAGGGATGGACCAAGGCTCTCTATACAAATCACATCACAGTTGTGAGTCTATCGCAAATTCTGTTGAAGTGCTTATTAAGAGTAAAAAAGAGAAGTGCTGGCCAAGCTGTTAGGAAGACAGAAAGCAAAGAAAGGAGACAGATTTGGGCAAGCCCTCCTGCACACCCACACACAAGGAAATTCACCTGGAGTACCACTGATACTGTTCATTCAGTATCGGTCCGACAATTACCGCTTGGAAAGCTTTTCTTCCTCTACGGGCAGGTTCTTCCCTGCTGGGGAAGAGACAGCGGGTTTAACACCGAGCAGCTTGTCAGCACACTCCATCAGAACTCCGGGAAGAGTTCTTTGGGACCGGAGCACGGACAGGGCAGGAACACCACACACAGGGCAGGACAGGGCGGTGATACAGGGCAGCTGACAACGTGCAGGGCATTACTTGAAAGTAATCACCCCTATAAATACCATAAGTGATGGAACAACACTGTGCTTTGGTACTTCGCTATTATCTTTACAGGGTTTGTTTGCACTGAAATGTGAATATTCCCGTCCCTGACTGCGCTGGCGGCCGTGTCCTAAAGCTGCCGAACGCTTCTGATGGAATTAGCCAAGTCTGTCCCTAAGAGATTAGCAGCAATAGCCTTTGAGGAGGCGATTACCAGCCCCAATTGTCTGCCAAGTGGCATTAGGGCCGGCCTTTCCCCCCGGCCATTAGCACATGTCAGACCCGAGTAACTGGTAATTTCTGCAATTAAAGCCCCCATTATTGTTTCCTTGACTTAAACAGGGAGCCCAAATGAGGCGGTTAAATACAACCACCTCTTGTTCTCGCACACGCTCGGGGGCTGCTGTGCTGCAGAACGGTGTTAATCCCCCCAGAACACACAATTAATGGGATAACAGCAGGTTAGGGTGGCTGCTGGCAGCTCAAACCTTCAACCATCACATCCTCTTCAAGGCAGCTCGGGAAAGCCTCAGAGAGCTACCAAAGGGGTGCAGTGCAATGGTCAGGACTGATAAATATAAATTTAAACCTGTTGCTTCAATTACACGCGTGCTCAGGGATATGGACATATGATCAAATAATTCCATCCAGCCAGATCAAACCCTTTATTTTCTGCCTGTTAATGCTAAGAACTTAACCTCTTATTTGAAAAATGAAGAAGGATTCACTAATATGCTCTGCAGGGAATAATAAAAGCTGAAGAAAAGCTGTACAGGATGCTGTGAACAGGGAAGAGACGAAAACTGAGAATTCTTCCGTCAGTTCTTGAGGTTTTGAACCAAAGTCCATTTGCTTCTTACAGAAGAAATTCCTGCTGACTCTTTTAGCAGCTTTGGGTTTTATTTCAAGTTTTAAATCTTATATTTCTGATAGTAAAAGCAGCCTACAAGTGCAGAGGCATTCCTCAGAGCTGGCCCAGCTCCTCTGTGCTGCTGCACGGGGGGTGAGGATGGAGGGGAAAGGGGTGACTGATATTCCCTTAGATAAGAATGAATATTAACATTTCCTGGTGAAACCACGGAGAGTTTCTCCCAGTGAACCTGCAGGAACTGAGGAAACTGTGCGTGTATAGAGGAGGGATGAGCTGCAGTCCCCGTGGTTTATCCCAACACCCCTCCAGAGCCAAGACCTTGTCTCGAGTGCTCAGATGGGATAGAATTCCTGCTGATACTCAGGCCAGGAGTGCCCCCCTGGCAGCTGATCAGCCTTCCCTCCCAGCACAGGGCCCCGAGAGCCCTGTCACCTCTTTATCGGGGGATAATTGCTGATAAAGGCGCTGTGTCAGGGGGAGCCCCGGCGCTGACGAAGGCCAGGCACGGCGCCCACTCAGGCACTTGTTGGTGCACATAAACACTTGCTGTGCCGAGATATGGGAGAGGAGCGGCCCTGAGCACAGCCTGAGCCACAGGGGCTGCGGGGCTCTGCCATTTATAATCTCCTAATTAACCGTTAATTTGCTGCTCTTTAGGTTCAAGCACAGCCCCGATCCATCACAGGCTGCGGAAGGTGCTCTGGCAGCCCTTCAGCTCTCTCATCATTAACCACAGGACGTGGGGATGTCCCCTGGCTGCAGCGGCACCGGGGACAGGGCTGTGGCGCTGGGGACAGGGCTATGGCACTGGGGACAGGGCTGTGGCACTGGGGACAGGGCTGTGGCACTGGGCGGGGGGACAGGACTGTGGCACCGGGGGCAGGACAGGACTGTGGCACTGGGGATAGGGCTGTAGCACTGGGGACAGGGCTGTGGCACTGGGGACAGGACTGTAGCACTGGGGACAGGGCTGTGGCACCGGGGACAGGACTCTGGCACTGCGGGCAGAGCTGTAGCACTGCGGGCAGGACTGTGGCACTGGGGACAGGGCTGTAGCACTGGGGACAGGACTGTGGCACTGGGGACAGGACTGTGGCACTGGAGGGGGACAGGACTGTGGCACTGGGGACAGGGCTGTAGCACTGGGGACAGGACTGTGGCACTGCGGGCAGGACTGTGGCACTGGGGACAGGACTGTGGCACTGCGGGCAGGACTGTGGCACTGGGGACAAGGCTGTGGCACTAGGGACAGGACTGTGGCACTGCGGGCAGGACTGTGGCACTGGGGACAAGGCTGTGGCACTGGGGACAGGACTGTGGCACTGCGGGCAGGACTGTGGCAGCCTGTGGGACATGCCAGCAGCCCCCCATGGTGGCCCTGAGTGCTGGCACCTGCCCTGGCCCTGTGCACCATGAGGAGCAGCCTGGGGGGTCTGGCCCTGCTTGGAGCAGGGGTCACAAATGAATGATTTCCTTCTCTTTCCACTAATCCGAGATTTCTGGTTGTACCAGGAATTAGGCGCTAAAGCTGTCCCTAAAAACCACTATGGAATATTTAGTCCTAGGAGAGTAATGGTGACTTTTCAAAATTCTTTGCACGTGCATAGAAAATGGCAGAACCAACTTCTACACATCTATTTCCTATCTCATCACCCCTAATGCACCATCCCAAATGAAAGGCTCTTTCCCCGGAGGATGCTGGGCCCTGCCCAGGTTCCCCAGGGTTTGCCCATGTCCCTGCCAGAGCCAAAGAAGGGTTTGGACACCACTCCAGAGATGCCCAGGGTGGGATTGTTGGGGGGTCTGGGCAGGGACAGGGCTGGGCTGAGTTGTCCTTGTGGGTCCCTTCCAGCTCAGGTGATTCATGCGGTTCTCTAATCTCACAGTGGAAATTATCTCTCCAACTAATTATCTGCCAAAAACCCCCAAGCTAACCCCCCAAAGGCTGCCCTTGTCCCTGCAGAGGTGTTCTGCTGTGATGTCCCACAGCCTGCAGGGCTCTCCGTGCCCACAGATCCTCAGGAGTGTCAGGGCAGGGCTCAGCCCCGCTGGGCTGGGGGCTCAGGAGTTCAGGATGGGGTTTACAGCCCCCAGCCCCACAGGCAGCAACCATAGAAACCTTCCCATGGATTTACCAAGAGCACGAAGTCACAAACGTCCCAACTGTGAAGGTGTAAATGCTGGCAGCAGGAAAAGCAGGGTTTATGTTGTACCTGGAGCACTTGCAGCACTCTGTAAACAGCTTTTAATGGCAATACATGTTTGGGTTTCGTTATCAGGCTGTTCCACCCCTGTGCTGTGATCTGTGCTGCCATCCCCACAAAGCTGCCAGCACGCACGCCACTGAAATTATCATTTCCATTCTTGTTATCAAAATATTTTGCAAACAGCAGCAGCAGAAGGGAAATATTTCACCCGGAGGAGTTGAGATGAGACAGGTTTTTAACAGCGAGGCCTCATAGAGAGCTGGTGACATTTACACACTTTGTGACACTTCATATCCCCTTGTTCTAACACCTAGTTAAGGGTTTCCCTTTATGGTCTTTCAGGCATAGAGCACCTTGTTAATGTCAGGCCTCGGGCTCTCCCAGCCTGCCTTGGCTGCTGCTGCTCCCAGCCCCGCCTGCCAGGGAGAAGGACTTGGAGGTGCCTGGAATTGAAGTTAAGGGGCAACTCGCAGTAGCTGAGAGTGGGGTTTGTGCTCAGATAACAGAAGGTGCTTTATTGTTCACGCTGGACTTTGGCAGGATGCTCGGGTATTTACGGCAGCCTGGGGAGCCGGGGCAGTGCTTGGCAGAAGTGGCTCCTTGATTAACACCTGGAAATGGCCTCCTGCACAACAGGAGCTTTTCACTGGGGCTGCCATCAACTCATCTGCATTGAGAGGTGACCTGCAAACCCCACAGCTCCGTTTTCTCGCTGCTGAGCCTTCGATTTGGGGGAAACCACCCCGAGCCCAAAGAGTGTAGGGCATGCCCGTGTCTGCAGCTGGGCTGGTGGAGCCCAAACACAAAGGGCTGGATCCAAAGGGCTCTTTCTTTGGATCAAGAGAGACACAGGCAAAATTATTTCAGAGCATGCCAGAATGACTTGGGTTAGAAGGGACCTTACAGATCATCTCATCTCACCCCTGCCATGGCAGGGACACCTCCCACTGTCCCAGGCTGCTCCAAGCCCCAGACGGGTCTGGGACACTGCCAGGGATCCAGGGGCAGCCACAGCTGCTCTGGGCACCCTGTGCCAGGGCCTCAATAGAACAGCAACACAACAGGATCTGGGGCTAATTCAGAAGAAAGGAGAGTCAGTCTCAAAAATGCAAATGAACAGTTTTGGGCAGTTTCCCTGCTGTCAGTCACTGCCAGGAGGGAACAGGAGCAGCAAAAGATGGGGAGGGGGATGGAGCCCAGGAGCCCTGGCCATCCTGCCCTGCCCTACTGGACCCTGTGGCTCCACACTGTCCATCCCTGCTGCACAGCTCTCTTGGGAAGAGCAGCAAGGTTTCCTGGTGCCTAAAGGGCCCCTGGCAGAGTTTCTCCAAAGAATCCCACCTGGGTCTGGGTATTTCCCCAGGCTGTACAACCCTACTCCAGCAAAGCCACCAGCAGCCCTGGAGACGTGGGGGAAGATTAAATACCATTTTTCTAGCCCCTTTTCCTTCCTCCAGAACTGATGTGTGAAGGGCCAGATCCATTCATATCGGAGCTTTGCTCTGCTCATTCATTGGTGTTCCATGAATGAGGATTTGTGTCTGTTCTTCAGTCTAAAGTGGACACACATTTGTTGGCTGTCACATCAGTTATTAGTCATTAATTACCCAGCTTTGTGGATAAGATGTTATCTCTCAACCATTAATTATGCTTTCTAAATAATCTCTAGTTAAGATTTAGGATGACAACTGCTCTTAAGCAGTGGGAGAAAGGGAAGGGAAGGGAAGGGAAGGGAAGGGAAGGGAAGGGAAGGGAAGGGAAGGGAAGGGAAGGGAAGGGAAGGGAAGGGAAGGGAAGGGAAGGGAAGGGAAGGGAAGGGAAGGGAAGGGAAGGGAAGGGAAGGGAAGGGAAGGGAAGGGAAGGGAAGGGAAGGGAAGGGAAGGGAAGGGAAGGGAAGGGAAGGGAAGGGAAGGGAAGGGAAGGGAAGGGAAGGGAAGGGAAGGGAAGGGAAGGGAAGGGAAGGGAAGGGAAGGGAAGGGAAGGGAAGGGAAGGGAAGGGAAGGGAAGGGAAGGGAAGGGAAGGGAAGGGAAGGAAAGGAAAGGAAAGGAAAGGAAAGGAAAGGAAAGGAAAGGAAAGGAAAGGAAAGGAAAGGAAAGGAAAGGAAAGGAAAGGAAAGGAAAGGAAAGGAAAGGAAAGGAAAGGAAAGGAAAGGAAAGGAGTGTTTAAATTGCTGTAAGACCCCACATTATTCCATTATGAAAACTAAAAACAATCTACATACTTTGTGTTCTTGTGCAGCAGGGCCCTCTTTTCCCACTCCACGTTTCATGGGCCAGGATTTCCAGGAGGGTGTAAAGTGCAGCTATGGGCCACTAAGCCTCTAATTCATTTTGCTGCCAGCTGCCACCCCTGAGATGGATACAGCCACTTTCTGACAGCACCATCATGGCAAGTGTGGAGCCACGGAGCTTCTGTGTTGTCTCAAGTCCTAGGAGACAAGTTCTTCATTCCTCTCTCCCCTCTCAGGTGATGTATATGCATCATATTTCCTTGAAAGAAGTATTTCCATGAAGGCCAAAGATGTTAACAAATTGCTAATTAATTATGAAATGCTATGTTTAATTTCCATACAGCAGTGCCTCAGCTGTGTGTGTGTATCCTGGGGTAAGAATTCACTCCTGGAGAAGTAGATGCAAGAAGGAGTTTCTCTTACCCTGAGCTCGTCTCTGGTTTATGCCAGAGGATGTGAAATTCCAACCTCAAATAGAAGAGTGCAATGTATTGTCTTTGTTGCCTTTATTTCATTGACCAGAGCTGGAGCCTGGCCCAAGGGGGGTTCTGCAGCCAGGGTTCACCCCTGGCCTGGTTCTGTTCTGCTCCCTGAACATCCCAGGTGTTGCTCCTGTCCCTGCACTGACACCAGTGACCCCAGAGGAGCTTCACTGCTCCTTTCCTGCCCCTCGGCAGTTCTGGAACTGCACCATCCCCTCAGGTTCTCACACACAGCCCTGCTCAGGGTCTCAGCGTGGTCAGTTCTCCTCACAGGGGGTTCAATTATCCCCACAGGGTGTTCAGTTCTCTCACAGGGTGCTCAGTTCTCCCACAGCTGGGCTGGGAATTCTGGGTGACTCCAGAGCTGCTGCTGTAACTGCAGCACATTCAGCTGCTGGAGCCCAGCCAGACTCTGCCCATGGCAGAGACCAGGGAAGGGCTTTGTCTCCTCGGTGGGGCCACCAGGGTCCCCAGAGCTGTTTGTAGTCTCCTGGGCAAGCAGCACAGCTCCCTCCCTGCCCCTGGGACACCTTGCCCATGGAAAATAAAACACTTTGTATGAGACTCCCCTGTGAGAGAAATGAGTCCATAAAATCGGATAAATAACTTGATTAAGTGAAAGCTCTATCACTTCAATGAACAGTACATGGAAGGCCCTTTAAAAGTGAAAGGAATTTTATGCTAGAAGGAGCATGTATGCAACCAGCCCACGGTGTCCTCAAATTTGCCTGATCATTTTGATCGATACTTTGTTTTCTCCCTACATCTCTAGATCGTCTTTCGAGTGACGTTTAAATACATCACAGTGATTGAAGAGCCACTTCATCACATTATCCCTTCCCTTTGACCAGAGCTGGAGCCTTCTCTGCTAATTCATTGTCTGCTGCAGAAGAGGAAGGGTCCCCTTAAGCTCCCTTATCTTTCCTTTCAAGTTGTGCTGGGACTACCCCGGACTTCCCAAGGAGTCTCTCTGTAAAAGTGTGATCTATCTGCCCCGTGATGTCCCTGCCTTGGCAACTGCTGAGCACTCTAATGAACAGACTCAATTAACAGTGGCTCGAAGATGTTCAACATCACTGCAGGATTGATCACCCGGACTGGGAACAGAAAGGTGCCTTGTCCTCAATCACCAACTGTTTCCTTTGAGTGAAGATAAATCCAGCATTTACAGCTGTGTTTTCAACAGCAAGTACTTCAGCCTTTGAGAGGCTGTTAGTTGAGACATGAGGTATGTCCATGACCTAAGCTAGATTGATCTACTTCCCCATTCCTTTCCATGCCTGATTTCTTGTGTTGTCAAGATTAGAAGACTTCAATTTCTCTGTCAAATTATATTCTGTATTGCTGGCTGGCCAGAGAATCAATATGATATGATCACTGGCGATGACTCTGGAATCTGAAACACCCTGTGAGAGCATAGGAAGCAGTGTTCCAAGGCCAGGTGTGTGCCCCTGGCTCTCAGGAACAAGCACTGCTCCATTTGGGGCAGGGGAACACATCAAAGTCATCTGCCAGCTCCCATCAGCAAGCACAGAAAGCAAAATAAATGGTTTTATTCAGTCCCTCCCTGAGCAGAGACCTGCTTTTCAGACAGGCTGGTACAACTGATGATGCTGCTGCCCACTTCATGCACCTTTCAAAGCAGCTGAATACCCTGGGCCAAATTTGCACTTTGGTTTTGCTTTGGGCAGGAGTTCCAAGGGCCAGGGGCGAGAGGAGGAGAAGCAACAGTTCAGGAGCTTTGGTCAGTGCTCGTAAACTCTCCTGTGGTGGATTTATGTGAAAGGCTCCAGAATCAGGGTTTGGTGCCATTCACTCTTGCTGGGTCTCCAGATGTGTCCCACGAGGACACAGGGCTACTGGTCTGGTGTCACTGTGCCAGCCCTGCAGCTGTGTCATGGCTCCTCTGCACCAGAGGAACTGAGAGTGTGGGTGACTGATGTGTGTCCTGAGCTCCAGCCACCTGCCACCGTGCCTGTTTTTATCTTGTTTCTGATAGAAAGAAGACTAGGAAATGTTTTATAAAGGGCTGGCTCCTGAGCCAAGGTGCTACAAACAAGTTTAGCTTGTTCAAGGGCAGTTGGTTTCACAGGATTTGCATCCTGCCTCTGTGGACTACATAAAATGCACATAAGAGAAGGAGGGAGAGGCTTTTTATTTTAATTGCCTGGTTACATCCTTTCTCCAGCCCAAGAAAGCCCTTTTAAATCTGTACTTCATGGGAAAATTGGAGGAGAAAACAGAATTTCTCTCTGCCCCGCTCCCAAACCAGCGAACCTTCCCTGTGTGGGTCCCCAGGTCCACCCAAGGCATCTGCCCAGCTCTGCTGCCTCCTGGGCACCATGACAACGGTGAGCCTGGGCTCTGCTGCCAGCTCCAAATCGGAGCAAGGACATCGTGTCTGCATATGTGAAGTGCATTTGAAAACTGTTGTTAGTAGGATCAGAGTGGCCATAATTTAATTTTAATGGGGATGTTTATGCTGAAACATCTACAAGTACAAAGAGACACAAATCATATCTGCCTTGAATTAATTCTCTTGATAAATCAGTTTCTCAAACTGCACCAAATTACCTTAATGAGGAAAAATCCTTGTTTATATCAACAACGTTTAGCCAAATGTGGAATGTTTATAACAATAATTCAACAATGTCCTCCAAGGTGCACAAACAACAATGACGAATGTTCAGGTTTTCTGTTCTCTCCTCTCCCATCAAGTAAATAATGTTTTTGGTTTCAAACTAAATGGGGATGTTTTGGGTGAGCGGTAGTACTGCTGACAGGGAAATGGGATAATTACAGCACTAAATTATTTGCCTAGTAGGTGAAAGTCCCACCTAGCTTGAGACAGTTTATGCACAGACCCTTTTAAAATCATCCACCTCAAGGTTTGGCTTTATTTTAGGGATGATTTGGTTAATTTTTTACTTTGAAAGCAAAGTAGACTTTAGGTAAACCTTGATGGGTCTGAGAACTGTTCCTTGTCTGTTCCAGCACCACTCTAGTGACCTGTCCCCCCGGATACACCTGCTGGCCCCGTGCTGGTTTGTGCCACTGGGATCCTGGGCTGGCCATGGGGCCCTGCAGGGCTGCAGAAAGGTCTGAAAGATTTCAGTTTGTGTGTGCTGGTGCCTTTGCCTCCCTGCTCTCCGCTCCTTTTCTAGCCAGGCGTCCAGCGGGATCCAGGAGGGATCCTAGAACCATCGTGGGATTGTTATGGGTGGAAAAGACCGCCAAGGTGTTCAAATCCAAGAATTAACTGAGCCCTGGCACCTTCACCACTGCACTGTGCTCCCAAATGCCACATCCTGAAGCCTCCTGGGCTTCAGGGACACCATCCTGCACCCCTGCTCTGAGGACCCTGATCCAATGCCTGGCCACCCTTCCAGTGAAGAGTTCTTCCCTAATATCCAAACTGGACATCCCTCGGAACACCCTGAGGCCATTTCCTCTTGTCAGTTCATTATGTGGGAGAAGAGACCCCCCTGGCTCTCCACTCCTCCCAGTGGGTTGTGGAGAGCAGAGGGGTCTCCAGGCAGGCTGGTGAGGGTGGCCAGCATGTGACAAAGGTGACATCTTTGCTGTTCCCTGCTGCTGGTGGCCCTGGCCTGCCCTGGGCTCTGCAGGTTCTCAGCTCTGTGCTGGAATTACCTGGGTCCTGGTGGTGAGCACAGGGTTCCACCACCTGTGGGCACACAGGGCAGGAACAGGAACAGGAAGAGGAAAAGGAGGAGGAGGAGGAGAGCAGGAGGAGGAAGATGGTTATAAAGAAGATATGGAAAAAGCCAATGTGGCAAAGAGACTTGTCCAGCTCCTGTTTTTCCTGCCAGGAGAGCCCAGTCCTTCCTGGCCGTGTGGGGCTGGGGCACAGGGTCAGCCCTGATGGAGATCTTGCTGCTTTGCTTCATCTCTCATTTCTTGCTTTTAATTAGAGCAAGGGAGCTGCACACAGGTCTGTTTGTGATTAGGGGAAGGCAAGATGTTCTCAGGAAACAGCTTTTTCTAATGAGTTGTATTGGTTTTCCCTGAATATTTTAAACTGCTCTTTGTGACACAATAGTTGGGAAATTAATTTCGTAATTTATAAGTAAATTTCTAAAGAGTTCACAGCATTTTTCTTTAATTTGAAATCTGATATTTGGGGTTTATACTTGTTATGGGCATTTTGAGGGATGGTTTTAATTGTTTGAGCTGGCATCCTGCTGAAAAGTCTTTATGAATATTTGCCTACATTTATGAATCAAGATTTTCTTTCTGCAGATCTTCTCTCAAAATTCACTTTCAGGAAGATTCTTGCCCATCATAGGGTTTACCCAAACAGTTTCCAGAGAAGGTAAATATAAAAAGGGTGCAAATATGTATCAGATGAATTGGTTTTAAAAACCTGAATGCATGCACCAAATCAATAACTTTATTTCAGCCTTGTTTGTCACGTTGGACAACACTGGTTATTGTACTCAGAATGTAAATCTGACCCTTTGAGGTCTCTTCCTGCTCTTGCAGTTGTACAGCACAGTTGACTTGCCTTATTTTTGCACATATTTCTGCATAGATGTGAAAATTATAGCAATCCTAGTGAGCAGTAGATATTCCACAGCAAAAAGCCCAGGTTGAAGTAAACATCAGAAACATTTATGGTTTTGTTGCAAAACTATATGTTGTAGGAGAAAAAATCCCATTGTAAGAGCAGCATTCACCACCACCAAGACATGTCTTTTTCCTTTCATTTTTCTTTTCTATCTCTTTCACTTTCTAAAGCAACTCAAACCATTCCTGGGTAGGAAAAAAAAAAAAAAAAAAAAAAAAAAAAAGAAGAAAAAGTGAGGGGACTTTTTTCTTTAATAAATCAAAATTGAGTATAAATAACACTTTGCAATTATGAGTGTTTAAATTCCAAATTTTTTAGGCTAATCACTTTCAGAAACAAACAAGAGATTGAATTTATATCGCCTGCAGTTGTTATTGGAAAGGTATGCCCAGAGATTGCTAAATGAAGTCAGTCCCACTGCAATTATGATCACTCAAGCATGCTTTCAACGTATCGTGCCAAATTAGGTAGATTTGAGCAATTTGACTTCCTGTAGCAAATCTCGAGGGCACTTTTGAGAAAGCACAGACTGTTTACAAACACTCTCAGGTTTCCCGGGCAGCGCCCAGCACACACCTGTCAAACCCTGACAGCCACATGTGTGCCCAGACCCTGCTCCCCTCTGCTCCCCTCTGCCTGCAGTTCGAAATTCAAAAGGCCACCGAAGTTTTAATTGCCTTGGACTCGGCCTTTTGAAAACCAAAATGCTACAATCTGTTAAATGTAAATATTGTCGGCTTTCTGTATTCCATTTTCCCCCCCTTTTTTTTTCTTTCTTTTTTCAGGACTTGAACTCCCTCTAGCATGAAGAAGTGGAGATTGTGTGTCTGGACTATATAGCATTGATGTAATAGTTTAGTCAATGCTGTTGCCCTATTGTTGATCCAATATAGATGGGCTGCACTTCTGAGAACACGAGTTTCAGCAGATCCTTAGCTGTGGCAAAACCAGAACAGCCCTTTTTAGCCGCACATTTCCCACTGAAAACAGGCAAAGCTTCCTAAAAAGATAAAAGTTACTGTTCCAGAATCACTAACATCACTCAAATATCACAATTACCAGTTTTGTAGAGTTCTGATCTTCTAGAAATTGCTGTAATACAGTTGGTGCACAGCACATTTTTGTCCTGTCCAACAACAATAACATTAATTAATTAACGGTAGTGGAAATTTCTTGCTGTTCAGGGGCTTGGGCCCAATTCTGTACCTGTGCCTACCCAATAATTGTTTTAGTGCTTTCTTGGGATGTGGCTAGCACACCCAGCACCTTGCAGGACAGAGCTCGGGAGAGTTTCCTTGTGTCATCACTTATTTCCTTTCTTTTATAAATATTTGAGGTTTTTATAAGAGACACCACTTGGAGAGCAGCCTGACTGTCCTTAATAATGACCACAGCATCCCTGAGATACTAAATCCTGCTGGTAGGAATTTGCCCCTTCATCTTGGATCTCTCGGGGGCTCCTAAGCTCCAGCTCACAGTGCGTGGTAAATAAGCACTCACAGATAACATCTAGAGTTATTTCCAACTTTGAACATTTTTCCAAGAAATACAGAGGTCAAGTGGAGTGAAATTGTTTTTAAAAAACAAACGGGCCAGCAAAGAAAAGAATTAATTGCAGATTCGAAATAACACGGGGATGTCGGAAAATAGCAAAAGGGATTTGTAGCTTGAAATCTTATTCAAATGATTTACGTTGGTCATATTTCTGCTGGTAAACAGAGATTAGAGAATAAACTCAATAAATCTCCCACTAAGGCATAGAAAAGAACATGTGCATGGCTAATGTTTTAAAGATTCCAGTTAAAGCTCTAGGTTTCACTAACAAGCTGACATGTTTTTTGTAACAGAAGAGTAGTAGAAAATACTTTCCTGTGAATTAATGAGCTAATTTTTGGATTACACTCACAGCTGTTACTACATGGGCTGGCTTTGGTCACTATAACGTGTTCTGATAGTCCCAGTATCAAGGAAAGTGGTCTCACAGGCCAGGAGCACTTCAAAGCCTTTGATTGCAGGCAGCCCAGCCTCTCCCCACACTCTCCTTCTCCCAGAGCATCCCCACGGCACAGGCTCGCAGGAGCTGCCCCAGAAATGTGTTCAAGATGTCAGGAAATCAGCCCAGAGCAGAAGGAACAGCCACTCTCACAGCCCTGCCATGCAGGCTGGGGCTTTCTGTCTTTCCTCAGCAGCAATCAAACTTAATCTCAGCAGTGAAGAGCACGGCCTCTCCAAAAGAGATCCAGGCTTGTCGTGTGTCACACTGTTTTCTCAAGCCAAAAATAAATATATTTCCTCTTTTTCCTTCAACATCTACGTTCTGCCTGCTGTTGTATTTGAGATATACCACGTGCACCATGCCATCAAACCAGGCCTGGCTGCCCCTGCTCCAGCAAGGCTTTAAATGGGAATGGCCTCTGGGAAAGGCCTGGAACACTGACCTGCCTTTACATTAACGTTGGGAAGAGCCAGGACATGTTTTTGTGTTCCAAACTTCCCTCCTCGGAGCCCTCAGGTCCCCTCACGCCCTGTGCATTACGGACTCTCCATTAACAGATGCCACATGTTAACAGCCCTAATAGAAGTTATTAGGTTTAATGGGAGGGTGCTGGGGAAGTGGCTGCGGGATGATGGATAGCTGCAATTCATCCATTAGCAAAGCTTACTCTGCACGTCCTTGTCGGTGCTTTACCTGTGTTTAAAGCATCTCCAGAGTGATCAATTAGCCAAGAGCTTTTAAACAAAATTTAAACCTCAGAGCTGACTCGCAGCCTAACAGAAAGCGGGAAAGATAAATGGGGTAACACCCCAACATTTAAACTAATGTATATGGGGAGGGTAATTGCATCGGTTTATAGGCTTTCATTTCTATAGAAAGGAAATCAGTGCTTGGCATGTAACAAAGTGATGTGAGAAATAACCACAATTTGCTGCGTTGCACACTCCTAAACCCCTGTTTGTTTAAAATGGTTTGTTCATCAGATCCTTGTTTTCACAAACTGATAATATAAGCAAAGGGAAATACTTTACCATTTGGGGTTTTTTTACTTGTTTGCTCCAAATGCTGAGGTGAATTTTAGAGCAGAATACTCTATGCTTTATTTCTATCACAAATTAAAAAAAAAAAAAAAAAAAAAAAAAAGGTGGCTAATTAATCTACCTTACAACCAACTTTCTCTGCTGTGGCATTACAGGCAAAAGGATCTTGTTACTGGATTTGAATGTATAGCACCCCACGTTTTTTCGGAACGACACAACCAGTCATTAAACTGAAATCTTTGTTTTTCAGATTTTTAAAATTATGTTTTTAAAGCATTTGTCTCAGTTCTTTCTGGTGTTATTTGGAGGTATTGTTGGAGATGTGTAAATGTGCAATAATTCAGCTGCCTCTTGTCCGGTGAACTCGAATATTCATGAGCAGCTCTCGCTACAGGCTGGGACTGCAGGTACAAAGCAACACCTTCTCATTAGAGCCAGAACCCCAGCCCATTTCTCACTGAGAAAACTGTCTCAATGAGGGTTCACCACCCATATTTGTGTCCATGTTTCCATGCACTGCACCACCCTTGCATGCTGAAAGAGGAGACTATAGATACATTCTGTGCTGGCACAAATTCAGGCAACAGGTGATAAACTGCACCTTCAGGTAGAGCATCAAAAGCAGAAATGGCCTCAGCTTGAATTCCACTCATCCAGTTCAGTCCTTCCCTGATGTGCTGGTTTGGGCTGGGATAGAATGAATTGGCTGGGATAGAATTAATCTGGGGCTGGTTTGGATTAGTGCTGAGCATGGGGCTGATGACACAGAGATGTTTCTGCCTTGTCTGGGCAGGGCCAGAGGAGGCACAGCCAGGACGGGGGATCCAAACTGACCAAGGGCACATTCCAGCCCGTGGGACATGGTGCTCAGGATACAAACCTGGGGGAGAAGGAGGGAGGGAGGTTTGAAATGATGGGATTTGTGTTTTTCCAAGTCCCCACTGCACAGGATGGAGCCCTGCTCCCCTGGAGGTGCTGGACACCTGCCCAGCCATGGGAAGCAGTGAATCCATACCTTGCTTTGCACTGTTTGTGTCTGTAGCTTTTGCTTGCACTGTTAATCTGTCCTCATCAAAACCCACAAGTTTTCTGCTTTTCCCATTCGATTCTGTCCCTGATCCCACTGGTGGGGGAGTGAGAGAGGGGCTGAGGGGGACTCGTGGCTGGCTGGGGTTAAACAATGGCATTTGGGGGACATAAGCAGAGAGTTTTGGACCAAACCATATTCAATACACTGACAGCAAGAGCATCGAAGTTTAAGACGCGTTCCTCATTGAGATTTGTTCTCAAAACTAACTTTTACCTCTTATTTTTATGAAAGGTGCATTAGTTACTCGTGGTAAGAATGATTCTGTTATTTAAATCATAGAATATGAGTAAGGATTTATTTATATCTAGGCAGTTCCTTAAATGGAAAACAATGCACTGTTCATTCTAATACATTATTAATTTCAGCCTGCTGGATTTCTGTTCTTCTTGAGCGTGAACCTATTGTCAAGAAACAGCAGAATTTTGTATACATTTAAATATATACAGATTCCCAAAGTTTAAAGTGGGATGATTTGTGCTCTTTGCAATGTATTTACGCAGAAAGATTTGGCTCAGCTGGAGCATCTGGTTCTCAGTGTGTTCCTAGATTTAAACTCAATTTTGATTTTGACAGGAGAGGACCAAGTGTCAGAAGGTCACGTGTGGAGCCTCTGACTCAGCTGGAATGGACAACCAAGATCTTCCTGGCTGTGCTGATCCCTGTCCTGCAGGGAGAAAATGCCTGTGCAGGCCACACTGTGGACATCAGCACAGGAGAGTTCCCAGAGAGGGATGGAGACACGGGGGTGGCTGTGACCTCCTCATGCAGGACAGGCTGTGGAGTAATTAATGGTTAGAAAAAGAGCTGGGAGCCTCTGTGAGTCCTACAGAATGAATTTCTGTGTGTGGCTTCATGTGCATGGAGAGGGGAGACCTCACGGGCCAAGTCTGGTCTTAGGCCAGATCTAAAGAGCTGCCCATGTGGTTGTAACAAAATCTAATATGGTGACAGCTTCCTATTCCTGTTTTAAAGGGGAGCCTAACATGCTGGGACACTCTCCAGTGCTCCAAGTGCACCTTCCCTGCAGGTGACTGCAAATGTACAGATTTCAGCAAGTTTGGGCTTTGAGCATTTGTTTTTCAGCTAGAATCTTGTAAAGTAAAATCACATTACTTTCCCAAAAGAAGCCATCTTACTTCTATGCCATATCTGCAAACAATTAGTCAGAAATTGTTCTTATTTGAAGTTCAATCATCTTAATCTTCCTGCATTAGAAAACTCCCAAGCCTTGAGCCAATATTGTGACAGGCAGTTTATTATTTGATAACACACACGTTCTGTACAACAGCACTGCCCTGCTGTGGAGTGTCCTTTAATCAAGTGCAGGGCTGGCAATAGGAACAGTGCATGCATCAGTCTCAGGAGTGAGGGAAAGTCATCAACACTGATGTGCTCTGTTGAGAGCACTTTGTCCTTGTAAAATGTCTCTTTTGTTCCTCCAGGAACCACCTCGAGTGCCCAGCCAGTGGTCCAGGACCTTGCCCTTGCACTGCTGCTTCCTTTCTGCCCTTCTTTCCCTGAGTGGGAGCAGATTTCCATCGTGCCTGATTAAGGTAAGGTTTACAAGTGCATCTGGAATTACTAGAAACAGAGATGGTCCTCTAGGAAACCCCCATCTGGACAGCTGTTTGTTACACATGACAGCTGGGTGCTCATTCTGTGGTGCAGACCATGAAGGAAATTCAGCACGACTCTAAAATAAAACACCATCATTAGGTCAATTAGCTTCTCCACTATTCTGTCTCTCCTAACATTTGCCCTGACCTCCTGGCCACTGCAGGGTTTGAGGCTGATTCTATTTCCTAGTTATGATACTGATGAGGTTCATTTCTCAGCTAACAGCCTTGTTCTGCCCAAAGCTGTTACATCTTGCTGTTCTCCTGCAGAAAATGGAATCCTCTTGTACCTCAGAGTCATCAAAAGACTGCAGTGTGCAGGATCCTCAGGTTTTGCAGTCATCAACAGGTTTGTAAGCTGGTTGGAATTGTTATAGGTTTGCTTTTCTCCTTTAAAAATCAACTCAAATTAATTCAGTACTGTTGATGTAAATTCAACCAAGGGCATGTCAACACACACAGCACTGTCCTCTGACATCTCGTGGTGGGTGAGGTGCTTGAGATTTATTTGGAATGGCTTCCCTTGTGACTTTATCAACCACATTTCCAGGCTTTGTAGTGAGGGTGATCACTCTGGGGGAAGAGGAGGAATGTACAAGCACTGGCAGCCCAAACAAGCCTCGGGTGTTTGGGATGTGAATCCCATTTCCTGTAAGTGTCCAAGGCCAGGTTGGACAGGGCCTGGAGCACCTTGGGACAATGGAAGGTGTCCCTGCCCATGGCAGGGAGTGGGATTGAGATGAGCTTTAAGGTCCCTCCCAACCCAAGTTGTCCTTGGGGTTCTGTGATTTCTGCACATCCTGAGCCTGGTGGGCCTGGTGAAAGTGGGACCCCCACACAGCAATTCCAGAGGGATCAGCACTGTGCTGACATGAAAATGGTTCATTTGTTTTTTAACAGACCTGGAAATTCCTGCCAATGAATTCAGTTTTGGCCTGCATGGGGGATTTAGAACATGCCTTCACAGACAGTCTCCAATAATGGACAAGTAACACACAGTATTTTATACTAATTCAGAAACCAATATTGTGTAGCTTTCACAGCAATGTCTAAAAAATTATTCACTGCTAAGATCCCTCATAAATTTCTATAGCACATTTATGTTCCAAATCTGCATTTAATTTAGGTTTAATAACACATTTATAGTCCAGCGTATTCACTAAATGCTAAATGATTATTAAAACCTGTGGAGGATTAACAACTCCATGACTTACATTGGAGATACCTACATCAGCTCTGAGCTTGCCTGCAGATACAGCAGCAGTGCTGAGCTCCCAAAGCCAACACCTTCCCTTCTGGAGAGGGGCCCAGACTGGTCCTGTTGTTCCCTTTGTGCCCCAGCCCAAGGGAGGTGCAGTGGCAGCCAAGCTCTGCTGGAGCCATCGGGATCTCCCACTCACCTGCAGAGGGCTGAGCTTCCATCCCCTGGGAGATTCTTCGAAGCTCAGTTGGGTTTTAGTCCTGAAGGAGAAAAGGAGGTGTTCTGAAGGAGACAGCCCCAGCTGCTGCTCCTGCTCTGCTGCCACTGTGATTGGAGCTGATTAAGGAATATGTTCCATGTTTTGTGCCCTTGTGGGGTGGAGGACAGGCAGGAATACCAGGGGTGGTGTGACCTGCAGAATGGTCTCTGCAGTTGGAGCTTCAGCCACCCCTCCCGAGGTCACATGTGACATAATATGTGTTTACATGTGACTGAAATATAATACTGAAAATCTGCACGTGAGGTAGGACACAACTGTAGATGTTCCCAATTAATGACAGCTTTACTCTTTGATTCTCTCCATGCAGCTGATGGACCAAAAGGTGCCCAAGGGTCTGCAATGGCCCTTGGTGTAGCAGGACAAACAGAATTATTACACAGAGATTCTATAGTGGACGTGGATACAGGGTCTTGTGTCCTTGGGACAGTCTTGAGCCTTGTGGAAAGAGAAACCTCGAGCACCCTGGTCTGGTGAGAGGGGTTGGGACCAGGTGATCTTTACCCCTGAATATTCTGTGATTCTGTGAAAGATTTCTGCCACAGAAACTCGTGGGCTGGGTCAGTACCAAAGGTGTGGCTGGCACAAACAATTCAGGGCTAAACCTCATTTTTAAGGGTTTGCACTGAAACATGAGAATATTTGCATTGAAACATGTGAATATTTTCCTGACTTGGAGCATCAGACTTTTAAGCCCGTAAAAGAATTGCCGGATAAGAAAATGGAGTTGACTCCACCTTTCCATCCTGTGGATCTTGCCCTCGCCAGCACTCCTGATTTAACCAATCTGCGATACAATAGACAAAACACGAGGAGCATTAGACAAAATAACAGAGGGAAAACCTAAATTTCCTTGTCAAAATATCTGTTTGTGTAAGGCTGACAGCGTTTCCTGGCGTGTGCCATGAGAAAAGGGGATTTCTGCCCAGCATTGATAACATCGGGTCATTTCATCCTGCCAAATATCGGCCAACCAGGCAACCCAGGAAGGGCTGAAGTGTGCAAGAAAGACACAGCGTCATCATCTCATTGCACTGATAAAACACCAGTGCTTTGTGCTCAGCTGAACCAGGCGTGGAGCAGCACTGCCCTGGCCAAGCTGGAAGAGGAGCCACTGGGAAAAAGTGCTCAAATCTCTCACAAAATATTTTCCTGCTTGAAGGTATTACCCAGTTCTGACAGGTTTATCTGGCAGTACCATTGATATCCTCAGCAGTGCTGTTCCTGCAGTGAAAAAAGAGCGTTTGCTCCCAGGGTGGATATTTGACTTTTCAAAGCGCTGGCAGCAGTTCCAGGGGATCCTCTCATGCTGCCTGCCCTGATCTCTTCCCCACACCCTGGACCTGCTGAGTTCCTGGGTCTGCCTTGCTGGGGGCTCAGCTGGGCTCTCCTTGCCCTGTCTTTCACTGACAGACCCCTAAAACACGTCATTTTTACGGTTTATGAAGATAACGTGGCGCAAAGGATCGCGTTTGAAGCTAAAAATAACCAGAAGTCAAAAGGCAGGCAGTGCCATATGGGGTCAGCACATCAGTGTGCGGGAATCCTGTGGTGTTTGGTCCTTTTCTGACTGAATGCTTAATTAAATGCTAAATTGACAATTAAAAAGTAGATATGCAGCTACTGGTAAGGAGTGAGTACTGGAGAACAGCACTGGGATGTGATGGGCCAGCGCTGCTGCTGACAGGCTGAGACTCAGCAGGAAGCCGGGTTTGGGTCCCTCTGCTGGTCTCTGGGTTGACACCCAAAACACAGAATTTCGTTGGTGAATTATGGTCCAAAGCTGCACCCACAAAGCCACCGTAGAAATGTTTCCATTTCAATCCCTCAGAAACACCCTGGTCAGCCATAACTAAATTGTGAGTGAATGTGAGTGACTCAATAGATTCATCCCCATGAAGTTGGCTGAAGGACTGATAATAAAGAAATGGTTTTTGTTAACAAATATCTCTAATCCATTAGGACTTACTCAGGCATTCCGCTTCCATTACAGTCCATGGTTTCTGAAATTTCGTCCTTGGACTTTCTGTCAATTGTTTTTGAAGCGCTGGCCTGGGGAAGGGAGGCTGTGAGGAGGCATCTTTTAGCCTGCTGAGGGGTTTTTTCCCCTCCTTTAAGGAGAAAATTCCCGTTGTGTAACATGCCTGAAGGAGGAAGTCTGGGGTCTGTGGACGAGCCTGTTCAGGCAGTTAACAACAGATTGCTTTCATCGCTTTGTGCACGTTGGTGATTACCTCGCTGCTGGCTCTGCAGGGGCTGCGGGAGGCTGGGATGGGAGCAGCCCCCATCATTATTTGGGGTGAGCACGGGGGTCACGGCCCTGCGCCCCCCTGATGGGGCACCGTGCCCGTGCTGGGAGCGGCTCTGATCCTCCCCACACACAAACCGTGGGGACGAGATGTAATCCGGGAGTGAAAGGGACGGGGACAGGGTGACTGGGGACAGCTCCTCCCCGTTAAATACCCCGTTAATACCCCGCGCCTTCCATGGCCCGGGGACAGGAGAGGTGTCCGGACACAAAGGGCACCCATAGAAACGCACGGGGTTAGGCAGCGCTGATTAACCATTAGTGTTTTTTCAGTAATGCAATGGCACTCAGACAGAGCGGGGAGGTGGGGATGAGGAAGGGAGGCCGTGTGCCCGTGTCCCCAGCGGCTCCCGTCCATCCCGAGCCAGCTGTGATGGCAGGGTTCAGCTCTGCCTGTGGGCTGCTCCCTGGGGAGCATCTCTGCCTCCATCACTGCCTATCCCTGCCCTGTCTGCACTGGATTAATGATTGACAGAAGGGTTACCTTGTAGTACAGACAGACCTCGAGCCCTCCTCAGCGAGCAGCCACAGCTCTGGTGGGTTTAGGCTCAAGTTTATGCAGTGCAGGAGATTTCCATCTTTTAACCAGAGTGCCCCGGCATTTCTTCATTTATTCTGCAAGCACAGGTGATTCCAACAGATTCAGCCATTCCCTGCTGGCTCTCCTCTGCTGCTACAGGACACGGGCGGGGAAATTCTGCTGACTTCTAAGTGGAGGTACTTTTGCTGACCACACAGAGTTCTCACTTTTTTTTTTTTTTTTTTTTTTTTTTTAAATCAGATCTGAGATATAGTAAAGATGGATGAAGTGTAAACACAACTTAGCTGTGATTTTATTCTGATACAAAAAGGATGACAATCAATGTATTTTACACTTGGTTACTTTGACATGGGGAGGTCCTGGGCTTTCCAGCCTGGAGAAATGGGAGCAGTGAGGAGATCCAGGATCCTGGATCAGGCCCCCTCACCGTGGGTTTTATGCTCTCAGCTGCTTCTACTGCTCCCAAACCTTCCTTGCACTTCACCACGTACTCAAGGGCTGCACAAAGGAGGCTGAGCCAATACAACAGAGAAGGAATTTCCAACTCCATTAACTTCTACTGTAATCTGAGAAAACTCTTTCCAGATTGTCTGTGGGCAAATTGCCCCTGTTAATGGGCAGAGTGGAGCTGGAAATATTGCCTTTGCTGCAGCCCCCTGCCTGCTCACAGCCAGCCTCGCCCTGCATCCCCAATTCCCAGCACATGTGAAAGGGGAGCCAGAGTTCCAAGGGAGATGTTTAAACTTCTGCAAGAAATGGGTTGGCTTTAGCCAGGGTTTTCTGCTTTATTTCTCCTATGGAAGCAGCGGTTCTGTGCCTGGAACAGGAGAGATCCACTCAGCAACAGGACACTTCCAGTTTGATAAAATGTAATTTAGTTTAAAAAGTAAAGCAAAGCCACCATAAACACGTGGATGCCAGCGCTGTCCCTGGAACACCAGTGAGCTGCAGTCTCGGCCACTTTTCCAACTCTCCCAGCTCGTGTGGCTGATTTTGGAGCTGACAAGTCCAGTTAAAGGCAGTTGGACTGCCAGAACATTTACCCTGCCTTCAGTGCAGATAAACCCCAGGCAGTGATGAGAGTCCCTGTGCTCTCATGTGTGCAGGAACAGGACCCAGAGCAGCTGGGGCTGCCACTGGAGCTCTGAGGTGTCCCAGGCCAGGATGGACACTTGGCGCACCCTGGGACAGCCCCTGCCATGGCAGGGGGACAGGGACGAGCTCTTGGGTTCCTTCCAGCCCGAATCATTCTGTGATTTTATCACCACTGATTTCTCAGCCTCACTCTCAGGGCACAGGCTCCTTCTGCAGCTCCTGATAATGGCTTCACTTTTATGCCTTATGGACAGAACAGATGGTACTATTTTTTTTCCAAATATTTATTATTACTATTATTATTATTATTATTATCTAATTTTGTATTGATATATTGAAAAGTACAATTTTCTACTCAGTTAATTACCCTCTTTTTTTCTGTGTGTGTCCATGGAAACAGCTAATCAAGTCAAACTGCAGTATTTTAACTGAGCAGATACAATTTCATTCACATCCTGCTGGCTCTCTGGGAAGGATGGCAGTGCTGTGGATCCCTGCTCCCCGTGTCCCAAGGCGGTGTCCCAGCATGGATGGCATTTCCTTGCACTCATTACACACCAATATTGTGGTTTTAAACAGAATGTTCACACGGGGAATGAGCTGCTCCCTCGGGGATGGGAATGTACCATGAGACAAACTTCCAAGAGGAGAGGAGTGCTCTTTTCAGGAACTCAAGTGCTGCACTTGGAAATGGGTAGTAATAATAATAATTATAATAATAATGGCTGGTTGGGTTCTGTGTTTGTACTTGAAGCCAAAACTTCACCCTGAAGCTCTTCAGCCACCACAGGAAACTGGTTTCTTACAACAAAGTAATTCAGCTGCATGCCTACTTCGGATGAAATTTTTTAAATAAAGGTGGTCTAAAATACTCTTCATCATATTTTTTAGAATTTCACCTGCAAAAAAAAGTTTGAATCCCTACATCTGCCATGGCTGGGAATATTTCCTAGTTCTTTATACTTTTATAGGCTGAAGTGGGAAAATGTTGCCCTCACAACATAAAGTCCTGACCTTGTTTCTCCATGCTGTGTACAAGATGTGTAAAGGAGTTCAGAAATGGTGCAGCACAGAGTATTTCCATGTCTTGTCCTCGTGGATTAAGTCAGTGGGGAATGAGGAGGTTTGATTTAGTTCCCCTCAGTATCTTTTTCACCTGCAAATGTGCAGAATGACTTGCTTGAAACCATTTGCACGTTGTGGCAATGAAATACGAGTCCCCTAAAGGTGAACGTGTGCACCTCAGCCATCAGCAATCTGGCATTGTGCCTCCAAAAGGGGCTTTAACTTTGCAGGTGGGTCCTGTTCATTTCTCCATAGGTCATGGTGGAGATTATGTTTTAGGTCAGCAGCCTGATGAGGAGCGGCCCTGCCAGGTGAAGCCAGATGGCTTTTTTCCCCTCCTTAGGCACACGATTAAAGCTGAAAAAAAGCGTTTGGAGCTGTCTGGGGTTGTTGAGGTCTCGTGGGATAAACAGGACCAAACGTGCCACGCAGTCTGTGAACAAATCCCAGCAAAGTCAGTTCTGTACTTGTTGTAATTCTCCAGGGAAATGATCTATCCTTCCTGACCCCCTGGAGTCCCTGACCACTTAGAGTGACCCTTCCTTCCTTCTTTGACCCCATTGGCTGTGGTGCAGCTATCTCTCCTCTGAGCTGGGAGCCTATAAATTGTCTCCCCTTCCTTTGTTCTATCTCTTTCCCCCCTGGAAATTTGAAGAATAAACGCCTGGGACAAAGGTCCCGGGGAAAGGGCCTCTTCTGAGATATCTCACCTCGTCTTTGGTATAATTCTCTCCTAATCCTCCTAATACCTGAGCTAGCTAAAGCACCCGGGAGGAGGGCAGGAGAGTGAATATATCATGTACCCAGCAATAGCAATTTTCCACCTTCTAACATCCTCTAACAGGTATCGTTCAGCGTGGCTTGGCAGGGCATGAAAAGCCCCCACCTCATGGTTCACCAACATCTCCATTTCTGTGTCCTCTGAGCAGAGGCAGCTTCCCCATCGTTTCTGCCAGACCAAGGAGGCACTGAAATAACTCCTAGAGAAACACTGGCTTCCCAGAGGTTCCCAGGGAAATCCTGGGCAGTCCTTGCCCTGGGCATGTTTTGGTAACCAGAGGACTCCAATGCGGCGTGCGGGTGATGGCTCTGCCATTGGAAGAGCTGCTGAAAGCTGCAAAGTGAGAAAAAACCATCCTGGTGAGAATCATGAGATTTTTTTAGACTGAACTCAAGTTCATCTGCCAGTACTTGGCAAAAATATTAACGGCCAAAAGACTTAAAAATTTAGACATTTTTCTTATTCTTTTCCCTCTTCGTCTTCCAGCAAAATTTCTGTCAAACTTTGTTGGTACTCATTCTATGGATTTGTGAGCCTGTCCATCTGTTTCCCTCACTTTCTCTCTCTGAGTGGAGGGCTGAGAGCCTGGCAAAGAGATAGGCTCCAGATGTCAAGGAAAAAAAAAAAAAAAAAATCCAAGAACTGATCCCACCAGTGAATGTTCCGAATCAATGGAGTCCACAGTCTGAGGGCCTTGCTTTGCTAACAAAGGCATTATCTGTGCCAGGAGCAATCCTGCGCCACTGTATTTGTGCTCCGAGCTTATTCATATTCAGAGGAAGTGCCCCGGGTCGGTGAGTGCTCAGCTCCCTAACCCCAAGGTCAGGTTTAATTGCTCTAAAAGGTGGCACATGGCAATGAATGAGCTCTAATGATTTAGATAGTATCTATTTCACATCAAGAAGTTTCCACTCAGAGCAGACCCTAATCGAAAGTAATCTGAAAATTAGGGAAAATAAAAACCATGCCCACAACGACCTAAATACCTATTTCCTTGAATTTTATGCCCTAAATAACCTCATTCCTGGGAAGTTTAATTTTTCCCTTCTGCTAAATATACAATTGCCTGGGAGAAATTATTGGTCATAATCAAGGTTTTTAAAACTGCAACTGTTAAAATATTACCGTTCCACTAAGAATTTTGGAGCGGAAAGCAGCCGGTGTGGAGGGAGGGAGGGAGGGGGTGAATATCCCCAGGCTGTCAGAGTGCATGCACTCGCCTTTTTGGATATGTGTGCAAGTTTAGATTCTATACGTGACTTGCATATTTATATATTCATACGTTTATGTGATTATTTACATGTGCTAATGGGGATATTGAATTATTATTTACGATTCCCCGATATGGGAAATGTTGCTGAAGAGATGCTGAGCACTTCCCAGCTGTGTTCAGGTGACTGTGGCACATCGGGCACCTCCCACACGGCCACTCTGAGCAGGATCAGGACAGCCGGGGGTTCCTCCCGGTGTTTGGTCAGGTATCAGACACACGGGCAGCCTGCAGGATCCTTCTGGACACGCCGTGCCCCGAGGAACTGGCTGCAGTGCCCCAATTCGGTGGGGAAATCACAGGCAGCTCACCCTCCAGCCGGGCACACAGCCCCACACCCACCTCTGCGGGGGCCGGGCCGTGTGGTTTGCAGGCAATTAACATATTGAAGTATTTGTTTGGATAAAGCGAACGATTTCTTTATGACCTTGAACCATCAAAGACCGAGAACGCAATTAGTTTTAGCTGCAGTGAAGTACTTAAAGTCAAGCATGTGTTTTAGGGCTTTGATAAACCAGGGCGTAGCAGAAACAAAATTGAAAATAAAAAATATACAGAGAGTGCAGGGGAGAGTCATTTCAGACCGAGCCCTGCCGTTTGTGCAGGTTCCTCACGTTACATAGACTTCTCCCCGACAGCACCCTGGTGCCCCGAGTGCCTGAGCACGGCAGAGCTGCTGCTGCTGCTGCTGTGCCCGGGGCAGGGCTGCCAGAGCCCAGAGCCCTGCCCTGCTCAGCCCTCAGCCCTTCACCTGGGCCAGGGGAAAGTTTATCTTGCCTTCTGGTACAGGTGGAGAAATGTCTTGTTTAAAGCTGGGTGTCAGTTTTAGCAGAGGAGGATGATGACTGATGATCATCACAGAACTGGCACAGGGTGCCCAGAGCAGCTGTGGCTGCCCCTGGATCCCTGGCAGTGTCCCAGCCACACTGGACAGGGCTTGGAGCAGCCTGGGCCAGGGGAAGGTGTCCCTGCCCGTGATGGGAATGGGGTGATCTTTAAGGTCCTTCCAGCCCACACCAATCCGTGATGATCCTATAATTATAACCACAAACAGCCTTGGGGGCACAAATAGTGACTGAGAACTTACCAAGGAGAAATTCATGTTTATTCAGCCACAAATTAGTAGGATTCAAACTTTCAACAATTTTCCCAGAAGGCTCAGCCGTGGGGAGGAGGGTGGTAGTGTCTTATGTGCTAAACTAAAAAGACCTCTCAAGTCTCCACTGAAGATTCAGAACTGGGGATATGAGGACATCCTTGCTGACTTCTGGGGAAGCTAAAGGGGTCCCAGTCCTGCAGTGACTACTTCTGTGCCCAGCAGTGAGTTGTATGCACCGTGGGATCAGGATAATCCACCTATTTCAGCAGTATTTAATCATTCTTGTCATGTTGGACCTTACACTTGTTGCTATTTCTTCTCACCTGTGTAATGTCTTGGAATTGTTATTTATTTCTTTATGTTTTTTCTAACATAAAGCCTTAAGGAAACACAAATGCAAGAAAAAGGAACACAAGCCCTGTGTGTGAAAGGCTTTTCTGTACAAAAGGATAAAAACCCAGTGGACAATGCAGGGCCTGGAGAGGACCACGACCTTGTGTGGAATGACAGCCCTGGCTCGGGGTGTGTTTCCAGGTGGGGAGGACACTGCTGCTGCTGTGTGCAGGGTGAGCCTGTGATCCCAAGGGGTGAAACACGGGGTTACCCCCGACCCTGCTGTGTTCAATTGTCCCTCTCTTCCTTCCTCTGCTACCATCCAGGCATCTTGTTGCAAAATGTGGACATTTTAAGCCCTAACTTGCCTTTGTTGAGCTATTGATCCTGATTGTGTCTGAGCTTTTGGAGTTTCCCAAATACAATAAGTGTGTTTACATGCAGTAGTCAGAGAGGAAATTACATGTGAAAGCACTCAATAAGGAGATGGTATTTTGTTGCAATGCTCCATAAACCTTGTGTTTACATGGGGTTTTTAAGGAGAATTCAAAGCATATCTCCTTTTTGTGATGCATCAACAAGCATATCGAATGGTTGTTCAAAAAGCTTGTGCTTTGTGCAAAAATAGAAACCAAATGGCTGAGTAATTTCCAAGAGGGGAAAAAACACAACCTGCTACAGCAATTCCATGGTCTGTTTAAAATTTCTTTATAAAACCTTTTAAATAATAAAACTCTACACTCCCAATTAAAAAAAATAAACCTACTGCCTTTTTTGGTTCATGTTTCTAAATATTCGACATCCTAGGGCCATTACAGGGACGGTATTTTTCCCCACTCCAGAGGGTGTTCTTGCCTCTCCTGCAGTTGCTCCTCAGCCCTTTCCTTGATGTGTCTGGTGCCATGGGACATTCCCTGTCCTCAACACAAGACAGGAGAGGGGCAGGGAGGAGAAGGAATTCAGTGTAGGGGAAGCTGAAGAAGGAAAAATTCAATTTATTGGATTGCCTGAAGGGAGAGGTGGAGCAATCACTTAATGCAATCGGTTTATATCTTCACCATCTAAATCAGTTTATATATTCACCAGCCCTTGCACTGGCCACTGCTGTGAGCAGATGAGGAGGTCTCACTCTCACAAGTGTCATGTGCCACTAGAACCTCCACAATTCTTAGCTGTCAGTCCCCAAATTTCCAGCCACCTCTCATTTTTGGCTCCACCCCTTTGCTGGAACATTCCAGTGCTGCCCAGCACCGAGCCAAGCCAGGTACCCCTCCACAGGCCCGGTGCTGCTTGTAGCAATCAGAGGAAACGCCAGTGATTTCAGTCTGGCATATGGCTGTGTGTCTAATGGTGTTTAATGAAAGCTGCTTCTCCCATGTGCATGTGTACACACACAATTTGTGCCATATTTTTCCAATTACTTCCCTGCAGCTGATCACTCTCCAATGGAGCTCTGAGGGTGGGTGATGGTAGCTCAAGACACACAAGCTCCCTGCACGCACTTGAGATCTGCTAAATTCTGTTATTGACAGAGCTGCCTTGCTGATAATCTTCTTTTGCAAGAGGCTGGTCAGATAGAGAGGAAGTGCCATGCAGTGCCAGAGTCATCCCTGGGAATATCCCCTGGTGATCCCGGCGTGATTGCCCCTGATCACACAGGGATCTGTCCCTGATCACACAGGGATCTGCCCCTGCACACACGGGGATCTGTCCCTGATCACACAGGGATCTGCCCCTGCACACATGGGGATCTGCCCCTGATCACACAGGGATCTGCCCCAGATGCACCTGACAAAATCATCTTTCCCCAGCTCCCCCCCACAACACACACGGACATCGCACGTTCCAGCCTTTCCCACCCTCCAATATCCCAAAACAGCGCCACGGGCCAAGCTTAGGTTGGGTTAACACCCCGACTTTCCACGCTGCTGGAGCTCCAGGAACATCTTTGTGACGGTCAAAGCAAGCTGCTCAGCCCACGCCATGTTTGTCTGTAAGGAAATGGGATGTTTATGTTTATCCCAATTGACCCTGATGGATGACACTTTTGTTCCAGTTAGCAGCTGCTTGGCCCATTTAATCCCACAAAAGGAGATTAAGATCCAAAGTATGCGCGGCTGTGTTATGAGCAACAGCCGCTTAATAGCAACAACGCTGCATAACAATTGCAAGTTTGGCTTTTAGCTATTATTATTGTCTAAAGTTGGTTTGTTTTTCGTATAAATAAATACATATCTATATGATAAACGAATAAGCCTAAAGGTAAAGTGGTGTATTTCCAGACAAACCCTCCCACTGTTCTAGATTTCTCAACTGAATCATTCTGGAAAATAAAGTCTAGGAAGAAGTGCAATATGTCTTGTGAATCCACAGAATTCCCCCAGGGCGTTGTGCAGAAGGGCTGCAGCCAAACCGAGCACCCAGAGATCTCAGTCCCAAAGTGCGTCACAGGAAAGCCAAGTACACTTCTCCAGAAGGAGCATCACTGGCCTGCCTTGAGGACATGGAAGCAGCTCATGGGATGCTGGCAAGGACAATACTCCAAGGAAGAGCAAATCCTTCACCAGCAGCAGCAGCGAGCCTTCTCCCTGTTGGAATTGTTCCATGGACAGCAAATAATTCCTGCCCCTGCTCACCTCCAGTGCCTGAGCCAGGGTCTGCCTTGGGAAAGGGAGCCGGCCCAAGGTTTATCTCAGCCAGCACAATGTGGCTGGGTTAGAGACCTGCAGCCCAGAATTGTCTATTTATTTATGCCCCTGCAAATCCCTTCTGTGCACGGGATTCCTGTGACTACCCAGGATACGTGTGTGGGTGCAATTCCTGTGACTGCTCAGGACAGGGCTGTGTGTGTGTGTGATTCCTGTGACTCCCCAGGACAGGGCTGTGTGTGTGTGTGATTCCTGTGACTCCCCAGGACAGGTGTGTGTGTGTGGGAAGAGTCTAATCCAGCCAGGCAGTTAGTGACCATTTGGGGCCAGAGGGGAGGTGGTTTTCAGATAGAAATCTCCTTGACTTCTGCATAAAAATAAATTGCTGCTGACAAGACAGCTAGAACAGTCAGGGCCCTTTCATTACTGACTATGCAGTGAAAAAGTCCAGCCTGGCCTTGGACACTTCCAGGGATGGGGCAACTGCAGCTTCTCTGGGCATCCTGTGCCAGGGCCTCAGAGGGAGACAATAAAAACTTCTCTACTGCAAGGATGCCCCAGGTCAGTGTGAGGTCTGCAGGAATGCAGGGGCTCGGGCCTGGAACACAGCCAGCAGGGCTCTGGAAGGAATAAGAGTGCAAAGCATTAGTGAGCCTCAGGAGTTCAATGGAAGCAGGCCTGCAACAAGGGCAGCGAGGCATGGTGCTTTGAGAAGCAGCAGCACGAGGGTGAGTCACTGCGGGAGATAAACATCCCCATCTGATGTTGTTTCCTTCTCATATGCTACTGCACTCAGCCAAACACACTGAAAACAAACAGCAGTTTCCTCACTGCAGTTAATTGCTTCGCTTGGATCTCTTTAATTCCTTGGTCAGTTTTAAGCATTGGACAAACTCGAGACTTAATATTCTCTTTGTTTTGAACAACAAATCTTATTTAAGAAGTATTTGCACAATGCTCCCAGGCCCGGGGTGGGATGGTTGGGATATTCTGTGCAGGGCCAGGACCTGGACTCCGTGATCCTCGTGCAAGCCACCAGCAGCCTCCTGGAGCAGTCCTGGACCAGCGCGAGTTGTGCTGGAGATTTGGAGAAGCATGAGAGAGTATCGTGGATTAAATGTGCAATAGTCAGTTTGAGGGGGTTTTCAAACGTCTCCATGACAGACAGGCTGCAATGGAAGCGTCTGGCAGGGAAGGAGCCTCTCGGAGAAACTAAGGTGTGTGACTGGAGAAAAAGAAAAGTTCCCTTTGTCTCGAGAGCAGAAAAGTGATGAAGGTTTAATCCCTGCAGATGGTCTTCAGCCACAGCATCTTTATTCACTCCTCAGCAGCATCTGTCGAGGAGTTGTCATCGCGGCTGATGCCCAAAGCCAGGCGGGAGCGATTTGTGCAAAGCCCGCTCGAGATAACGAGCTGGTTAATGGTGACACTCCCTGTCAGCGGGCGGCTCAGCCTGACAGCTCCCTTTCAGGCCTGGGGAGCTCTCAGCCACCGCGATAGGGCCCCACGGGTGGAATGTGGGCAACAAAAGCCCCACACAAAGGGAGCACTTTGGGGCTGGAGCGTGTCTGCCTTCCCCAGGCTTTCCAGAGGCCACATAGTGACGGCGGATGACGAGGCTCTAATTAATATTTCATTCTCAGAGTGAGTTATCCCTTGGGGGAAGTTAAAGTTTGCACATTTTGAGGCAAAGTCCCGAGGCTGGTGGTCTGGAATTAAGCAAGCACGTTGAAAGGAGCTGCTGCAGTCTTTAACCCTGAGCAAGGGACACGTAAACCATACGGCATTAGTGCACAGCTTTAATTGTGTAACTTGTTCTAGGTCCTATTTTAAGGTCTGCTCCAATAAATTCACACGTAAGTGCTTCTAGAAAACTTTCACCCCTGCTTCCCTTTCTGTCTCCTCCGGATTCAGTCATCTGATATTCCACATTGTGTGGGAGGTTTGTTCTCCAAACCAGCCCACTAAATATGTTTTATGGCAGCAATCAAACCAAGTGGCTGCGGGCTGGAGCTCCTGAGTTCAGCGGAGAAAGGGAAAAGGATGACCAGCGGAGGAGAATTTCCACCGCACGGCCCCGCAGACAGGAAGGCAGGGTCGGTGTGAGGAGACCACGAAGCAAAGGGGTTTTGAGGGACCACAAAGTAAAGAGCCCTCGGCGCCCAGTGCCCAGCCAGGGTGAGAAATGCGTGTGAACTCTTCTCACTCCAGACAGGAGACCAAAGATGAACCCAGGGTGGCCTCGGGGAGAAAGGGTTTCCCCTGGGCTGCTAAACAGAGCTCATAAATGGAGGAGCAGGATAAACACAGACTTTCAAGATGTGTCACCTCATTGACTCCTAAGTGACTGCTAATTATCTGATGGAGTTGAAGGTGAGAGGAGGACGCGTGGTCACACGGGGTCTGCAAACACCCGCGGCGTGCGGTGGGAGCAGTGAGGCAGGAGCAGAGTGAGCCAGGAGCAGAGCCGGGGGAGCCAGAGAGGTGGGCAGCCCCAGGGTGAGCCAGAGAGGTGGGCAGCCCCAGGGTGAGCCAGAGGGGTGGGCAGCCCCGGGCTGGGCCGTGCCTCTCCCCCAGGACTGCACGGGGGAGCTCAATGTTCAGCAAATACAGTGAGCTGGGGCACAGAAGGATGTGAAGTCTGACAGGAGAATGACCCGAAAACGAGTCTCAAAGCCCGTCTTCCCGCCAGACTGCGGAGAAAATCTAATTCATTATAATTATTACACTCTCAAGAGAAGAGGAGAAGCAGGCTTTCTCTTGTGATATGCACAGAAACACTTCCAAACAGTTTACACGAGTGCTGTGAGTGCTGCAGGGCGGGCACTGAGGCCCGAGCAGATGGAAGGGAGAGAACGGCGCCCGCAGCCGGAATGGCACCGGGACACGGCTGGAATGTCCCTACGGCCCGGGCAGAGCCGGCCCGGCCACGGGGAAAGAAGAACGCGGGTCTGTGAGATTGGGATGCTCCTGTGCCAAATGTCTGGGCTGGGGCGATTCCTGTTAGTGTAAAAACAGAAACAGCGGAAACACCAATGCTGTGAGTAGTGGTTTATTTACCAGGAGAGCCCCCAGCCTCTCTGCCCGTGTGTGCACAAGAGATCACCTCCCTGGCCGTGCCACCATCCTCTGTACAGCCAGCAGCACGTTATGAGTTCCCAGCAATTCCTGACCTAAGGCGGGCCGACGGTCCCACCCTGTGCCAGCCCCGGGCTCCTGCACAGGGACGGCATTGCCGCTGTCACCCCTCGTCCCTGCATGGGAGCTGCAGCCCTGCGCTGCTTTTCCGGAGCTCGGCTCCTCCCGGCTGCAGCACCCAGGCTCTGCGGGGCTGCGGCGGGGCCGGCAGTGGGCGCTGGGTGGGCGCCCCGGGGTTGGGTGAGTGCCCTGGGTGGACACTGAGTGAGCACTGGGTGGGCATTGGGTGAGTGCCCTGCATGCCCTGGGTGGGTGCTCTGGGTGCCCCAGGTGAGTGCCCTGCATGCCCTGGGTGGGTGCTCTGGGTGCCCCAGGTGAGTGCCCTGGATGCCCTGGGTGGGCGCTGGGTGGGCGCTCTGGGTGCCCTGGGTGAGTGCTGGGTCGGGTCGCTCTCACCTCTCCCAGCGCACCCTGAGCTGGTGATGCCCGCGGATCCCTCCAGCTCGGGATACCCGATGAGGAGCCAGGGCTGCTGTGTGTCCGCAGCCGCGGGAGTTGCTCCCGAGGCTCCATCCCGCCGGGTCCCGTTTTCCCGGCCGCGGTTGTTTCTGAACTGTGAACTCCCCCAGCTGGCGATGGCTCGATATCGCCGCCAGCCACCGCGATGTCCGTGCGAGGACAGACTGCCAGCATCCATCCCCCAAAGCCGCGCCGAGCCGGGGGCCGCACCCCGGGGCTGCCGGGCCACCACAGGGACCGGGACACAGGTGCAGCACCTGGTGACGCCTCGGAGGGAGGAAGCAGAGGGAACAGTGTTTTCCCACGGGAGGTGGGTGATGCGCTGGGCGGTGGGGGGACACCTCTGGGTGACTGTGAGGTGTGAGGTGTCTCACTGGGACACTCAGGACCATGCCCCATTGATGGTGCTGCAGCACGAAGAGGTGTGTAAGGGGCTGGCTGACAGATGGGGGAGTGGCAGCAGAGTCAGCCCCTGTCTGTGCCACCTGTGGGTCCCTGCTCGCTCCTTCACCCCCTCTCAGGGACCCCCAGCTGCCTCCCCACCCCTCCTTCGCCGACCCCACAAAAAGGCCAGGCCCAGGCAATTGTGTACAAAACCTGAAATAGTTTTACTTTGCTTTCTTTTTTTTTTTTTTTTTCTCTTTCTCTCCTTTTTTTAAACTTTGCTCTAGGTTTACTTAAGAGTTTGTGAAGTCGATACAAGAGCATTTGATATGAATCGGTAAATAAAACACTGTCATAGATAGATAGCCACGATAAACTTTGTTAGAAATGTACATGTCGCGAAAAAATAATAATACTACTAATAATAATCATAATAAAAAAAGCCGGCGCGACGCCCGGGCCGGCGTGGCCCTGGTGGTGGCCTTGGTGGCCCCGGCGGTGGCCCGGTGGTGGCCCCTGGTGGCCCCGGCACAGGGCTCTGGTGGCTCTGGTTCCCCGCAGGCGCCGCGCCCCGGTAATGTGTGTATATAAACAAAGCCCATAAGAAATGTACAAATATAAAAAGCTACAAACATTAATAAATTACATCGTCACAAAACACGGAAACACTCCACAAGGTGCTAGTAAAATAACTGTCTCCCTCCTCGTACAAGAAGTTACGCAAAGAGCTGGTACCGGCGGGCGGCGCCCGGAGAGACCCTCCCCGTATAAAAACCCGGCGGTGGTTATTCCAAAAGCTATGTACAAGCTACATTCTAGGAAAAGGGCCCGGGAGCGGCTGCGCGGGGCGGCGGCGGTGCCTGAGCATCCTCCCCGCCCCGCGCCTCGAGGGCTCGGTCCCCTCCCGCCGCGTGTCCCCTGGCCCTGCCCGCTGCTGGCATTGTCACTGTCCCCACGGCGGGGTGTCCATGGCCCTGCCCGCTGCTGGCATTGTCACTGTCCCCACGGCGGGGTGTCCATGGCCCTGCCCGCTGCTGGCATTGTCACTGTCCCCACGGCGGGGTGTCCATGGCCCTGCCCGCTGCTGGCATTGGCATTGGCGCTGTCCCCACGGCGGGGTGGCCACCCTGCCCTCCCCGCTGGCCACGGGGCAGGGGGGCCGGGCGGGGCCGCAGGGGGGGCCCGAGGCGCTCCTCGGTGGCCGAGATTAGTATTAACTTTTTGCGGCTAGTCGCTCTCAGCACTCTGAGAAAGGACATCTATATTAAAAAATATTTATAGCAGGATTCTGTACAGTCCGACCGCTGAAAGTTAAAGGGATCACGGTGGCGGTGGTGGCCCAGAGCCGGGTGGCAGTGTCCCCCCGAAGCCACTAGAGCAGCAGCTTCCCGTTCCGGTGGATCTTCAGGATCTTGCCGAGCCGCTGCTTGGCCGTGGCCATGCCCTTCTTCGTGCGCTTCCCTGCAAGTACAGCGGGGCTGGGGTGAGCACCCATGGCCACCCCACATCTCCCCGCAGGCACGGGCCCTGCAGCTGCCCCCGATAACACTGCCCTGCCCAGCACCTGCAGGGAGCCCTACAGCGCCCCAGGAATGGGGCTGCTGCCCACAGCGCAGGGCTGGGCTGGAGCACAGCCCCCGGAGAGCCAGCCCTGCGGAACCGGTGCCACAGAGCACACCCACCCCAGGGACACAGCCACACCTCTCCGGGAGGCACAGATCGGCTGGGCTCCCTCCTGTCCCCACAGCTCTGCTGGGCACCCTCCTGTCCCCACAGCCCTGCCAGGTGTGCTCCTGTCCCCACAGCCCTGCCAGGTGTGCTCCTGTCCCAATAGCTCTGCCAGGTGTGCTCCTGTCCCCACAGCCCTGCCAGGTGTGCTCCTGTCCCAATAGCTCTGCCAGGTGTGCTCCTGTCCCCACAGCCCTGCCAGGTGAGCTCTTGTCCCCACAGCCCTGCCAAGTGTGTTCCTGTCCCCACAGCCCTGCCAGGCACCCTCCTGTCCCTGCAGCTCCACCCTGCTGCCCTGCACACTCACCTGCCCTGGCTCACTGCTCATGGCCACCTGTTTGCCCACAGGGTGACAGTCAAACCCAGCCCCACCAGTGCCTCCTGCTCCTCAGGGAGAGGCTGAAAACACACACAGACACACAGATGCCCCACAGCTCTTTGCATCTCCTGGGCACCTCTCTGCCTTGGACCTGTTTCCCACCATTTCGCCACAAAAGCACAATTCCAGGCAGACTCATTCTTTCACTCCAGCTCTGCAGAGAGTCACAGGTACCACCAGCCCCTGGCAGGACCTAGCCCCCACCACAGGCTGCACACCTGCTGCCCCATGGCCACCCAAGCTGCCAGGGTACTCTGCTCTACCTCTAACCTGCTCCACTTGAATAAATGGAATTGAGGAAACATCTGCCACATTGCCTCACCTGTCACTGGGCCCTTTCCCAGTGGGATCACACACAATTTTCACTAGACTACACAATTTTCACACACTACACACAGTGCCTGTCCCACACACCTGCCTCAGTTACACTTCCTGAGCCAAGTTCAAGTGGAGAGCAGGAGGCCCCAGCCCAGACTGGGACAGGCTCAGCTTTCCCATGCTTTTCCTATGGCAGACAGCAAGCAACCTCTTCCTCTCTCCTGCCTTTGCCCAAGGTTTGATATTCCTCTTCTCCCTCTCCAGAGAAATCTGCAATGTGCCCTGCTCTACACGTCCTGGGAGGGCTGATCTCAGCTACAGCGGTGTCCAGCCACCACCAAGAGCACAGTGCCTGCCCCAGCCCTGGGCACAACAGCCTTCGTGGGTGCATCCTCCCTGGCCAGCTCCATGGGGCAGGCTGTCTGGGATGTCACCTGCAGGTGCTCCTGAGCTGGCACTGTGCTCCTGCCACGGCACCCCTAACACCCTGCAGCTGGCAGAAAAACACCTCTTTGTCCCCCCAGAGCCAGGACAGCCGAGGCCATCAGCCCTATCCCTGAGCAGACCTGCCTGGCACGCACACACCTGCACCTGTGCACGCCCACAACACACACAGGGCCCTGCAGGAGGCTGGGGTGCACAGCCCTTCACCCTTCCCCACTCCTGCACCATGAGCCAGGCGTTTCCTGGTACCTTTGGCGGAGCCATTGTTCTGCGAGGATGATGAGGGTCTCCTCTGTGTGAGGAAAACACCGGGAGCCATCGGCTGCGATCCCCTGTTGGGCTGGGCGACCCCAAAGGTGCTGGCCCCTGCGGTGTACTCGTGATCTGTGAGGCTGCTGGCCTGGGACTCCAGCTTCGGCTCGGGGGAGCTGCCTTCCTGAGCCACTCTGCTTGCGTTGGGGGCTGACAGCTTCTTTTTGGTATTTTTTTTCTTCTTGCCTTTTTGTTCCTCCTTTAAAATGACAAAGATGAAGCTCAGATTAATCCCCAGAAGACCTTTAGCTAGGGCAAGGGCCAGCGGCGTTGCTTTAGGGTCCTGATACAAGGACAGCCCAGGAGTTGGCCATGGGGGCTGTTCCAACACGTCTGGCTCACAGCTGCACACACACGTTTGCCTCTCGTGCCTCTACATCCTGGCATCCTCCTGGTTCCTCCCCACTGTGGCGAGCGGGAGCCAGCCAGGGCCGCCCTGGCACCGCAGCGTGGTCAGCACGGGCAACTCTTCCCATCTTCCACAAAAACTGGCACCTCCTATCTTCAGGGATCTTCACACCCTTGCATAACAGCATGAAGGATATTAAACATGCCACTGATTCAGCCTCTGCTTCCTGCCTGGACATACACATCATCTCCTGACCTGTCACCGCACCTGGACATGCACACTGGGATGGCAGAGGTCTGCTACTGTCCTGTGTCCCTTGTCTACTTCCAGCTCCTTCTTCTTGAAACCCTGCCACCATCCTTAAGCTCTTCTACTCAACAGTCCACATCACAGAAGCCCAAGGCCACCACAACCTACATCTCCAGCCGCTTGCTGAGGTGCCTCACCAACCTTGCTCCAGCAGACCATGTCACCTTAGCATCTCACCATGTCACCTTTGTGGGGCTTCTCTGACCCCTTCAGAGACCAGACGCCAAACATCCAACCTGCCCCAGTTCCTTTCCTAAACTGAGCCTCTGCTCACAGTTCACCAAACCTTTGGAAGCAAACCCTGACCCTTCCTACCAGCCAATCTGCACAGACAGCAATCACACCAGGCAGGCTCTCAGGTACACATCACATCCCCTCCTTTGCGGCAGCCTTTTCCCCAGCAGCCCTTCTCACTCCTTCATCCCTCCCTGTGCTTTTCTCTGTCCCTTGCTGCCTTGTGACGTGCTCAGGTGTGTTGTGACACTGCTGGGCTCGGATCCCCTTTATTTCCCTGAGACTGCAGAGCCTCGTGTCACTGGCAGGAGCAGACACCACGCAGGGCTGGCACAGCACTCTGTGCTGGGGACAGGGCTCTCAGGGCTCTCACTGCTGACAGCTCCTGACAGCTCCTGACACTCCCCAGGCAGCCTCTCTCTCTCTCACCTGCTGGGACAACTTGGCGGCAGCAGCGGCCAGTCCAGTTTCGATAGAGGCGACTCTTGTCCCTTCCCGCACCGGCCGGTCCTGCCGGGGCACCGAGGGGCCAACACGTGCTGAAAGAGGGGACAGACAGTGAGCACTGAGGGGGAAATGTGTGCTGCAAGAGGGGAGAGACAGTGAGCACTGAGGGGCCGATGTGTGCTGCTGGGAGAGGAGAGCAGTGAGCACCAAGGGGCCAACTCCTTGTAAAATGGCAGGGAGTTAGAGATTTGCATGACTTGGCCTGAGTGTGGGCAGCACAGACCACAGGGACTTACCTGTCGGGCTGTAAGGGGCATCATCGGAACTTTTCCTCTTCTTTGATCGGGATTTGAACACTGGATTATCTTCGTCTGATTCGAGAGAAGGGTAAACTGCGGCAGGAAACAAAGGCAAGAATTTCAGTTTAGGGAACAGCTCCACCCTGAACAAAGACCCCTTGCAGTGACCAGGTGCAGTGACCACAGGCACCACAGCTGGATGGTCCCCAGAAGTGCCACTGGGCACTTCAGCTATGACACTCAGGGGACTTTGCTCTCATCCACACATTACTCTTGGTGGCTGCTGTCATTAAACTGTGACTAGCTCTCTATATTCCTGTATAATCAGAGAATACTCTGAGCTGCAAGGGAGCCACAAGGACCATTGAGCCCAGTGAAGCTGTAGCTGCTCCATCTCTGCAAGTGTCCAAAGCCAGGCTGGACAGGGCTTGGAGCAACCTGGGCGGGTGGAAAGTGTCCCTGCCCGTGGCAGAGGGTGGAACTAGACAGCCCTTGAAGGTTCCTTCCAACCCAAACCACTCTATGATTCCATGGTAATTATGGCAGAAACGATGTAACTGGTGCAAACTGGCTTTTTGCCCATTTCTGCTGGAGATGCTTGCCTTCTCTGCCAAAACTCAAACTAGAATTGGATCTCTATTCCATGTACAAATTCAACTTCTCACTTCTTTCAGCTGGAGGTTCAATTGCTACTGTGCAGACAAGAACATTTCTGTCACAAGCAGCAGTACCTGACCCACATTTCTGGGACAGTCCCCTGCTGCAGTTTCTGGGGCTTTCCAGGTTTCCTGAAAGTTTCTCATGGTGCCACACCTCAAATGCACCTCAAACCCAGTGTGACCCTGGGCTCTGCAGCCAGGCTGCTGTGCCCTGCCTCTGCTGGCTCTGGTGTGCAGATCCCTGTTCTGTGGCTGCTCCAGCTGATCCTGGGGTGGCACAGCAGGAGGAGGCACCCACGAGCAAAGGGACATTTGCCACCAGGCACATGTGTCCCTGCATGGCCAGGCACAGCCCCACCCTGCTTCCCTCTGCTCACCATAATCTGAGTCCTTAAAACAGGCATCCAAGTGGTCCTGGTCCTCATCGTAGTCCTCGACGTCGATGCTGTTCTTTGTGCTTTTCTTCAGCAGCCGCTTCCCGGCATTTTTGTTGCCACCACCAACAGTTTTTTTTGAGTTTTGTGTGGAGAAGGAGTTGTTCTTGGCCTGATTGGTGCCCCACGATGCCTGCAGACAGGACTCTGAGGCCTGGAGGTTTGCCATGGAGAGCATGCCCTGGATGGCTTCCTGCGTGCTGGGGGAGGCAGGTGGCTGGCTGTGGGACACAGGGAGAGAGGCTGGAGCACAACTGATCCCAGAAACACCAACGCCTGGCTCCTGCCATGGCAGTAGTGCTGGCAGAGACCCCCTGATTCCGCTGAGCAGCTGCACACACCACCAGGGCCAGAGGGGAATTTGATGGGACAGGAGAACCACAGAGAACACATCAATGTGGGTGTGATGGCCCAGGAGGCACAGACATGTAGGCAGGTGCCTGGGGCTGTCAGTGCTCTGGGCAGAGCTCAGGGAACTTCCCAAAGCTCACAGCAGAATTCCTGACCGAGCAGTATCTCTATACCAACTATCATCATCTTCCTTATCATCATCATAATCTTTAAATATCTATCATCCATCCATCCATCCATCCATCCATCCATCCATCCATCCATCCATCCCTCTCTCTCTCTCTCTATCTATCTTTATTAATGTTATTTTTCTGTACTACCAAATCACCCTCCTCCTCATCATCGTATTTTAATAGCATTATTTATAATCTCTACTACCAGCTCCTGTAAAAGCAGAGTTTATGCATCAGCACAGGTGGGGGATGTTGTGGGGAGCTCTGATCAAAACTGCCTGGAAGATTTTGGTCCCAGTTCACATCATGGGCTGTCACCACCCCAGGAGCTGCTGGAAATTCATTCTGAGACTGGCATAACACATGATATAGTATTTCCAGAAGTCTGGAGTTTGGGCAAGTCGTGAAATGCAAACAACTCCTTGCAGTGGCAATAATATTTGTTACTCTTGTAACACATTTGTTGTGCAATAGAACCACAAACATACAAGAGAATTAACAGCACCATGACACTTTCTTCTACTTGAGCATAATCTGGGTTCTGAACAGAGTAATGTACCAGAAAGAAACGTACAAGAAGAAATGTACAAGACCATAGAGGAAGTTTCTGGGCACTAATGGCATTTAGTCATAATCCTGAAAATGAGTTAAGACTAGTGTTAGTCCACAACTCAACAAACAGAAGAACACCAAAAAACATATTTAGGGAAGAGCCATTGAAATCCCTCCAATATCATGGCTTCTTCTCTGCCTTCTCCCTGGCAAAGAAATATTTTGCATCATCTACAAGGAATTACCATATTTTCTTCCAGCCTCTTTCCCTGAACTGTTTTTCCAAACACTGGACTCTCAAAACACTGCAAACAGACCATCAAATACTGACCACTAAATGGGCAAATCAGAGAGGAACCGCCTTAAGCAACACAAACTTCAACAAATAAATGGTAGGATATGATCAAAACCAGTGGTTCTGAGAGTCAAACACCAACCTGAAAAGGGGGAAATGTCTCAGAGCTGCACATGGGGCAGAATGTTTTTCATTAGGGCATGTGCCTGGTGTGCTTCCATCAGGAGTATTTCAGCTTTCTAAGCCAAAAAAATTCAAGAAGACTTGGGAAGCAATTTTGAAGCTCTGGAAGAGCCATATCCCCTTTCTGTAGCTTCAGCAACGATTTTTGGAAAAAACACATTTATAAAAGTAAACTATCAGTGAGTTATAATTATGGCTTAGAAAAAAAAAAAATTAAAAGAGCACTGGAGCAGGAACAAAGCAGCCAAAGTTGCTTCTACGCCTGCTCTATCCCCACAGCCACCTCCAAACACACAGGAGGTGGCACTGGGGGACAGCTCAGCCCTGCCTGCAGCCCAGCAGCCTTGCTGTGCTATCCTGGGGCTGGTAGCTGTTGCTGTGGGTGCACAGACAGGAGGACACTGACAGACAGACACACTGGCACTGGTCTGTGCCCTCATCTGGCCTGTGGCAGCACTGGGATGGCAGCAGGACCAGGGCAGTGCCCATCCCCTCTGCTGGCATTGCTGGGACCCCACCTTCAGCCCTGGGGTCAGGTTTGGGCTTCTGGTGACAAAAAGGACATTGAGGGGTGGAGTGTGACCAGAGGAGGGAGCAGAGCTGGGGGAGGGTCTGGAGCATCAGGAGAGGCTGAGGGAGCTGGGAAAGGGGCTCAGGCTGAGGAAAGGAGGCTCAGGGGGACTGTGGTGCCCAGGTTTGCCATCCTGTCCCTGGCATGTCCCAGAGCAGAGGAGCAGGCAAACAGCTGTGCTGGGGACAGGAACAAGCCCTGACAGACTCAGGGGTCACCTCTTCAGTGAGCTGGGCACAGGAATGATCCCAGCACCTGCATCATGCAGGATTATTGCCTGGGGAGCCAGTGCCTTGCTCTTCATCACCAACTCTACTCCTGCCATCTTTCTGCAAGGGCAGATCACCCTCTCTGGGCAGAGGTCATCTCCTCCCTCACATCAGCAGTTACCAAGTCTCCTACCTGTATCCTCATATGTAGAAACTGAATTTATAACATTTCAGCAGTTACTGATTGAGCTGTGGCTCTGGAGAAGTCACAGTTGTATAAAACTAAAGAACTCCAACAATCCCAGTACAAACCCAGTGTTTTCTTCCATTTTTGAGTCAGACGTGGACACAAGCAATTTTGCTCCTTTCAAGATCAGGTGATGGCCAGCCCTCCAAGCTTTTCCCATCTTCCATTTCAGTTCTTTCAGCCTGTTCCCACTCTCACAGTAGCCTTTCTGCAGGAGCTCTGTCCTGCCCTCTCCCTGTCCTGCTGACACACACAGGTGAGCTGCAGTTCTCTAGAGTACTCCAGGTAATGCCAGCAGGGCCTCTGGGGTGGCCAGCTGCTAGTGACAGCCCAGGATTTTACAGGAGAAGGTTTCCCATGATTCAGATAAAGCCAGTGTCACAAAAAGCCCAATGACTGCTGGGACCCACACTGGGCTGGCAGGGATGCAGGCACTGTGTGGGAGGAGACCCCACAGTGACACAGGGCTGCCCCACAGCACCACAAGGTACACACAGAGATCCATAAACACACACACTGCCCTGCCAGCAGAGAGAGGTGGGGATTGTTCCTGCAGCCAGCACCAGCACAGTGGCCCCATGCTGTGACACAGAGTGTTTGCAGATCGGGTTTCTCCTGCTCCATCCTCAAAAAGCAGCTATGCCCACTGGAAAAGCCTGGCATAATTAGGAAATGAAACACAGTAATTACATTTACTAGGGGCTTTTTCCAATCAGGACGCAGCACACACTGCCAAAAGCCAGTGTTTACCCCAGAGCCAGCACTGATCTGACACATTCCCACTGCAGCACCCCACACAGAGCAGAACTCAGCCCTGTCTGGGGACGGGGCCGTGTGTGGGACTTTGATTTCAGAAACCACAGAGCCTTCAAACACCCTGGGCACAGCACCCAGGCTGAGGGGGGAAAGCAAAGGCCTGAGCCCTGCTCTATTCTGGTTTAACCCCCTGCAGACAGCAATACACACCCTGAGCAAAGCAGGCAATTGTCAAGGACCATTTCAAAGCACCGTGAGCTGTGTTACCCACAAAATGGCCAGCACTGTACACAGCAGTGTACACAGGGCCAAGGAAGATTTCTTTAAGTTTTTATAACAGTTGATAAATTTTCTTTTTTTTATACCAAACTTCCAGCATGGGAGTTTTATTAACTCAGCAATTTTACTACAGTGTCAGACACACCTAACTGCTTTTTGATGTGTCTGATCACCTGCCAAAATGTAACTGTAAAATCAACATTAACACTCATCCCATTATGGAGCATAATGCAGAATGGAAAGGGAATTCCCTGGGATGGTCAAGTGTTACAGTGATTATTTCTTTTCCCCACTCATTGGATCACTGGTGCTGCTCCTTACTGGCCACAGCCCAAAGCACCCAGTGTCAGTTTCCACATAAGACACCACTAAGCCCAGGCAGACATTTCCATTTCAGGTACAGAAACACCCACCAAAGAGTTTGCTTTTTCCCCCAAGCCTTATTTTTGGTGGGAAGAAGAAAGATAACCAGAGATGGGAGGAAGGGCAGACAGTTTCCTATATCCTTCTCTCAACCACTTGGCGTTTGTGGCACCTTGGAATGCCTTATGGGAGAAATGCTGGCCATTTTGATTTCTTTATTACAATTTCACTACATTAGAAACCATAATTCCCACCCCGAAGCTGCAGTCACCGGACTCTCTCCTTCTTTTGAATTATTCATCTATTACAGCATTATTGCTAAAACTGATCTTCAGCATCTACAGATGTGAAATCCTCTATTTGTTCAAATTATACCACCTCCCTCTCCCTCCAGATCACAGGATAAAGGAAGAGTTCGTTTACTGGAGAAAAGGCAGTTACCAAGCTGCAAAATTCAGTCTCAGTCACACACAACCATGAAAGAGCAATTTTGTTGACAGGTAAGAGGGAAAGGCTCCCCTGATGCGTACCTGTTGGTGTTATACTCTAAACCCCCAACTTCCTTGCTTGCCTGCAAAAGGTCAAGAATTCCTGCTGAACTTCCACTCTCTTTCTTTACTTTAGAATTGCGTCCTGGCTTTGCCTCTGTGTCAATGTGAAGCAGATCTTCATCTGATGAGTCCTCACTCTGCAAAAACAAGGAAAGGGCTAAAAAAGGTGGAAACTCACTGAGCTGGTCCCCAAGAACAGCACAGTGATTTCTGCAGCTCCTCCAAAGACACAGGCCTTAGGAATTTGCTTTCTTTAAACAAACAAACAAACAAAAAAAATATAACAAACCCAAGTACACGGTAAAAATCCATTTCCTTGTAGCCTGTAGGCATGGCAGGTTTTTCTTTCCCCTCCCAAAGCTTTGAGATCTGGTCCTGTTTGTGGGATCCATTCCCTTCAACAGTGAGGTTTCCATCCCCTCAGCAGCAGACTGCAAGGGTCAGGCAGAGGAATGGGACATGTAGGAATAGTGTCCTGTGGGGCTGTGGAAGGGAGCTGCCTACGTCTGACCCTCTCTTAGGGGCTGAGATTTCCCCACTTAAGGGAAAATCTTAGGCACTGCAGTCTGGTGCCTAAGAAAACAAATTTTCTCCCGTTCCTGCCCTGCTTTCAGGCTACTACAGCACCAGCCCTTATTTCTTGGGGTGCCAGCCTGTTGTCTCCAGAGATCCCTCCTCAGGCTCCTGCACAGGGAGACAGCCCTGTCCAGACCCCAGTACTGACTCAGAGTCTGCACTTCCTCCTGAACGTCCCAGACTCAAACTAGGCTGAAAAGAACTCCTTACTACTGAAGGCCAAACACTCTGGTCCTGTCTTAACAAACTGTTTTGCTTTTTCTGCCTTATTCTGGTATGATAATATGAATTTGTATCAACAGTTGGGCAAAACTTTTAATTTTCATGTCATTTGGTTTCCAGCACTGAGCTTCAGGCACAGAGCAGACTCACACCTGGGCTGTGCCAGGCTGCAGGTGAGCTCTGCTCAGGCTCCCTGATCCTGCAGGGCTCACCTGGCTCAGGAGTGCTCCAGAGCTCAGCCCATCACGGGCAGAGAGGCTCTGCCAAGTAGCACAAAACAAACACTTGGGTTGCTACATCACAGGAAGAGAATCACAGGATGGTTTGGGCTGGGCAGGACCTTAAAGAGCCTCATGTTGTAGGAGTGCCTCCTGGGGAAGGTGCAGTAACCCCATACCTTGTATGGCACCGACTCCACCTTCGGCTTCTTAACAGGGGTGTGCTGCAGGGATTCCTTTTTATCTGACAAAACTGAATAAAGAAAAAGAAACAAAAACTCAGGTTTTTTTCCCTTCAAAACCAGCCCTCCTATTCCACTCATGTCTGACAGGTAAGACATGGCTTTCTTTGTTATAAATCACATAAAGATTCTATTGACTGTTTTGGACAATCATCACCTAAGACTTTGTTGAGCAGATAAAGGCAAACAGGAAATATCCTTACAGGGCAGTTCTCTTTTTGCAGTGTTTTTCTTTCTTCTGATTGGAAACTCATCAATTTTCAGTTCACCATCATCGGACACATATTCATATTCATCCCGTACAGGTTTGGCTTTGTCCTCTTTAAAATTCTGCAGTGACCCAAACACGCTGGTATTCATATGAGTTTTGACTCCCTTTGAACTGAAAAAAAATAATTTACAAATCAGTAACAACACTCTGAGTAGGAAACAGCTTGTGACTCGACAGACAGTGAATATCTCTATGCAGAAATCTCAGTCAAATTGAATTCTTTCAGGGGTGCCAAAGCAACTAGAATAATTTCACAAACACATTTATGTCTCAAAATAGGACTCTGACTAGAGCACTAGAAGAAGTTTTAATGATTGGGTATTTTCTACATTGCCCAGAAAGGCAGATTTTCATAATATTGGATAAAAATTATAAATAATAAATATAAATAATAAATATAAATAATAAATGTAAATATAAATATAAATAGTGACCTTTCAATTTCCTTCTTTGATTGATGTGTGTTGTTGTATTTTTACTTACCCAAGCAACTTCTTATTAGAGAAAGAGAAGGTGAATTTGTTGTCTTTATTTCCTGATAAAGGCGTCTTTTCTGATTTGTGTTCCTCTTCCATTTTTAGAAGTGAATCAGGTTTACTGTTCTGAAAGGCAAAAGGCCAAAACAAAATAAATATATCAGTTAAATGAGCCATTTATGTTTCAGCTTCATAGGTACCCTCAGAATCTAAGTCTGTTAAATTTTCCCTTATTAAAATCCCTATTGAATTTTCCTTGCAGACAAAATGTTCTATTCTATGAGTGAATTGCACTCACCCTGCATTACCCCTCAAGAAAGGCAAGCTTTTAATTCATAGGCCATAATTCAGATTTCATTAGCTCTAATTTTATGCCATTAGAATTAGTTATTGATTATTAGCTATTAGTTAGTTATTGATTTCTCATTACTTATTGATTTCAGACTTAAACTAGTAGGACTGTGTCAGAGCAAGGGTCACAAAAGGATCAGCACTCACTGAACCATCTCACTGTTAACAGTCTGGTGTCTCTACAGATAAATGGACAACTCAGCACATGCTTTTGAAAAATCCATCCACCCCCTCTTCCTTTATCAGGGATTAATTGATTATTTCCTGCTTAATTTGCTTTTCTTTGGGAACTGAAAGTTGTTGCCTTGTTCTCTCCACTGAGGCAGAGCCACAAACCATTCCCTGCCCTTGATTTATCACCATGTGGCAGAATTTAACAGGAGACCCTACCTTGTATTTCCACTTGGCTTCTGTTTTGCTTTTATTTTGCTCTCGAACTTCAAATTTCTCCACCTCATTCTGCTTGCTCGCAGATTCCTTGTTGGGAACACTTAAAACATTCTTTGCAGCCTGGGAAAAAAGACAGGAACAAGTCCTCCGAATGAGGGTGGAATGTTGGCATGCCAGAAACACAGGCTTTATCTGGGAAATAACATGATATGTTTTTGAAAATTCCCATTTATTCTTTTTGAACCCCAAACCAAAGTTTAATCAAATGTTGCTCCTTCAGAGTGTGTGGAACAGCAGTTGCACTTCTCCTTGACCCCCCAACACTCTCCTCTCTCTGTCTGTCACCCCCTGACAGGTTTCACAAACTGCACACAGACTGTTAGAACTTCAGAAACATTTTAGGAAAAGATTTATGGATATTTCTTCACAAACAGTGTACAACCACTCCTCTGCCAGTGCCTTGATGAAGCTTGGCCCCCACCAAAATCTGTAGCAAAATTCATGCTGAATTAAAGGGCATCAGAATTAAAGGACGTCAAAAAGAAACTTGTCCTGCGTGGGGAAAAGTGGAAGGAAACTACTGTTCTGTTCTCAGTCCCTCATTCTAGAGTAACACCTCGAGCAAATGAGATACTTCAGAAACAAGTTCTGTCATCATCAACACCTTTTTGGTTTCTGGGAGGCTCCACATCACTGAATAACCAACAAACAGCCAAACCAGACCCGGCAGCTGGACAGGAGAAGGGCAATGAGCCAGCAGTTACAAACCTCCCCTTGCCTCTGCAGGGCCATGGTTTCCCAATGGGCTGCACATATTACCTTTTGCAGGAGACCTAGGGAGTGATTTTATCCCCTGTGAGGGTGGGAGGAGAGGGAGAGGTTAGAACAGGACCCACCTTCCCCTTCTTTGGCGTCTCGATCTTGGTCAGAGCCTCCTTGGTGTGTGCCTCCAGCAGGTCCAGGTTGGGGATGGCTGGTGGTGGGCTCTCCTTTGCCTTCTTCCCTTTCTTTTTGCCTTCTCCCTTCACTTTTGGGGTTTTGGGAGGTTTGGGGGGCTTGGGAGGCTTCGGGGGTTTAGATGGCTTGAGTTGTTTGGGGGTTTTCACAGTTTTGGGAGTCTTTTTTTTCGGGATCTTTTCTACAGGAGGGGGCGGAGAGGAGACCTGGACGGGCGACGGAGGCTCCTCCTTGTCCCCAGGACACAGCTCCTCGGCCGGGGGGTTGGCACTCGTGTCGGCTTTGCTGGCTTTTGAGGCGTTCTGGGGAGCGGCACAGAGCACAGCGGGTTCAGACACACCTGTCCCCTACGTGACATTCACCCCTTAGATGGGGAAACAAACCCCAGAGACACCCTTGGGCATGATGGAGGGGGACCTGCAGTACAGGTCGGTGTGACCCAGGATTGAAGAGCCCACCAAAGCCCCAGCAGTGATGCTCTGCTCACCAATCCCCACCCTGGCTCCCACTCCCACGTTCCCCAAGCTGCAGGAACCCCAGAGGCTTTAGGGAATGGAACCACCACTGGGCTGTACCACCCTATAAAACTGTTACATGGTCTGTCCACACAGGATGGATAAAATGAACAACCTTCTGCTTAAAATGCTGATCGGCTCCAGCAAAAACCCTTCCCATTTAATTCTGATGTGATAAATATAGCAGAATCACATTTCATGCCCTCAGGAAAAATTAGCAGTAAAATAGCTGCCCAATTAAAATTAACACTGACTAATTAAAAATAAATTATTTTCTGCTTAACTTGCCGTTCTGACAATCAGAAAACTTAAATACAACATCAAGGAGGATCGAAGAAGAAGATAGGTTTCAGTTCTGGGGTGTCTGGATGTGGTAAGAACAGGGTGTAGCATAATGTCCTTCTGCAGGAGCTGAGCCAGCTGTGGTCACCTTTGGCTGTCACACGTCTCCACCCAGCAGGATGTGGCACCACACTCTATGGGTGACACCTGCAAGCATTTTATAGCCTGGACCCCCACTACAGTAAATATTATAAAAACAGCACAAACCTCACTTAATCTTATTTCTTTGGCAAGGTCCTTGATAAGTTGTGCTGGTTTGAAGTTTTCTGGTAGTTCATCTTCATGCTCTGCTAAAGCCTAAAACACAACAAAGCCAATTGCTGTTTCTGTGCATGTTTTCTTCAGTAATAATAATAATAATAATAATAATAATAATAATCCCCTTGAAGTGACTTATCTATATTTTTTCCTATGTATTAAATCAATCTTGACTGTATTAGACATTCAAATAAGAAAAGAAAATTCCCTGTTCTGGATGTTATTGTAACAAGTTGTCCTGAGAGAATAACAAAGTCAATCATCTTTTTTCAGATATTTAATTTTCACAACTGCAACATCACTTTTCTCATCCCCAGTACTCTCAATTCTTTCTCTCTGGCATCTTAGAATTGGATGTTTTGCAATGGAGATGTTATTTGTTCCAGAATTTCCTCTCTGCTCCAGCAACTGCCAAACACATAGTATTAATCCAGGCTGCTTCTCCTACCTGTTTTTTAGTCCACGACCTGAAAGCACCATTGAGAATCTTTGCTCCTTGAAGGAGATGAGCAGGAGGTTGTTGTCCAGCTTTATGCAAACCTAAGCAAAGAAAAAACCCAATGTCATTCAACCACTGACAGCTACAGCTGTTTACAGAAAGCATTTGATTTGAAAATTGTAACTGGGAAAGCTGAAGGCAACTCTTTGAGAGCTAGTCCCCACAAATGAATCCCTGCTACAACCTGATGGTAATAAGCAGCGCTTTTAGTGTTTTTACTGTGTCTCAAACCCAGCTGAGCCTTCCCAGCCCATGGTCCTGTGAGCCGTGGCTGCCGAAATTCAGGGTCACTGTCCTCAGCCCCCAAAGCTGAGCCACCAGGGCAGGCAGGGAAATGCAGATTTACCTTTGAATTTCTCTAGCAGATGCTTCCCCATGTACCAACACGCCGTTTCAAAGTTGGGGAACTGGGTCAGGCTGACGATTTTCAATCTCCTTTCTACTTCATATGCCCTGCAAGGCAAAGCCACAGCAACCTGAGCACGGCACGAGTGTGTCACACCAGTGTGTCACACAGGTGCCAGGGTCACTCTGCAGTAGGTCCCCTCTCTGTCCTGCTGCCACATAGGCTGGCCTCAGGCCAAAAGCAAACCATGACAGCACTGGTAAAATCCTGAGATACAGATGTGTGATGGTTTTATTGCATTGTTTGCCCAGAATCAGTAAAGAGCTGCTTGCACTGTCTTACACTGGGCACAGAGCCCAGCTGAGCAGGTGGGCACTGATCCAGCAGTGAGTGCCAGGTGCCAGGGTAAATCTCCAGTTCTGCCTTCAGGATGGGGCCACAACAATCCAGGTAGCTCAGGCAGCCTCCCCTGCACGACCAACAGGTGTAAGGACAGCTCAGGGTAACTCAGCACGAAGGCACAGGGTCAGAGGGGACAAGGGTGGGTGCACCAGCCAGAACTGCCCAAGGGCTGTGCCAGCATTACTGGACAGTGATCCATTATTACTGATTCCTTACAAAATGAGCCTCTACAGAACTTTAAAATCTAAAGATAGATTACCTCATCTGCATTTCCACGCTTAGACTGTGTAGAAAATGTCCTGCAAAGGCCAGGCAGTCTACTGGTGTTAGAGTTGCATAAATCCAACCTAAAAGAGAGAGAAGAGTCCTCAAGACAAGAACTCCAAGGTCATCAGCACAGACTTCTATCCCAAATGATGTCTACACTTCTTTGAGCATCCTGCTCCACAGGTACCCACACAGCCCAGCCCCAGAACCACACACAATTTGAACAGAGTCCCTCTGGTCCCTTCTTTTGCTACACAAATGCTCTAGTCCCCATTTTGCTACACAATGGCAGCTGCTGTCTTGTCTCCACAAGGACCTGCCACAGCCCCTCACATGCTTTATCACAGTGTCACAATCAGGTGTTTTCCGAACATGGATTTTCATACAAAAATCTACTTGTTACTGATTCTCTATAAATTGCTCAGTGTTTGTTCCACCATCTGTTCCACAGATGGTCATGAGAGAAACACCTACTTCCCTCTTCTTACACCCAAGGTAAAATTCAAGTGTGTAAACATTTGGTGCAAGAATCTACTCACACACAGGGACCTGTAGTTCCTGAGTGTCACAGGGGATCAATGTCTGTGACAAGGATTTGGGGGTGCCATGGTCAGAATGCAAATTCATTCAATGTAAATTGTCTGTTAGGTGGATACAGAAAGAGAACTCATGAGTTGCTACAACCCAGCGAGAACTTGAGTGGAACACTCTCCCTACTAGTTTAACTTTAAAAAGGCTGCTAAAATATTAATAGCCAGCAGTAAAAGTTCTGATTCGTTTTGTTTGTAAGCACATCAAATTAAACTTCTGCTGAGAATTAGACTCCATACTTTGTCAGAGAGAGCTGTCATATCTCAGCCCTCTGGAAGTTTGGATGTGCTGCTCCAAAGGATGAGGAAAGCCCTCCTCCCCCAGCTGCTCACCTGATGGGATGAAGAGGGTCTGGCCTTGTTTAACTGTGCATTTGTAACATTTATCTACTTGGTCTGCAAAAAACATCTCGCTGTGATTTGCTGCTGACTGCCAGCGTTCATACAGAGAAATATTTGCAGAGGCTGGTTTGATGAGATAAAAGATCTTTTCTCCCTGAATTAGAAATATAAAATTAGCAATGAGCAGCCAATCAAACCACACTGCACTGGCACACACACAGAGACACAAATATTTATCTAAATACACATGTAACATTGTGTATTTTGGCAGTATTTAAATAAAACCAATTAGTCAGCTTTGTACAGAAGAGCTGAAATAATTAAATCACAGCTGACCACATCTGCTCAGATTTGTGGGAGTGATGGTACAAAAGATTTGCAGTGCCAGGCTCCATCACAATGCAAAAACAGGATGTGGTATCTTTAAGGCCCAGGGTGATGTATGTGCAGAAGGCACTAAACAAATATTAAAATCCTAATAGAGAGAAAATACACAGAGGATTTCCATGCTCCAAGTGCTTCCTCACTCAGGAGAGCCTGGCACCTCTGGGAGTGCACTCACTGAGAGCAGCGAAAGCTCAGATACAACAGGACAATGATGAAAAACCCCAGAGCTGAATTTTGGAGAGAATTCTGTGATGGCCTTTTCGTATAAAATTGAGTTTGTCACTGGCTACCCCTTAAGCCTGGCCTCCTCACCTTCAGTACATGGTACCAGGCAGAAGCTCCCCCAGAGTCTATGTGGAAGTCGGTGTAGCTGTCCTTCACGCAGATCAGGCAGTACTTGGTCACTTTGGGTTTTGCCAGCAGAGCATCATCAGGCCAGTAATTCTCCACCCAGGACAGCTTCTTAACGATGTCAGGAGGCTCCACAAAGCTGGACATCCTTACGGGGACAGTGCAGAACACACAGGCAGCTTTTAGAACACAGCACAGGGACCCCCGTACAGCAAGAGGTGACTGTGACAAATACTTGCATGGCAAACTGGAGCAGCTCCTCCTGTGGCAGTGGAACTGCTCCTCATTCAGAAAATTAGGGAAAACTGTTTACAGACAGAGATTTAAGGGGTTTTAAGTGTGGTGACTTAAGAACAACCCTTTGCCTTCTTTCAGCAATACCATCTATGAGCAACTGCTGGTTGCAGTTTTCCAGCCCCTGCTACAAAGGCTCAAGTACCAACACTGCTGTGATCACTGTCACCTTCCCAGAACAGAAAGTGAGATGTGTGCACTTGGACAAAAATCCCCTGGTAAACCCTAAAAATCAAGCTTAATTTAATAATCCAGATAACAATAACATCAATGCTTATGGACAAATAACTCTTGATCTGATGCTGAAAATCAGCAATCTTATTTAGATTTACTAAATTATATTAAAAACTCAGAAGGAAGAAAAGGTCTATTTTGGATTGATAAAGTGAATATATCTTAAATATAAGATGTATATTATATAATTATAATATAAGATTTATATATCTATAATATATATTATAGAAATAATAACGATAACAATGATATTAATAATATTTATTATAGTATATGATATATATTTCTATAATTTATATGAATGAATCTATTTATGTACCTTAAGAACCTACTCTTACTGGATATGTATCTAAATTTATACAAATTATTATCTTCATTCACATTGAATATATGTTCCTATTTATTTGTATCATTCATGTATTATGTTTTTGCTAAATACATAACATATACTATAATCATAGCTAAGGCGATGCAGTGGAACGACAACCAGATATTAAGTGTTTCATCCTAGAATGTGCTAAATTTCAGATTCAAATAGTCCAAAATTTGCAGGAGGTGAAGCTTCACTGCTAGACACTCCACCACATCAGTAAGAGAATCTGCACTTCAAATCAATATTGAATGCTCTCACGTGTCATTTGTGCTCAGTGTCAAGCCCTAATGACAATAACTCCATTTCCATGGCAGGGAAGAGGGAGCTGTGCATTCAATTAAACTGTCACTGTCTATTCTAAGAAATAAAATATTTGCTATTAATGTCTCAATTAGCAGAGTATGAACGACAGCTCCAGCAGTCCTTCAGGAAAAAACGCATCCCATTATTTGGGGATAATGGCAGAAAGCTGAAAAAATCTCTGCTGAGATCCCGGTGGTCTCAAACATGCAGCAAGCAGAGCTGCCCTCAGCAGTGATGGGGGAGAGCCACCAAACCCCAGCTACAGAGATCAGGGGAATTCCTGGCAAAAAGAGCTTTTCCTTGGCCACCAGTCTTCTCTTCTCAGCCTTGGTGCTGAAGCAGAATCCCCAAAACAAGAAGTCTGTTTTTCTGCTGACACTCATCATCATCATCTGTAAAAGGGTCTTTTCCTTTTCCTAGTGTTTCCCTTCTGGAAGCATCAGCTACCTCAAAGGATTCAGGGCCTGTGGAAATAACCTGCCCAGCTTTTGGTGTTCAGGATTTCAGAGATGCCCCTGCCCATTGCTGGGAGAAAAGCAGTGCTCAGTTATGGAGCACAGCAACAGAGAGCACCAGGCAGTGTCTCAGCAGCAGCTAATCATGGAATCACAGGGGGTTTGGGCTGGAAGGGACTTCAGAGACCATCTCACTCCCATCCAGTCCTGCCCAGGGACACCTCCCACTGTCCCAGGCTGCTCCAAGCCCCAGTGTCCAACCTGGCCTTGGGCACTGCCAGGGATCCAGGGGCAGCCACAGCTGCTCTGGGCACCCTGTGCCAGGGCCTGCCCACCCTCACGGGGGGAATTCCATCCCAACATCTGCTCCCTCTGACCTGCACCACCACGCCCAGGGAAGGCAGCATCACCCTGAGCCTGAGCTGCTGTCACACAGGTCACAGCTCACCTGGCAAAGACACTGAGACCAGAACCAGGACACATGCTGGAGGATTACAGGATTATAACAAAGTTATTCTCCTCAAAGGACACCCAGAGGCATTTACCCTACACCTAAAATCAGAGCACCCAGAAGCTGCTAAGCAACTTTCCCTGAGGAGGAAAAGCACTGGGGAAGGCAGAGGCTGAACCCAGCCAGGTATCCCAGACACAGTGTGGGATTCAGTAATTTAAAATTACAATTTATATATAATTCTATGTAGGTAATATTAATATAATTCAAAAATAAACACATAGGGTAGTGTAGTATAGTGTACACCTATGTTATTATATAGAAATATGTTATGTACAAAACAACAAATTAAATACAAAGCATAAATCAAAATAAATCTCTGGTAATTACTGTGCAGCAGGCTGGACCCTTACCTGGTGTCAGAGAACTCTAGGTTTGTGACATTTAAGACCCTTTTCCTGTTTGTGCTGTAGTAGTAATCCACAAATTCCTTGAGCTTCATCTTGCAGTCTTTCTGCTTGGTGACATCAGTGACATCAACACTCCGCTCCGGCCCTGCACATGGATTCAGTGGAGAGGAGAGGTTGATGGACAGCCTGCCTCACCCCTTTTCTGTGCTTGGGGTGAGTTACCCGCCCAGAAACATCTCCATCTTCTGATTTTCAGCCCTTGGAACCTCCCTGTTGGTTATGTACGTACCCACACAGACACACATGCATGACAGACCTGTATATACATAAATACCCATCAAATGCTGCTTTTGTAGTCATGTCCTGGGAAAACCATTCCCTGAAAGTGCTTTGGCTGTTACAGCTGCAGAGCTGTGGGGAGCAGTGCAGGCTGGCTAAGCCTCACTGCCAAGCTGCCACATAAAACAAGAGTGCCTTAATTGCTAAACTACAAGCTCCCACTGCATAACAAACACTGAGACCAGCACAGCTCACGGCACAGGCAATATTTTACAACACATTGTACAATTTTCCACACAACCAATTATTCCTATGAAGCCAATGCCAGGCCCTGATGAGGATAATTCCATTCCGAGCAGGGCAGTGCCAGCACCCACCAACATAGTTCTCCACGTCGCTGACGTAGAAGGTGGGGGCAGGCACAGCCAGGCCCAACCCGTCCTTCTTGGGCACCAGGATGGGCTCAGCAAAGCCCTTCTCCTCCAAATACTCTGCTGTCAGCTGGCTGCCTGGCACCTTCACCACAATGTCTTCAGCACTGCAAAGCAAACACAGATTCATGGTGAGGGGCTCTGCTCGGTTTGGGATGTTCTGTGTTTGTGAAGCAGACACAGATTCATGGTGAGGGGCTCTGTGCTGGGTTTAGGATGTCCTGGTTTCACTGCTGAAAGGAAGACGCTGGGAAAAAGCAATTACAGGTAAATCAGGTACATGAGCAAAACCCCCATTTATTGCGAAGCACAAGGGGCACAATAAAATAATACAACATTAATCTCCCCAGCCTCATGCTCCAACTACTGGGAAGTCCTAAAAAACCAGCTGATAGTAAAAGACCATTTTCCTCAGCTATAGGATCAGCTGAGCTACCAGTGATCAATGTTAAAGGAATTAATGTTAAATGTTTCACTCTAAAGAAGGTGAGATTAAAAACATTACCCAATCTCAAATACACGGCCCTAGAAATGCTTTGCAAATCATTTTAAAGCAGTCAAATAATGTGCTCAGGAAATATTCTGCAGATGATTTTGAGGTGGCAGGGACATTCCACTGTCCCAGGCTGCTCCAAGCCCCAAGGTCCAGCCTGGCTTGGGACACTCCCAGGGATCCAGGGGCAGCCACAGCTTCTCTGGGCACCCTGTGCCAGGGCCTGCCCACCCTCAGAGGGAATAATCAATTTAATTGTTATCACTGCTACTCTTGCTACCTCAGCACTATTTTGGTATTTAAACATTTTAGAACAGAATGATATTAATTCTATTTTTGTCCCTTTTGCTCTCTTCAGTGTTTTTCTTTTGACCTGAGGCCCTCCCAAGTCCTCACTGGGGTTGTCATTCCCTCCCAGTGATGCTCCTGGCCTGAGGCCCCTGTACCTTCCCTGGGCTGGCACCTGCTCTGTCACATCTGCACATCCCATTCTTTTGCTTTGGGGGAGAAAATGCCTCCACAAGACTTTGTGTCTGAGCTCCAGATCTTGCAGGCATTTCTTTGTGCTACGGATCCCCCTGGCTCAGGAGATTTCATTTGGCAGCAGGATTTTCTTACATTAATGAGTAACAAAGAGAAAAAATGGGGGGCTGTATTATTTATAACAACACTGGAGTGACTCAGAGATACTGTGTGTGTGACTGCAGTCTCAGAGGCCACTCGAGGTTACTGAAATCAGGCTGCCTGGGCCATAAATCTTTTTTAAAATGAGCAGTGCAACCTGTCAAATTACAAATTGGAAAAAAAAAAAAAAAAAAAAAAAAAAAGATAAACAGCAAAGATAAAAAACCTTACAGGCCCCAATGGAAATAGTCAGGCAAGTAAAAATACTGGATCCTGAGCTCAGCAAAACACTTCTGTAAAAGCTGCAAAACACTTTCCGGAATTATTTTCAGTTTTTTTCTTTAAGCAGCCTAAGACTAGTATCTTAAATTAAATGTGAAATTAAATTCTCCACAAAAAGGAAGAAGTTCTGCATTTACTTTGCCAGTCTCCAAGGATTCTTCTAAAATAATTAGTTATTAATAATTAAGGATTTATTTGGCTACAGCCTACATTAAAGAGCCAAAAGAAAATGATCACTCTGGCAAATGGCTGTGGAGCAGCCTAATAACATGTGGGACATGTCACCTAACAATTAGCACCATTCATTACCCAATGAGAGAGCCTTTGTCACCCAGCCACTGAGAAAGTCATTGTTCTGCCCAGGACAGGGAGACTTCAACGAAGTCATTAGGATTTGGAGAACTGGAGAATTCTATGCAATAAGTGGGTTAGTTCCTTATGTAAGTGGATGTTCTAGGGTCCAAACCTAGTGCACCCCGGTGCAGCCGGAGAGGAGAAGGCTCTGGCGAGATCTCAGAGCCACTTTCAGAGCCTAAAGGGGGCCTACAAAAAGCAGCAAGAGTGAGTTTCTGCAGAGGTAGTGACAGGACAAGAGAGAAGAGTTCAAAACTAGGAGAGATTTAGATTGGATGTTGGGCAGGAATTGTTCCCTGGCAGGGTGGGCAGGCCCTGGCACAGGGTGCCCACAGCAGCTGTGGCTGCCCCTGGATCCCTGGCAGTGTCCAAGGCCAGGCTGGACAGGGCTTGGAGCAGCCTGGGACAGTGGGAGGTGTCCCTGCCATGGCAGGGGTGGCACTGGGTGGGCTGTAAGGTCCTTTCCCACCCAAACCTTTCCATGATTCCATGATCCTTGCCTTCCCAAATCCCAGCACCCATGGAGATCCACAGGCACTGGGCTCAGCTGAGAGGAGATGTGAATGCAGCTGCACAAAGGTGGAAAAGGGGAGATGTTGAGAGAGATGGGACAGGAAGGGCTTGTCTGGATATGATTGCCTGGTAAGAAATACTGGAGATGTAAAACCTGTGAGTGAAATAGAAACGAAGGCCAGCTTTGAGATGTGATCATGGCAGGCAGGAAGACGGGGATGAGCTGGAGATGGGTTGAAGGACAGAAAACAAAGGACCCAAGAATGCAGCCCCTCTCCACCCTGCCAAGGCATCAGGGAAAAAGCAGATAAGAAAGGTAGTCTTTAGAGTTTAGAATATAGCATGATGTGGTGATATAGCAGTTCTCATAGGCTGCATGCAAAGTTTGTAAGTTTTGTATCTTGGGCCGGTTGGTCACTGTAAATTAGAATATTCAACACAAAAGGAGATAAAATGTATTGTAATAAGGTGCTCATTCTCTTCTACCTCTTACTCTTAGCTCCTCTTCTACCTCCCTCGCTCTTACCGCTCCCTCTCTTTTCTACCTCTTGCTCTTCTACCTCTTCCACCTCTCTTACTCTTACTGCTCTGACCCCTGTATTCTTCTTACCCCTCTTAACTTTTTTACCTCCCTCACCTCATACCTTCTCTCTCTCTCCCTCTCTCTCTGGGGCTTTGCTTCAGCCGAGGCTGGTGGCTGAAGGCAAAGCCCTCTTTACCCACGACCCTTGTAATAAAACCCCGTGTTTCTAGAATATCTCAGGTCTGCAGAGTTCCTTGTCCCTGCCGTCCTCGGATGCCCCTACAGGGAGAACCTGGGACATCTGCAATGGCACAGCACTGATTTAATCATCAATACTCTCTGCCATGCTCCCAGCACAGACTATTCCCAACCTCACAGGAGCCCAGCCCTGCACCCACCCACACCAAAACCCACCTGGGGAATGTCCGACTCCGAAGCTCCTTTATGAACACTTGGCTCCCGTTCTGGACAGGCTTCACCTCAGTTGTCTGGCCCGTGTCATGCTTATGCCAATTTCTTTTCTTTTTCACTGAAATGGAATTAATTGGACAGTCATGTGAAGTTGAAGATAATTCTTAAGACATTGGCAGAAAGGGCGAATCTTCATTTAATTTCTCACACGAGCAGAGCGGAGGGAACCCCACCACGCTGCCCTGCAGATTTTAATATTGCTCTCAATGCCCCATTAGACAATTGTGGTGCAGCTGAAGATCCATTACAGAGCAAGCAGTGAGCATTTGGAAGCAGAGGGCAGCAGTTGGGTAATTGCTGAGCTGCAGTGTCTGCAGCCTCACACAAACACTGGCTTTGGGCACCCTGGGCTCTCACACTGCCCCTCATCCTTGCCAGAAAGTCCCTTGGGCAGCCTGCAGGATGGATCTGTGGCAGTGCATTCGTCAGGAACCACCTCAGAATAAAGCTCTGGCCACTAGTGCTGATTTGACACAAGTTTGATGGGATTTTAGTGTGCCCTGCACACAGCATGGACAGGAAAAGGGGGAAAAGGGGGAAAAGGGGGAAAAGGGAGAAAAGGGGAAAAGGGGGAAAAGGGGGAAAAGGGGGAAAGGGGGAAAAGGAGAAAAGGGTTAGTTACCAGAGGGGCAGAGAAGAGAATTTATTATGGCTCAGACCTGCAGGCCCCTTGTGTGCTCCCAATGAAGGATGGACACTCAGGACAGTCCATCAGGGACACAGGGCCAGCAGGAATGAGCACGTGAGCAGTCAGGTTTCAGTGTACTTTTGCCCAGCCTCTGACAGCTGGATAACACAAAGCAAGAAAAACTGGTCCTGCTTTTCCCCTGAGTCAGCACTATCTCCTTCAACTGTTTCAGCTTCCACAGCGTGGCCAGAGAAACTCACTTTGATAGGAAACTGGGTTTTCCCACATTTGCATAATTTAAAGCTTCTGTTAATAGGATTTTCATATGTCACATACTTTCATTCTCCACTCTCGTTTTACATCATGAAACTCAGTATTTCAGCCAAGTCCAGACCTCTTCTCAAAACAGCGAGGGAAGGGAGCAGATCCCTCACGGATGGCACCCACTGCCCACCCTGCACATACACAGATCCACACACTTTTCGATTCAGAAAGGATTCTGGAGGCTAGAGATACAACACATGAGACCTCAAAAGTGCAGGTTTTGCTTTCCCGACCACAGCTCTGGAATAACTCAAGGAAAGACATCTCCCAGTCAGTCCAGCCCAGGTTTTGCACAAAGCATGTTGGGTTTATTAGTTCCATGCAGGCTCCAGCCTAGCTGGAGATATTCATTAAAGCTGCTAGTTCTTTATCTTAATGACTCTCAGGCTTAGTGTATTAATTCAATGTTCCTGGTAACAAAGGAAACAAGCCTGCCTTGAATGCCAAACCTTCCTCCTCCCCCTCTCGGCTCATGGACTCCACACCACGAGTGTGCTGATTGCTCCTGCACTCCCAGTGCAAGTCCCAGGGACAGAGGTGTCACTGGCCACAGGAAAATCAAACACCTCATCCTCTAAGCACATTCCTTTATTACACTCCAGGTAGCACGGGGCATGGGGAAAGGACAGAGCAGGGCTGGACTGTCAGATCCGTGCTAGACTGACAGATCCACTGCAGCTCTCCCAAAACTTCCGTGGAGAGATTTGCCTCGGCACCAGGGGGGGTCACTGCACCGTGGCAGTCTGCGGCCAGTCTGCCAGGAACCTCCCCAGACACCTCTCCCATCCAGCTCTGCTATGAACCTCCCCAGACACCCCTCCCCATCCTCCTTTCCCTTGAATCTCCCCATCCAGCTCTCCCAGGAACTCTGCCCACCCAGCTCTCCCACCCAGCCCTCCTGCAGAGGCAGCCTACACCCCTTGCCCCAGAGCATTCCCCAGGAGGGGACTGTCTCCTGGACAGCAGCTGGAGTCCATCACACTGCATCAAACACTCAACCCTTGGCCATTTCCAGCCACGCTTTCTGTATTTTATCTTTGCCATGAATACCACAGTCAGGACCAAAGGCTCATTCCCATGTACAACAGATCCCAGCTTTGGCCAGAAAAGCTACTTCTTGGTAATTTATCACAGATTTCTTTCTCTGCAGATCTTTCTGATCCAAATTTAATCTCTGGGAAGTCCAACACTGGAAAAAAGGAATACATTTTAACAAAAAACTGTAACTCAAAATGAGTAATTGACAGGTATATATGTATATTATTTCAAACCTATTTGTGTAGAAGGGATCATCAGCTTGAATACTCAGGAAGAATGAAAGGCTGGTCAAGCATGGGCCGGGGCTGCCCAGGGAAGGGGTGGAGTCCCCATCCCTGGAAGTGTTCATGGAACACCTAGAATGGCACACAGTGCTCTGGTCTGGACAAGCTGATGATCAGTCACAGGTCGGACTCAGTGATCATGGAGTCTTTTCCAACCTAAATGATCATTTGAAGTGGAAGGGAATTTACAGCCCAGCCTGTTCCAGCCATGACCAGGGTGCTTCCCTGGGGTAGGGATACCCTGCAGCACCCTGTGGGCTCTCCACTGATCAGCACTAAAGGCTGTATGGACTCAAAGCCAGCCACAGCCTTTGGCTCTCTGGCAGCTCTGTAACTCCACTGATTCAAAGGGATTGCTCCTGATTTTCACTGCCCCAAATGAGGCAGCAATCAAACCCAGCATTTCAGACTGTGTTATGAAAATGAGCCAAGCCTGCCCAAACGAAGCCCTTACATTTCATTGAAATGATGTCAGAAAATGTTGGATGAATATGGATGATTTTTCCCAACGAGAAGTCCCTACACATTTCATTAAACAGGAATGGCTTAAAATGCCATGTGACAGGAAGCAATCTTCTGAGAGCAGCCACTCACCACAGTGGTAATGTGGAAAAATGTAAGGAGAGGAAAATGATATTTAAATTTGACATCTGGAAAACATATCTGGTAGAAGGCAGCTCCAGAAATACACGTATATTTTTAAATCCAGACAAGTTGCATAACAGACAATTGGTGTCTGTGTTTCCCTTTGCTAATCTCACAATAATTAAATCCTACCAGTGAACTACTGGCACTGGAACAACTCCTACTCCTTTATTACAGAGCTGATAGTGCAGGATAACGGGTCTGAACAGATTCTGGAGCAGAGAAGGAGCAAAGGAAGCGCCCAAGCCCTGCAGCAGGACATCCTCCATGCAAATCCCAGCAGATGGAATTCACCAGCCAAGCCTCTCCCTCCTTCACTTCATCCAGCTTTTAACTCCCTGGCCTGGTGTGCCCTGCAAGGATGGGCTGCAGCAGAACAATCTCCTTTTTCCACTGGATCCACAATTCTACACATTAGTAGGGAAAACCACTATGCAGCTTGTGACTTTGTCACCAAAACTCAAGGTGAGGATAGCAAAATTTATGTTTAAATAAAATTTTTGCACGTCCCTTCTGTGATGATTTGTGTTGCATGTGATTAAACTGCCTGTGCTGTATTCAGAAGGAGAAAAGGAAGTGTCCTTGCTGTCCTGCAGAGTGGCTCTTGGTCTGTATTCCCACCGTGCTGCAGCCCCAGAGGGAAGAGGGTCCAGTGATACCTTCTGAGACCCCACGTGCAGAGCTGCCCCAGGTCTGTGGGCTGCAAGGAGTGATCCAAGAAGGACCTGGAGCTGTTGGAGTGATCCAGAGGAGCCCATGGAGCTGCTTCAGGGCTGGAGCTTGTCTGGAGCCAGGCTGGGAGAGATGGGGGTGCTCACCTGGAGAGGAGAAGCTCCAGGGAGAGCTCAGAGCCCCTGGCAGGGCCTAAAGGGGCTCCAGGAGAGCTGGAGAGGGACTGGGGACAAGGGATGGAGGGACAGGACACAGGGAATGGCTTCCCACTGCCAGAGGGCAGGGCTGGATGGGATATTGGGCAGAAATTCTCCCTGGGAGGGTGGGCAGGCCCTGGCACAGGGTGCCCAGAGCAGCTGTGACTGCCCCTGGATCCCTGGCAGTGCCCAAGGCCAGGTTGGACATTGGGGCTTGGAGCAGCCTGGGACAGTGGGAGGTGTCCCTGCCATGGCAGGGGTGGGGCTGTGCTCCAGCAGCACTCTGCTGGGCTGCTTGCTCTGGGACACATCAGTGGATTTTTATTTGGATGAAAATAACTGGACAGACAGAAATATTTTAAAAAGCACCAGAATGTTGTTGTCAATTCAGCTCCCCTCATCATAACTGGTATATTAAACTTGCAATCTTTTTATCAAAAATGTCTTGAATTCTAGGATGATGCACCCCAGTTTTTATAGAATTGATATTCAATTTCTGATTGTAGGCTTTGGCTGCTTCTGTCTGGGCTTTTCCCCTTGCACTGAAAAGTAGGTGCCTTCCATCATTTACAATTTTAAAAAAAGTGAAAGAAATCAAAGTGTCAGACCCATCTGAGTGTTATGCACTGACACTCTCAGAGGCTGGAGATCCTGTGCTGCTGCTGCTGGTTCCCTCTCAGGTCAGGAACAGCCTGGGAGTGTCTGCAGTCACCTCCCTCCAATCCCAAACCATTCCCTTCCAAATGATCTGTGGTTATTTGTGTAACTAGGAAAACAAAACTCTAGAAAGGCTGATCCTTTCAGACCAGAACATTTTGTAGGGACATATTGACTTTGTTAAGTCTTTCAGAACCAGCCCCCAATGGAGATTTTGCCAAGTTCTCAGTTGGATCCTCTGGGAGACAGGAACAGCTGCAGCTTTCCAGTTCACATTTGATTTTTAAAAAATCACAGTGGAAACACAATTCTATTTTTTGCCCACAAAACAAACACTTCAGACTCCACCCCATTCCCACTAGAAATTTTTTAAACTTTAACAATTAAAGCAATATGGAAATAATTGCTTGGGTTAAAAATTCTGAATTTTAACGCAACAGGAGTCACTTTGCAGTCATCCCTTATTTCACACTAAATAAAAGGTCATCAGGATTCCCTCAGCCCCGGCAGATGAGTGCAGTGCTCTTCCTCTGCAGGATGCCCTGAGGTTGCAGAGCAGCAGGATCCTCCCTAGCACTGTTGCTTATTTATAACTGGTTTTCAAGTGAAGCATTTCATCTTTCACAGGGATTGGTTTCTTTTTTTTTTTTTTTTTTTTTTTCTCCATTGTATAATAGAAAGAATTTGTGAATTAATCTGACCAAAGCAAACACATCCCACTATTCCTTCCCAGACAAAACTCCCACTGAGATCAACTGTCACTTTTGCTCAGGAGAACCTTTTTCCTGTGAAAGAACTGCAAGAACTGGCACCCTCAGTGTATCCTACAATTTTGACTGACACTGAAATTGCTGCAATTCTATATCCAGGCCAAGCACAACAAACTGTTTCTTACTCTTCTCCTCTGCAGCCAGAAAACACCATGTAGGTTCCAAAACTCCCTCTACCAGCACTTAGCTGCCTCCACTGGGTTTTTTTAGCCCTCATTACTGGGTGTGGACAGGATTCATGCAAGGTAGGACACTGTTTTTTGCGGGGCCAGGGACAGCGGGGCCAGGGACAGCAGGTCCAGGTAAGTGCCTGCATGAGCTCCCATACGTGCCTGAGGCTGCAGCCAGAGCTCTGTGATCCAACCACAGCTTCCTCCCACCAACGTCTTTCTTCACCTTCTGCTTTGAATTCCAATACTTATGGCACACGATACCGGGACGTGCCTTTTGCAATAGCCAAAATGAAAATTCCTGTTGTTCAGACACCCCATCCTGGCTGCACAGGGCTACTTACAGGTGGACTTCCCGTGGGTTTTCTCACAGTTTGGACAATGGTAGATGTCAATATCTGGTGCCTCTTCTTCTTCCACGCCAACACAGCTGGAACACAAGAAGGTAGATCTGCCATTAGCCTGAGCATCCCCAAGCACAGCCTCAATACTGACAGCCCCATGTTTGCTGTACAGCCCAAACCAGTTCTGGGACCTGTGCCCTGCACAGACCAGGGTTTTGTAGTACATTCCTGGGGGCTGGCCCCAAAAGCTGCCAGGCAGAAGCCCACCCAGTAGCCACTATGGAATTCCATGAAAAAGTGGCAGAGAGTCCCACAGAATGTTGGGATTTTTTTTTTTTTTCCAAAGAGACTATTTTGCACCTATACAGAGTTCTCCCAGCACCATCCCACGTAAACCTGATTAACAAAACACATCTCCACAAAACAGGTGTGGGCAGCTGTGAAGTAGCAGAGGGATCTTGGCAAGGGATGCCAGGAGAACAACTCACACAGCTCCCACCTCTGCAGCACTGCAGGAAGATGAGGAGGCGAAGCAGACGCCCAGCTCAGCACTGATGGCTGTGCCAGGATGCCATCGGGTGGGTTTAGATGGGACACAGCAGCAGTCCTGGGCACATCCAGGGACAATCCTGTGGGAGCACAGCCCTGGGGAGGAGCCAGACACTCAGCAAAGCACTGGAGTACCCAAGATAAGCAGCTGCTGCACAGCCCCAGTGCCAGCAGCCAGCCAAGGAACTCAGGCCCAGCACAGCTCTGTCCTGCCCAGGGAGGAAGGGCAAAGGGGACCCTGCTCCTGCTGCCCAGGCTGCAGGGCACCACACAGAGAAAAGGTGCAGTGGGATCCATCCCTGGTGGCTTTGGCTCTGCAGGACATCAGAGTGCCCAAAAGTTAGTTCAGCTGTGGGAGAAATTCCTGCAGGGTGGGCACAGCAGCAGCACCTGGGGCTGGTGCAGAGGCAGGAAGGCCATGACTTGGGTGCTGCTAAAGGAGGGAAAACACCAGCCCTGTGCCCACCCCTCCCTGAGGAGTTCAGGGTGCCCCTGGCAGGGTGTGCAGGTGTTCCAGAGCCAACACGAGCACACCTGGGGCAGGGGAGCAGCTGTTCAGTGCACCGTGAGCCCCCTGAGGTGGTTTTGAAGCCCCTGCTGACCCCGAGGCACAGGGTGATGCATGCCACCATCACAAACCACAGACACCTGCTGCTGGAGAACGGCAGCAACAAAGCCCAGGCTGCTGCCACGCTGGGAAAGGCCAAACTAGCTGAGACACAGAAACACATCCTTTTTATTACCATTGTAAATGTTGTGTCAAAATAAGATCCCGCCAGAAACCTCAGTGAGTTGGTTGCAGCTGTCAATGTGGGAGCCAGCTCCCTTCAAAACAAAGAGCTTAGGGTGAGAGAAGCTCTGCAACCAAAGCCAGAGACACTCTCATCTCTGTGAACCCAGACTGGGAACAGAAATCATTGCTTTGGAATTGTGTCAAAGCAACTGTAGATTTGGTTGATTTTTTTTTTCATTAAACAGTTACTTGAAAAAATACAAAATTATTGTGTGTCCCTGGGAAGCCAGCACTGAAAAGTGCAGTTTGCTGACAGGAAAAATCACCATCACAACAATTCAATCCTCAGAATCCTGTACATATAGAGAAAAAAAAATAATATTGGTAGAAAATACCAGAAAAATTAGTAGAAAATTACCAGATTAATCAGGAGAAAATTTAAACAAACCCTGGTAGATTACACCCAGTGTAAGAGAACGTAGAGGATTCCTCTACCCACAAAGCTGTGTCAGCTGTTTATGCCACTGGATTCAACTGGCTAAGCTCAGTAAAGGTATGGATTAGGCTCTCCACAAGAGCTTGAAAAGTCTATATTTAGCTAAAGTAAGGAGATGAGACTCTTGGCACGGGATGGGAGGAGGTTTGAGCAGCTGTGGGCTGGGCTGTGGCTGCAGCCTGGTGGGAGCCATTGTTCTGAGAGAGTCAAACATCTGAGAGAACAAGGAGGAGAAGTAAAAATAACTGACCTCAAACTCCAGCAGGCCCTACAAGACACAGTCAACTTTTCCAACTGCAGCACAGCTTTGAATAAGGCTTGGCCACTCACAGCTGCTCACAGGGAGAAGCTGCTGCTTTTCCTCCATATGGGAAACTGGGAGTGAGAACTGTCCAAGGGATTCCCCCAGCTGAGCTGCCTTGGGAGATCAGGAGCCCAAGTAACCCACCCCGGGCTGTGCTGCTGCTCTCACCCAGCAGGGCTGGGATCTCCAGGCACTGCCACCAGCAGCACTGGTGGTGGCTTCCACATGGGCACAGGCACAGGAAACCAAACTCCCACCAAAATTTAAATGGCCCCAGGCAGCCATTCCTGCCAGCAGAGGAACAAGGTGTTTCCATTGGCTGTGCAGAGCAAGATTTGGGTAGGAGGGGCTGTGACTGAGCCTTAGGGTGGTCTGAGCATTTCCACCTGGGGATAAAAAGCAGAAGGGCAGTGCCAGCTGTGCTAAAAGCCAGGGCCCAGTTCTGAAGTGTCTCCTACCCAATTTACTGATTTGTTTTTTTTCTCAGGGTGGTTAATTACCAATAATACAGAATCAAAGCATTTCTCCAGCTGAAGTCATGAACAGTGACTGAACAGTGCTGCTCTCCCCTCAGCCCCTGCACTGCAGCACCAGTGGCACTCTGTTGTTTGGATCTATTGGTTTCTCCCATGACAACACTCTGCTTTGGTCCCTCCAGAGTTTTGGGATCCAGATTCTGTGCTCAGGATCCAGGCAGGGTGCTCAGGATCCAGGTGCTGTGTGTGGGATCCAGGCAGGATGCTCAGGATCCAGGCAGGGTGCCCAGGAGGGTCCCGCAGTGCCCCCACAGCAGTGTCAGTGAGGGATCAGCGTGCATTACCAGTGTCAGGGAAGCACTGGGAAAAGCTCCCAGTAGAACTGTTGGGTTAGAAGGAAAAAAGATTTACTTGGTGAAGGACAGAATCACAGAGCCATAGAATTGTTTAGGTTGGAAAAACCCTCAAAGACCATTCAGTCCAGCCATTCCCCAGCACTGCCCCATGTCCCCAGATGCCACATCCACAGGGCTGTTAAATCCCTCCAGGGACAGAGACCCCACCTGGGCAGCTGTGCCAGGGCTGGACAATCCTTTTGTGAGAGAAAAGCCTTCCCAGACACTCCCCAAAGCCCCTCACTGCCTGTGCTATGGCTGCTAATGCCTGAGGGGCTGCAGCTGTGCCAGCAGGGCCTGGGGATGCCTCTGCTGAGCAGGGCAGGGGTGTGGAATCCTGGAGCAGCAGCCACCACCTCCCACAGCTCAAAAACCTTCCTGCCCAAACACAGCCAAGATGGCCTAAGAGATTAATTATCCTGCATCCAGGAATCTCATTGGAACAATTTTAACCAACCTAATGGTTGATTTTTAAATGGTCATTAAGTGATTTAACTCATGTTGAGGCAGCATAAAACTAATTTGATAATGAGATAAAAGGGAAATATTATTAAAAATTTATTTGAGTTTTACCAAAACTGTTGTAGGGAAAAAAAAAAGACAAGTGAAGTCTTTGATATTGCAGCTGTTTAAGCTGATATCTCACCCACGTTACATGGACTTAAAGGAGAATTAGCACATTAGAAGCTTTTGCAGTCAGAGGCTACAAATTACACTTTTATTAGAAACTCTGCCCTTTGCCACTTTAAAATGAAATTGCTTCTGTGTTCGCAGTGAAGAGATGTTCAAGTTTCAATATTCTGATAAAGTTAACAATGTTTTTTTGTTATGAAGGCAACACTAATAAAAGGTGTGTAAATTAAACTGGTTTTATACCATGGATGTTTCTGGCAACCTTGGGTTGTCATCTGCAGGGAGGTGACATTTGAAGTAGCTTCAGGAGAAAAATTAACCCACATGGTATCTGTTCTATCAAAACCCTGTCACCTCCAATATCAACCAGAAGATAACATAGAAAAATATTTTAAAAAAATAAAATAAACAAGAAAAAGACTCTTAGATGGGGAAGAAAATTAATTGTAGGAAAATAGAAACAGAGCCAAAGAAAAAACAGGCTAACATCCCTTGCCTTGCCTTGCCTTCCCAGCCCTGGGGAAGTGCACCCAACTCCACCCCAATTCATGAGGACAAATCATCCAAGTTCCAGGGAGCAGAAGAAGAATTCCCAGCATGTTACAGGTCACAGTCAGTGATTACCCTGAGCTCATCCCTGTCCCTCAGTGTGTCACTCACCACGTGTGGCACAGTAATGCTCCCCAGTAACAACAGGGTATGATTCATGTGCACACCTGCACATCTTTGTACAGAAGACATCTGTGCAGTTCCAGGAGCCTCCAGGGCCTGGACAAAGCCAGAGGAGCTGCAGAAAAGCAGGACAGCAGTGGAGAGGCTCACACTTCACATTTTGCCAGGCCAATGTTAAGTGTCCATCCCAGCACCCAGAAATGCAACAGTCAACACTGTGAGCACAGAGAAGTTAATAAAAGACAGAAAAGGGGAAAGGGGGAGGCTGTTTTGAGAGCAAGGGAATGAGCTGCCCCATGGGTTCGTGTCTCCTGGACTGTTTTACTGGTGGCTCTACAGGATGAACTCTGACCAAAACTCTCCCGTGTGCTCTCCAGTGGCTCCAGAGCAAACAGACAAGCCTTTTCCAGAGCAGAAGGATTTGTCTCATCTAATCAGTCACATGTTTTCATGGAACAGAGATTTTGGAGAGCTGAAGCCTGCTGTCAGCTAGGGTTAAAGGCAAGGAGAGAGCTCAGGAGTCATTCAGGAGAACAGGGACACATGTCAGTGTCACTTCAGCAGGAGACTCAAGACCAAGGACAGCAGAAGGGACCCATGTGCTGGTGAGGGCACAGAGTGAGGGTCCCCTGCATGGACATCTTGAATTAAGGCCTCAATGAGAGAGAACTCCAGCCATACTGGGCAGCCAGGGTTTCACATCAGCTCTCATTCCCTCACAGAAACACAAATGTGGGGGGAAAGGAAAAGGGAAAGGGAAAGGGAAAGGAAAAGGGAAAAGGAAAGAGAAAGGGAAAGGCTCCTCTTGCAAACTGAACAGTGCCTGTGCACTCCCTTCAAGGAGATTCAGCAACACCTGAATGCAGGGACAGGGAAAATCCTCACTGTTCATCAGATTGCTTGGACTCCTTTCCCTGCAGGAAATGAGCTTGGCTTTTTTGACTCAGTTTTCCCCCTGCAGGCACCACCACCTGCCCCATGGCCTCAAGGTTGCTGTTGTAAAATTGACACGGACTCAGTGCCCAGTTCTGTGCAAGAGCTGGGCTGTGATGCCCACACAGAGAGCTTTCAGAGCCTTCATAAAATCCTGGAATATCCTCAGTGCGAAGCACCCACAGGGATCACCCAGCCCAGCTCCTGTCCTGCCCAGACACCCCAACAATCCCACCCTGGGCATCCCTAGACCTCTTCCCTCAAGTCACCAGAGACTTGGAGCCTCCAAGTAAGGAATAAGATCTTTGTGAGTGTTGCAGGGGCCCATGCAAGTTTGCTCTGCTCTAAGGGCTCCTGGGCTGGTACACAACTCTCACTGCCATCACTTGAGTTCCACCAGGGAAGCATTGCTCAGGATGACCAAGGTTTTTAAGGAGCCAGTGGAACCTTCCAGCTTCTGTGTATGTTGGAATCAACACCTGTGAAAACAATCTGACAGTGCTCCTTCAAACCAAGCAGTTCTGACATCAGCACAAGATGAAATGGCAGCATCAGAGATGTGCATCCACCGCAACATTCCAGATCTACCGAGACAACTGGTGTCTTCCTTCCATCCTCATTTTTGGGCCTTGGTGAACCTCTATGGTTATTTCTGAGGCTGATGAGGGGAGGTCTGGTCTTGAATCAGAAACTGAGAGCAATCCAAGGTGCACTTGCAAGGCAGGAGCCTTGGCCTGGGTGCCCCAGCTGGAGCCATGCCCAGGGCAGCAGGGCCCTGTTCTCTCCAAACCACCTCTGCTGCAGGCCCTGGGCCACACACACAAAGGTATGGCTGGGGACTCTGTGCTTTGCCTTGCTATAAATAATAGAGCTTCATTTCCTTCACAGAGCTTTTGATTTGTTTCCTTTGGGAGACTCACGGGTTATAATGGCATTAATTCCTATTTGCCAACCTTGTCCTTATAAATGAGGATCTTCATCAAATGAATGTTAAGCGATGAGCACTATAATTAGGACAGATTTAAAATGCAGTGTGCCTAAATCAGAGACTGCCCAAGATGTTCTTTTTTTATTAAGATATAATTTGAAGGAGAATTACTGCTTAGTTTAGAACGAATTATATTTCCCAACAACCCCTTCTCACTGAGGGAATGTGCAGAGCAAGGAAATACACCCTGCTCCAGGAGTGAAGCCCAGCTCTCCTGATCCTACTGCTGGCAGATGATTCATGAAACATACATGGCTGAGAAGTGCTAGATGAGACCCTTTCCCCCCTAATTATTTTATGTCAACTCAGAATTCTGTTCAATCTTGCCGTTGTATAAATTAAAATAATTAAGGACTTGGAAACTGACCCCAACAATCAATGCCACAATTCCATCTGACTGCAATGCCTGTCATCTCCATGACCTCAGAGGCAACACCTTGAAGAGGTGAACACCCTCACCACTGACCGGGGACAACGTCTCACGCCATCTTCTGCACAGCAAGATATCTCTTGCCCCATGCCCTGGCAGTGCCAGCTCCATCCCCTGCCAGGTGAAGGACTTGAGCTGAGCACAGGACATCTGTGGACCCACCACTGTGCCAAGGTGCTGCTGCTGCTGAATACCAGGCTCAGCCTGTTCAGCAGAGAAGCTGCTCAGCCCTGTGTGATTACAGCTGCCCTGATGTTTGCTCTCATCACTGGGTTTCCCAACAGCAGATGGGAAATCAGCCAAGAGGGAGGGGACCAGAGAAAGAGAGTGGTAAAAAGCAGGAATAAAACAATGCTGAAGAAAAAAACTGCCAAGCCCAAATTAAACCCGAAAGGTCAAAAAGTCCATTAGACAAACAGAACAAAAATAACTCTCCTCTCAAAATAATTTTCTTAAGTTTCATTTACTCCTTGTGTAACTCCACTGAAAGAAGTGGCACTGGTCCACAAAGGAGTCTGGCCACATCCAAAACCTTTTCCAGGCTGGGTGGTCATCCTGCAGCTGCAAGGAGCAAGAAGGGCTGGTCCTGACCTGAGAGCAGGGAAAGGTGACAGAGCAGAAGCCCCAGCGCAGCCCCCCACAGCCCCCTGAGCCCCCAGCTCCTGCCCAAAGGGAGCTCCTGCCCCAGGGCTGAGCCAACGGGCTGCAGGTGTGAAAAGTGAACTGTCTGCACATGTCTCTGCTGTTTTCTTCTTCCTCTCTCCCACTCCTTCCAGCAGCCACCTTCTGTTCTCTGTGTTTGGTTTCTGTTTCATCCCCAGCTGTCGTGCAGGTGTCACCGAGCGGCGCAGGGCTGTGACACGGGTCCTGCTCGGGTTGACACATCCACACAGCTCCTCTCTGCTGCCACACAGCCCCAGACAGACACCTGAGCAACACTCTGCACTCTGCAGGGCTCACACACAAAGCCAGTGAGGGGCAGCACATGTCCCAGCTCTCCCTGCACAGCCACAGGCAGGTGCAGTGCAGGGTCCCCTCCCCACAGCTCCTATCCCCAGCCTGGGACCAGCACAGCAGCTCCTCCACCCACAGACCCACACAGGGCTCTGGGCCCAGCAGAATGACACAATCACAGGATCATTTATGCTGGAAAAGAACCTGAAAGATCTGGAGTCCTTCTGTTCCCCAGCATTGCCAGTGCCACCACTGATTCATGTCCCTGAGTGCCCGAAACCCTTCCTGCTCCATCCTCAGCAAAGCAGCAGCTCCACACCCTGATGGAGCCCACAGTACTGGGGGTTACTGCCCATTTGCTCCATGGACCAGCCTGACACTCACCTTGCAGGCTCCATGTCCTCAGACCTGTCACCCTCACAGGACACCCCTACCCAGAGCCTCTGTCAGCAGCAGAATAACCCTTCACACCAAATTTCCCTAGGACTGAGACCTAAACACAAGTGGGGTGAACACTGAGGTTTTCCTGCTGAGGTCACTGAGAGCTTTACAGAGTGAAAGGCACCTGCAAGAGGAGCCCTGCCCTGGGGCTCTGCCTGGGTGCAAACGCTGTCAGGATAGTGGCCACACACCAGAGAATGGACTCATGCATAAAATTGCCCTTTACCTCTTTCCTGCTGGCTCCCAGCTCATCCCAGTCTGCACAGGCAGCTCTCCAGATCCCTAAAAACTTCCTCTTCTATCTCTAAACATACTGCAAAACTTCTCTGCAGAATTAGTGCTGGGTTGATCAAATAAATCCTTGTTTATCTGCTGCACATCACCGAGGGGTGCAGTGATGGAGTGCGCTCTCTCACATGCACAACAGTAAACAAAAGATCCCAGGAATGGACTGATTTTCATGAGCATTTTATAAACCACAGGCTGTATTCTGCCCACTGCAGAAGGCAGTAGGAAGGAGAATTGTCTCATGGAAAATTATCCTTGAACTATTGTATGATTAACAAAATTCTGTGATACCAGTGTCTCAGCACCTCCTCCTCACGCAGTGTTGTCACCTCAGCTGCTGAGCCCTGCTGAGGAGCTCCAGGAGGCAGCCCCTGGGAACAGCCACTGTCAGAGCAGCCTTGTACAAACCCAGCATAAACCATCCTCCAAGGGAAGTGCTGCAGTCCAGCCTCTGTGGGCTTTCACTCACAGGTCAAACTACTTTATCTACTAATAATCTACTACTAATCTAAAAATACCTACTATTAGCACATGCCCTTTGTTCCTCAGCAAAAACCAACTGGTGACACTGTATAAAAGAAACATTACCCACCTTGGAAAAAAGAAATTAACCGAACAGAAATAAATGAAGTGTCTAGATGGCAGCAACCTGCACCTACTGCACAGCCCAAGTCTCTGCCAGCATCACACTGTTATGTGGCCTAACTAGAACCTGCACATGCCAGCAACAAATCTGTTACTAAAAGCTGGGAGTCAGAACCCTCAAAATCATCCAGGGCTCACAGCTCAGGTCCTTGAGAGCCTACAGAACAAGGTCTCAGTTTCAAGGGTCAATATAACACATCCAGGAGGGATGAGGAGGGTGGACACTACCAGCTCTCCAACCAGGACATATCCAGTCCCTACAGACCAACAGAGACAACTCCCCTGGCAAATTGGTCCCAGTGAGCCCTGACAGCCACCAGCCCAGTGTGGCAGCACTGTCAATGAGACTGGATTTAACCTCAGCCTTCCTTTGCTGGCCGAAGGATTTGAAGGTTACAAACATCTCTACCAGGAATGGCACCCCACAAGTGGCCAAGCAGGGAGGCCACCTTCCCAAGAGAGCCCCACAGCAGAAGGAACCCCAAAAGCTAAAGCCAAGCCCTGAGGAGCAGAAGTCAGGATCAGCTGTGCTGCACTACAAACCTGTGTTTACCAAGCACTGCCCAGTAAAACATATCCCTTATGTGTTGCCCTCTGCAATTCCAGGAATTACTTTTAAAAATGAGCAGATACAAACCAGGAAATCAGCCACCGTGTAAAACCCTTACAAATTAACTGCAGCCTTGCCCTGACCCTGTCATTCCATTTCTCCCTCCAACAGGAACATTACTGTAAATAAATACCACTGCAGTAATACCAGCTGTGCAGGACCCCCAACCCACCAAACTCCTGGAGCCCTGTCCTGTTACAAACTCACACTGCAACCAATGGATCCCTCTGGGATTTCTGACTTTGTGACTTGTCCTCCGAAAGCCACAATGCTCAGAGCAGCACCACTCCTGTTTCATGTTGTTTCTCACCCCTCCTGCCCACATCAAGGATTTGCTCACCCTGCCTGTCACATCCACAGCCCACAAATGGCAGGAGCAGGCTGGAGATGGGCAGTGTATGTGTGTGACTGAATGACAGACAAATGAAAATAAACTAAACAGCAGCAAAGCCCCAGGCATCATTAACTTGTACAGCAACAGCCACTTGTACCTGTGTATTTATACATCCATGTGTGGATTTATACACATTAATACAAACCTGAGCACTGCCTGTGTTTGGTTTGCTTTAATTGTGACACCCATTTATATAACCATTTATATAACTTACTTTTAAATCTGAGGGAACTTATCGCTATAATTTGCATAAGCACGCTCAGATCTGGCTAAGAATACTGATCAATGGTTGGTTGTCCTTTTCAGTCACAGGACCATTTTCATGTATTCTTTATAGGTATATATAAATATATAAACATGGCAATGCTGATAGTAGCCCAGTGTTACCTTTCATGCTCTGTTTTGCATGGCAAACACTCTGAGCCAACTGCAACGCTCACAGGGGAAGCTCCAAAATGAGCCAACAGCACAACAAGGAGGGAGAAGAAACAGGAATGATTTTCACTGTCATATTTTAAAAGAATTTACTATATTAAACCCAACAACCACATAATTTAAGAATGATAAATTATTGACAGAACCTCCAAATCATTCTTGACTGTTCCTGTTGAGACACATAACCTGCTCTTGTGCCTTTATTTCATTTCAGCCCCTCAAACACATTTTCAAAAGATTAACATCAAATTTTGAATGACCTAATTACAGCTTTATCGCATTTTATTCCTATTTCAAGATGCAAACTGGCTTCATACACGTAGACCCATGGTGTGCTCTGCATTCTGCAGCTGGCTCATCTCCATGATCACTCACACAGGTGACAGCAGAGGGTTCCCTGCCCACAGAGAGCTCAGCACTGCTCCCCTGCTGAAAACAGTGGCAGTGGAGGTGGTCCATCCTTGTCCATACTGCACATGGCCTGTGTGTGTGGGAATGATGGAAAACGTCCTTGACAGAGGGAACAAGGAGAACCTGTGTGTTTGGAAAGCTGTGGCAGCAACAGCCATAAACCACACAATGTCCTGGGATGAGGCATGCAGCCTGGGCACTGGGCTGTGGGAAATGGTGCCCCCCGTGTCCATGGACTTGTGAGGATTTGCTCCACCTGATAACTGACAGGGAAACCCCTTATCCCAAATAAGGATGTTTCTTAAATTATCCATGACTTTGAACTGCAGAGGAGTAGAAACAGCTGAAATAAAATACCCAGTGACCCCCAGTGCCACCAGCAGAGAGTGAGCAGTGGGGATTGCACGTTGTTGCTGTTACTGTGGTGTTGTGATGAATAAAGTGCTCTTTTCTTCAGCTGATTCACACATCTGCACATCAACGCATCTGGCAGGAACTGCAACAAGGTGAGGTTTAAGGTGCTTCCCAACCCAAATGATTCTGGGATTTATGGGATTCTTTGAGAAGTCATAAATTTCCTATTTTTCTCCAGATACTTTTCTTGCCTTCTTACAAACACAACATGAACTGTTAATATTTTTTCACTGCTTGTGACTTATCAGAACAAAATCAGAGCTCAGCCTTGCTTTTCTCAAAGGGAAAACCTTCCAGCCAATGCAGGACGTGCTCCACAAGACACTCCCTAAAGTGTTCCAGAAGACATCCTTCCATAAAAAATTATTGGGACATTTTCTGTGACATTTCTGTCCCCCTGAAACCCTGTGGCACAAGCAGGACCTGCAGTGCCAGCAAGGCCAGTGCCACTGAGTCTCCCCATCAGCATGGTTTGCAGTTCAAGCCATCAGTTCTGCTCTGAGAGGGATTTCAGAGCTCCAAGGATGCAAAGAAACACAAAAGTCAGAAGGAACAACGAAAAGGCAGCAGCAGGTTCAGGCTGTGACTGCAGGCAGCCAGACAGGCTCTGCTCCCACTCTCGGCAGGATTCCGGGTAAGTGCTCTTCACAAACACCTCCTTGACACACGTTTTCCTTCCTCAAACCATTCGCCAACTCTCACACCACAAAAAAGCAGAAACAATTATTCTGAAGAACATTTATGAGTGCTTTGTAACTGAAAAACTTCCTTGCACCAAAGCAAAGAGCAACAGTTCTGCCTGGTCTAAATAAAAACTCCCAAGCAACAAAAAATACCAAACCCAACTACACAACAAAACCTGCCCACTCTCCCTGCAGAAAGCCTCCTGGGAAAAAGCTTAGGTTTGAGAACGTAAAAACATTTAGGCTCGCCTCATCACTGCACACTACAGGCAACAGCAGTTCTGATTGCAAGTGATGTGTTGAATACATGATTTCCTACAGCTCCTTGCTTTGGGAGCATCAGGGAGCAACCCCAGCTCCAGCTCATTCCAGCCCTTTGGGTATTTTTCAAACTGGATTGTAATTGAATTCCAGCAACTACTTCAGTTCAACATTTTTTAAATGGAAAAACTCAGCAGTATGGTAAAAAGGGACATCAGTTGTAGGCAGGAGCCGACACCAGCCCAGGGCAGCCCCAGACGGTAACTTGGAGCAGAACACTCTGCCCGGAATCCCCTCCCTCGGTTGCAGGGCTGCTCTTCACAGCATCCCCTCCCTGCTGGCGTCACTCAGCTCATTTCCTTACCTGCTTTCCTCTCCTGCAGCCTGGAGCGTCACAAGTGAATCTGAAACATGAAACTCCCGTTTTCAGCGGCACCCGCCGGGGCAGAGGGCTGTGTCCAGCCTGCAAACCAGGGGAATCCCGGCACATTCCCTGTGCCCTGCTCGGGGGAGCGGGAGGAGCTCACGGCTGATCGCACCCACCCCTGGATTACCCGAGACATCACCGAGGGGCTGAGCAGGGATCGCCTCTGCACAGCCAGCCCCGGCACGCTGCCTTTTACAGGAGTAGTTTGGGTAAAATCGTGCTGCTCTCTGGTCAGTGTGGTGAGGTGTCGAAAAGAAGGGAAATCTCGATGAGCCCGGACAGCGCTGCGGGAGAACGGCCCTGGGGAGCGGGGCCGGGACGGCCCTGAAGCATTTGCTCCGTTTGTAACAGTCCTGTGCAACTCTGTGTCCAAAGAATGAAGGGAAATACTGTATCCGAGTCCTCGAGAGCCCTCTCCATCCACCCGCAGCCGAGCCTCCTGACACACGGTGCCTCACAGTCTCCTCCAGTCCGCGATTTCCGAGCAGGATCAGGAATAGTAACAGCTTCTCACCCACAGCTGCTTTTCACCTCCTGCTATTGCTCCTAGTCCCCTGCGGGTCTACTCCCACACCTTCCAGCAGTCCCTGATTTCTAAGGACATTGCTGCATTCACCACACGCCTGTTCCCTCGGCAGCGCAGGGAGATGGGGCTGCAGCGGTGCAGCAGTGCAGGCTGTCAGGGGCTGTGCTGGCAGGGCAGCAGTGCAGGCTGTCAGGGGCTGTGCTGGCAGGGCAGGCTGAGCAGGGGCTGTGCTGGCAGGGCAGCAGTGCAGGCTGTCAGAGGCAGGGGCTGTGCTGGCAGGGCAGCAGGGCAGGCTGAGCAGGGGCTGTGCAGCAGTGCAGGCTGAGCAGGGGCTGTGCTGGCAGGGCAGCAGTGCAGGCTGTCACAGGCAGTGCTGTCAGGGGTGTCAGGGCTGGAAGTGAGGGTTCTGTTCATGCTGTGCTGCTGCCCTGGGCTGAGTGTGGAGCATGCTCCTGTGAGTGCTGGAAAGACAGAGCTGTGGACAGACATCCCTCAACAGGAGCTGGTGTGCGGCAGCACCCTGTGATTCCACTGGGATGAACTCTGGCACAGTCCCAATAGTATTAAAATTCTTTTGAGGCACTGCTACATGTTTCTTTCTGCTTTCCTTGGTCCTTCAGCACTCTGACTTATCAGTCCTAGTTCAGCAGACTGGAGAGGTTTTTTCTTGCTCCAACTCAGAGCAAGGCTGAAGCCTTCTGCTGTGAATCATGAGCCAGTTCCAAAGGTAGAAACACAATTTCAAAACCAGACTGCTTAAAAAGTAACTAGTACAGCCATATCTGGCTCCTTTACAAGTTTAATGGAGATAACCAACATTTGTCTGATAAGTTACTGCAAATATAAACAAAGAAAAAGGGAAACTTGAATGTGGAGTAGAAGAGATGGGGAAAATACTGAAACGTGGCCAAAAGTTAAAAGCTCTCTGCATAGAACTACAAAATGAAGAGTATTTCTTGGACTATAGAAGAAATGTTCTACTATTTCAGCCAAAACCAGATGAACAATTTTATCATCTCACAATTAAAGAAGATGACTTGAGCAGAAGCACATCAAAACATTGATAGAAACACCTCATTGAGAAAGAGTCTCTTCACTAATGCAATAATACAGCACTTGGAAACTGAAAACAAGCAAACTTGGATTGGAAATATACATGATTTTTTCCAATAATGAACTAATAAACCTTTGGGACAACTCCTTAGTGGATTTGTTGACTTTCCCTCAAAAACAGCTGTGCTTTCATTTGGCCAGTGTGTTTGTCCTGATGCAAAAGAGTTGTGGATAAGAGTTCCCACTAATGCCAAGAACCACTTTGGCAGTAAAAGCTGTGAATTCTTAGGATCTTCTCAGAACACATCTGAGTGTTTTAAGACCTCATCAGCCACCTCAACAGGAGCAAATCCACCCCTTTAGAACAAGCTTCCATGTTGGCCCTGTAAGGAAATGGCATCCTTACCTTTTCCAACCCCTTAATGTGCTCTGCCCACATTTACACCTTTCACTGGGAGGCAAAACCACAACAGGAATTAGTCATGTCCCTGGAATGAGGAATCTCTTATCAGCAACCACTGTCAGTGTTCCACAGCCAGGAGCAGGGATGAGAGAGGAGAGGCTAGTGAGAGGTGGCCTCTGGACCACCTGGGCTCTCTGGGGCTCTCTGAAGTGACCATGGAGCAAAGACTCAGCAGCCCCACGTGCTCACCACTTTTTGGTCAATGACTCTTCATTCAGTATCCAGAAGGACTCCTTGGTGACAGAGTTCTTTAACTCCCTGGGAAACTCTTGTGGGGTGTGAAGGAGCTCCTGTGCTGTTCCTATGCTGTCCTCGTGGCCTGGAAGGAGCTGGGGACTCCCGTGGTCCTGCTCCTGGCCAGCAAATTGCTCTTTTTTGGCTAAACAAATTAAGTGTACCCTAGACACCCTCCACATTCCTTAGTAACAGCTGCAATCGTATGTCAGGGTATTCAGTGACTGGGAATGGAGAGGAAATCCCAAGGGGATGGTGATGCAGGAGCCAATGTCCCTGTTAACATACAGGCCCAGCACTGGGAGCTGCTTCTCCACCTGCCCTGACCCAGAGGCTTTGCTGAGATGCTCAAAGAAGGCATTGAATCTCACAACCTGGCAGTGGAGATTGTGCTCCTGCACCACCATCCTTGGCTGACACAAGGGACCTGGCACATATGGCACGGTAACAGCATTCCTGCCAATTCCCACTTTTCCATTCCCCACCATTGAGATGGTAACAGCAAAAATGGAAGTTTAACAAAAAATCACAGCTATTGATACCTAGCAGAAATATTTCATGGTTTTTTCACTTGTTACATCCTTCCAGTCTGCCAGATGAGGCAAAATGCTGTTTCTGATAGTAAATGTACCGTGTAATTTGCTAAAAGAGGAAAACACAATGAAATCCATGAGCAATTCCATAAAAACAATAAGGCAGCTCTCACATAGTTCCAGATTACTGGGTTGACAATTGCAAACAGGAAATTTAAAAATATCTTTGTTTCTGCAATTCTAGTTTATTTTTTCCTGTCAAAATACACTATTGCTTAACTTTCTGCTTTTCTCGGCTACTCGCTAAAACTAATGGATGAAACACCACAAAGTGCTGAATATCCCAGCAGAAGCCTGCCCTGGTCAGCTGAGCACAGTTACGCCCAGGGAGACTCAGTGTCCTCCCTCCTGCTCTGCTGCAGGCACAGGACTGAGCCCTGGCCTCACCTGGGGCAGCAGCACCTGGCAGTTTCTGGGGATGTGCCTGAGAGGAAAAGAGGGAATTCCTCCATGGGCTGCTCCATGAGAGCCCTGCACGTGCTGTCAGCCTCTTCCAAAGCACTTCCAAAGGCCCAGGAGGGTGCAATGAGGAGGGATTTGCACCCTCCAAGACCAGGAGAAAATGTTCATCCCTGGATGTCCCAGCTGTGGAGAGCACCAGGCACAGAACGGAGCCAGAGATCACAGAACCATGGAATTGTTTGGGGTGGAAAAGACCCTTAAAATCACCAGGTCCAGCATCCCCCCAGCACTGCCAAGTGCTCCATTAATGCTCCACCATGTCCCCAATCTACACCTCCTAATATCCATCCAGGGATGGTGACCCCACCACTGCCCTGGACAGTCTGTGCCAGGAATCACAACCCTTCTGATGAAGAAATTTTACCCAATATCCAATCCAAACTTCCCCTGGCATAACTTGAAGCCATTTGCTTTAGGATGTTGCAGCCTGCTCACACACCCAGGACATCCCTGTCCCTCAGTGACCTTCTGAGGGGGAAGATGCTCAGCACCACACAGGGTGGGGAACCAACACCCCAGAAAAAAATCTACATGAGAGATCTGGTGAGATTTGCCAAACACGTTGGTTTTGGGTTTGCCATTATATTGTATATCAGAGGTACTTGGGTGCAACAGCCAGGTAACATCCCAAAACAGCCATGCATAAAGCTGTAAAATGGACTGTGAACAGGCTCTTTTTTTTTTTTTTTTTTTTTTTTTTTTTTTTTTTTTTTTTTTTTCAGATAAAACTCTGGAAGGGAATTACTATTGGTATCAGTCAGGCAGTGTAAGATTTGCTAATGTACAGCCACGTTACAGAGTTATCAGTCACTGATAAGAGGCATGACATGGTCACTATGAGAAACCCACATGATTCCAAAGCAGCAGCTCACCTGTAGCACAAACAAACCCCCAGCACTGCTACTGAGCACCTCTGTAAGACAATTCTATTGCCACAAACGTGTTTTAATAAGATATTTGGAGAACTGTAGACCTACAGGCTGCCATACAAGAGGGGAGAGAACATTCAGTTTTTGCTGCAGATGTACTACGCTGCTACTACAAAATTTCTACTGCTCAGAAAGAAGAAAATGCATTAAGGTAATATTAAAGATGGTGGCCTCTAAGTTTTGGAAAGCCTTATGTTATTGTATAACACTTTTTCTCTTCACCAGTATCTTCCCATATGTAGTCACATTCCTTTGATAATTTTTTTCAAGACATCTTTATCAAATTTTTTTTATTATTATTATGGAGTTATTCACCACTAAGGAAAAAGTTCTCCTTTGCTTTCAGAACTCATTTCTTTGTTGTGACATGTTAAAGCTGCCACCCCTTTAGTGCTGAACTCAACAGGCACCCAGGTGCCCACAGGGCTGCTCACAAAACAGTGCAGCTAAAGGCTTGGGCTGCTGGAGAGTACTCATTAAACCACAGGATCTCTCACTTTTTAAAATTAAACGTGAATTGTGTTTAATATTTTTAACATTTTATCCTGTCAGAGGTAAATACTGAGTAAAACCTTCTAGAATTAGAAGAATTTTTATATACAAAAATCTCCTGTGAGCTATGCTGGCTCCCAGGTGCCAGCAGGCCAGACAATGTCCATGTAGGACTTTCCACACTACTATCCACTCTTGGGATTACTTAGACTTGGATTTTCTAAAGCATTCCAGTACAGACATTAGCATGGCTCATTCATGATAGCTGCTGTGGTCAGGCTCACAGAAAAAACTGAGCCTGCCATGTCAACTAAATCTCCAGGAAAAATTGAAATAACCTGAGATTTTTAGTTATTTGAAAAACTTATACACCTTGCTCCTATGTGAACTCAGCACATGAAAGGAAATCATGCTGGGCACAGCACAATTAACCTCAGGGATTCCCTCTGCTGTGATAAAACCAAAGCAAATAGCACTCCAGGATTCAGGATTATCCTCATCTTCAAATTTTACCCAAATTTCCAAATTTGCTTAGTGACAAGCCTGGGTAAAAGACTGGAACTAGATGCTGCCATATAAAACCAGACCTGTCTTTGAAAGGGAAAACACTGAATGCTCCATTATGAGCACAAAATCTGCCCACACAGAGGGCTCAGCTTTGCAGAGTAACAGGGAAGTGCCTTTCTCACCCCAGCCACGTTCGGTCTGTGTGCCAGGGCACCCTGAGTGACTCCCACCACCACTCCAGGCTGCTCTGATAACTGCACCAGCTGCTTTAGGTAACTAAACCTTTCACTAAGTTATTGACCACTGCTGGGCCTGGAGCAAGAGGGTTCAAAGTTTAAATATACATGAGGTAATAAAATCAATACTTGTTATTTCATTTAGTGAGCACAATCCCACCCTGCAGCACCAGGTGTGGGTTATAAGAACAAGTAACAAAATACTCAGAGAAAATGAATAATTTACCTCCCCTCACCTCCAGCTGTAATGAGTAACCCCATACAGATTCCTAGTTGAACAAACTGGTACAAAAAGGCTTGTCTTGGATAGCAGGTTCTGCAATGTTTCCACTGCAAATGAGGCACCTGGAGATCTGTCACCACGTACAGCTTTTTCCAGCCCCCAGCAAGACCATCTCTGCTCCCAGGAGGGAGGGAAGGGAGGGTGTCCCTCCTCCCAGGAGGGGTATGGAGGGTGTCCCTGCTCCCAGGAGGGGTGGAGGGATGTGGGGCAACACAGTGTAACCAGCAGCATCCCCTGCAGGCTGAGGAGAAGGCAGAGCTTCTCACTCCACACAGCTGAACCCCTGTCCCTCCCCCCCTGTGGCCCAGCAGCTGGTGGCTGGCCCAGGGACCCCGGGTGGCACAGCTGCCACCAACCCTTCTGCCCAGCCAGGCCAACCCTCGAGGCAGCAGTGACCCAGGGGCAGCACCTGCTGAGTCTCAGCTCCTTTGCTCATCAAGTCCACTTCCTCTTCCTTCTCCTCTCCTGCTCTCCTTCAGAGCCACCTCCCATGCCACGGTCCCCACAGCCTGGCTGTCCCTGTCCCTGCAGAGCTGGTACCAGGCAGAACATGCAGGACTCCTCCTGGGGATGGGACCCAGGGGGAGACGAGCCAGCGCAGGGAATGGAGGGGCCAGGAAAGCACAGGGCACCAGGGTGGCTGCTCAGGGCACAGCTCTGAGGGGTGGGGGACTGCATCAGCCCAAAGAACACATCAAGGAACACACACACCACCTGCACAGGAGGAGTCAGACAGCCCCGTGCCCACTTTGGCATCATTGTCCTTTGCCTCTAGGATCATCTCTGTCCTTTCCAGACTGCTGGAAGCTGCTTGTGTGGAGCAGCTAGGGCAAACAGAGAACAGGAATGATCAGACCTTAGTCTCGGGAGGGTCTGTGGACACATCAACAGCTCTAAGGCTCAGCACATGTCAGCAGTGTCCCAGGGTCCTCAGAGCAAGTGTCCCATAAGTGCAGAGGGCTCCACTGCCACCTCCAACTCTAAACTACATCATATAAATTTAACACACTTTAGATACTTTAAAAATATCAATTTGCCATCAGAACTGCCGAAGGTGCCACAGAGATGTTGCCCAGCCTTAGGTGAAAGGAAGACTGTGACTGCTGCAGGGATAAACCCATAAAAATATATATTTATTTTAAATATTTGGGAACTCCTGTCAGAAGGGAAACACAAAAACACCTGATCTGCTTCTACAAAACCAAAGCAGAAAAGACCTTTTTTTCTGAATTGCACACTGTGCATCATGTTAAAAAGAAGCAGAAATATGATTAAACACTGGGCAAGCCTCCTGAACCCAGCACAGCTTGGCATACCGGCTCCTGTTAGGTTGCTGCACCTATGTAACATTGTATTTTTGGTTGCAGTACTATATAACATTGAATATTTTTGTTGCAGTTCCGTATAAACATTAACATCAGTGCCTTGAGCGTCCAGGACAGACATGATTTTATACAACTAAATCTTGAAATTTTTTTTCTATTTATTTGCTTGTATATTACCAAGAAAAGCAAACAGTGTCATAGAGTTGTTTGCTCCTAATACTCCATACTTCCCTGATACAATTATCTCAGGTTTGACACTGTGAGAAGTGAGCTCCTCCTCAGTTTCCTTTCTCTAAATTCAATCCCTGGGCACTACCATAAGCTAAGAAAAAGGGTACAAACCCTCCCCAGGAGCTCTATAAATCAATTCTGCCCCTTTTACCACAAAATTAAACACCTTTTCTCGTGCTGTTGACTCTGAGCTGCCCGCAACACGATCATTTGCTCGATCAGTTACAAACAGCCTCTCTTGGTCCGTTTCAATGGAAATTCACACCCTGCGCCGGCAGCTGAGCTCCTGTCACTGTTTACGCTTCAGGAATCCACGCCGTCATTACTTTATCCGAAAATCCCAATTCTTTCATGTCCTTAAACTTTCTGAGTTTCGAGTGCACGTGCTGGAGGCTTCTCTCCAGCCTCAGCTCCTCCTGTGTGCCCGAGTCCTCCCGGGCAGGGCCGGCGGGTCCTGTCACCGCCTGTCCTGGGCACCCTCCAGCCGCGGGTCCTGTCCTGGGCACCCTCCAGCCGCGGGTCCTGTCCTGAGCACCCTCCAGCCGCGGGTCCTGTCCTGAGCACCCTCCAGCCGCGGGTCCTGTCCTGGGCACCCTCCAGCCGGAGCTGCCGCCCGGACCGGCCCTTCCTGCATTTCCCTTCCCGCATTTCCCTTCCTGCATTTCCCCTCCTGTTCCTACACAGCTTCCAAAATAAACTGCCCGACATCGCTCCTGGTGCCGCGGCAGAACGCCTCGAGCAGTGGGTTCGGCGCACGGGAGACCCGGGGCTGCCCCGGGGCCCCTCCGCCCGCTGCTCAGAGACGCTGCCGGTCCCCATGGAAGAGCCACAGCCCGACCTGACCGGACCCCTGCCGTAAAAGGCGCTCGTCCAGGTGATTTACCTGATTTTAATTGCCCTTTTTACACTTCAGTCGCTGCTGGGGAATGGCCGCGGCGCCGCTGACGCTCCTCCTCCGTCACATCCGAAGGGAGCGAGGGCTCCTGCCGGGGCTGTCACCCCGTACCCCCTTCCCCCGGTGACCCCCGTTCCCTGCGGCCGCCCGGGCGCTGCGGCGGCTGCTGGGGCCCCCCGTCCCCAGGACAGGGACCGTCTCCCTGGCCCCCCCAGCACCGGCCGCCGCCGAAGTTCCGCCGCCCGCCCCAACTCCGCGGCGGCCGCCCATTGTCTGCGCGCCGGGAGGCGCTTTGGGGAGAGCCGAGCCGAGAAGCGAGTCCTCCGCCCCGCCCGGCCTCCCCGCCGCTCCCGGCCCGCGGGGAGCCCCCCACGGCAGCGCTGGCTTCGGGCCGGGCCGGGCTCGGGGGGTCCCGGCGGGGCGGGCGCTGCTCCGGCCGGGGCTCCCCAGGGCCCGGGGCCGCCGGAGCGGGGGGTCCCCGCAGACCCCGGCCCTGCCCGCCCCGTCACCGGGAACGCGCCACGGTGCCCCAGCCCTGCCCCAGGAGGCCGAGCCGCGGGGCCCGGGCCCGCTGACAGCGCGGCTGAGCCCGGCACCGCCACCGGCACCGGCACCTCCACCGCCGCCGCCGCCGCCACCGCCGCGCTCCCCGCCCGGCCCCGGCCCCGGCCCATCCCCGCCCCGGGCCGCACAATGGCCCCGCCGCCCCGGGCTCCGCTGTCACCGCGGCCAGGGGAGCAGCTTTGTGTCGGCGGCGCGGCCCCAGAGCCACAGAACACACAAAACACACAAAACACAGCAAACACACAAAACACAGCAAACACAGCAAAGCGGCGCGGGGAGCGCGGCTCCTCCTTCCCCGCTCCGGGCAGGCCCGCGGGAGGGAAGGCGGCGGCCGCGGGGCCGGGGCCGGGGCCGGGGTGGCGGGCGCGGTGCCTCACCTGCCGTGGAACCAGTCCTTGCAGGCGTCGCACTCGATCATGAAGCGGGTCACGTCGTAGGGCAGGCGGCAGATGCAATAGACGGGCACCGTCGCCATGTTCGCTCCGCTCGCCGCCCGCCCGCCGCCTGCAGCCCGCCCGCAGCCCGGCCGGCCGAGGGGAGCGGGGCCGAGCGGGGCCGAGCGGGGCCGAGCAGGGCCCGGGGGGGGCCCGGGGGAGGAACGGGAGAGCGGAAAAACGGGGGGAACGCAGAAAAATAAAAAACCCGCTACGAAACGGCGGCGGCGGCTTCAGGGCTGCAGAGGGGCGGGCGAGCGGGGCCGCAGGACGGGGAAGCGCCGCCCGGGGCCGGGGGCCATGGCCGATCCCGCCGCCCGCCGGCGCCGCGGGCCGGGGCTCTCTCTGTTGTTGTTGTTGTTGTCCCTCCGGGATGGTGATTCCCGGCGCTCGGCGATCGCGGCGGTGCCCCCTGGTGACAGCCCGGCGCGGCCTCCCCGGCGGGCCCGGCCTTGCGTCAGTCAGTCAGACCGGGGGAGCCCGGCGGGGCCCAGCGGGGCCGAGCGGGGCCGGGCCGGGCCGAGCGGGGCCGAGCCGAGCCGAACCGAGCCGAGCGGGGCCGAGCCGAGCCGAACCGAGCCGAGCGGGGCCGAGCGGAGCCGAGCCGAGCGGGGCCGAGCAGAGCCGAGCCGAGCGGGGCCGGGCCGAGTGGGGCCGAGCCGAGCCGAGCCGAGCCGAGCCGAGCGGGGCTCCCCGGTCGGGGCCGGGGCCGGGGCGCGGCGGGGGCTCGGCGGAAAACGCGTGTCGGTGTTAACCCCCCGCCTGCCGGGAGGGACCCGCTCAGCCCCAGCGCCCCCGCCCGCCCCGCCGGGGGACCAGGGGGACCAGGGGGGCCGGGGGGCGGTGCGGGGACACCGGGAGCGCTCGGGGCGGCGGGAACGGGGGGACCCGCCCGGGGGTGTCCGCGGTACCGGGCACGGCCCCAGCGGAGAGCCCGCGGGAGCTCCGGGCCCCCCCAGGGCGAGGAAAGGCGGAGAAGTCGCCGCGAGCCGCGGGAACAACGCCCGGCCGGGGGTGCGGGCGGGGACAGCCGGACACACACCGCGCCCGGCCCTCATCTGGAGAACCCAAAGGAACGGGCTGCTTTCTGCTCAGTAACGTGATCCTACTGGGGTTTAACCTCCCGGCGGGTTTGCTGAGGGACGGAACGAGATGGTCTTTAAGGTCGCATCCAGCTCAAAGCACCCTGTGATTCTCTGTTTGTGTGATTTCTGCTTTTAAAGTCACCCCCTCTGCTCACAGCAGCCCTTTCTTTCCCTGCTGTGACACCCAGGGGATGGTAATAAACACCTGGTGCCCGCCAAGAGGCAGATCACAGCAGCGTATGGGCCCTGGGGGACTCTGAGGCACGGGCTGACCCTGCACCCCAACACAGCACAGCCCCCCCACCCAGGGGCCAAAGAGCAGCCACAGGGTGTGAGCAGGGCTGAGGATGCAGGACCTGCCTGCCCCACCATGCCAAGGCTCTGGCAGGGGTTAAACAGATGGGCCGGGGGCTTTGGGAATGACCTCCATTCCCAGAGTGCTCAAAGGCCAAGGGCATCTTTCCCTGAGGAGCGAGAGCTTCCTACAGAGTGCTCACAAAGGGCCTCCCAGCTAAGGTGGGATTTTAATTCTGTTACGATGGTTTCAGCATTTTGAATCCATTACATTTGGTGCTGTGGCAGGGAATTGGTCTTTGAGCAAAAAACTAAAACTGATATTTCTTAGACTTTTTTCATCTGTCTGCAAAAATCCTTAGAGTCACCTGTGGAGGACAAGGGTAGCTCATGAAGCCAAAAAACTTCAGTTTCAAGTTTTTCTACAGAGAGGCAGCTGTTGTTGGACAGCTGAAGAGGGGCTGTCAGGATCCTTGCCCTTGCCCACTGCATGTCTATGCCACAGGCAGGACTGTCGCACACAGGGCTGTGTGTGAGTGACACACTTGGCCCTACCACAGGTGGCCTCTGACACAGCTGGAAGTGCAGTGACACAGGGGGAGGTCCCAGGACTGCATCCTTAATTGTCACTCAGTGCTTTTGAGTGTCTCAAAGTGTACCAAGGGACCTGTTTCCTTCACCACAATGCACCATGTAAGAACCTGCCCCCTAAAACCAGCCCCCTTTTTAATAAATCTGTTGGTCATGGCTTTAATGGTTCAGAGCTTCAGCCAGAAGTAGAAGAGCAGGTCCTGGGAGTAAGGCAGGATGGGGCAGAAGAGCTTGGGAGCCATGACAAAGCTGCACACACCTTTACACTACTCCTCGGTGCCAAGGACACCTCCCAGCACCATCAGGGTTGAAATGAACCCCCAGAGACTGGGGTGTCCTTTGGCACAGGATGGTGATGAGGACACTGGGATCGTGCCTCTGCCCACCCCACACACAGGCAGCTGCACCCTGAAGGGCTCCTCCCCTCCCAAAGGCAGCGTTGTCATGTTACAGGGCACGGAAGCAGCAGGTGGATCCATGATCTTGGAGGCCTTTTCCAAACAAAATGACTATTCCCTGAAGCAGCTCCCCCACACCACTTCCTGTGCCCCTGTTCCCTCTCCCGGTTGTTTATGGGCTTTGCTCACCCAGCTCGTACCAGTGTGAGGAAATTTGTCTCATCACCTTTCCTCAGTGCCACGTGCATCTCCACGAAAACAGCTTTATTTCCAAGGCACCACCCGAGTTCCAGTGTCCCAGCTACTGCAATGGTGAGCCAACCCTCCGAATGCCCTGCAGGTTTGGTGCTCACTACAGAGGGCAGCAGGGCCATGCCTGAGTACAGCCAGGTGCTCCTGGGGGCTGGAATCGTGTCCAGCTCTCCACTGTCCATCACTGGCCCTCAGATGATGCCATCCCTAGCAGCAAGGTGCTGTGTCTGTGGTTTTACTCCTGTTTTTACAGTGTCCAGTGTCCAGTGTAAAAACTTTTACAGTGTAAAAACTTGGCAGTTTTTACAGACACTGCCAAGTGCCATAGCCAGCTGGGCCATCTGCAGTTGTGCTGGAGGATGCTGGAGCTGACACTGCATGGAAATGCAGAGGCTCTGTTCTGGCAGCTCAGATACCTTATCATTGATTTAACAGGGATTAGTGGATTAAGAAATTTATGGGTGAGGTTGTCCCACTGTCCTGAGCTCTCCATGAGCACTGCAATCCAGAAGGTGCCTGGCTATCCTTGGGAGGGGAGGGTGAACAGTGGAGCTGTGCCCAGGTGCCTCAGCAAAACATCATTTGATCACAGAGTTCACTGTTTGAAACCTTGAAGTGAGCTTTAATATGTATTTTTAACCCGATTGGGGAAAAGCAGCACAGACCCACACAGAGGGCAAAGCCCCTCACAGAGCCCCTCAAAGAGCTCCTCACGGAGCTGCTGTGCAGGGCCACGAGTGTCCTCTGGTCCAAAACTCCACGCAAGAGGGAGACACATGAGCCCATCACTCCTCAGGCTGGTCCTCACTTATTTTATCTCTCACTAGGATCAACACACTTCCTCAGGCATCAGAATGTTCATTTTTCCCAAATTCAAAATGTCGAGGAATTTCCCAGGTAAAAGAGATTTTCTAAGTGTTTAGAACTTTTTCTATGCGCTGAGAGCTGTTAAGAACCAGAAACTGGAGTAAGATAACAGCAGAATCACTGTTAGATGAGCCCTCTGCTCCCATCCCATCCCACCCCACTCCATCCCATGCAGTCCATTCTTTCAGATCTTTCTGGGAATGGGTCAGAGGGCGTTGAGGGACATGGGTGGTTTGATCACCTCCCACGACTGATGCTCACTCCCCAGCCTCATTCCTGTGCTTGCACTGGACTGTATTGTGCTTATCTCCAGAAACTTGAACAAGGATGTTTGTCCCAGAAAAGTGCAGCCCTCCCTCTGCATGACCCTTTCTCCAGCCACATCTTGTTCTTTTCCAATGGGGTGTTATTACCAACAATCCTTGATTGGCTCCACAGTTATCAGCGCTTCAGACACACACTATCAGCCCCTTATCTTCTGGGATCCTACACTGTCCTCCTCTATCTCATCTCTGTCCAGAGAGTGGGACCCGCCGGTACTTGGCTGGATCCACTTCACAGGCTCTGGGTGGGATCGACAGGAACACAGTGTCAGCCCCGCCAGCACTGCCACCTGCCACGGGGCCGGGAACCGCGGGGCTGGACAACTGCGGGGTGGGTGACGGTGCTCCGAGCACGGGCAGCTCTGCAGGGCGTGCCACCACCTCATCCTCATCTCAGACCAGCGCAGGAGTGATGGCTGCACGTCCCATGCCCCGTTCCCCATGCCCCGTTCCCCGTTCCCCATTCCCTATTCCCCATGCCCCATTCTCCATTCCCCGTTCCCCATGCCCCATTCTCCATTCCCCCTTCCCCATGCCCCGTTCCCAATTCTCCATTCCCCATTCCCCGTTCCCCGTTCCCCATTCCCCGTTCCCCATTCTCCGTTCCCCGTTCCCCGTTCCCCATTCCCCATTCCCCATTCCCCGTTCCCCATTCCCCATTCTCCGTTCCCCGTTCCCCATTCTCCATTCCCCCTTCCCCATGCCCCGTTCCCCATTCCCCGTTCCCCGTTCCCCATTCCCCGTTCCCCATTCTCCGTTCCCCGTTCCCCGTTCCCCATTCCCCATTCCCCATTCCCCGTTCCCCATTCCCCATTCTCCGTTCCCCGTTCCCCATTCCCCATTCCCCGTTCCCCATTCCCCGTTCCCCGTTCCCCATTCCCCGTTCCCCATTCCCCGTTCCCCGTTCCCCATTCCCCGTTCCCCATTCCCCGTTCCCCATTCCCCCTTGTGGCTGCGCCAGGCGCTGGGGCTCGGTCCGGGGGTCCCCAGATCTGTTCCCTGATAGAGTGAAGGGCCCCATCCGCGGGCAGGGCCGCTCAGAGCCCCCAAACCGGCCCCGGGGAGCCCCAGCCCGGCTCGGGCACGGCCTGGGCGGTGGCGGCGCTCCCGGCCCGCCTCCCCCCCGGCCCCGGGCAGGAAGAGGCGGAGCGGCGCCGGCGGAGGCGATGGGGATGGTGATGGCGGTGGCGGTGGCGATGGCGAGCCCCCCCGCTCCGGGGCCGCCGCGCCGCCCGGACACCGCCCGGAGGCGGGAGCTGAGAACAAACCCCCCCTGGCCGTGTCGGGGCTTCCCCCGAGCCGACACCTCCCCGCAGCCTCTCAGCCCCGCCCGGGCGGGACCAGCGCGCTCGGCCGGGGAGCGTCGCGGCTCCCTACACAGACAGACAGGGAGGGAGGAGCCCTGATGGCACAGGACGGACAGGGGCCTCTCGTCCCACCCAAAAAGCGGGTTCTCCCGGCTTAACTCTTGTCTTGGAGCTGGCTAATGAGATACCAGTCACACCGGGGCTTTCCTGACCGAGAAGGTGGTCAGGCCCTGGATCGGGGTCCTGGAGAGCGTGTCCGTTCCCCAAAATGTCAGTGTTCAAGGGGCATTTGGATAATGTCCTGAATAATGAGCTTAAATTGGTCAGCTTTGAAGGGATCGGGCAGCTCGACTCAATGATCCTTGTGGGCCACTTTCAACTGAAATATCCTGTCCTATTAGTCTAGTGTAGTCTAGTCTATTCTTCCATAAATTCAGGTGTCGAAGATGTTGTTCAGGAGCAGGCCCAGGCAGTAGCCAACCATTATTCCATAGGAGCACAGATCCTGGGATCGGTTCAGCTCTCTGTGGGCACCCAGGGACAGACACGGCAGGGAGGAAGCTCCCCAATTTACACCGAGGTGTAAACCTGCACCTCCTCATGTTCTGTCAGTGTAATCCCGTGTAACACTCCTGGTTCCAGGCTCTGTGGAGCCACTGCCCACCACCTTCTCACTACCCACCCCCATCAACCTCTGTGAGCATCTGTGATTGTCTTTAAACAACTGGCTCCGTTATTTCTGCCTTGTTTGCGTGTCTTAAACCACCTGACATTTAAAGTGACATCTAAAGGAGCTGCACACACCAGCAAAGCCAGAGCAGGACTCAACCAGGTGTGGTGTCCCCTAGCAGTGAGTGAACCACAGAATCCCAGACTGGTTTGGGTTGGGAAGGACCTCAAAGCCTATGCAGTGCTATGCCAGGGACACCTCCCGCTGTCCCAGGCTGGTCCCAGCCCCAGTGTCCAACCTGGCCTGGGACATTCCAGGGATCCAGGGGCAGCCACAACCAAGGGTTGTGCTTCCCTCCCCTGCCTTTTAGGACACCACAGATCCTGGCAACTCAAGCACTTGACTTGGGCACAGGAAAAACTTTTATTTACATGTTAATTAAAAAAATACTTGACAAAAAAGGCATACAGTATTTTATACTAAAAGAATAAAGATTTTTATTAAGCACTGTAAGTTGCATTCAATAGCCTTCAAAGACACCACACCACAATCCATCTACAACCAGCCAAACCCAACAGTAGTTCATTCTTGCACAATCCATGAGTTGGGGCAGAACTCCCTTCAACTTACATTAAGATACCTACTTAGCTCTGGCGGGCAGGGAATGGGGAATTACACCTCATTTCTGATCACTAATGTGTGATGAAGAGCATCAGGAGAATTATATGAAAACGAATATAAAGAAATGATTCTGATTTTGAAGTACATTAAGTTTGGAAACACTAACAAAAACATCAAAATGATACAGGTATATTTGCTTATACTAAATTCTTGATGGGAAAGTTCTCAAGAACAAGCCATTTGTTTCCTGCTACAGAAGGGGGGTACTTTTTTTTTTTTGAAGATCAAAGCGTTTTTTTTTTTTTGTTTTTCACAGAATTTCATATTTGCTAATATGAAGGCATAAAACAGCAACAGAGAACAATAATGCATACAGCAATGAGTACACCAGGGTAACGTTGATATTCAAAACGGCTAGATAATTTTTTTTTTAAAGTTTTAGAATAAATGCAACAGAGGTCAATAATCACAAAATTTTAAGGTTAGAGCAAGATCAGTCAATGACTAAACATAGTTAACATCTTTTATAGGACTATTACTGATTATTAGCTTTTTTTGTTTTGCAAATGGGCACAGTACTTGTAAGAATGGAAGAAAGAGGACAATAACATGCATAATATTAACTACACACTTTAAAAATCATGAACCATGCAGAAGTTTAGCTCAAATAGTAGTACTAATGGTCTACGTCTGATTCAAAACCACATAGTTCATTGATCACGGATGCATGGTATTAGTCACAAAAAGTTTCCCAACACATTGTGTTTGTTTTGAAAGGTCATTTGCATCTTCTATGATTTCAAGTTTATCTCCGTTTAACTCGCTCGTAACGTATGTATGATGTCTATTGAACTCAGCAGAACTGCAAGTGTTACTGAGAATTGGTAGTTTCGAGAGTTTGCACATTTTTAACACAAAAGAACCACGGCAACGGTGATGAGATTTCAGAAAGAAAAAACTGTGGTTGTGCCTTTTTCCCCCCATAATCATGAAATCAAAGCCTTAAAGAAAGCTTTATTGTGACACAGTAATGCAAAATCAAATATAATGGCATACATATGGTGCCAAGTACTAAAAATTATAGTTTTAAGCTATATATACTTAAAGACTGCCAAAATTTGTTTTCTTTATATTTCAAAAAACAAAACTACAAGCTTTTGTCATAACCAGTTTAAACTTTATGTATACTTCATTTTAAGTGCGGGAGTCAAATGCTCTTCATTCTCTTTTTTTTTTTTTTTTTTTTTTTCTGTTTTATTGTAGCATTTTGACTACAACTGGTTAAAACTAAAAAAAAAAAGTGTTGTTTAAATCTCTGACATCAAAGAGGGATCCGAATTTCCAAAGTCCTCATTTTTCTCTTACGGAAAGGAAAAAATGTACGTAACTGTAGGCTCTCTTTCTTTCCAGATATTCCTAATCCTGACCCTTCCCAACATCCTTCACCCTCTATAAAAAATAAGTTTACTCTTCTTTTTTTAAGACAGTGGCCTCAAGAGCATCATCTTTATGGCAAACACTGTCTGCATTTAGTGCATTTAAGTGAGGATTCGTATTGCACATTTTAGAGTCATTACTCAAGGCACTTTCAGACTGATTGGAAGCCCTGATGTCTCCTGTATTCCCATTCATCTGGGAAGCTGGTTTTTCCTCAGTCACAACTCCATTTTCAGCCAGGGATCCATCTGAAGACACAAGTGAGGATTTAGATTCCTCGGATTTTGACTTAAGTTCTTTGGCTACTTCTTCTGCTGAAGCAGCGTAAGGAGGTTTGCCCTAGTTGTTAAAAAAAGAAGAGAATTACTGAAGAACCAGTACTAAAAATGTATATAAATGTACAGTCTGATATAAGGACACTACAACAGGCAGCATGCAGGGCACAGGGTCGTGAGTGAACACCAAATATTAGGCATTGCTGAAGGAAGTGGCCCACAAAATACACGGAGAGGATTTTCGGTGTTCCCCAGAGCCTTCTGATGCCCGCGAGTCAAATGCTTTTGTTTTAACTCCGATGTTGCCCTCCTTTCAGAGAGCACATCAGAGCTACACAAATGTCTGAAACACCAAAACTGAGAATCAGTGTACAGCTGCACTCTGCTCCTTGGTTCATGTGTGCTGTGATTCAGTGGCAGGACTCCATGTTACTCAAACACAAACTCGACTGTTTCCAGCCAGGTTTGCACGAGTGCAGAGGCACCATGCACTGTTCCCTGCACCAGGCTATATGCTTCCAAGATTAGGAAAGGCTTTCATAAAAAAGCATATAGTAAAATCTTACAAGACTGAGTATAGCCACAAAAACCAGACTGATGCAGCATATAATTAGTTTTTAAGTATTTATAATTAATCTTAGCATTCCAGAAACATAATAGGCTTTAAACAAACCAAAATAAGTGGGTTAGGCTGCCAAGAAGCAGCACACTGGTCTGTCACACTGTTCACAAAGACAAGTGCTAAGAAATGGCTTAAGACAAGGACACCTCAAACAGCAGCTAACAGCTGTGCAGTATAAAAACCTCCACTGTTACCTACTGGAACACCTGCAGTAAGCTGCTGAAGGATGTTACAGGAGGACTTTGCAGGTGAGTCAGAACTGCTGTTCTCTGGCATTCTCATTATCCAGATAATCACAATTCTCAGTCCCATTGCACAGGTATGGGACTGCACATGAGGACAAAGGACACTGATCACTGTCATTGTGCCTCTTTGCAGACATCCTTAAGTTCAGCTTTCAAGACATGCTTTAGTTTCTTTCCAAAACAAGAGTGAAAGGTCTCATCTTGGGACAAAACAGACCAGTGTGGTGTGTTGGACAAATCCAAAGAACTGGTTTTGGTCAGATTCCCAAGCTGAGGGAAGGAAGTGCCTGGGGCTGAGCCTGGCCCTGCACAGGCACTGCCTCAGTGAGGCAGAGGGGTCACTGGCATCTCCCAGCCTCACCTGGCCCTCACAATCCACTCACTGCATGGGAACTTTCCCAAGTTCTCCCTGCCACGTGCATTTTAAATCACCTTTTTTCTCTTCCTGTTCAAGGAACATCCTATATGGCCCTGATGACCACAAAATGCAATGAGCTCAGGTCCATAGAAAATGCCATTTATCTTCCTTCTCCAGGCACAATTTTATACACAGGTCCTTGTGATCACAAGTATTTACCATCCAAATTACATATCACCAATAAAAATGCAAATACCCAACCTTGATGGCATTGCCAAGACACCTGCAGCTACTACCTGAACTACACTCCCATATGTACACCTGTAGTAAGCCTGGAGTATTTGGGAGCTCGTTTTCAGGATTTCCTTTATTTCAAAGCTTAAGATACTCAGAAATTAGATGCTCTGTTATTGACACAGTGGTTTCTCTTCTATTTAAAGATGTAGTTTCAGATCCACAGGTACATTTGTAGACATATAGTCTGTGTACACAGCAATTTAAGAAGGAAGGGAAGTATTTGAATTTTTACACCTGTAAAACTGTATGTTTTACTGGAAGCTAATAGTTGCTTCATTATCTACTGGAGAACATTCTCTTTTTTACTGTCTGACACCTGAAAACACCCCCCTACTCTCAGGTCTCCCTGACAAACGGCAGGTCCATATGACATATTTATTGTGGAAGTTTTTCCAACTATTTACTACTCATTCATCCAAACTGCGTAACAGCCAGAACCATGGAAAAGGGAGGAACGCAGAACTCTGAAAGCAACTGGCATCTCATACAGATCAGCAGTCTGCCTCAGCTATATTTGAAAGATCCATGGAACAGACAGAAGTCATGATCCATGGACGCTTTACAGGCTGTCACCAGAAAGGAACCTGCATGCTGGGGGGGAAAGGCTGCTCTGCTATTCCCAAGAAGTTTAGAGTGACCTCTTAGATCTGGAGCATGGCAGCAGCAAAGATCCTTCACTGCTACAAACTTTCCTCATGAGGTTGGACTGAGGTCCCAGAAAAGAAACTGGGGAAGAGTAGGGGAAGGAACAGAACTGCTAATTTGTTTCAGCTTTGTATTCCTCCCATTTGCTAAATTTTCTTCTACTCCCATGGCTGGTTAGAGCTGTGTAGGCACAGGATTCATGTCAAAATACATTCTTCCACGTCTGTCTTTAGAAGTCAAGTTTGCTTTAAGTGAGCTGTGACAGCAGCCTGTCCTGTCAGCACTGTGCAGCTCACAGCCTCCTCGGGTCTCCAGAAACACTTGTAGCAGTTAAAGTGGTGCTGGTCTGGATCCAGCCCAGCCCAGCCCGGCACAGAGTGAGCTGCAGTCAGGCACATGGCTTCATTACCTGAATTGCTCCCTGGCTTTTATAACCTCGCCCATAGTACCTTCCACCTCTTCCAAAAGTTCTTATCACCGGAGTGGAGATAACTCCTCTAGGACGCCTGCAGGGGTGGGGCAAGGGGAGAAAATAAAACACAGATCAGTTTTGTTTACAACTACTTTACATTTAGTTTTATTGGAAACAAAATTTCCCTAGCTTTACTGTCCAGTGCCTATCATCAACATGTCTTTAAAGAGGCGAGATGCCTAACTGTAAATTGCAGGGTTCTACTGCTTGCAATTGTATCAAACCCAACAAACCTTTTGGGTCCTGAGCAATAAAAGGTCTCTTTTTAGGTTTTCCTTCTAAAGAAACAATAAATAATACTTTCAAGCTTTGCAGAAACGTTTTCCAAGTGTCAAATTATCCTCATGGCAGTTTAAAACCAGAGCTCAAAATACTTTCACCTTACAAAAACAGCAATTTGAACCACACAAAGCCATTTCCCCCATTAAGTAACAGTTCCCAATGTAAACAACGAGACAGACAGGTTCTGATAAAAGAAAATGAGGCAAAATTAAAAAAAACAAAAACGTGTAGGTACAAAATTATGTAAGAAACTGAGGGAATAAAGGAGTTTCACCTGTACCTGGCATGTGGCAACTGATAAACTGGGATGCTTTCCCATGGAGACTCCAAACTTAAGATACATTAGGTGGTGTTTTTTGGTGTGATTCAGTACAGATTACATCAGATGAAACCAAGCTTTTTCACCCTGGTCTCACATTATGCCAGGGGAAGTGGTTTATATTAGATGTATTTGGAAAAATTTGTTCACAGAAAGAGTTAAGTCCTGGCACAGGCTGCCGAGGGCAGTGCTGGAGTCACCATTCTGGGACTGTTCACAAAACACGTGAATGTGGCACTTGGAGATGTGGTTTAGGGGGGAGCATGGTGGTGGGTACTGGGTTGACAGCTGGACTTGATCTTAGAGGTCTTTTCCAATCTCAGCAATTCCAGCATTCCAGCATTCAGCTGCAACTGCTTTAATTCCATCAGCTGAAGAAACGTTCAGTTTCTTCCCAATCATTACGTCAAGAACACTGTTCTCCTAAAAATTCATTGTTTTCTTTACTAGAAATACTGGATTGTTCTGGGAATGCCCTTTGTTTGCTCTGGAGGTGCTGGTGTGACACCTGAGCCCACTGGGGCTGGCTGGGGCAGTCAGTGCTGCTCAGGTCCCTGAGCTGAGTGAAGCCGCACTGCCCAGAGAACAGCACTGTGCCCCACAGTCTCCTCTCACATGCTGTGAATTCCCACACTGGGCAGTAAGAAATCCAATTCTGGGGTTCAAAAGCAACAGCAGAGAATTAAGAGAGAGAAGCTGTGGTTTGTATGTGAGTCCCTCTCACTGTGTTCCCTCCTTGCCAACCCCACTGGCTCTCTTTTTACAAGGTCAAAGCATGTCCTTCAAGGAGCTGAGAAAAGCTGTTCAGAAAATCACACTAAATACACTGATGGATCGAGGCCAATACAAAGCAGCTGGTGTAATTTTACACAATAAGAACAACATCAGAGCTCAGCGTTGCAGAGACATAAGGCAATGGGGTGAACAAGCCTGACTCAATCCCCTCTGCTGAAAGAGATAAAATTGGAATACAAATGTGCAAAAACTGGGCCATGAACTGAGACAACTTGCTGTGCTGTTTCCTGTAGTGACCTTTGGCAGGAAATAACCTCTGCCAACATGAACCTGTTGTTAAAGCACTGGGGATCAGGGAAAGGTTCTATCCCAGAGGGTGGTGGCAGTGCCCAGGCTCCCCAGGGAATGGGCACGGCCCTGAGGCTGCCAGAGCTCCAGGAGTGTTTGGACAGCACTCCAGGGATGCCCAGGGTGGGATTCTTGGGGAGGTCTGGGTAGACACAGGGGTTAGACTCCATGATCCTTGTGACTCCTTTCCAACTCAAAATATTCTATGGTTCTGTGATTCTGTCTTTAGGCAGAACCCTTAACATGAGCATGTTTTCCTACTGGTTCTACTTCACGATCAACTGACCCAACCAACAGGTTAGCTGCCTGCAGTCACTTTCCCTCTGGCCTATTCCAGTAACTCTGCATGCGACCAATGTCTTGTCAGTGCTGATCTGATGGACACAGGATCATCTGGCATTGACAGTTTTCCTGTCTCTTTGGGGTGACAACCTGCACCCAAACCTTATTGCCTTAAGACAGCTCCTCCAACAAAAAGAAACTTCAGGTATTTTATCTCAAATCAAAATCTACTAGTGAAGAATCCTATTTCTGTGTCATAAAGGTACTGGCAGTTCCAAAGTCATCATCTCATGCAAAACCAACCTGTGTGCGTGTGTGTGTGTATATATATATATATATTTCAGCTTGAGTATGAGTTTTATTGGCACATAAAAATGCTTATACCTATACAAATAACTGGTGAAAAACATCTTAAAAGGAATACCAACGTTTTTCTTGAATATTCAGTGGGTATAATTGATCCTATGTGTCCTGAAGTGTCATATGCAATCTCTACTGCCTCCAACTTTTCCTTTTTTCCCCCAACCATGAAATCTGACATGAGGAACACATTCCCAGGCTGACACTTACCCTCTGGCTGGTCCTCCCACGGACACCACCTGCAGAGGAAATGGCCCTCTCCCCCCTCGTCCACGTCTGCTTCCAGCCCAATGGCCGACCACAGTGCCGGCAATTTCAAGTTTCCCTCCCTGAGAAGGAATAGGTTGGACTCCTGCACATAAAAGCAAAACCAAACTTTGATCTTCACAATCATCACAGTAAAGTTCCAAATGAATGGAAAGCTGGTCTGCCCAGATCTCACCACATAACCCATTTCTTCTATCGATACTGTGAGATTATTGCTCATTTGGAAGTATTCCAGAAGTGTTAGAACTCCAAGAGCCTGTTTTCCCCCATCCCTTTTTAAAAATAGATATGAATTCTGAAAAGAAAACTGATCTGACATGAGTGCTTCAGTTTCAGTAATTAAAAATATGCTTGAGATAAGCCTTAAGAAAGTAGGGGAATTCTACAAGCTGGCTGAAGATTGTTTTTTTCCTGCATTCCTAAAGAAGAAGGAATTCTTGCAAGTTCAAGGCACTTTTTAGCCAACAGCAAGTACCAGCATAGACCACACATATTATATAGGCAATGAAGAACTTATTAGGCTGGATAAGCTGTACTAAGTTACTATAAAAATGTAGCATCCAAAGAGATCTGGTTTAAAAGGTGAGTTTATCATTCCCCCTCAAAGAAGGCAGCTAAAATTACAGTTGTCTAAGATGCAACTATAGCTTCTGTTCAATGTCTTTATACTAAATCAGCTCTGGGACATAACATGTATTTCAAGAAATCCAGGTATGTGAACTGAGCAAGATGTTACTGCTAAGACCATCAGCACCAAAAGGGTTACAAACCACAGCATTTATGCAGCCATAGTTAGTCTCCAAATGTTAATAGGCTGGGAACTACACTACTAATTACATCCAAAAGGTTCCTAATTCCCTGTGCAAGTCCTTCAGCTCCAGATGCAGATGGTTTGCAGGGCCAGAGTTATTCACACATGAAGCACTAGAGGTATGTTTATTCTCAGGATAACAGCTCAGAGGCCAGAAGGAACAGCTAAATATGCAGGAAAAATTTACCCTGAACAGGTTTCCATCATCCCACACCATACAGGAAGTGAGCAGTGGACACACAGGTAGGGAAGTACATCCCACTCCTGTGTCCACACCAGCACTGATGCCAGCAAAGAAGGGCTCAGCAGTAATACTAATTCTACACAGGGTCTTTGCAAAAAGCTCAGCTGTCCCCAGATTTTGGAAAATCCCTGTTAATACAGAGGCAGAGACCAGTGGGTTACAGATGCCCTCTCTGCCTGTGGGGGCACAGGAGCCAGCCTGCCCTACTGGGTGTAGGGCTCTCCTGTGCCTGAGGAGGTCTGTGGCACCAGGAGGGTGGGTGCTGGGGGTTTGTGGCAGGGACGGGAGCAGAGCGAACAGCACCGGGCAGGCTCTAGAGAGGGAAGCTGAGACAGTTAGGGAGACAGGGAGTCAGTAGGAAAGCCTCAGACCAACCCATACAGTGGAGGAAGCCATTGCCAGAAGCTCTAAGAGAAGGGGTTTGCATATAATTACCGCCCTGAAACTTGCTAGTCCTGTTGCTGTCATTGCCAGAGAAGGCTCCGGAGTGTCCTGCCGCTGCTGCCACCCGGAAGGCCCGGTAAGCGCCTGTGGCTACTGTTTCCCCATAAGGGCCTCCGAAGCCATAGACTCCTGTTAGACCCAGGGTAAAGAAAGACAGGGGAAAAGCTGTGAGGGGGCCAGGCAACCGGGAAGGCCCCAGTAGAGAGGTTGCTGCTTCCTTCCACCCTTCCGGAGCCAGGAGGGAGGGCTATGCTCCCACTGGCTGGGTTCCTGTGGGCGATGAAGCAGCACCGAGGGAGCCCTGGCCAAAGGGGTCCTGCTGTCCCCGCCAGCAGGGAGCCTCTGATCCAAAGGGCAGGCCTTGGGGCTTGGAATGGGATCCCAGCTTCTGCGGTATTGCAAAGGCTTTTGACAATTATGTGGCAGTGAGCTCTGGTGGTTACAGTCATGGCACCCCTGGAATGCCCACATCTGGTATCCATACACCTATGGGCCTTGGCACGGAGAGATTTTGAGCAAGAGAGCAATTCTAGGAACAGCCTGGAATGGTTATGTCGGTATTTACACTTGAGGGTGCCAATGGTTATATGACTGTAGCAGAACACAGAGGAGTGGGGAGGGGGAAAGATTGTCTTCAGCCCTGACAGTTAAACTGTGTCTGTTAATTTATAAATGTTTTGAACCAATTTACTGTGCAAATCGAAGCTTTTCCATACCACCCAGTGTCAATCCATTCCTCTTTTTTCTAGTTCTACAGTAACAGTAAAAATATCTTGATCTGGCACAGTTAGTAAAATCCTGCTGAAAACACACAGCAATACGGCACATCCTGTATCACTGGGCTAATAAAAGCAACCCCAAACACAGTGATTGGCACATGCCAACACAAGCTGACCACCTGCTTTTGTGTATTTTCCCTATGAAATCCACCAGAGTTGGTAGCTTTGGGAATGTGCAAGGTAAGGCAATGTGTGGCACCACTGTCCCATCACTTACCAGCAAAGCCTCTCCCCCTGCCCTGAGGTGGTGGGACTGGCCCAAAGTGTCGAGGATACATAGAAGCTGGATAGAAAGGCATGGCAGGTGGAGGTGGGAAAGGGAGAGGATGGTTCTGCCTGGAGAAATTTAATCCTTCTAGGATGCTCTGACGCATCTTTTCAACCTTGGCTGCCTGCTCAGCCTAGGAATAAAGAGAAGGTCACAGAGGGACATTAAAATTCTCATTTCAATTGTATAAAGCTACTTTTACACAAAAAATTCAAAGGAAAATGCAAAATAACAAAGGAGTAGAGACAGAATCATCATCCTAAACCTGGACTGCACACCACAGTCTGTGCATACAGGCTGAAACATGCCTGGAGGGTTACAACCCTGAGAGGGACCACAGCCACTATCAGTAGCAAAGCTGGACTAGCTTCCCTCAAGTCACAAAAAAAGAAGGGATACAATTTCATACCTTTCAAAAAGTCAAAACCAAAAAAGTCTGGGTTATTCAGTAAACTGTTTTATCAGTTTCCTGGTTTTACAGGTGGATAGTAACTTTGCATGATTTGGATAACACAAAAAACTCCTTCATTCGTATTTTAAGATGGTTGTAAGAAATGTGAAAAGATTTTGAGCTGAGGACCCCCAGAATGACTTTACAGTCTGTAAAATCAATTAGAAATCACAAATTTTCTTTCACTACAAACCCAGTGCAGCTTAGTCCTTTGGACAGCCTGACCCAAAAAGGTGGGACTTGAACAAATGAGCAGAGTTTCCAACTTGGCCATTCATCATATCAGTGTTTCCATTTTCAGACAGAAAAAAATCAAATTCAAGTTGATGCCTCTTCTTCCAAATCTATCCAAATGCCATCCTACTCATCAAGAAATGAGGAACTAAACAGCAAAACCCACCCATTAGCCATTCCCCTCATATCTGCCTTTAAAAGCAGAGGAGAGACATGAGTTGAACGATGACAACCCATGCCATGGAACCCCCTGGGCACAGGGGACACTCCATCATCCCACACATGACACACCTGACCATCACAGAGGTCGATGAGCGGAACTTTCTCCCGGCTTGCTTTGATGAGCTTGGTCTGGAATAATTTCCCATCAAAATACATCCAGGGACAGCAGTGCTCCCAGGGAATGGGCTGTCCACAGGCGTCGTTGGCAAAAAGAGCCATATCCACACCACTCATGAAGAGAGCAGACAGCTGGATTCCACGGGGATCCAGATTCTCAATCTGTTCAAAAACGGGGTAAACGCAGTAAGATGGCAATGAGATGTAATTCAAAGTTATTCCTATAGCTACATTCTTTTCAAAACTCTTGCAAACAGAGGGATTTTAAAAGGTCATTCAGAGTTTCAGAGGTTTGAGCAGAAGAATGCAACAGAACCTCTCACTTGTGCATGCAGAGCTGCCATCTTCAGAAAAGCTGTGGTCCCATCCACTGCTCTGGAGATCACGGATAAACACAAACCCCTATTTTCTCAACACAAAGTGCAGGAAGTATTTCTATTTCTAAAGACACTTAGAGGAAATTAGCACAAGAAAAAAATAATTAAAATTTTTATTCCAGATAATTAAGTGCTCCTGAAATGTGTGGTAGAACATCTCAGGAATGAGATCAATGCAAAATTCCATTTGTCTTCCCATGTAACACATTTTCTTCTGAAGCCCTTTATAATGGATTTTCTATTGGTTTGATTCAAGATTTTGATCTAAGAACACATCTCTTAATAAGAAATAGTGTGTATGCATATAACAGCTTTATTTAGGATGCAGGAGAGGGACACTAAGGTAGAATTAAACAGTGAATAATAGGTAGTGGTCAAAGCAAAAAGGATTTGCTTGCAGCAAGTATATTTTATCTCTGGCATAAGAACATATCACTACTGGTGTTTTCTGAAATACTTCTCAAAATATCAGCCCTTGCTTGGGAACACTTTCAAGACTTGAATATTAAATTTTAAAATTAAACTCCATTACCACCTTCCTTATGCATAAGCAAACTTTAAGAGCCCAAATACTCTCCTGCTCATTTTGCACATACACGCCTGGGTTCAAATTCAGCTGCTCTTTCTGTCTGACTTCACAAGCTGCTTCCTGTGAAGACAGTTACAACCCTGAGGGAATTACTGCATCTTCCAGCTAACCAAGATATGTTATGGAAGTCACTTACATTACTTCAAGTATGATTGAAAAATAAAACAATTACTATTAGACCAAAATATTATCTGCTATCAGCAGCTTTTTGTTTTGTGTTGGAATAGAAATAATATTTTCTCTGGGAATTCCTTTCTTAGGGCTCTAAGAACAGTGATTTTCACAGTGGAGTTTCTTCCTCTTTGCATCAGATCTTCTTATGAGAGAAGCGAGACTTTGATGACTTTATAACAGATACCTTTGCCAAAATCTCTGCTCCTAGATGCCATTTAGTCTGTGGGCTCACCATCCCTGGAGTGTTTCAGGCCAGGTTGGAAAGGGCTTGGAGCAACTTGGGATAGTGGAAGGTGTCCCTGCCTATGGCAGGGAGTGGAATGAATGGGCTTTAAGGTCCCACCCAACCCAGCCCAGTCTGTGATTTTGATTTATTGTGTTTTGTTTGGAAAATGGACATTGTAAACCATTGCAGCCATCTCTGCAACACTTTAAGCCACTAAGACCAATATTTTGGAAAGTATAGATGATTGTGCAAGGCTTTTAGCGAGACAGGCACATACAGATCAGCCGCTACCGTTAATTCCCAGATCAGCTGGAAACAAATCTCTTCAATTATGTAAGTTCTAGTTAAGAATTACCTTGAGTTCCTGAAGCTGGTCGGGTTCATAGAGCTTTGGAGACAATGCTTGGGCAAGGAAAGCATCAAGTTCCTGGCGCCGCAGAATGCGCACCCCTGGCCACTGTACCATATACCTGTAAGGGAAACATGGCCCCAGTCAGTGCCAACATGGATATAGGACATGAGACAGGACAGAAACATGCTGTGCCAGTGAAAACAGGAGCTTTAAGATAACACTTTGTTTGTATACTAACTAGCCTATAAGGAGAAACAGTGTTTTACTGCTCAAAAGGCAAGATGAAGCTCAATAGAACCAAATACAAATTTACATTTATCATTCTCAAAAATGGCTTACATTTTACCATGTGTAAGATGCTAACCTTGGATTCTGAAAGAATTATAAGCTAGCTGTCTTAAATGATCACCCCAAATCTAAGCATCTCTCAATTGCTCTGTCAATTTCCAATCTGAAAACTGAACAGTTCAGGATTTTGGACATTGTGACTTTTTCCTTTGGAAAGCTGGAAGCTTTTGTTGTGCAACTTCATCCACAGAAGGCTCTGAGGCCCCAAAAAGTTGTTTTTTTACTGAGCTAGAGCCTTGAGTACGCCAAGGGAAAACTAATCAAATGATACAACCTCTTTGCAACACAACATTTTTTTTGTCTTCCCATCAATACTTTAGAGACTGAAAAAGAACTATGCACACTCTACAACCAAATCAAAACTCCTCTCCCAGTGAGGCTGCAGATATGAACGAACATTTTCTAGAGACCACAGAGCAAATCCCTTCCTGGGTTCTGATGTGCTGAAGGTGACACTAACCTCAGCACACAGCAGAGCACCATAAGATGAGTGGGCACATTAGTTGGGTTGAGCATTGCTGGTGTGTCTGATCGCATACAGGCCAGGAATGCCCTCATCCGTCGGTTCTTGTCTTCCACGGCTTTGCCCAGCCACAGCTTCTTCAGGTTGGGGCAGGTCCACTCCCTGAAGGCCAGGGCTTCCACCAGTTCAGGGGTCTGAGGAGATTTGCCTTTGTAAGCAGCCCATTCCTTAATTATCACTGGTGAAACTGCAGAATGGCAACAGCAGAAAGAAATCAGCCTAACTATTTCATAGTCCAGCACTTATTTCAGACTTCATATGCAACAGATTTTGATGTAAAAAGCATCACTTTGAGACAGCAACAGTGTGCTGGATTACACTGCCAAACTGGTAATTCAAACCTTGTATGAAATACCTTTTAATTGTGATCACTTACAAATTAGGTGTATACAGACATGCATACACTAGGAATGTCATGGTAATATTTTCGAATGAATATACAATGTAGAGGAAATACATATATTTTTCTGAAACAAATAGCACAATTTCCCCTAGAAGTGTTCAATGCCAGAGTGGATGGGGCTTGGAGAAACCTGGTGTACTGGCATCCATCCCTGCCCATGGCAGAGGATTGGAAATAGATGGTATTTAAGGTCCCTTCCAATCTGAAACATTCTGCAATCTTAACTTAAAAGTACAATTTTCCCCTTAAATATCTCTGTCATATCTGACAATACTTGTATGTGATCAGAAACCTACAGCAATAAATAAAAATAGTACATAAACACAAATGTGGTGGTCTTTTAATAGGTGGTCTTTTAAGAACAATATGATCCTAGTGATTTTATTTGCATCATACTTAAACCTGGTATCATTATACTTGTCTGTAGCTGTTCAGCTACTGCAATGGAATGAGATCTCAAATACAGGCAGGTGTGGAGTTCTTCTCCCTAAAAATTTCACAAAATATTACTTTCCATAAGCCTTCCCATTTATTGCACTGCTTTCTATGAAGAGGTCAGTGGCTTTGTGCCCAAGCTCCCTTTCATCTGCATCAGCACGAAGACAGTTCACTCTACATTGCTGCTAAATCATCTCCCTCCTGTTTGAAGACAACCAGAACAGAACACAAGTTCAAGTCAAGGCTGAGACATGATACCTTTGGCCTTGGAGCAACCTCGAGCCTGACACAGTTCACAGCGTGCCTGCACCCTCCTAGCTCTGAGCCAGTTATGCAGTGTGGAAAGGTTCAAGGAACTTGTTAGTGCAGGTTCAGGTTACAGCCCAGGGAGATTCCCTGAGGGAGCCCAGACCTGCTCTTTCTGCTGGAAATCCACTGGATACAGCCTGCGGAATACGTCCCACCGATGCCAGCACAGACCTGGCAGCTACAAAGCCTCCTTCAGCAATGGGGCAGCAGCCTAACGTGTGATCCTATAGCCAGGGGCAGGCAAATCATGGCAGAGGTGACGGTCAGGATTAAAGAGAAAAACTCCAGAACACCCCAAAGAACTCTCCTGTTTTTTGGGAATAAACTCAGCCTAGCATTACAGGTACTCTTCACAGAGCTCAGGGCAGTTTTACTAAGATCACTCACAGCAATGCAAATAAACATTCTGATATATTTAGTTGGTCGCCTCACTACAAAATCATGTTCTATTTTGGTTGCTCTCAGGTTTTATACACCACTAAAGATGGGCTCTAACAGCCAGCAGAGCTACCCTGCCCTGATGCACAACTCATCTCTCTGGGTTTCTCTGCTTGCTTAGGCCTGGAACACCAAATGCAAATGAGAGTATGTATTTTATGTGTGCTTTCAAACCCTTCTGTAATTGTTTTAGATATCAGAAGCAAAGCTGTACACACCACAAGTGTTTCCCTGCTGTTTTTTTCACTTACACTGAACACATAACGACTTTAAGCTTAGAAGCAGGGAATGTTTCATGTCTATGTTTTCTACCTTATGTTTCAACATTCAAATATGGTTCAAACCTTTTAATTTGTGGATGAGAACTTCCATGGCCCTGTGACATGAAGGCCACAGAAAGAATATGTCAGCATGTTCTTCAGTCACATGCTACAAAGGTCACACTAGAGATGCACACTGCCTTCTCTGTTGTGCTAAATAATAATAATATACAAGACTCCTAAAATGGCTGGAGTGGAAACAGACCTTTAAGTCCACCTTGTTCCACCCCGTGCTGTGCCAGGGCCTCTCCACTCTCACAAGGAAGAATTTCTTCCCAATATTCCATATTTGCCCTCTGGAAGCAACTCCCCTGGTCCTGTCACTCCAGGCCCTTGTCCAAAGTCCATCTGCAGCTCTCTTGGAGTCCCTTTAGGTACTGGAAAGGGCTCTAATTCTCCCTGGAGCCTTGTCTTCTCCAGGCTGAAGAGTCCTCCCAGAGTGTTTCCACAGAAGTGTTCCAGCCCTCAGGTCCATGCCCTGAGCTGAGGACCCACAGCTGGGTGCAGGTAACCATACTTCTTGTGGAAACATTTGTCATGAATGTCAATCTAGTGAGCTAGAATACAGTTTCCTCTCTGAGTGATGGGGATGAGGAATTGCAGCTGAATCCATTAATGAGCAACTCTAGCACTGTCCACCCAAAATTAGTATTTAACCTAACCGATGAATTCAGGACTTGTCCATATCCACTTATTTCTCCAGGGCATTTCTTAAACCTTTGAAAAATCTCTACTGAGACTACTGCCAAACTCACTGCATCCTCAGCTGCCAGAATCACAGGACATATGACATCTCCTCCCATGACTTCCACTGAGAAATGAGCAGTGCCTACCCTGAAAGCTACACTGACTACAACTAGGATCAGCATGATCAGCCGTATTACCATGGTGATTATCCTGTTTTCATACCAAACCTCACCCTACTGCTCATCAGCACATTTGAATACTCACAGAGTCCCGAGGCACCACAATCTATGGACCTCTACTTTCAACAGTACCCTCACCACATGCTAAGGTTAATCCAAGCAAGGAAGGTCAGCATCAAGCTACAGGACAGTGACCTGCTTGATGAACACCCGAGTGCCATTATGGGCTCTGAAGGCACCGGCCACAGCACCTGAGCAGAGCTCTGGTTGCTAAGCAGAGCTCCAGTGGTTCTGGTCTTATTCATTAACTGTGATTTTGAACCTTACAATCCTTCCTGATAGCACAGCTTGAGCTCAGCATGCTTGATTTTGCACAAGGGCTACTGCCCAGGAGACACGGCTTTCCTCTTGGCAGGGCTGGCACTGGCTGAGCACATCCATGATGGGAACAGCACGTCACAAGGTGGCTGGGCTTAAAATAACAAACCTTGGGATCCAACCAGGAGCTCTGACAGCTTGTGCAAGTGTGCCTTTTGTCACTGAGCAGAAAGAGCAGATGGTTTCACTACACACATGTATTTATCAGGACACAGAAAAAACCCAGTTCAGAGCTCAACGAGCAGAGCAAGGGAGACCCTTGGTTTGCACCCCCTGCCAGAGCCGGGCAGCACAGTCAGCACCGTGCCCTTGGCAGCCAAACACCACCAGGCACTCTGTGACCCAACATGTCCTGTCCTCTGGGAGCAGAGATGAGGCCATGCACAGCAAAGGCAGCACTTAGCAGACACTGATCACTGAAGAACCCCACTGACTGCTGCTTCTGTTGCTTCTCACTGGCTTTTAAACTTCATACCAAAAATAATGATTTAAAAGACAAGAAGCCATCCGTTTCATGAAAGATCCATTATCTTGCCATCTATATATTTAGTAGTAAATATGTCCATTGATTATGCATTTCTCCCAGCTTCCCATAACCCTCACATGCAGTATCCTTGCCAATTATTCAGGCACTATTATTAAGTTGCCAGTGTTTGGTTTGTACAACAAAGATTACAGGATTTTAGATATTAATATTCATTACCTCTCTACATAAATCTTAAGGATCATTTACATTTCTTCAGAAACTAATTTCTAAATTCTCTTAACATACCTTAATTCCTGGATTTTCTCTTAATTGCCTTCATTACTGCGTTTCATAACTTACTCATTTTTGAGAGCAGCAAAATAATTTAGACACTGGAAGAGAATGAGCATCACTAGTTCATTATAGCCTGGGTGCTCAGCAAAGTTAGAGAAGGCTAATCAGTGCTTCAGCCACTGTTTTCTCCTTAGTCTTGTACAGACTGCCCAAGACTTGCTGCCCTGTAAGAGAGCCAGCCAAAATAAAGGCATTCCTGAGCCCTTTCACAGCCCACACCTGCACAGCAGCCTAAATCCTTCTTTACTGGCACTGTCAGCTTTGCAGCGAAGAAAGGAATTTTGGGGCATATTTTCAAATTGGATTTTGTCTTTTGAAGACCTTGGTCAGTCCTAAGCTAGAAGTAGGTCAGTAGCTGAATGCATCCTGCAGCAAGATTTGCCAGAGCTCCCATAACTAAACCAAGTCAGCAGCAGTGTGCTTACCCTCCACTGAGAATAAACTCTGGAAAGCAGGATAAATGAAGAGAAAATAGATTATACAGGCTTCCCCAGTAGCCTAAAGAGAACATTCTTGGTTTACAGGATTAACCTGAAGCAGACCTCCAGCATTCAGCCACTTCACCAAAAAAAGACTGTAGTACACTTTTCAGGACAGAATTCTCATGAGGATAAATGACAATTGCAAATAAAATCACTGTTTTAATACTGAAATGGCCTTGTAACCCGAAATGCCACTATGTTGTGTGAGTTTTAAGAAGTAAGAAGTTTGTGAGTAGGTGTGCTGAGGTATTATTCAAGCAGGGTAAATGCCAATTTCCACAAAGTAACTGGCAAAGATAAAAAGCTTTTCAAACATCATTGGGAGATTATCATCTTCACTACAAACGTATAAAAACATTTTACAATCACAAATGGAAAGAGCAAAAGGAATGAATATAAAGATTACAACTGATACTTATTTTTATCCTTTTACACATGAAGCCTGTGAATGATGATTTCATACATTTGAATATGTGATTCTTAAATTTAGCACAGTGACAGTAGACTCCTACATCTAAATACTAGTGCTGCTGCCGCCGCTGTGCACTGAATGCTTCAGCATTCCTGTAACCTTTATAAGCTGCTACTGCAAAGTTCAGTCATTTCCCTGTATGCATTCATTATAACAAAAACACTCTAGAACAAGAGCTGGAATGACACTAATTCCTGGAAACTGACGACTTAAAAAGACAACTTTCAGATTAATGAGAAGGTTAACATCCACATCTCTGAACAAGTCAAAGAATCTTCTGACAAGGCAGTTTGCTCAAGTTTAGTCTATCCTCACCCAGGTCTACCTTTGGTTACATTACACCCTGATTTCTGTGGTGTTTAAACTAGGTTTTTATATGTCAATACCTGAAGGACACAAGATACTTGAAAAGTTCCCTGAGGTACCTTCAGGATCGCATGCAGGAAGTCAGAGCAAGTTAACCTATGCACCTCTCATTTTTGAAAAAAGCAGGCAGATTTGTATGTGGGTGCAAAGAATAGAAGATTCCCAAAATCCAGTTCTGCCATACACAGAAATGACATCACAAGCTAACATCACTCATTGCAGTTCTGGCAGCAGCTTAAGCAGACATTCAAAACCAAACCTCAGAGCTTGCTTAGAAATGGCAGCATTTACAGTTCTTAAACTATGATAGGAAATAGAATTTCAAATTAACATCTTTTTCTCTTATCCACGGCATCAAATAGGCCCAAAATTCCTCTGGCATCAGCTACTCTGACAGGATCTTAGCAACAATTCCCATTCACATTGCAGTACAAATGGCTCTGAAACCACAGCACAGGGAAGGGGAATAAAGCACAGCTTCTGCAGTACATACATTCTGGTGGAAGTCTGTTCTTTCTAAAAGCAAGCCTTTCAGTTTTCTTTCTGCTTTCTGCCAAGCTAAACAGGACTCCGTAAACATACTGACGCACTGGCCTATACAGGAGAGCAGCAGGAGGCAAGTCCTTGTTGGCTTCATCTTCTATAGAAACGGCGATTTTGATTTCACCCTTTGGCATGAAAGAGAGCAAAGAAATATGACATGTTACAGTGAACAAACAGCATTCAGGTATGCACCCAATCCCACCCTATCCCACGTCAGCTGGTCAAGATAAATGTGATTCATTTAGTGATGGCAAAGTAGATCTCAGCTCAGGGATTAGCCCAGACTACTCCATCTCCTCCAGGTTCTGTTGCTTTCCTCTTTCCCTTCTCCATCACACACCTATTTGTCTGGACTAGCTACACATGATGATTAACTTAATATTGCTCTTTTAATACGGGCACTTGGAAATAGAGCATGTGCTTTTAGACAGCCAAAGCACATTTGAAGCTGATCTAGATTTCAGGCAGTTATTTTAAAAAGTATCCATGCTATCTAAAAACACCAGTCTGACTTTTTGCTGCAGAATTTGAAACATATTGGGGACTTACTGTAAAAAACAATGCAAAAGCACACCTGGATAAAAACCACCTAACTGGGAACTAGTCCAGTAAGGCTGGGTTGGAATACAGGTATGCAAAAATTTAGCATTTTGTACCTTTTAAGAAAAAAAAGCATGAAAGAACCTTCCAACATTTTCTCTCAAAACAGCAACACTGTTTTCTCTAACTGCATATCCAAACATGTTAGGATATTCTTGGAAAATGACTGACTGCACTGCCCCCAAAAATCAACCTTTATCTTTAATACTGACAAGAAAACACTCCATTGTGCTACTTTCTCTTTAAAAAAAGCTATTTAAACTATTCCAGTAATGAATACTGAAGGTGACACCTTGAAGTGGTTACATGAGGATATTGTCAGGCTTAACTCAGACAACACTACCTTAGATGTGAGGCTATGACTCAAAGGTCTCTTTCGGTAACAGCAACATAACCTGGAACACGCATCCCCAGAATTCCACCACAGAGTTCAACAGCTCTTCTCTAGGGACAGAGACCTCCTGCAGCTCCAGGCTGAGCCAGAGGGGCTGCAAAGGGCCCGGCAGGAAAGGCCCTGGGGGTGCCGTGGCAGCAGCTGAACAGGAGCCCGGGTGGGCCAGAAGGACCAGGACACCAGGACCAGCCCTGGGGTGGCAGCAGGAGCAGGGCAGTGCCCGTCCCCTGTGCTGGCACTGCTGGAGCCCCACGTCCAGTCCCGGGGTCACTTTGGAGCCCCTCACAACAAGAAAGAGCCTGAGGGTCAGGAGTGTGTCCAGAGAAGGGAACGGAGCTGGGGAGGGGCTGAGGGAGCTGGGAAAGGGGCTCAGCCTGGAGAAAAGGAGGCTCGGGGGGACCTCCTGGCTGTGCACAACTCCCTGACAGGAGGGGACAGCTGGAGGGTCGGGCTCTGGGAACGGGGACAGGACAAAGGAATGGCTTCAGGTGGCAGTGGTGAATCCCCATCCCTGAGGTGATTTAAAAGCCATGCAGATGTGGCACTTGGGGACACGGTTCAGTGGTGGCCTTGGCAGGGCTGGGTTAACAGTTGTACTCAATGATCTTAAAGATCTTTTCTAACCCAAATGATTCTGTGATTAAACGTCGAGTAGTATTTAAACATGCTAAGAATATCTAGCTATGCAAAGTGTGAAACAGAACTGGCATCAATGGTCTTCACAGACCTTTTGATTCTTCTTCACTGGTCTTTGACAAAAAAGTGTAAGAACTCAACAGCAACACGAGCTGTGGTACCAAACAAACAAGTGGGAAATAGGAAATCCAAACCTCAACCTCGATGCAGTAACATTTAGTTTGATGGATTTCGGATCTGCCTATGGTCCTTATTGTCCTGAAGAGGATTTTTAAGGTGAATAAAGGTTAATAGACATGGGGACAGTGCCACTTTGCTAGCTGCTGATACAAAAGGGATTTCTTAGAGCCACTGTGTTTCTCTTGGGGCCAGCTATCAGTAATGGGAGGGATCAGATTGGGAGAGAAAACAATCTCAGTACTTCTGAACACTGAAAATAGAGAAGACTTGGCACAGACACCAAAGTACATACGCAGGAATTTTTAGATGGAAATGGACTCTGCATAAACACATGCACACAGACATATACACCCATGCATAGAGATATATACAAATAACTGCAAATAGTTGGGAAAAATAATTAGTTTTGTAAATAAACACTTCTAATTATAGTCATCTCAAATTTATTGGAACAATGAACCACATCAGAGGTTAGAAAACAGGGGGGAAACCGGTTCAAATGACTAAGAAGGGACCAGAAGTTAGAGTATTAAAAAGGATGTAAGAATCTGTTACTCTTTAGCCAGAAATGCCAGGGCAATTATCTTCACAGAATCATTATCTCACAGTACCTCATTTCCAAATGTCATACCTTGGTTAGGACATGAAAGATGTAGGGATACATTAACCCCTTCTTGTGCCTGTGCTCTGCCACTCGTAATACTTCAGGTGCTACCGGAGGTAATGGAGGGGTGGTAATATCCATGTGGTTTCTGGTGGGCATGGACAAGAGGCATGGGATTTGTGGATTACTGGTTTGATTCCCTTTGACATCAGCTGCCTGACTTCCTGAAGAAGCACTAGAGGAACCTTCTGCCTGTAACAGAACATACAAAATAAAGTGCTTTGGATGTGTCCAGAAACATACCAGGAGATCAGCCAAGAGAAACAGCAAACTTCCCCCCTCCCCTCCAAAGAAAATAGTAAATCTTCACATCATGCTCTTGCAGTGTGCAGAATACATTATCCAAAGCTGCCTGCAAGGTTTTCAGGAAACCTTCAGCCACTGTTTGCTAGTAGAACCAAATTACTAACAAAATAAATATGGTATTTATTCATTTATTTACTATGATAATAACTTTTAAGTTATTAACAACAACTAAAATTACTATTTTCTAAACATTTTAACTGGATAATGCAGAAGTGGACTGATGGTCTTTTAATGACCTGTGAATGGCTTCTTAACTCAGTATTTCCTAGATACTCCCAACAAAATGCGTTAACTGACAGTCACATAGTCTGTAATTTATCTAGACACAGCCCTTCTCAGCTTGTAACTCTAGACAAACACAGAAAATTACATGGTTCAATTAAATAACATGTAAAATACATAGTGTCTAAACTCAACAGTCATGTAAATGTTGTTGGCTTTTTTTGCTGTTTGGGGTTTTTGTAAACATAAAAGCTCTTTGTCTGAGAAAACTGTAAGAGAAAATGGTGAAGTTTTCTGACTGGAAGACTAAACATTCTATTCCAGTTCTAGAAATGCAGTTCACAAACTTATGAGAAAAATATGATGCATAACAATATACTGTAAACCTCCAGCCTTATAAGGATTTTATATTAATTTCTCACTGAAACAACCAAAACAAATTCAGAGTTCATTCCTAAAAATCCTGATCTTCAAAAGCTGGTTTCAGCTTAAGAGTTCACGTTAGCTTCATACCTATAAATTATTACAGTGTTAGTAAAAACTTTTGAGAGCAAAATTTGATCCCTTGATGATACATCATGCATGAGTATTTTCATAATTGAGTAAAGAAGTTCATATGCTTCCTAAGACTTGAAAAGCAAAGCTGAAAGGGAAATGGCCAAAGCATGAAATCCCACAGAACATGTAACATGAAAAACAGGCCCGAACAAGCTGTATTTTTCATGGGTATTTTTCAGACCCATGAAAAATACAAACCTGAACGCAAACAACAAAAAAACCCACACAACTTCCAAAAGTCTTCTACAGAAAGGTGTAGGTAGTAAAGACAGGCTCTAGCAAAATATCAAAGGGCAACCTTCTTTTCAGATGACACTTAATCACACAATCAAAGAGGATGTTACTGGAAGATTGCATTTTTAGTTGGTAATATAGACTTGATTTGAGTTATAAAAATGAAAATATATAGATGAAACAGTTAAAACCTGTAAACCAGAACACTTCAAAAACAACATGCTAATACTAAATGCTTTCATATCACCTTTATTAAATCTGTGTTATAGTATCAAATATTTCTGTATCAGGTTAAAGACTTCTTTCCCTGTCTTCTACTACTCCAACAACAGTAAGTCAGCAACACTGAACCACAATAAGAAGTTTACAGAACTCCCAATTACTGGGAGCACACAGGGATGAAGAGAAAATCCCCCAGATGACAGCAATGCTTTCTTTCCCTGACTGCAGTTCCCTGGCTCCTCCTGCATCTGCTCCAGCAATACCCCAACCCTAAGCTGAGGAAATGCCACAGTTAAAAGGTGATTATTTTCTTTAGAAATATGCATCCAGCCAATGAGAGGAGCTTACCTTTGTCATATAGAATCACACTGTGAGATAACTGCAAGGAATTTTGACATTTAAGTCAGGTGAAAGGAGTGCTGCTACCTGCCTGACCTATGCTAGATTTTCAGCACTTTTCTTCAGAAATTCACATAGCTCACTCAGTTGAAGCCCTCATAGAATCACAGATTGGAAGGGAGCTTTGAGACCATCTCGTCCCACCACCTTCCACTACCCCAGGTTGCTCCAAGCCCTGTCCAATCTGGCCTTGGACACTTCCAGGGATGGGGCAGCTTCTCTGTGCAACTTGTTAAGGAAGTACTACCTCTTTTCTCAATTATTAATGTTCACCTTTCCAGGAAATGAGTTCATTTACAAAATGTACTCACGATCCCTCCTGTTGTGCCCAAAAGGTACTTCTGCCTTCTCCTGCTACTGAGGGCTGACAAAGTGGTTTGATAATAAAAAACAAACAGGCAAGTAAAGCCCAGGAGCATTACTACATTAAACAGGATATATTTAAGTCACTCTGTGCATTCATCTATTGGAAACTTTAGTGAGTGCTGGTACAGCTCTGGCTCAGTGGGGGCTGTCTCTGGGAAAGGACAAGCTCAGGGCTGGGGGACCCACAGGGCTGCACACACAGCCCAGCCCAGCAGAGAAGAAAGGAATGTAATAGGTCAAATTAGCATTTGCATACGGTGACTAATCCCCAGGCAGACACCGTTATCACAGGCGTAGTCTGCAGAAATAATAACCGCTGATGGATGAAATCATCCACTTGATATTTTAAGCACAAAAGCCCAAGTTTACTGGAATTCCTATGACAAAAGTACAGGGAAAACATTCTGTTTGCTCACAGTGTAACTAACTCAAGATCAGGGGTTTTTGACAGAGTTAACAGTTGGTGTAGAGCTCCACCATCAAGGCACAGAAATATTAAGTGTAAATGCTCTGAATGTTCTTCCTAAACAGAGATGAAACTTTGAATAGAGACCATTGTGTTCCTGATTTGAATGTGGTTTGAAATCTCAAATTTAATAATGATAAATATTTTTCAAGGGCTTATTCTAGCCCATCCTTAAGCACCTAGTTAAGCACCAACACTAACTGGCCCCATGGAGCTACTTTACAAGTATTATGTGAAATTCCTACCATGCAGTTATAAAGGACTTTTAACTCCTCAGCTGAGCTCTAATACACCTGCAGTGGCCTGTGGCTAACACTGATGGTGTCAGAGCTCTGCTTACTGCCCTGTGGGATACAGGACATGGACGCCAACTCCATGGACACTTAAGACTGTCACACTCTTTCCTAAGACTCTAACATGCACTACTGGAAACCCAGAGAGCAACATCTGAGGGTGAGATAGTTGGCTAAGGGGCAAACAAGGTAATTGATTTGTTCCTGGTTTGTATCTAATATTTTCTAAAACATTCTATTTCATGTTTGTTTTTACGTATATGCTACAATGTCCTTGGAAAACCTCCTCCAGTACTCTAAAGTTGTTGCTTTGAAATTCACAAAGCGTACAGGTTTCCACTAAATACTATGGATCAATATTGAAAATCATCCTCTGAGTCTGCTATAAAGCTTTAACACAAAGTAATAAAATGCAATGCCTGGAATTGAAGGAAATACCTTTGTTTGGTCTCCCAGCTGTGTTTGACCTTCTGATTGGGTTCCTGGTTTTTCCCAGCCTATTTTGTTCCCACTGACATGGCTGAGGGACAACAAAAAGAAAAACATTATACTAAAATGCAGTTTGAAAGACAGTGAAATAAATCCTTGGTGTCTGTGACTGGAATTTTGGGCAAGATGTTCTGATTTTAAGGGATGATTTCTATTAAAAATGTCCACTTGCAGGAGTCTTGAAAAAAATTTCTGACATTCACATTACATTACACCTAAATTTAGGATGTGTAAACACTATGAGTTCAGTGATGTTCTGTAGATTCTAGCTTCTGAAATTTTAATGAATTATACTGTGAAGCAGGAATATTTTTTATACAAAGTAAAGGACTAGGAGGCTTTATGACATTTACCAAAACCTCACTCTCTCAATAAAACATAAGGGCAGAAGAGGAAAAACACCCAACACTATTTGGTTTTGGATTCCTGCTTAAGGAACAAGGCGATGAAATTGAACCATGCACATGACTGCAGCCATAGACACTCAAAACTATCTTTTTAAGGTCTATCATATCACTAATTTGTGGATTTCTGCAAACTCCAACTCTGCCAGGAGCTGGACTTCAATGATGCTTGTGGGTCCCTTTCAGCTCAGGGTATTCTCTGATTGATTCTATGACTCTTACAATATACAGGCAAACAACTTTGAAAGTAAATTTACTCTAACAGACACTGAGTAAGAGAATGTCCTCACAAGAAACTTACTTCACTGCACCCCCATTGCCTTCATCATTGTCAGAGGACGAGGATGTAGAAGAGGCAGGAAAATAGGTTGAATCCACATGATTAGGGCTCCCACTCTGGGCTGGATTTATTGGAGACGACCGTTCATACAATGGTGTGTGTTTTCCTTCGTGAGGAATGTTACTGTAATTGTTCTGCTCAGACAGACTTTTTCCACCTGTTTCCAAGGTGATGGCTGGCTCAGAGAGGCTGTATGGGTATGGACCCTGGCCTTGGGCCCCACCCTGACTGGACATCTGCTGGGCCTAAAATAAAAGGATCTCTCTTAAGTGAAGGTAACTAAGGCTTTGCTTTTAAAACAAAATACTTTCTTTAATCAAGTGGCTTTTCCCAAATATATGCATTAAAGCTCAGACATCGTGAGCATCCACAAAAACTGTTCCACCAGAGTCTGTAGCATCACTTCAGTTCCAGATTTAAAATTCAGTCAGTGACTGCTCCCACTGAAAAAGCTGGCTACACCTTTCCCACCTGGATCCAGCTTGCTGAGCACAGCAGGCCACTCCCAAGGAGCAGGGCAGAAGCTGTACTTACCACAGGTTTTGCTTGTAGTGAGGTCTGTGGAATGTTAAGCATCTGAGAAGTAACATATGGTGGCACTATCCCAGGCATACCAAATTGATTCGGTCTGGCTGCTGTATTGCAGGGGAGGAGGGGAAAGGAGAAGGAGAAGAAAAAAAAAAAAAAACAAAACACAAGCACTCATGAAAACATTCAGTATTTGACACAAATGTTACTCTGTTTGTCCTTTTCCTTCTATGGTTTATTTATTCTTGTTCTGTTAGCTTTACTGTTTTCTCCTATGCCTTTAAGTCCGTTTTATTCATTTTCACCTTTCAATAAAAATACTTTGTAGCTTGTGAAGTGTATTTTATGTGTCTCACCTTCTTTCAGGTCTTTGTATCTCTCATTGCTGCACATTCCTATTCTATCTGGGAATCAAAGGTAGCTTACAAGAAAAAAAACCCCAAGAGATGCCATAACGGAGACACTGCCAATGTCACGCAGATACAGAATGCTGGCATTTTGTCATTTGAATATTTGACCTAGAGTAACCTCTAAATCCTTAAATGCAGGTCTTTGGATGTAAATAACGACACCCCACACCCTCAAAAAGAGCAGGAAAATCTGTGTCAGTGTACCAGTGTGGTAACTGAAGATCTTTAGAAAATTTCAGCTAAAATGACATTTTAGTGTTAAGATGGGGCATGAGTAGGAAATCTGTGATCACACATTTTAATTTTTAAGCCTTGAGAATAATCCGCAACACTGCAACAATGTGTGGCTGCAATTTGAGCAGGTTTGTTATGACACCAAAAAAATCAAAGACTATAAAGGCATTTCTAAAACACAACAGCAAGGCCAGTGAGAAACAGAAAATATGTTTTAATGACTAAAAACAGCAACTGTCCTCATGAATGGGAGTGGACACCAGACTTCTGTTGTCCACAGCATCACTCTCTCAGGAGTCCCACTGCCAGATGCTGCAATAGCTAAAAAGAGAAGTAATCCAGGTTGTTCTCTTTTGAGACAAGAACACAGTCTCAGCACATATCCTATAAAAACCTTCTTCTGAAACCTCATCTACACAGGTCAATGAGAATTGACAGAAGATATAAACATTTTTGTAAGATGCTGCCACCAATAGCATTTCTGATTTAGGGTTACCCCAGGTTTTAGTTAAAGTGAAGAGCCTGGCTGCTGTCAGTACTTACCCAGGTAATGTGGTGGATGAAATGGCATAGGTTTATTAGTTGCCGAGTAATAAGCAACCGCTCTCTTAAACCGAGTAACTTTGTCATCCGTTCTAGACTAAAATTAAAAAAAAGAAGCAAAAAAAGAAAGATCTGTCAGAAGCACACCCAGGTTTGTCACCTGCAGGTCAGCACAAGGATGTACAGTAGTTAATGCACACCACATCTCAGGATTAATGCCTATGGACCCTCCTGGGCTGCAGCACTGCTCCAGTATAGGAAATGTTATGTCAGCCCATGTAAGGGATTCTGCTATAAAGCTTTAAACTTTACCCTTACCCATGTAAGGGTAAAGTTTAAACATTCAGTCTACATGTACAGCTGATTCTCAAAGGCAGTGCACACAGCTAGGCTACAAACCCCTCTGGTTATAAAGAATTTAAAGCACTGAGGGTAAACACAGTATTTTCACCCTCAGAAAGCACAGAACATGAAATTAGGACATCTGAGCCTATTATCAACAACAGACACCTATTATCAACTGATCAAATCACTATTTTATCAAGTGCAATTCTTCAACACAAATGTACAGCAAAATTGATTAAAAAACCCAAGACAATATTTGGCTTTCTACTTTACCTGCGAATGCTGAAAAACATCTTTTGCTATGGCATCCAGATCAGTGGTGTCCTGAATGTTGCGGACGTAGTCGGCTACGGCTTTGATCACTACGTCGCACGGTGGTAAAACTAACTGGTGAGCACGTACCTGTGAGCAAGGGAGGCACGTGAGCAGGGCACTGCTGAAACTCCTCTGGCTGTCTGCAACAAACCCCCTGTCCCCACATCTAATGTCTGACTACTTCCGGGCCTTCTGTTTTGTTTGTAAGACTTCACCTTAAACAGCGACTCACACAATTACCATGTATTTATATATATGTGAAACCTTAGCTCTATGTAAACCTGCTGGTTAAGTATCAGCTCCAGCAACAAACAAGGTCAACCACGCTGATTCTTTTACTGCTTTCTAGTTGCACATTTCCTCCAGTACAAAATGCTTCATCTGATTCATCATATATCATAACCTTCATCATACATTCACATATATACACCAGGAAATATTTTGACAGTTTATTTTCAGAGTGTAAAGTGATATCAGAATTGATGAAAAAGACCCATTGGAAACCCTGGACTTGCAGCTCAGCATTCAATCAGTTACTCCTGAAAATAAATTATGACTTGGCCTATGATTATGGGAGTGGCTGCTCCTATATGTCCTGTGTAATCCTCTGGGGAACAGAAGCTTCAGGCCAAGGAACCATCCTGGACCTCTACAGAATTCCAGGAGGGAGCAGTGCTGCCAGCTGAATCTGAAAAACTCCTCAACCATCAGCAGCTTCTGCTCCCATCCCAAGTGCTGCACAGGCTCACAGGGCCAGGAACCAGGTCTCCAAACATGTGTCCTACATTCTAGAGGAGGTCTGAGCAATTTCTAAAAATTCTGGCTAAAACCTCTGCACAATTCTGAAGCACTCTGTCTGGGCTATATGGGCAGCTAGGTTTCTGCTTTTAACATCTTTTAATCTGTCTGTTTGCAAAATTCAGTGATTCAGAACCTGAGAGATCACTATTATGATTTACCAGTTCTATTTTTAAAACACAAAAAAATTTGAAAAATCTTTATGCGTTCTCATGGCATTCTACACAAAGAGATCGTATTTTACTAGAAAATAGTGCAATTCAGTCTTGTCAGAAACATTTATGCAAAATTCTGATCAATACCTTGTTAATTTTATCTCTGCAAATTTAAAACTCGTACCACAACTCCTTTTATATGGTGTCTACCATATGTGATTATTTTCTTCCCTGCCCTTATCTGATCTATTTATGGTATGATTTCTTACACTGCCCTCTTCATATTTAGACCATGGAATTTTTGCCAGATATCCATTTTTATTAATTTCCATCTCCTAATGTCTACTTTTTACAAATGTCAGGATATTCATTCTATATCTAGTCATTCTCTACCAGAGATAAGCTCTGTATTTTATAAGCCTAAATTAAACACAGAAACAGAACTGTTAAGGGACCCTAAAGTCCACCCAGTTCCACCCCCTGCAATGGCCAGGGACCTTCCACCAGCCTCAGTGGCTCCAAGCCCTGTCCAACCTGGCCTTGAGCACTGCCAGGGATCCAGGGGCAACCACAGCTTGCCTGGGCACTCTGTGCCAGGGTCTGCCCACCCTCACAGGCAGAATTTCTTTCTAATAACTAACCTAAACCTGCCCTCCCCTTCCGGTTAAGACCATTCGCCCATGTTCTGTCAGTCCATGCCCTTGGGAAAAGCGAACAGTTAAGAACACTTTTGTTCAGTGTAGTCAGTGGCAGAGCAATTATTTCTATCTCAGATACTAAAATCTAAGTTTACACTAGTGTGAACTCTGAATATAGACAACAATACTAAAAATAGATCACACTCACAAGTAAGCTTAGAGCCACAAATATTGGCGATGAAATTTGGCCCCCATTTTGCCAGAAGAAGGAACAGATTTTCTTCTTCCTGGTAATCCAAGTCAGTTGCTGAACACCTCCCATTTTCCTCGTATGTGTAACAATTACCCTCTCTGAAACAGCTGAATCATTCCATGGCTGTGTCATGCTGGATGTGCTCTCTGCAGAGCCCTTGCAGAAACCCTGCACTGCTCCCTGAGTGTTCCTGCAATCTCTGCTTGGAAACACAGTGGATGACAGGAGTAAGCAACCTCCTGTTAATTTATATCATCTCTGTGATGGCAATATTGAATAAACCATATAAAGCTGGCATCAAGAGAAGACACCACATCACTCTGGCACTAACAGCCAGCTCAGGCCTGGGAGTTTGAAGCCCAAGTGAGGCCTGTCAAGGGCGCACTTTGCATATTGCTCCCATTTAGCTGCCTGTAAACAGCCTCAATATCTCACTAGAGCATACTCTTAAATCCTGAAGTGAGACTTCCAGACATCCTTCTGAAAGTATGTTTTACAGATCTAGAGACATTTCACATATCTGGACTTTCTTCTGTTTAAAAGACATCCACTGCATGTGAGAACATCCTCAAAACTAAGAGTATCATGACCTATACTGCACAAAAGTTTGAAATTAAAATGGCGAAGTAAGATGCACTTTCCCGTTATTAAAGAATAAAATATATTTCTATTAATTTCAGAACTTTCCAGAAATCCAAAATTGTAGGTTTTGTACTGAACCATAAAGAAAGTTTTTAGTCCTGTGAATTAAAATCAAGCTAAGTCTTACTGCGTGTTAGGGATAGGAAAAATTCAGGCTTGCAGTGGAAGTTACAGAGCTTGTGTTGGTGGTTCAAACTTACTCTTACTGTGACAGAAAACATTTTAGAGCAAAAGCAGCAGCATGTTTTACCAATTTCTTATTAGAAATTATTTTTTTTCCCTTATCCTGGAGAGAAATGTTTCAGACAAGCAACAACACAGAAAATCAATTCTGGAAGGCAAACATGGGCATTGGTCCCACACTTGCAGGCAATCAGGTGGAAGAGCTCACCCCTGAGACGGGCCCAGTCTCTTTGCTAGTTGTAAAAGGACTCCTTCAGTTTGTGACAGAGCACTGACAAAAATCACAAGTCACTTCTTTGTGCACTCTGAAAAGATGAGGTGGGAAAAGGCAATGAACTACAGAGGGGTATTTGTCAAAATGAGACGCAAAGTAACATTACAAACATAAAAGCAACAAGATAAAAATGTCTTGGGTTTGACAAAATACATTTGCACAAATGCTTTTTGGAAGAGAACAGACTCACATAAGCACAACTCCATGGGATGGTCAGTATAGTGTAGAACATACCTAAGCTACACTTGGGAAAAGCTCCCAATTCTGGGAACACCTCAGCTGCCCACGGTCCTCAGACAGCAAAGCCTGCAGAAACTAATCAACACCATATTTACTGCTGTGCCTGCCTGAAACAGGTAATTGGCTCAGCTTCATTTTTAAACCATTAAAAAAGGGACTCAAACATTCGGTTGCTGTGAGGCAACACACAGGGAACATCTTTTTTCTGCTGGTGAGTAAAAAGGGTGAAGATATGAAGAGGAACACAAATTATGTCAGAAAGCAAAGGAGAGAGCAGATGCACAAGCCAAAGATGTGATACAGACAGACTTCCTTGAGACCCGTGGACAGCCCAGCACACTCCAAACCTGAGGGCTGGGCTGCCATCCAGAACTCCCTGACACGCCACAGGGATGAGCCAACAGGAGCCTTCGGAAATTCTATAGCTAGAAAAGTGAAGCCTTGCACCTGGGCAGGAATAACCCCTGAATACTCCACGGGCTGCAGGTGTGCCAAAAGGGAGCTGGGGCTGAAGATGCAGCAGACTGAACAGGAGCCAGGGGTGCACCCCAGGCTGTGCAGCAGGAGCACAGCTGGCAGACCCAGGGATCCCACTCCTCAATGCACAGCTGATCCACCCCAGAGCACTGCACTCTGTCTGGGGCTCCAGCCATGTGTCAGGACAGTTGAGCTGGCTCTGCAGGCCATCCAGATTGTCAGAATCAGGAGTTAATTGCTCTGGAAAGAAAATGCTGAGGGAATGGGGCTTATCCAGCATGGCAAAGACAAGGCTTTGCCAATACAGCCTTCCACTACCCACAGAAAGGTAACTGAGCACAGAGAGCCAAGCTCTTCACAGCAGCACGTTGTGCAAGAGCAAAAGACACCAGACATAGCCTGAAACAAGAAGGGCTCAGACTGCACACAAGGCAAAGCATCTTCACCGTTGGGACCGTCAAACCACAGGGCAGGCTGCCCAGACAGGCTGTGCACACTCCAGCCCTGGAGGTTTTCAAGACTAGTCTGGGCAGTGCCCTGAGCAATATGCTCTGACTTCAAGCTGAGCACACTTTTCACAGAAGGCTGTCCCAGATGACTTCCTGAGGTCCTTTCTGACCTGCATTATGATGACCCTTAGCATCAAAAAACCCCACAAACAACAAGGCACTTACTTGAAGTATATCTTAATAGTGTCACTTTTGTCATCTGAGCAGCGGCAAATTACCTAAGATCCAACTTCACATATTAGTCTCCCTCTGGCAAACACCCTCTGAAGTCAACAAACAGAGTAAGATAGGAATTTCCTAGAGAGATTCAGAGAAGCCTAATCTGCATATTCTGCATTGCTTTCCAGAAGCATCTCTGCCTCTCCACTGAGATGGAATAACCAAGGAGATGGAGTTTCCCTGCATACTCTTATTTATAAAGAGAGACTGCAAGAAGCTTTGTTTCTAAGGTTACCTTGTGAATGAAGAGTCAGCACTTCTTCAGCGGTCTGTACTCCCAAACAAGCACCAATTCCTTGCAGAGGTAAGAAACTGCCCTCCCAATCTCATTCTGACAGTATTACACATTGATGTTGAAACTCCATACTGAAACCAGTTTTTCCAGAGTAAGAACCAAATTGTCTTAAAGATAAATCCCAAAGCACACAAATAAAAAAGCAGGATAATGCTGTTTTACAAACAAGGTCCAGCAATCAGATGATATCTCAGGAAATCAATCCACTCTTCTTGTCTCAAACCCCTGATTTGGGTGGTCATTTCAGTGAACTCTGCTCTCAGGTAGGTGACAGGACTCAAGTGCAGGTCTGCACTTTTATGAGATTTTTTCCACAGGGACATTTGGACAGGTGAGATCCTGACTCAGAACAGGTCACAGAGCCAGCTTCTGATTCTTGCTCCCTGTTGCAGCAACAGCAATTCACATGTCTTCGTTTAAAATTGCCCATGGAATCTTCCCAGTTCTGCTGAGCTGATGGCAATTGTTGGTGTCTCCTGAAAGGCTTTTCATCCAGCACACAGAGATGCTGTCCTGACTCCCAGGTTCATTTCCTTCCAGATGTTAAGTACAGACTCTTCAGTCAGGTTTTCCATTTTCCTCCCATTTCTACTCAGCTGTTCCTGGATGAACACCCCTCCAATTAAATCAGAGGTAGAGGTTCCTCTGGTTTGCTTTTTTCCCCTCCCCATGGTGACTCCAGGGGAGACCCCACAATTTCCACCAGCAATGCTGGTAGTTTCTTTTTTAAGTTATACTTTTCACTGGTGAACTGGCAAAGCTCCTCTTGCAGAAAAAGTATCTATTTTGCTACAGCATAATAAAAGATTGAAAGAGAATGAAGGAAATAAATTGTACTTTATTAACTGTCACAGTTCTCCCTGAAAAGCAACAAATCTGGCCACTGGAAGAGAATCTGTCAGATTTGATGCTCAAGACCATACTGCTCTAAAGACAAAAGATCAAAATCTTTACACAATGAGAAAAAGCTTTCTAAATCCTGGGCTGAATGAGGTGTGGGTTTAAAGCCCTTGGTTCCTGAGCACGGAAAACACTCAGTTGTGATTCTAAATAGACACAACAAAGCAAAGTTTGTAAGCACAGCCCAGGAAGGACATCCTGGGGAAACACAACAACTTCCCCCCGTTTCTAGATTTCATTCAGGCCTGAGCTTTTTGGGACTGTTCTGAAACTACTCCTTGCTATCAGCCTTGTGGTTAATAGAAGTGTTTTTCAGGGTTTTTTAAGCATTCATAAAATTTACAAGTAATATTGCTTTGTGCACTGAAGAGGTCCCTACAGAGAGCTGTGGTGATATCACTGACATACTAGCATGTCAACGAAATTAAACTTGATTAATGAGCCCCTGAAACAAGTCATCATTTCAAGCCATGAGCACTGTAAAATTAAAGCTGAAACAAACAGGCAATTGTTCCATTACCAGTAACTAAAGAAGACTGGTTTGCTGCAGATATGTCCTTCCACCTGACAGCACTCCCAGGCAGGAGACAGCGGTGCTGTGCTCACTTTGGGGCTGCCCACTGAACAAATGGCCAGCAAGCTCTAGTGGAATTCAACACATCCTGTGTTGTGCTAGCCTTCCCTCAGTCAGGGCACTCATCTAGGGCTTTGCACTGCTACCAGCACAGCACTTTTCACGGAACCTTTAACAGCCAAATGGGAACTGCTTTCATTTCTAATCACACTGGCCAACAGATCAAACCCATCAGGGAGGATTCCCTATGGCAGGCCAGGATGCTCTGAGGGTACACATTTCACTCCCCTGAGATGCCAGTTACAAAGTCCAGTTGGTGTTTCCACTGAACAGGTACATCTAGATGCAAAGATGACAAATACCTAATTTTCATTCAAATAATTCACTATACATTTAGAGGGCTTTCCAGGAGGTCTACGTGTCTGAAGTCATAATCTGACCTGACTGACAAACAAATCTACTCCGGCTGGACCACAGAAAAGAATCACCAGAACGTTTATCAGCCACTTGACAAGAAGCCCTACATTTCAACCCCTTTAGTAAAAAAAAAAAGAAAACACAGGCATAGTCACTCATTTTTTTCACCTCAAATTTTACAAGGAAGTAGCAAACATGCATGCAGGTTTTGTTTTGCCACTGGAATGTGCTGACACTTACCTTTCTAAACGCCAGAGCGGCAGCAAAATAAAGGATGAGTGTAACATCAAATGTCACAGATGTTCACTAAGCAATGCATGTGCAAGCCTTAAATATTCTGCTGAAAATCTGGAATCTGGTTTTAAATTCTACCTTTGGCGAAACAAATTTTCAAGATTTAATAAACTTTCAGAACAGAAGGGGGAAAAACCCACCTATTTTTGCTGTAGAGATAACAGAACAGTCTGACAGAATTTACAAAAAACAGATTATTTGCTACATGGTACACTTTAAGAGAAAGGCAAACAGATGTATCTGTTGTGGCAGAGAGAAAGGTCACTATGATCCCATTCTCTGATGTGTCCAGTTTCCCTTTTATAGCCCTCTACTTGGCAGATGCACGAGGCAAGTGTGATGAAGCAGCAGAACACACATATTAAGAGCATCAGGCAACTTACTTGTCTCAGCCCCCCACCCAAAACCTACCAAAGGCCACTTCAGCTTTCTCTTGCAATCTGTTCTCCAGCATATTTACACTTTAAACACCAAAAACGGATTATTACACGCAAACTCAGAGCAGCAGAAAATAAAACAAGATGGTAGGAAGACATACAGCTCATTATTTTTGATAGCTGAAGAACATGACTAAACAAAAACCTCTCCTCTTCAAGAAAGAGGAGAGCATTCTGCAAGCCAAACCACACTGGAGCTCTGGCTTGTGCAGCTGAAGGGCACTGAGGGGGATCACACAGGCTAAGTTTAGCCCTGTGAGGCCAATGACCCCAGGAATCCTCTGCAGCCAGGACTGGGGCACCTGGGGGTGACAATGCACAAGGGCCGAGCAGAGTTGCTCTCAATTAAGGTATCACATTGCTCTTGCTAACCAGTAGCATTCATTTTAGCTTAATTTCTCCTAGTTATATTAAATTTGTACCTTAAGTGAAGCTAGTGGATGTTCTGGACCAAGTAAACTCCAATGAAAGGAAGCCAAATCTTCATCAGGTAGAATATGATTACCTGGAACATAATGCAGAACTCATTTAAGTGCACTGTAAAACATTACACACTGTTTCTACATACAGCAAACAAATCTGCAATCAGTCCTCAACTCCTGATCAAGAGGATTAACAGATTAAACTTGCAGATAGCTTTCTGTTACTCCAGAAAAGCCTAATTAGCATGCTGCTGCTGCAGCAAGAGCAGTTGGTGCGTGTGAGGAGCACTCTTCCATGAAACCAGCTCACCTACAGCAGCAACGGAGCCAAGCACAACATGGGCTCCATCCACCTCAAGCCAGGGTGTCCTGTGAGGGAATCCCCAACAGATTTCACAATGCAGGTGCAACAGAGTAAGAACCCATGCTGTTGCTCCCTGACATGCTGGTGAGGCCTTTCTGCAGCCCAGTACGTGCTGTTACTTATCCCCATGGGAGCTGCCTCTGGAATCTGCACTCTGCTCCACTCTGCAGCACAGGTCAAGCAGCAAGGCCTCAGCCAGGTTCATCTAACCCTCAGCAACACCAGCGGCTTCAATGACACTTAGCAGGTTCCCAGCTCCTGAAGTTTCTTTTGCTGATCTGACCAGGTCAGATGGGACCTTGGGCTGGCACCAGGGAAGGAACCGGGAAATTATTTTGTTGTTTCCATGGACAGAATCTACCCCTGTATTTACCACACTGTTCATACCTAAGGGAAGATCACCTACATTCGTTTGGCTTTTTTCTTCCCCAAAGCACATCACACTCAAAAAAAAACTTCTTACTAAGAAACATTTAAAACATTTGTATTAATCAAAGACATAACTAATCAACCTCTGATGAAGTTCAGTGGCTGTGGAGCCAAACTTTACAAAGAGCTAAACAGAATGTATTAATACAATTCCGGCAGAAAACTTCAGGATATATTCAATATCTGGCTTTATAGAGCAGCAGCTTATTAGTGAATGAACTGTTCATAAAGAACATGAAAAGATTCCCCGAATATTACAACAATTGTTTTGTTTCTTGATATTTTGTTTGTTAAATCATCTAGTTTGCTCTTAATGCTCTTTAACCTATGAAAGCCAGGAAAGCTGCTCATTGCCTGGTGACAAGCAGAGGTCTTCTCAGAAGTGAAGTTTTTGTGTCCAATCAATGCTTCATCCACTACCGAGATCTCCAGCAAGGAGATGTTATCAGTTTTTTCGTTAGAAGCTAAACTTTAATCTCTCATCAGAAAGATTCAACAAGTTTGCACATCACAGCCACACTCACTGATCTGGTCAAGGTAAGATTAGACAGTCTTTCTAAAAGACTGCAAAAATCTATTGTAGCCAGAGTAGGATAGTTCTGTGGTAACTGACAATCACTCCTGCAGATGCTACCTTTTAAAACAGTCAGGGCCTCTCTCCCTTCCGCCAAAACCTCAAATTTACTTGGTCTCCATCTGTCACTGCAGTTAATTCATCCCTCAGAACACCCATAGGCAGTGTTTGATCACTTCTCACCATGTACACTGAAGTGCAGCAGTGTCTTCTGTCATCCAATTAAGAAGTGATGCCTGTACTTACCTTATGTAGTTCTAAAATTTTACTGAGGAGCAGAACAGGATTCCATAACTAAACATGTTACAAAGTGCTGTCACAGTGGGAAAGAGATCAGCGTTACATAAGCAACCTCTATTTCTTGACCTGGCTGAACAACCCCAACATATATTGATTTTTCCCATTTTAATGGCTTATTTTAGTGTATGCCTTAGGTTTTTTTTAAAGCAATTAGATACTAATTGAAGCCGCTGCCTTTTCTAAAGAGTTCACTGAATTAGAGCCCTATATCTCACACTGGGTTTGTTTTTCTACTTGCTGAAGCTTGGGTTGCTTTTGTTTTTAAAATTATTCTTAAGTATTTGAGTCAAAAGTTACAAAATAACCCAAATCAACTCCCTGTTTACATCAGCAGCAATTGGAACAGAAATTTTTAAGAGCATACTCACAGACGGCAGTATCTAGGCCACATTTTAATCACCCATGCCAAAGATACCCTTTATATTACAATGCTACAACTATAAACCCCTTCCAGATGAAAAGCTCTAAGAAGGAAAAAACCTGTAAACCAAGCCAACAAAACAGAGTGTACACAGACCCTCATCTGAAAGCAATCTTTAGAAGTTTGCCTCGTTGATACAGTCAGAAAAATATTTTGAGGGAATACTTCAAAAGAGACTTTATCCCTGAATAGAACTCAATCCCAAATCACTTGCCACTGAGAACAATTTTTTAATTGCCCAGTTTAGTGTCATTCTTCAGGCTTCTCCAACTTCTCAATGTGAGACTGAAACTTTGAGGATGATTTTCCTCTTTCAGCATTCCCCAGATTAATTCTTGGAGTTAATGACAAGAAAGAATCTGAACACAAAGCAACTTTAGTTTCCTGGATACAGGGAAATACAACTGCAGCCTTAAAGCTGAATATGGATAGCACAGCTATAGTGATAGTTTGGGCCTGCTGGAATTGCAAACATTAAACCAGCAGCTCAACTGTAATTATTTCAGAATACATTATTTTATTCCCACACAAAGTACTAGCATGGGGAGTTTTACTGCTGTACCCAGAAAAAATTCACGTGTCTTCCCATGTCATCAAACGCTCACCCATTCCTTCCCATTGTGCTTTTCTTTATTCTACTTAACAGGATCAAAAAAGATCCAGAGAGGCCACAGGAACAAGGCCAGAATAACCTGTGAAGCCAGACAAGCCCTCAGATATTCAACAAAAATATAAAAATTTAGATTAGAAAATGAGCCACCCTAAATTAAACACATTCCATACTACACACAACTATATGCACTTAGTCGTCTATTAAAAAAAGTTACTATATTACCAAGGTTGCAAAAGTTAAAACATGTTGCCAGTACTTTAAGTCAAACTGTATCTGATTGTTGTCAGCTCATATAATCACTTTCTATCCTAAATACCTCGGGTTCCTAAAATTCACTCATATAAAAATAACACAAAAGCCTCAGCACAGGAAGATCTTCGGAGCATCTTCTGTTCCAACCCTGATTTCCATGAACTTTACTCTATTCTGCTTACTCATACTGAATACACACACACACAAGAAATGCAAAGGAATACTCAGAACCAAACTTGTAGCTGACCTGAGGGTTTTTAACCTTTATACCAATTTGACAGGGAGCAGGGAGAGCAACCAAATCTCCCCTAGAGTAAAATGTGAAATTACCTCCAATTTCTTTCTCCTAAGGAACATGTTGAAAAATATTTGGTCATGAAAGACAAGAGAGAAAAACAACCAAAAGCTTCCGGCCTAAAACTAGAAAGCCTTCAGAAACTTTACCAGAACTTTTCTCACCTACTGTTTGATACAAGTCAGCAAAGCCCCAGCAGGCCACGCAGCTGGAATTGTGTGGAGCCTTAAAGCCACACTTCCCATGAACTCCATAAAGCATATCTGTAAATGGGAAACTGCTTTTCCAGCAGTAATTCTTACTCACTGAACTGGCATGCCCCAACTTATTTATAGACTCCAAAACAAAGCCAAGCAATAGTAGCCTGTCATGCAATTCCTGCAATGGCAGCTCAGCCAACCCTCTTGCCTTCCCTCCCTACACCTGTGCAGGCAGGAAAAACACAAACTGACAAAATGCAACTCCAGCTAGTCAAATACTTGTGGCTGTCCACCGCAAAATCCATTGATTCTTTCCTTCTTAACATGGAAAGTGCCTTCCTGGACTGGGAACAATGCTAAAGACTGCTAAAATATTAGCATTTAAAACAGCAACACAAAGCCTCTCTCATTCAGAGCTTTCAAAGAAATTTTATTCCTCTATCATGTACCCATACTGAAACAGAGTGAGAAACTAGAAAGAAAATCCAGTTTTCTTAATTTGTTTGCACAGCATTACAAGATCAAGAACATGGCTGCTTCCAAAAAGCATTTAGAATGCTATTCTAAATAAGTCTTATTCATTGGAGTCAACTTTGTCAGTAATTAATTCACTCTTGTGTCTGACAGTATGACAGTTATTCTCTATCCCGGCTATGGAACTAGAGTGTGTTAAAACTGTCCCATTTAAGCAGAAATGTGCCACTGGAGACATTCCCACCTATACTGCTGAAGCTCATGAGCATGAGAGCTAAGAAAGTATACAGCCAAAACCAGTGGCTGTATGTACAGTCACGTACAATGTACAATGTTAGTCACTTGTGCTTTCAGAAAAGCAGAGTTTCCCTCAATTATAGTTCAGTATATTTCTGCTGCACCTGATGTGCTGCCATGTTTGTCCCATACTCATTTCTGAGCGGAAAAAAAGCCCCAGCAAACCAAGTACCTTCGCTCCATAGGTGTTATTTTTAGGTAGAATTCAGGACAAAAGCATACTTCCAGTCTGGAAAGTGTACCACTGAAACTAGACCTCATACACTATACAGGACCCAAACTAGAACCACAACTATCCTGACTTCCCCCAGCCACAGAGAACATTCTGGCTGGGCAGAGCTCTGCTGAACCCTTGCTGTCTTCTTTCTAGACAGCCACAGTTTGCATTGCTCGAAGGTTTCTACAAACTGGGCATGTCTGACCTCAAACACACATCCAGTCCCACCTCACGCAGCAGGAATGTCTGGAACAAAGGGATGCCTTCCCCCAGGTGCTCTGTCAAATTACACACACATTATTTTAAAACAGTTAAAGAAGCTGAAATTGTAAGGCTGACTAGCAGCATCTTCACTTACCTAAAAGAGCAGCAAAAATAGGAAAGCGATTTGGATTCAGGTCCAGTTGCTTGGCAACTTCATGCATTAGGTATTGGCTTGTTGTGAGGCTTTTCCCATTCCGGCTCAGTTTTAGGGCATGGGCACTGAAATAGTAAGGGATGTTGCACAATGCATAATCGGAGTCATATGCAACCAAACCATGGAAACCTTTTTCTCTGCAGAAAGCAATTACTTCTTGATGATGATCCTCAATGCTCTGTGCAACCTATAGTGGAAGACAGAGCAATTAGCTTCAGTGTGAATAGCAACACTGATTTATCACAACTATTACGATACAGCGGGTCTTTCTGAAACTACACATGTGAATTGAAAACACTTGAAATATTTCTTAAGTAATTAAAAAATCCAGTGATGCAGCACATACGGACAGGATGTAGGGAGCATTCAGAGGCACAGCACACTTCTGGAAGCCTGCATGCTGCATTGTGTACTAGTGAACTCATCTGAAAAAACTACTGATTACCACAAACACTTGAACTCTGAAGACATTACTGTTCCAGTGTCTGTACCAGCTCATGGCAAAAACCTTGAGGCTGTAGGTACTCCAGCAGATCAGCACACCAAGATGCCCCCCATGATACCTTCTAAAGTTTTTTAGCCCACTTTGAACAGGCCAAACACAACCCCAGATGAACAGAGATAACTTTGCTGACCTTTCAAATGCAAACTTTGCTGTATTATGTCAACTCTTTTCCCCTTTCCACCTTCAGCCTATGCCTTTATGCACACCTGTACCTGATGGTGCAAACTGCTTTGAGATTAGCCCAAACTTTACCTCTCCACTCCTGCTGCCTAGCAAAGCACGTATTTTACGCTAGAGAAATCAAATGACTTGAACAGACATGTGCAGGGAGACATGGGCCAATGGCTAAGGCTGGAAATATAAAAGGAACTCTTTCTAACCAAGAAGCTTATACTGAAACTGAAAGTCCCATGAGGACAGGTCAGGACCTAAGTCCTGCATTCCAACACACCTTCAGAACTGTTACAACTACAGTGTGCATTCCGAGCACACTCAGCTACAGCCAGCTGAGGGCTTTGGATCCCTAATGCTTCTACCATCCACAGACATAATACACATTCAGTGATACAGAAATCCCCTTGGAAGTTGGGTGTACAACCTACCCTCACTGAGTATTCTGTTTCAACAACAATGTAGATAGCAAGCTATCCCAAAATAGACTAGTACAAAACTATTAGCTTCAGTCTCCAGAGCATGCATAACTACAGCCTTACTGCCAGCAAAGCTATTTATTTCCTCTGCAGAACAGGTCCCAAACTCCACAGCCCCTGCAGTCACCCACAGCAAGTTTACAGTGACCCTTCCTCTTCTACTCATGTCTTGCACTTGCTGAACCTGATGCTAAACCACCGTATTCCAGAGAGGTATGTTAAATTTTACTTCTCCCGTGCACCTTTGTGAGATGTTCCCTCTCAAGCCAGATCCCCAGCTAGCACCTCACCTGTTCCTGCAAACAAACACCAGCTCACTAAGCTCTCTCTACTACTAATCCTACCACCCTGTAGTCTTCAGAAAATGTTACTTCTTCAGAAACTTCCTTGATGGACTGCTTGTGAAATTCACTTTGTTTGTGAGGAGGACACACATACTCGTTTTTCTTACAATGATGCTGTCCTGTAGCATAAGGTGTGGGAGAAACCATAAACATTTCTGGAAAAATTTAAAGACATCAGATTTACATAGTTTCTAACTAAAGGAAGGCAACTTAGGCTTCACCCCACCCCCACCCACCAGTCTTCACAGGTTTTAAATTAGACAAATCCCTCCAATGTTTTTTAATTAAGGGTAGATAGATTTAAATTATGTCCATATCTCCAAACCCAACCTCTCTGCATGCACAACAAGCAGCTCTGATCTATAAAAAACCAAGTGAGAACTCCTTCTGCAGCACTAGGTGTGACATGGGTGTGTAGATAACGCAAGAGGAAGCTCAGTGTGCAGCTCCTCTGATTTTTCTATGAGCTATTTCCTCTACCTACACAGCCTGCAGTTCCCTCCCCATTTTATAGAGCTCTCTAACCCAGCACGAAGCTGTGTGTTCAGGGAATCCCAGAATCCATGTTCAAATAATTGAACCATCACAGGGAAAAGAGCTGTATTTACCAAAGTACAGTTAACTCACAAGATGAGAGTCAGAGAAATATCTCATGGCTCTCACAAATGCAGAGGAACATGCAGCCTTCAAAAGCAACCCAGGGAGAGGGACGTGGTGGAAATCACAGCCAGGAGTTTGGGATCACTTTCAAGTCTAAATCTTGTGTAAACATTAATGGTGCTGGTTCAGAAAGAGAGAATTCTGCCTGAGTAAATACACATGAGCACCTTTATGTACTGAGAACAAAACAAAAGTCTCCCCAAAGTATCAGAGTTATTAAGAACTCCACTGCCTAAACATTTAAATTTTAGTGAACCTCCTTTGCATAAAAGTTTAAGAATTATTTCGCCCAAACTCAAAAACACCAGGTCATCATGAAACTAAGAACCTGCAGGATATTTGTTATAACCTGGAGGAACCTGTTACTTTTACATCCTGCTGAAACCATCTGTGAGTGATTTATAATTATTCTAGGTAGAAGACATTACTTTTTCTCCTCCCTAATTACCAAAATGGATTAAGTTCATGGTGGTGGCTCAGTGGTGTGGACAGCAATAACCTCTCCCTCCACACCCCTCAGTATCTGGTATTGAGCTGCCAACTCCCAGGGCTAACCTGACAGGGACAAATAAACAAACACCTTGCAAACCTTTTCCATCAAAACAGGGAGGGGGATGTTGTATTTACTGAGATTTTTCAAGCTTGGGTTATTTTTTAATGACAGAAAAGAGACTCAGTATGAGTGTGCTCACACTCCTACAACTGCTTCCAGAGATTAGGAATAAGGCCTGTCACCAAGAAACCATGAAGGAGCTAATGCTGCAGCTGTGCTGGAAAGTAAACAAAATGCTACAGGTGATACCACTGTCAAATGCAGCAGCTTGGTTCAGATGTAATGTACCTGAGTCAGGTCTGAGACAGAAAATGCTTAACAAACTAACAGCCACTTCAACATACTACAAAACTACTGCAAGCACCAGATTCTCACTGATATCAGAAGAGCTGGCTTCCTGTTGGGTACTAGGCATTTCCATGTTGCATTAAACCAAGTCTCTACTATAATACATTAAAAAAAAAAATTCTTATTTTCCCCCATTCATTGCTTTTACTAATGATCTCTAAGTTTCAATAACAAATGAGGAAGATTTACAATGTACATGCAAACAGGTCAAGGTAAGGACCTTCACTGCATGGGCCCTAAAACTTTCTGCTGAAAGAAATATTTCCTAGCTACAAAAAGTCCCCAAAAGTTCAAATGATAGGGATGTTTTACTTATCATGCAAATTCCCACCATCCAAAAAACCTAAGAGCATTCGGCTCCTAGGCTAGCCAGGAAAACACACAAGAGTGAGCAGACATGGCCATAAGCTCCTGACTTTAAGGAAGGCCAAGGCATGGCCTTTGGCAGAGCTGCCTCTGCCCTGCGAGCAGGAGCTTCGCCTCCACTTCCAGCCCATTCCACACGTGCCCTGCCCGGCGCGGCGGCCCGGCCCAGTGACCCATTCCCCGCACGGCCTGAGCTCAGCATGGCTGGGCTCCAGCTCCGGCTCCTCCAGGACCGGCCTGGCCCAGGAGCAGGGCACCAGGGAGCAGCAGTGATTCCCACCCTGTTGGCAGAACTGGGAGAAACTTCACTCGAAGTCACCTGGGGGTGAGCTCCCTGGAGAGAGGCCTCTGCACCCCAGGGCTGCAGCCCAGCCAGAACGCTTCTAATCTGCCCAAAGGCCAAATAACATTAAGCTGCTGCTAGTGATAGAGCAATTCCGAAGGTTACATAATATTTTTCTACACACAAAAGTAATTTAAGATAATAAAGCCTAAGAGTATGTGCTTCCCTCCTGCTGCTCTTCCCTCCCCAGCGGGAAGGTGAGCAGGCAACTCCTAAAACTGCAGCTTCATCCCTGGGCTTGTTTTTCCAGCGTCTTGTATTTCATTATACACAATCGTTCAGCTGAATAGAAACCATCGTAAATCAGGAACGCCGTGCGGAGAGATGCGACGTGGTCATATCCTGCAACCTTTGAAATCGTGGCCTTCGAGCACAAGATGGCCATGGAGCCCAGCTCCAGCAAGAAGGGCCGTCTGTGGGGCCGGAAAACTGAGGCTGCCCCTCAAAATGAGGAGTTTAAAAGGCCTGTCAGCTTGGCACTGCTGACTGAGCAAACTAAAAGTGTTGCTGTTATGGAGTAAGGAGCCAGTTAGTCTACAACTGGTTTTAAAAGCTTGCCGATGCTAAGAAAACGCTGAGCAAAACACGAAAACCTCTATAAAGCCAAAAGTGGCACCCCCGTGTTTTCTGCAGCGAGCCATTTCCCCTTCAGCCCAAGTTTAAAACACCTCGACCCAGCCGGGAACTTGTTGCAGATCCATCCTGCGTGAGAACTAAACCGATTAATTATTTTTTCCTCCCCTCAATAATTAATTACAGAGATGCTTTTCTCCCACCCGCTCTCCCCTGCGGTACCACAGCCCACAAGGCAAGAAGGGACATTTTGAGTCAAGGGAGCGAGAGAACATGGAGGCAGAAGCCGCCCTGCCGCCGGGCCGGGCCGGGCCACGGGCGCCGCCGAGGCCGGGAGGAGGGCGGGAGGAGGCCTCGGCGGGGCGGCGGGCAGCGCCATGTAAATAAGCCAAAATCCCCCGGGGATTGAGGCCGCCCAAAGTTGTGCCGCCCCCGCCGGCCTGGGCGACATTTTGAGGCGCGGAGGTGAGCGGCTGAGGGTGCCCTCCCTCCTCCCGCCCGCCCTCCCCGCGGGCAGCCCCCGCTGCCATCTTGGGGCCGGCGGGCAGCGGCGGGGAGGGGGCGCCGGGACCCCGCCGGGACCCCGGGCTCCTCCTCACCTTGATGTGGAAGCGGATGAGAGCCAGGCGGATGCAGTGCGCCATGCAGACGGGCGGCAGGAACCAGACCTTGGGCGGCGGGGTGCCCTTGTTCTGGACGTGGCTGACGATCTGCTGCGCCGTCTGGCGCTCGTTGCCCTGGCGCTTCACCCACTCGTGCAGCCGGGCCTTCTCCAGGGCGCCGTTGAAGAAGACGAAGAGCTCGATGTTCCCGTTGAAGCAGGCCTTGGCCAGGGCCGCCAGGTAGCCCAGCATGTGGTTCCACTGCCCGCCGCTCACCCAGTCCGTGTAGAAGCCGCCGTAAAGCCGGTGCAGGCAGTTGTCGGCGTCGATGAGGAGGCGCAGCGGGGTCTGGGGGGGCCGCTGGCGGCCCCCACCCACGAGGCTGCCCCGCGCCAGCTTCTGCAGCTCGACGGGCACCACGGCGCTGGGGCAGTGCTTCTCGATGTAGTCCTGGAATCCCTGCACTCCCATGATGAGGACCGGGCGGCGGCGGCGGCGGGCGGGCGAGCGGGGGCCCGGCGGCGGCGGCGGCGGCGGCAGCGGGGTCTGGGCTCGGGCCGGGCGGCGCGGCGGCGGCGGGCGGGCGGTGCGAGCGGTGGAGCCGGGTGGGAGCGCTGGCTGCCGTCGGTGGCCGATCAGGGGGGAGTTGTATGGATTAGTGGGGGGCTCATGGCTGCCGCGGCCGCCATGTGCTGCGCTCACAGAGCCATGGCTCGGGGATCCGGGCGGCTGCGGCTCCGACTGCCGGGGGGCGGGGGAGCGGCCGGGCGCGCAGGAAGCCAACCCGCCGCCGCCGCCGCCTGCGGCAGCGAGAGCGGAACGGGCGGGACTTGGCGGCGGCGCCGCTGCCACTCACACACCGCGCGGGGCCGCGGCGGGAGCGCGGGGGGAGCGGAGCGGCCTCGGCGCCGCCCGTGCCCGGAGCCCGGAGCCCCTCTCGGCCCCCCGGCCTGCCCTGCCCTGCGGCTCTGCCCCGGCCCGGCCCGCCCGCCGCGGCCCTTGCATAACCCGGGCATGCGCGGGAGCGCGGCGGAAGCGAGTGGCGGGGAAGGGGAGGGGGCCGGGGGCGGGGAGCGGCGGCGGGAACCGGGCAGGAACCGGGACAGGGACCGGAGCGGGAGCCGGGACAGGAACCGGGCGGGAACCGGGGCAGGGCTCTCCCGCCCGCGGCCCAGCACTCCATCGGCCCCGCGGCCGCCGCGGCGGGCCCAGCTCGGGGCAGCGGCGCCCCGGGCACCTGTTGCTCGGAAGGTGTTCGGCCGTGACGGGGCAGCACAAGTGGCCCCGCACCGGTTCGGTTCGGTTCGGGCCGGGGAGCCGCGGGGCCCTCGGCCTGGTGCCGCGCCCGGCCTGGTAAAAGTGACCGGCTGGCCTGGCCTCTCCCGGCTCAGCGTTTGCTGCTGCTGGTAAAGCTTCCAGATCGTAGAATAGCCCGAGCTGGAAGGAACCTACAAGGATCAACGAGTCCAGCTCCTGTCCCTGCCCAGACCCCCCAACAATCCCACCCTGGGCATCCCTGGAGCTCCTGGCCCTGCCCAGACCCCCCAACAATCCCACCCTGGGCATCCCTGGAGCTCCTGTCCCTGCCCAGACCCCCCAACAATCCCACCCTGGGCATCCCTGGAGCTCCTGGCCCTGCCCAGACCCCCCAACAATCCCACCCTGGGCATCCCTGGAGCTCCTGGCCCTGCCCAGACCCCTCAACAATCCCACCCTGGGCATCCCTGGCAGCGCTGTCCAAACACTCCTGGAGCTCTGGCAGCCCCGGGGCCATGACCAAACCCTGGGGAGTCTGTTCAGTGCCCTGCACCCTCTGGGATAGAACCTTTCCCTGCTGTCCACCCTGGGCCTCCCCTGGCCCAGCTCCAGCCGTTCCCTGGGTGCTGTCCCTGTCCCAGGGCAGAGCTGGGAGCTGCCCCTGGGGAGGAGCTGCAGATCCCTGAGCTCTGCCCGCAGTCTGCCCTTCTCCAGCTGAGCAAACCAAGTGTCCTCAGCCGCCCCTTGTACAGCCCCTCCAGGCCCTTCCCCATCTTCACTGCCCTCCTTTGGACACTCTAATAGCTTTAGATCTTTCTTATTGTGGCACCTGAAACTGCACAAAAGACTTGAGGTGAGGCCACAGCAGTGCAGAATGGGGATACACGATCAGCTCCCTCCATGATTTTGGCAGCCTTTTCACCTTAGACGTGCTTAAAGTGGCAATTGCTTGTATCTTGAGCTGTGGCATACACAGGGCAGCCAAACTGTTGCCATAACTGGTAAATGAACATAAGTATCAACGATCAGGGAAGAAACCCATAAATGTGCGTTAGTTTCAACCACTGGAAGAAACCTGCTCTTCACTGCACAGGCGGTGAGGAATTATCTGTCTTCAATTTTATCAGATTAAATTATTTTTTAAAAGGCTGAGGTGCCCAAGCTTCAGAGGTTTCCTGCAAATATATCTTTGCAACAATACCACAGCCTATGAGCAATTCTCTGCTGTTCAGGTGTTGGAAAACTACAGGAAGTGTCAAGCTGCTGATGCTGTATGTTCACATTAATATTTAATTAATGAGGAAAAGCATATTGTTAATGAGATTTCAGTCAGGCTGGATTGGCACCCACAGTAAATATTCCCAGCAGGGAATAGCTGTTGCAGCAGGAGTGGGCCGGCTCACTCCCAGGCAGTGAGTGCCATGGGTGTGCGTCTGAGCCCAACTGCTGCAACATCAGGATGATGAAATAAAGAATACTGGAAAAGCTATGGAAGTAACCAATGGCATGTTTCTTCTTGGAAATCTGCTTTTGCAGTAGTCTGAGAGTGTGGCTTCCTAAGTAAATAGTCTGCTTGCTTTCTGAACTACTTTTCCCTTAGAATTCTTAGATAATAAGAATAGATACGCTATAATAACATCAAAATAATAAAACAATTTGGAACGCTTTGAAGAACACACAAAACATGGTAGCAGGCCAATAGTGCTAATAGAAGGGAAGTGGATCAAGGAGACCTTAATAATTTCAAATATCTTAAAAATCACCAAAATCTGGTCAAAATAACAAGTACTGCCATACACAAGGTGCCTAAAAAGCAGACTTTCAGACAGCCCTGCATGTACCAATGCTCCAACAGTGCAAAGCTTGATCACAAACAAGCCATTCTCTAAGTAGCCTTGTGAGCAATAACTGAGTCAAGAAGAATTCACTTCTTGTCATTAATTGTCTCTCAGGGTCTTTATGTTCAGTAGTCTTAGGGATGGAAAATCATCTATAAATAAAAGATGATAAATGTACTTGTGGGTTTTTTTGGTTTTTTGTTTAGGAAGGAAACTAGTCCAGAGCACGTGCCACCAGGAGTCTGGCTGTCAGCATCCTTGGAGTTGGGGAGGCATAGCAGAACTGAGCACTGCTCAGCCACAAACACAACCCTTCCTCCCCAAAGAGAAGAAAAGAGAGAGGAAAAGCATAAGGGGAAACAAGGTGCTTCCAGAACTTATTTAATACAAACTAAAAGTTTAGCCAGACAAGAAGACAATGGAAAATAAGTTAAATTTATGGAAAACAAAATTACTTTGGAAAGCAGGTAGATTAAGCTAGACTTAAAGAGCAATTAATCAAAGACATGAGGCAAACAAGGTGTTTTTTCATCAATCAGCATTAGAAAGCCTGCAGGATTCATCAATCTTCTTCCTCAGCACGGAGACAGTGTGTTCCACTGTTCCCAGATGCTGGTTGTGTGAAGGAAGGGTTAATAGCAGTTGGTATTAAAGTCAGTGACTCATCATCCAACCTGAACAGAAGAGAATTAGGAGTGGCTCCCTCAAAGGAAGAAACGGAATAGTCGTTAGGGAGAACTAACAAATAACCATGTCAGATGGAGAGCAGAGATGAATGTTATCAGTTTAGGAACATGGACACAGGCTGTGGAGCAGACTGGCCACTGTAACCTGAAAGGTACATCTGCCTGGGAGGATCGCCTTATCCATGGGAAACACTTATTCTCTTATTATTCCTTTCATATTTCTCCTCTTTTCGCGGTCTGGTGCGTCTTACTGTGGAGCTGCTGCCCCAGAACTTCCCCGTTCTTGCTGCTGTAGAAGAGTTCCCAGCCTTCACATCACTGCCAGGTCTGCGAGTGGCCGTGGGCTCACCTGTGGGCAGGTGCTTTCCTGCACTGCTACTTCAGCACTCCCAGTTCTAGGCATGCCTGTCACTTGGATGAAAAAAGTTGCAAAAATAAAAGAAATTGAAGAAAAACTGTTGAGGTTTTAAAAAGTATTGGGAATAAAATCTGTCACTAGTTGCCATCTTGCTCTGATTTTGTATCATCATATTTGATACCATGTCTGACATCCGTTTCTTGTCTCTTAAGTTGCTGCAATTAAACTATACACCATCACACAACATCTATAGAAGGAGGTTTTCCATGTTCAGATATCACCACTAAATTTTAACAAACACCACCTTGCTTAAGCATACAGTGACTTCTTTCAAATATCTATGATACTTCAGATGGAACATTTTCCTCTTAGGACAAAGATGTGCATGTAGAAGGCACATCACTGAGTTATTTAAAACATTTGTCGGTGTCTCCATCAGCTCTCTAGGGACCACCAATCCAAAGAAAAGATGATTCAAAAGGTAGCATACTTTAGTTACTAGAGCCACTGCTATGCTCAAACTCAAAATTCCTGATTGTCCATAGAGGCCAGCCCTTGAGGAGTTTGGCCCTGGGCAATATGTGGGGTAAATTATGGTGTTGCTCCAGCAAACTTTTAGGGCAAGAAAATGACTGGTAGCAAGTCCTCCGGGTGCCTGGGAGATGCAGGCTGGAGGAGGAGGGGGCAATGATGCTGGCTGAAAGAATTCCTCCTTTCAGAGAACAAGCAGTGCTTTCACAGCAGTGGATGCTCAGCCACAGCACACACTACACAGATTACATCAGGGCCATTCGCTGCCTTTGATTAGTATTAAGAAACAAAAGCATGAAAATTTTAAGTTCTAAACTTGAATTTTCAAGACAAAAAGCATAAATAATAAGGGCATTATAGAGCAGGCAGTGGGAGCTGGTGGGGAGCAGTAGCACTGCTCCCTCAAAAAGCTAGAACAGTAGTGTGCTGTTCCTGTGGCAGTTGTGGTGGTCATAAAAAAGCCAGTATTTAAAGCCTATTCTACTGCAGTTTTTGCAGGAGCATCAATAATATTACCAAAAGATATTAATAGAATGCTACAGCTTGGTATTATAACACATAAGATGCACTTGCCACTGGTACTATGAGAGCATATCTGAGCTAAAATACATCTACTGTGGCCATTTCAGAACAGCAGCTATTTACACTTCCAACACTTTAAAAACGTAATTTTTGTTGGCATTAATGCAATTAACACAAGTATCTCAGGCATGGGACTACACAGATTTAACTACCTACATGTGGGGTAGGGCTGCCAGGTTTGAGAACATCATCCAAGCCAGACCTTCACCTTCAGTCTGCTACACAAGTGCATTCTTCATCTTGCCCAAACACACGGCAGCACAGTCTGCCAGCGTGCCACCGTAGATGTGGATCACTCAGTTATTCATCTTAGCATGGTCTGCCCTTTTTTCATCCCCACAGCTCTTGCTGCAAAGTCTAAAATGGAAGTATAAAAAAAATTAAATTGATTTGAATTGCAAAGTATAAAGTTCTGGGGCTGCGCCTGCTTGAATCAGCACACAGGATGAAATGAGGTCCATAAATCCAGACTTTTCAAAGTGGTGGCCTGGACACAAGGGATACTTTGTGCTGTTGCCTTTCCTGTCACATAACGGCTGTCCCATGTCCACCCCAGAGGCACGGCTGCCACTCCTGGGACAGGGTGCTCCTTGAGCTGCTGCAGTTGCAGAAGCAGACAATCCTCCTGTTGTCCAGGACTGGCCCACGAGCCACCAATTAGACTGCTCTGAACGACAGCATTCCGTTCAAAGGGCTGCTAATTGTATTTTAATGATGATTTAAATGCTGCTGCTGATAATTTCAGAGACATCCAGATCACTAATTACTCATAGTCTATGTTGAGCTTTAAGCAGGCAAAGGCATAGCACTGTAGAAACATCAAGTAATGCTATGAATGTTCCAAAAGGCCTTCACTGCCCTCCCACATGTCAAAGGCATCATCTCCTGCTCTCAGGCCCAAACCCAGCCCTGGCTGCTCATATCTGGGATCCAGGAGCTCAGCTGCAGGACGTGTTCTTGCAGCATTCTCAAAGTAAGGAAAGAGAAGCAGCAAATCAAAATTACTTACATTCATTAAAAAAATTCTACCAATATTAATAAAAATTAACTGACATTCTTACACCACCACCACCACTTTGAACATTTTACCGTTAAGATAAAATACTAGCTCAATTGAACTGCATCCTGAACACAGAACAGTCAGGATGTTTGAATAAACTCACCAGAAATGCAGATTCCAACAAGCTGCCTGCACAGCCAGGAAGGACATCAACCTGTTGGAGCAAGTCCAGAGGAGGCCGCCAAGATGATCAGAAGGATAGAGCACCTCTGCTGTGAGGAAAGGCTGAGAGCATTGGGGTTGTTCAGCCTGGAGAAGAGAAGCTTCAGGGTGACCCAATTGCAGCCTTCCAGTACCTGAAGGGAGCTTACAAGGAAAATGAAAGAAGGCTATTTACAAGGACCTGGAGTGAGAGAACCAGGAAGAATGGCTTCAGACTGACAGAGGACAGGTTTAGGTTAAATACTGGAAAGAAATTCTTGGCTGTGAGGGTGGTGGGGCCCTGGCACAGGCTGCCCAGAGAAGCTGTAGCTGCCCCTGGGTCTGTCCAAGGCCAGGCTGGACAGGGCTTGGAGCAGCCTGGGACAGTGGAAGATGTCCCTGCCCATGGCAGGGGTGGAACAAGATGATCTTTGGGATCCCTTCCAAGCCATTCACCTCTAGGGTTCTCCTGGTGTCTCCTTGCAGCAGGAGCAGTGGTGTGGTGGAACGTGGCTGACCTGCAGAGCTCACACAGCCAGAGCTGTGCAGTCAATCCAAGGGAGTTCAGCTTCCAAGGCTGGCAAATCAATACCTGCCATAAGCATGAAATTACATCCCAAATGTTTACTTGTATTCTGTACAAGATGCTCATAGTGTGTGGAGGAATCCATTCTCCAGAAAAAATATTTAGAGTGCAAGTCACAGTTTTCCCCTTCAGAAATTCAGCCAAAACACACCAAATCTGCTATCCACTGACACCGTAATGCTGGTCAAGATGTTTATACATAAAACACTCTGTCAGTGAGAGTAAAGCATGTATCTTGCCTGTGTAATTGATATCTACAAATGGGGAAACTGGCTGAGCCCTGTTCTAAAATACGTGCTTTTATGAGAATGTAGGTTAGCTGTAGTACAGTGGATTTTACATGCCAAATCTAAGCAGTCAGAATTTTAAAGAGACTTTTAATGATGCAGGAAAAAAAGGGAGGCTTGTTTTCTCACTGGAAAATAAAATGCATGTAAATAAATCCTAACACTGGGGTTTTTTGTGAAGATTTATGTGAGGTTAATCCCTTTATAGTCCTAGAGTGTATTAGTTTCACTAATCTACCCTCAGTCTGATGTGAGATTACTGGCCTAAGACAAGAGGGAGAGGCTTGCTCTGTGACAGGCACACGATGAAGAGTGGAGTCCTGTGTGCACACCTCTGCCTCAGCAGCCCCTGAAACAGCCCTAAAGGAGACTTTTTCTTGTGCAGCTCAGGTGGCTGCTACAGAGCAACCAGATTTGCACTCTTTTTGCACAATTTTTTGCAGCCATCTGACCTAAGAGTTTTACTTTCTACATAAATGGTCTGTCTTGCTTGCCTGAGGAAGACTTTAAGTGTTTTTTGTGTGTCTCTCTGTTTTCCGATGGCTGTGCCAGCCGTGGCAGCTTTGGAAATGAAAAGTCATGAAAAAGTCTTGCACTTTGTTACCAAGTGGTGATTTTTTTTCCTTTTACATCGTTGATGGTATTTGAAACTGAGTAGATATGAGGGCAAATAATTCCCCCTTTTTCTGTTCCAGCAAACACCTGCCTCAGCTGCCAGCCTGCTCCTGCAAACCCCACAGCTTGCACAGAGCAGCCGAGCTGAGCTGATGCCAGGAAAGTGAAGGTCTTGTAAGAGTTTAAACTTGTGTATTGCCAGCTTTTGAAATTACAGGTTAGTCATTTGGTTTTCATTCTTTTCAGCAAGGTCTGAGATGTTGGTATCAGTTTTTCTGCCTAATCTACACAGGTTACTTCCTTATCTTCGTTTATTCTCTTAAAGATACATCACTTGAACTTTATCCTGTGGCTTTCTTGCCTGACATCAGTCAGGAAAACGTTTAAAAATTAAAGAATTAAATACATTTGGATAATAGGTAATCTCTTTTGTGAGAGATGAAAAGAGTTAAACCATGCAAGCTTGCCACTCGATGACAGAAACTCTGACTTGTGAAAGTTGTACACACGTGCAGCCTGGCCTGTGCTCAATCTCCTGACTGCCATGAAACTAGAAATTGTTAATTAGCATAAAAATTTGTAATCTAGTTCAGAAAAGGAAAAAAAAAAAAACCAAGAAAAAAGGCAAATTCTAAACAGCTCTCATTTATGAGAGCCATTCTTATTTTCCAGAAGACATCAGTTTAATTCTCCAGTTACTCTCACTATACCCAGCAACTTTTGATCTCCCCCCACATAATACAGCACAGAAGAGTGTCTCTTTAAATTAATTTATAAAATAATTCAGGACTGTGGGTGTCTTTGATCTGTTCCTCTCTGCTAAAGTACAGAAGAGAAGAACATGTCGCTTAGCAACCCCTCTTAGCCAGCACTGGGGGAGGCAGGAGGGATGGATGGTCCAGAGCCACAAAAGGGGAGGATTAAGCCCCTAAATTTTAGACAATCTTTCTCAAAACTGAAGCAAGCAAACATGGTTGTTTGCAGAATTGGATAATCTCACTTAGTCCTTTTTTTAATATCCACTTCTGGTCTATTAATAACCATCTTCCAACCAAATGGGAAAATCTGGCATGGGATGGACAACACAGGCTTTGACAGCTTCAGCACTGGGCTGCAGGTGAAGGGAACCTGAAGTTTAATTTTAAACCAGTTCAATAGATTTTAAATAAAATTAGCATCGTCAATGCTAATGGTAATTCATTTCATACCTCAGTTTTAATCTTAACACTTCAAGTAAATTTTATGTGAGTCTCATCCCGTTGTACAGTTGGGCAGCCCAGGTGTCCCCAGCCTGACGTGTTCAGGGCCACTTACCTTGTAAAAAAAGCCCAGAATTCTCTGGGCGGTTACCAGGCTGTGATTCGCTGGTAACTAGGTAACATCTTAGAGCTGCAAGAAAACACCAGTTGGGGAAGTAACTTTGCACTGAAGCAGAGGAGCAGCCTCAGCCCTCTGTCACTCCCGCAGCTGCAGGATGGTGACGTCCCAAGAGCCACGGCAGGAGCAGGCACCAGCTCAAACCCTCCTGCCCCTGCCCCTGCTGACCAGTGCTGGCCTAGAGCAGCCTTGACTGATTCTCTTCCCAAACATCAAAGCCCACAGCAGTGGGGCTGAGTTATGGAAGAAAAAATTATGCTAAAAACCTGTGTCAGAGGAAGAATCGCAGAACGACCCCCTTCAGCATCTCACACAGGCAAAAAGAATGAAATACAGGTAAATTGTTATGCCTGGTCTTCTATGAATGATCATTAAGATTGTTCTAAGTCTTCCACTTTCATGTATTAATCACCTGTAACTTATCAGTGAACAGTTAAGAGAATCCCTAAATTCTAACGGCTCAGGTTTCTCCCAGAGCTCAGTGTAGGCAATCCTGTGCTCAAACTCTGAGTACCTACCTCTGTCCACAGGCAGGAAGCTTGTCTAAATTGGCATTGGCTGCATAGTCCAGCAATTATAAACAGACCTGAAAACAGACATTATTGGACTCTGAAGTAACATTGTTTTTTTCTAGTAAGGGAACTGGTAGGTGCTAGTGTGGAGCTCATTCAGAGCTAAGGTTCTTAGAATAATGTACTGAAGAACTTAATTCATAAGTGACAAGGTAATTTTTATTACCCATATATAGCAAAGACCTGTACAGTAGAATCGTGTCTTCAATGGGAATTTTACTAGTTACTGTAGGGGTGCTGGATTTTACCCAGGATCTCTGAGTATGCTTTTTGTATTGGCAAATGCTCGTGTAATGTAATTCTTTGGAGAAATTTAATTAAAGAAAAATGTGTAAAGCACTTGGCATTAAGTGGTCTAAGTTTGTTAACGTACAGTATGGAGAATGAAACCTAAATTAGAAGCAAATAACACTAACTCATCTGTGAGCATTTCCATAAAAACTGCTTTAGTAAGAAACTTCTATTTTTGCAGCACATATTTTCTCTATACTTTCACTTTTATGATTCAAACAAATTTAGAGGCTTTATTTGAAGTGTCACAAGCTGAAGCAAACCCTGTTGACTTGACTTTGTCTTTGCTCTCAGTTACACCACAATTAACAATTCTTTATTGTAACTCAATACTGAGAAAGTAATTTTGCTGATTGCCTAAATTGAGGGGGAGGAGTCCAGCAACAGTAGAACTCTTTTACTTGCACTTGTGTTTACAGTGCCAGTTCATACACGTAGTGGGTTTTAGGAAACAGAAATATGTCACATCCATAAGGCCAAGGTGCTCTTTGTTGGAGATTCTTGTTTCAAACACTTCCTGTAGCTCCTCTGACAGATACAGAACATCTCCAGCCTCCTGAGCAGACTTTGTGAGGCTGATGGTCATGAGGAATATGTTTTGGACTACACTGACTTCCAAAGCTGTACAATTAACATAGCTTTCTGCTGATGACATTCACTTTTCAGATCAGGATGATGCATGGAAAAAGCATGCAGATAAGGCATCATTTGCCCAAACATGCCACCAGGAACTGACTTCCTAAAGGTATGTCTCAAGCTGGAGAATACAAATAGATGTGTGATATTTTTCCATTTCGGAGCAATCATTGCATCACTATGATGTCTTCTTAATCCTAGCTCTGACAGAGGGATAGTAATCTAAATTTGCTGATGCATCATGTTGGAGAACTCTCAGTTTAGTGCAGCAATTCTTGAAAATATATTGGCCCAGCTGACAGTATTGGGGAAAAGAGGATTATCTCTGGCATAGGACCACACTGCAACAGCCCCTGTTCTCAGGGAAGAAGCTCTAATCTAAAATCTATCAGACTATTTCTTTGTCTTGTACTTTCCTCCTAAGTGAAAAAAAAAAATTATTCAGGGTTTTGTCATGATATATAGAAAAGTGTGAAGTTAAAAACAAGTCTCGGCTCCTCCTCAGTGGAGGGAAAATGGCTGTCTTTTTAAACTAAAAGCCCACTGGTCCCATTGCCTTTGCTAAACAGTTGGGCATCACAGAAAGGTTTTTTGGTGTTTGAGGCTCAGTTTCCCCAGAGATCAACAATTACAGCAGGAGAAGTGCAGAGAGGTTGGACATCTTTTCTGCCTGCAGTACTATCACCATATCTGACTCCAGCACCAGACAGCTGGAATATAGATGGAAAGAAAGATTCACTGAAATGCTTTGATGTTGTATAGATGCAGAATTTGAAAGGATTATGAGTATCTATTTTTAAAGGGAAGTTAATAAAAAACAGTATAAGGCTATGAAAAATACTGTGTGGTATAAAGGAAGATCAGGAAATTCTTGTTTTTGTCATAGTGTAAGGAACACAAGCATTCACAGAAAGAGATACAGTGTGCAAAAATATGCTAACGAACCAAAAGAAGCCATTCCCTGCTGGATTTCAGTGTGTCCTGACTGCCTGGTTCAGCTGAGTGGGGACCATGGGCCAGCCTGCCCAAACCAGCCCTGCTTGCTCCTGTCTCTCACTGAAATCGCCAGGAGTATCCCCCCCATGGTGCTGCAGCTCTGAAAGGATGTTACTGGGAGCAAATGGTTTTGGAGGAGAGAAAAAACAGGTGCAGAGAGGTCCTTGTCCTCAGAAAGCCTGCTGAACCACACTTTTTTCCTTGGAAAAAGCCATATTTACATGAGAAATTTACATGTATTGGTGACAGTGGCAGAATATTTCCAAGAAAGCAGAATTATTAATGTTTTGGCAGCATGAGATTGTTTTTTTCCCAATTGCAAATGTTGCTCCATCTGCCACAAAACCATTATTCCAACAGCCTGGCCTTCCCCATTAAAGGGCATGGGAACATGTTTGTGGCTGGAGTTTGAGGAGGGGAGGTGACACTGTGTGTGACACTGTGTGTGACACTGCCCTGCTGTGCCCTGCTGGCCAAGACCTGCCTCTGAGGAAACAAACCAGCTGGGGAGGCCTGTCTTCCTTTCTCTCTTCTGCCGGGTCAGCTATTAATTTAGTTGTGTTTGACATAATCTGTGTTAAGATTTTGAGTTACACCATAGAAATAGTGGTTGGATGGGGCCTTTAGATCAGCTCCTGATTCCTGCTCAAAGCAGGACTGAACCAACACTGGGTCAGCTCTGCTGTGATTTTACACAGCCAAATGTTTTGTTTCCCCCTCTGGGTAACCTCTTCCCTCTGCACTCCTCAACATTTTCAGAGTTTAAGATCATGACAGGTCTGTCTCTGCAAAACACTCTGGTTTTAGCAGAACATCACATGTCCACAAAGATAACTTCCTGATTTCTTTTTTGAAGTCTGAATTATGATGAGGGTAAAAGGTATGTGATTCCTTAAACCTAAAGGAGACATGCAACATAAAATCTTAATTCTAAATTCTGAAATTACTATTTCAGTGATGACTTGTAATCTGTGCAGTTTTATCTACTTGATAATACCCAGCTTAGTGTTAGATCTAAAAAAAAAAGAATGAAATGAGAAAATTATTCCTTTGATACATATTAAGTTATTCAGTTAGTAAATTAGTGAATCTTATCCTATTAGCATGTTACACGTCTTGACGTTGCTCATGAAAAATGCATATGAAAATGAGGGGGAAAATTACCTTTTGAAGTTCCTGCCACTTGATATGTTGACATTTCTTTTAATTTGTGACTGTCCTCTTGAATGCAGTATTCCACTGTCTGGTTTTATGAGAGATTCTTCATTTTTAATTTGTTCTCCCATTGATCAGACTTTTTTTTTAATGGCTAGCTCTCAAGATAATTAGCTTTTCAGGGAAACCATGTTCTCCTAAATAGTTATTAATGAGTGTCTCTCCCATTCAGTACTCTTTGCTCTTTCTCATTAGGGGACTTTGAAGGCCTGGTCAACTTGTGCCTAATACTACTGAAGACAGCAAGAATCTCACTGCAGATTTCAGGGAGAACAAGAGCAGCCCCTGGGAGTGAAGCAACATCATTTCCATTCACTTTGGCAGGTGGCTGTGTCCTAGGAGAACCTGCAAACAGTTCTTGAGGCTCCAGGATAGACTGAGGAGGGAGTAAAATGAGTGAAAGAAAACAAGGCATATTTCCTTCTGTTTTTTCATCCTCCTCATGACCCAGGTTTCCATCTTCAGAGGATCTCATCAGCTGCAGCAGCTGTGCTAAGGAGCCTCAGTGAGACTGCCCTGTTCACAGGGCTGGAGACGAAAAGCTCCCTTGTATTTGAAGTCATTATGTACATTGCATAAATATAAACCCATTCAAACCAACAGCCATTCTGTAGCTGAAGTTATTTGCTGGTTTTGTCTGCAGTTATGCACAGCCAGTTTCACTGGGGGCTTATTCTGTACTTCAGGTTTCTATAAGCAACAGGAAATAATAATTGGTTATTTTGTCTCTGCCGTCCTGATTCTGCAACCCCTAAAGACCAACATCTTCCTTTGCAATTGACACTGGACATTTTTTAGAAGAAATAGATCATGAAGTTCAATAGAAAAAATGCTCAGAAATATCAACAACACCCCTCAGGAAGAAAATCAATATGAGATTAATGAAATTGAAAAAAAATAAGATTACAAATAAAACCAAAGGTGATCCAACACAGGTTGTAAAACTCTGTATAAATGGCTGACCAAACAACCATTGTGGAGTCATAATTTAAAGGAAAGTTTCACTTTGGAGAAGAACAATGTTTATAGAGAGGCTAATTTTATCTTACTGAAAATAATTTTAATAATATTAAAATACCTATTAAAAGTTACAAGTTGTAGTCAAAAATACTGCAGTGCAGCTCATAGGAGAGCTAGCACAGGCCAGGCTATGAACTGGCCTCACAAGGTGATCTATAATACCATAAAAAATACACTATTTCAAGAGCCCAGGCAGACTGCATGGGTAGAGCCCTGTCCTTGCTGCAGCTGATAGTTTTCCTAGTGACACCTGTGAAATGACATTTTCCTCTGGTTTTAGCCCATACAAGTTTAATACTGGGCCAGGAAACCCATAGCAGTTCTACTGCATGCAATACCAGTGATTTTAAACACATTTGCTTAGGAGGATTACTAAATGGAGTTTGAAAAGTGATTTATTATTGGAAATTATTTTTGTTTGTTTATTCACCCAGTTTTCCTAATTGTGCCACGTTATTTTGTATGGTAGTGTGCCTCTGCTGTACCAGGACAAAATACGCACTTAAGCCTTTGGGCATATGAGGTGAGTTGTTTCCCTTCCCCATTCTGCTGGAAAATCAACAAAAACAAGCCTTCAATAGCATGAATTCCATTGCAACCTACCTTAGCAGGCACCTAAATCCCACAATGATAATTTATCTTTGAACTCGTTAGTAGCGGTGCATAATTAACAAGTAAGCTGCAGGAACATGCAGTTACTCTGTATTTACACGGTCTTTGCCGTGCAGTTGTGTGTAATTACAGAGATTATTATTATCCCTGCTCTCTGGCACGGGAGCACACGGTGTCCCTCACTTTGGGCTGTTTCACCCAGAGCAGAGCCCGGCGTGGTGTGAGCGGGTGGAGGAGCCCGAGGTGGGGAGCGGCAGGTTTGGTTATGTTTGAGATCCACATCTAACAGGAAGGGGGATACTGTACACATCACTTGGTGCACAAATTGCTCTGCCACTGCTCCAAAGCAGACTTTCCACTCACACGTGCAGCATTGCCCTCTCTGAGGAGAATGCACAGGCCTTTCTAGAGCACGGATACAGCACCACACTAGTTAAGCAACTCAGCAGGAGAAACATGGATTTATTTGCAGTTGCCAAAGAGTAAAATTTCACTTCAGCGGACAATAAAACAGGAGTTCCGTGTTCTGCTCCAGGTGGAAGGAAAAGTAGGGAGCTTTTCTAAGTGTAAATTATGGTTGTTCAACTTCATAATAGTTTTCTTGTCTTGAGGGACTTGATTTCTGAGCACAGAGGTAACAGCACCTCGCTCTGAAGGGCCAGCAGCATGACATGACAGGGCGTGAGCTGTGCTGCATTGATTTCCAGCACTGCCTTGGCAGTGTACAGCTACAGCACCACAATGAGATGCAAATTACCAGGATATAATTATCTCATTTGAATGTCTCACGGTGATTTCACTCTGTGCCACAGCCAGGGCTCTCATGGTTTGTGTGGGTTGTGCTGGCCTTGGCAGGGTGGGTGGGGCTCCCCCATCACCAGGGCTGGGCACTCAGCTTGGTGGGCAGGCCTAAAACTGGTTGCTTGAACCCAGGGTTCAGGGAACTTCCATGCTTAACATCAACAACTTATTTCTGTCACAAACTGCATTATCTAGGGGTTGTTCATGAGCAGTGAGAGCTAATATTTCAGTCCATTTCAGATGGTGCTGGTTAAGGACATGAACACAGTGCATGAAGTCTTTTCTGCACTGAGAGATTTAAAAATCAGTTCAGAAGAAGTTAGAGAGCAAAAATAAAGTAAAACTTCTTTTCCACAATTCAAATTTGAAAAAATAGTAATTGGTTTCTCACTAGCAGTATTTCTACGTGGAGTTTTTTTAACTGTTTTTCGAGGTCTTCCTGTCTTCTTAGTGGACGGTAAGGAACAATGGAAGAGATGCTCATCCATGTCCCATTTACAATCACAAATGTCATCATCCATGAATTCCATGACTTTTTCAATTCCATTTTTCCTACTTAACATCACAGAGTGCTGGGGTGGCAGCTGCAGCAGCTGTTTACTGTAGCTGGAATACCAGCAAAGCATTTCCCAGCACGCCAACCAGAGCCAAGCCTGTATTTTACAGGCACCTTCAAAGCCAACATTTCAGGCCAGCTGCAAGACTTGGATTTGAAATTCTAAAGCTCCTTAGCTCTGGTGTACCACGGCACTCGGGGCTTGACTTTTACCTCCTTTTCCACAATGTCAGAGTCACTCCAATGCTTTTCTTTGTAAAAAGGACACCAGGTGCCTGACAGAGGAGGTACAACTGACACCAAAGGCTTCGAGCATCAGCACTTTGTTATCTAGAATTCTGTCATACCTTTTCTGTGCAGCCTCCCATGGGCAGCTCCACACAGCTCTGGCTCTTTCTCTCTTTCTTCCCTCTTCCTTCTGGAGGTCCAGCTCACTCCTTCCTGTCCCTGGCACAGCCACCTAACCCTGTCTGTCCCTCATACAATGTCTGACCCTTTCTATCCCTCACACACCCTCCTCCCATCAGGCTCCAGCTGATCTCTCCCAGCTCACTCACTCCTTATCACACCCATAGCTGTGAGGGCAAGGCTGTTCGCAACGGCTGGAAATTGACACAGCTTCAATATTTCCTTCAGTACTATCTCCATCTGTCCTCCCACAAGTATCCAACCCAGATCCCACTGAAAAGTGCAATCATTCCTTTGAACTTTTCTCTTAAAAGACAGTGATTTACACTCTGAGAAGGGCAGTTTCCCCCATCTGAAAAATGGAGAAAGAAGAGCTTTCCACTGGGTACAGGGTGGCCCTGGTCGGATTCTTCAGCTGGAGTTCCCATAAAAACATGTTTTTCATTCAAGTGTTATAATAACCAGGAGAACCCTGCCATTATTGCTGGGAATGAAGTAACTTTTAAATGGTGAAATTGTGCATAATTTTTATTGTTCTCAGGGAGAATACTCAAGACTGGCTCTTTTGATGTTTTGTTCACAGAAATAGACACGTGGTGCAAGTTCATATATACAATGAATGGACTTGGGACAAATGTTTGAAGACTTCTTGCAACAAATTGCTTACAAATGATCTGCAGCAAGAGTTAGTTCCAGAATGGTTACTGCACATGTGTTTGGAAAAAAGATATTCAAGCAAATCAATCTGCTTGTGGACAAATAATGAAAAGAGAAAAAGGAAAAATTCCTCTAACAAATATGAAACTGCAAATTATTCACTCAGCTCAGTTGGCAACAACCAATTTTTGTGGTAGTAGGAGCTCATGGAGTAGGAGGTAACTGTGTGAAGAATGATTGATTTGGTATCTTATATTGCAATTCTGGAAGGGCTTCAATTTCTAATTTAAAAGCCACCTTCCTCCTTTTTACCCAGTAAAGAAAACAAAATGATAGTTGATTTCTGTGAGCTGTTTTGGGCAGATAGGATCTATTTTATGTTCTCTGGACACTGACAACAGCTAGCTCATAAGAAAGAGCAGTTATTTATTAGAAAAGATCTCTCTTGCCAGAAAAACAAGCAAACAAACAAACAAACAAACAAACAAACAAAGCCTGCCTAAGGAAGGATATTGCCATCACAATCCTCTTTGCATCTTCCCAGGACAGACATGTCATGGGTCTGAACTTGCTGCATCTGTGAATTGTGGAGCCTTGTGGAAGCTGCACCTCCACAGACCATCTTTCGTAACAAACACTGATTTACTTCCCTCCTGGGAGAATACAAAGCATATCTGGGACATCTCTGAACTAAAAGCATCTTTTGCCTCCCCTTCCCCACTCCTGGGATGGAGGCAGCCGCCCTTTGGTGAGAGGCTCTGGGGTGCTGCAGTGGGATGCTGGCAGAGTTGTCTTCTCCAAACAAAGAGACCGTAGCATGCTCTGTTCATGCCTGTGGAGTGGGGGATGAGAGTTTAGCATTCAACTCTTCTTAACTCCTTACACGTGTGCTCTTGATTGAATATGTATCTCTGATTTATCCCTGAGCAGGCACATGCCCCCTCCCAAGGCAGAGCAGATGCAAGGGAGTCCGCTCCATCCCTGCTGCTTTACTTCCCAAAACCCTTAAAATGCTAAAGCCAGAAATAGGCGTTATAGCACAATCTTTGGCTGAATGATCTCCAACATTACTGCAGATCTTAGTCATAGTGAAAGCTTTAACAAGCTACTTTGAGCTAATGGCAAAATAGTTTTCATTTAAAGCAGTGATGTGTTCCTTCCCACAAATGCTAATTGCCATGATTCTATTGTAATCCTGGGCTTAGTTACACTGAGCTTGAGTTACCTTGCTCTAACTTAACACTGACCATTGACCAGAGATTCATTTTACCCTTTCTGTGGTTTTAGAGAGAAGGATATTGGGACTGAGATACTCTCATGTCACCAAAATCAACGATGGGACAAAGGTGCATTTCTGCAGGAATGTTCCAGGCAGCCTCCTCAGCAGCAGGAGGACATGGTGGTTTCAGGAGCCATTCCACCAGCCCACGAGGACACAGGATGGGGGATATCTGCATCCAGCTGAGCTTTGCCAAAACCACCTTCCTGCCTCTTACACCTTTCTTTCCATGCTGCAAATCCATGTTAGGTTCAAGACTGCCTGAAATGTCTGTGAACATCCTACCCACTGCTGCTGCTTTAGGAGCCCTTTCTGCAGCACCTGCCTCCTTGGGACAGTAGCTCATCACTTCATTGTCAGAGCATAGCTGACTTCAGCAATTTCACTGCAGGAGAGCTTTAATTCTTACTATTATAAGAATAGAGACAAATTTCTCAGCCTGCTTCAGTCTATGAACTGCAGATACGTATACGGGTGGTTTGACCCTGGATACAAACCCACCACTGCCCTCTGTCTTTACCCTCCCCATTCCATGCAATTTGGGAAAATTTGCCTAGAAAGGATAAGAAAACGTTCGGCTGCTGCAGGTCCTCCTAAGCCCACCTCCCAGCTTGTTTGTTTGTTTGTTTGTTTAATTTGCTCCATGTTATTAACTCCGCTGAGTTTCTGCTGGGCAGAATTTGCAAGTCAAAATACCCCATGAGTGTGCTGCAGCACTGCCAGGAAGTGAATACCACCAGTCTTCTTAATCACTGTTTTTCCAAAGAACAGGTATAGCAGACAGGCCATTTTAGGCTATAAATGGAAATCAGGAAATGAGATTTTCTTTCCCTGCTAGTTCTTCTCCTGGGAATTTTAGTCCTTTCCTCTGTGCACATGCTTTGGTTGTTGGTGGCAGCATATTAGTAATATGGGTCTCTCAGAGCATCAGTCACTGGAGCCTGTTCTGAAGCACTGCAATGCCAGTGAACATGGGAAATCATTCCCACTAGTATCAACGTGCTGTTTGTTGGTCTAAAAATCACATTTTAGATCAAAACCGGATCAGGATAGCCCAATTTTCCCCTTGATTCCAATGACAGGTGATTCAAAACTCAGGTTTATAAAGTAAGTAAAGGTATTTCACAGCTCCCTGCACTTCCTTTTCTAAATGGTAATCCATTTGCAACTCTCAGTTTTGTGGATTGCCTGTTACCTCCTGTGGATGACCAAAGTCCAGCCATGAATGCAGGCCCTCTGCAGTCCTCTCAATATCAGGGACATCTGGCCTTGCCTTCAGCTTATAACACAGACACTGCCATCCCAACCATCCATTTCACACTGATACAAGATCATTGCATGGCCTTTAAATCTGAGAAGTTCCAATTACCATTCTCCTATCATCAATTCTTCTATCATCAGTTCTATCATTCTTCATGAATTATGCTGTTTTCTTTTCTTTCTGGAAAAAGCTTTGCATTATTAGGAATTCAAGAGATTAGGTTTTGCTTCAGCAACATGCAGATCTCAGAACTTGAGAACAAACCCTTAGCATCACATGCACTTTTCTGTTGTCCCTAATGGTAATGAGAAGCATTTTCTGGGCTAGGAAACACCCTCATTATTTCATGACAGGGTGATACTAGGCCTGCAGACCCTTGTTTGATTAAATGCTAATCACAGGTGTCCTTTGATAGGGTAAAAAATAATTATCCTTTGATATTTTAGTCAATTGTAGTACTACTGAGAAGCACTCTCTTCCTGCCTATAGAAATAAAAAACCCATTTAACCTTGGAGAAACATGACTCATGCTATTTTCTTCACTGAAGGAAAAAGAGTAGGCTTTTTTGGGTATAAACCTATTCCGTGAAAGATATCTTAGTCAACTGGGGTCAGCTCTGGCACTGAGAGAAGGCAAAAGATTTTGAGAGAATATGTGAAAAAACCAGATGGCTTAAACTAAATTAATAGAAAACATATATTGTGTTTTACCCAGCCACCACGTGACAATCCTGACATCCCAAACTGTTGTCACAGTCACACTCTCTCATCCTCTCAGTCTTCCACTTTGCTTTGTCATTTACAGCATCCATGTGCTTGACTTACAGCAACCTGATGCTGTTCACAGGTTGCTTGGTTTGTCATTAAAATATTAAAATTGAAAAAAACATTTAGAAACTTGGAGAACCGTTATCCAGTCAATTCAAATTGAGCCAAACCCAGTCAAATTCTCAGAGCAGAGTGAAAGGTGTAAAGTGACTGAACTCTTGGGTTTACTTTGAAGAGGTTCTGTCCCCATCTGTCTCTCCTGTCCCACCAGCAGCTGCAGTCACCCTTGTTGATGCTGCTTCATCTGCACCTTTCTCATGGAGGCTCCTTTGTTTTCCCATGATTTATTGAGGTGTCCTCGCCCTCATGTCTCTGTAGTCATCCTTCAGAAACAGCTGGAGACACAGCTGTGACCTGTGCCTGTCTCCCTGCTCTGTCACCAGCTCAGAGCTTTAAACCATTGATGGTAAGAGCTGATCCCCGCCTTTGATCCCCAGTTTGCTCTGTGAAGCCCCTTGTCCCAGCACTCCTTTCTCCCTGAGCCACTGTGGTTCCTCAGAACAACGAACAGAGGACAGCTGTGAGGACACACAGCCTCAGCCAGCAGCATCCTGACCTACAGCAGAGCCCACAAGTGCAATAACCACTGAAACTCTGCAGAGCTGTGCCTAAAGGGTGGTGACTACAGGTGCATCCCTGTATTGGCAGCATCCACCAGGTGCTTGATTCCATTGATGATCCCATGGGCTATCAAGAAAAGTTTGTATCGGGAAATGTATCAGAAAAGCAGCTTTTCTCAGAAAGAAATCAAGATCAGGAGGCAGAAACCCTCCTAAACTGCCTAATTAGGGCTTAAATCTGAACAAGAAGTGTGGGCTAATCTATCTGCCAGTCCTCTCCTGCTAGAGCTGTGCTGCTTGAAAAAGGAGCACTCTAGTTTTGTTATTCACTTTTTCTTACATTGCCCCATGCCCACGTGCCCCATGTGCTGTGCAGGCACAAAGGAACAGGTCACCCTTGTGCAGAATCTGCAGTGCTAAATCATGATCCTCATCTCCTGCTTTCCCTGCCTTCAAAACCAGAAGTTATTTTTCACCACCAACCTAAAAGGGCTCAGAAGAAAGCTCGGTCTTTGGTTTAAATAATTAACTACTTTGACCTGGATATTCTGAGAGGCCCCACTAATCTCAGCCTTTGCAACAGTTTCTAAAATAAAGTAAAAGCAATAAAATAACATAACAATAAATTAAATGAAATAAAATAAATTAGTCTAAGTCACCATCAGTTTTATGGCTGAGCTCTTCTTCCACTTTCACAGCTCCTACTTGGGATCCGACCTGCTGCTGCTCCATCCCAGTTGGTTTGTGCCCAAGGCAATGGCAAGACAGCAGTTTATTTCAGCTGAGAATTTGGTGCCAGGCTATTTTGGGACTGAATGAAACTTGTCCCCCATAATTACTTTACAATCAGTGAAGAGCTCTTTCTAGAGCAGCCTGATGTGATACAAAACATGCTTTAAATATTCTGGGCTTGTACTGTGTAACAGCAAGAAAGGACAATGGCCTGAAGAGTGCAGGGTATTCACTTGGGAGGCCACAGAAGTGCTATGGCTGTGACAGAATGGGCAGAAATACACCGTTTAATGAGCAGAATCTGCAGGAGAGCTGGAAAGTGTATAATGTATGATAACACATCACTGTGTAGCGCTACGTGGAATTTTATTACACAAATATACATACTCTAATAAATGGAATATCAGCCTGTGATTTTTTTTTTCCTCTGTTGCAGAAAGAAGGTGAATATATAATTTATTGGGATCCTCTGGGTGTGCACACACTGCCCCTGGTGTGTTCAACCACCTCGGCAGGAGCCTGAGTGGGTGGGACAGTGACCACACCCTGCGCTGGCACCTGACACTGGGTGAGTGTCCCTTGGGGTCACCTGGCACTGGGGGAATGTCCCTTGGTGTCATCTGGCACTGGGGAAATGTCCCTTGGGGCCACCTGGCACTGGGTGAGTGTCCCTTGGTGTCACCTGGCACTGGGTGAGTGTCCCTTGGGGTCACCTGACGCCACACAGGTGTCCCAGCCCCTCCCTCAGCCACAGGTCAGCAAATCTCCATTTTCATACCTGCTCTCCACCCAGCCCTGGGTGTGAGGTGACTGCACAGACCTCGGGGCAAGGGAAGGCCCCAGCCCCTGCCTGCAGCTGGGGAGGAGGTGTCCTCTTGTCCTCCTGGGACAGCCCAGCAGCACTCACACAGCGCTCAGAGCAGTTCCAGGGTCCCCGTCGGGTTTTACTTTGCATGAGCTGAGCAGTGACCAGGACACAAGCGGGGACACCGAACCTCCCAAAGCCTTTCCCTCCCAGCCAGGGGGGCTCCTTGCGCCACCCCCGGGCTCACCCAGAGCCGCTGCTTCCATGGAGTTTTAATGAAGAAGGGGCCGGTGCGTCCCCAGCGGGGCTGTCCGTGCCCACACCCTCTTTGGTTGGTGTTTTTGTTGGGGTTTTTTTGTTTGTTTGTTTGTTTGTTTTGTTTGTTTGTTTGTTTTGTTTTTGTTTTGTTTTTACCCGGCAATGCTGAAGCTCAGAAAGCAAAGACAGTGACCGTGTTCCTGCCCCGAGCACAGCAGTGATAAGGAACACAGCACAGATACAGCCTCAGCTGAACAGCTCCAAAGACATTTTCCAGAGACCTTTTAAATTTTGCGAGGAGGTTTCTGGACGATTAAATAATCAGTGAACTTTGCTTGGTGTTAAGGTACAGAACTCAGCCAAGGAGGTGAAACGGAGTCAGGCTGGATATTTTGGAGGAATCAGGTCTGTCTGATCCTGCATATCAGAAAAACAAGGCGCGGGAAACAGACTGCTGCTTTCAGTTGACTTAATTAGTTTATACACTGAAACTCTGAATAAAGGGGCTGTGCAGCGCTTTGGCTTCAGGAGTAACCCCGCAGCCATGACAACAGCGGAGCATTGCCCATCACCATGACAAAGAGCCCAGGGCTGCTCCCACAGAGCCAGCTCGGGCCCCAGCGGAAAAACACACCTTGAAAAGCAAACTCTGAAAAACCTACCCCGCCACTGCCCTACTCAGCGCTCCTGTTCGAGTCCTCCGCAAAAATCAGTGTTTGGGAACAGGTTTGGGCAGCTCACACATGTCCGTGTCCTTTCATGAACTGCTGGTAACAGCAGTATCTTGTAAAGCCAGGATGTAACACAGAGGTTTCTTTAAAAATAATTTGAATAGTTACAGGCCAGTAACAGAATGCTGCACCCCTGCCTGCCCCAGGCTCCCAGCCTGGTGGGGCACAGGGGAATTCTCCAGGCTCCAGCCCACATCTTGAGGATTTTGTCCTAGATCTGATTAAAAAGGACAATAAAACATTCCATGTTTGCTCCCAGCCCTTCCCTCTGGTTTACTTCGTGGTAAGAGATGGGCTCAGCAGTGATTTGGCAGCCACAGGGGTGACACTGTCACAGGGTGAACAGGATGCATCCCCTCCAGAGCCCCCTGGAAACCTGCTCAGGGTGTCAGCTCCAGCTGAAGTGGAGCATTTGGGTTTGCTTTGCAGCAATTGCGTTTTCCCAGAGAAACCGTCCAGGCAGGCGATTTCTGAACAATTCTTCTTGTCTGCTTTTTTAATGAGAGGTGGTAGAAAACAATGAAGGATAATCATACAATCACAGAATGGTTTGGGTTGGAAGTGACCTTAAAGCTCTTCTAATTCCAATCCCCTGCCAAGAGCAAGGACACCTTCCGGTAGGTGGAAGAAATAGAAGGAAACAGACAAATAAAAGTCTCCAACTGCTAAACTCTGTATGTTTCATGTCCTTTTACTTGTCAACAGAAATGCTTTTCTTTTTGCTTTGCTAATTTCCAGCTTCTTCATATCATCTCTGTGTCAAATAAATATAAAATAAATCCAGAAATATGCTCTGGAATCCTACTGCAAGAGCAAATGGGACACTGACAGCGATTTTCAGGGTATTCATCACTTTGCACATGTGAGGGCAAACCCACAGGGAGGGTGCTGGGAGGAGGGTGTCTTCATCTCCTATCTCTGCATTAGCAGCAAGCACGGGGATATGGAAAGTTCACTCTGCCACCAATAGGCAGTACAGCAAAGCAGAGCTCCACTGACACCAGTTTATGGGGTTTTAAAAAACCCCAATGCATGCTCTGATTTAACAAGGATGACAAACATGAATTACTTTCCAAAGTGCCCCCAAACAAAAGGTTTAGGGCTGTAAAGCCCTGTGCAGTCCCCATGCCATCCCTCTCCCAGAGCACACACACCACTGAGCCCAGCAGCTCACATGCCATCAGCAAACATCTGAAAGTTATGTTGCTATCATCGACATTTTTAACTGGCTCTGCATTTCCATGACTGTGTCACAAGCCCCTGGAATCCTTGTTAAACACCCAGAAGCCTCAAACATCTCCACATGCCCCCAAGTGTCACATCAGTCTCTCAACAAACGTATTCCTTCTTTTACTTTCCCTAATAAAATATTTATAAAATGGAGTCAGAGGCCCCTTGAGTCCCTGTGACTGTGGAGGAGCTCAAGGGTCTGTAGAAGCAGTGAAGAAGCTCAGAACAACTGCTGAAGGAAGTCCTGGGCCCCAGGAAACCCTACAAGGTATTTCCCTGGGGAAGACCATCTTTTGAACTCGGGAATAAAAAGTCTGAGATGAGGGCACAGTGCTCTGTGTCTGTGATCACTGGAGTAGTGGCTCATCCCTGGAGAATCACCTCAGGGACAGGACACCCATGTCCCCCCACCCAGCAGGGAGCTGCACTCCCTGCACAGAAAAGAGAACAACCAAAAGAGAAACAGGAAGGTGTCCCACTCACCTGGATACCCCTTCTCCCACATGAGAAGAGAGGTTGGTCCCTCCTGTAAGCATGGAAGCCCAGGGCCAGCAATGATTTATCACTCACCAGTCCCTGCTCCTGTGCAGGTGATCCATCCCATTTACTCAGAAAAGGACAGGGCACGAGGCACCCCAGAGAAGCAGAAAATTAACATAAATATGCATATTTTAGCCCTGGGGCTTCAAAACTTTGAATTAACCATGTGTTTGAATGGTGCTGGAGTTTTACATGTACCTCCACCTGTGCTCTCCTCACCCCTGCTGGTGGACAGAAGGGGCCGAGCTGGAAAGGAAATAGGGAACAACAGCATCAAAATAAGATTTATTATTTAGAACCAAGATTTGGAAGAGACAGACATGGCAGATAACAACAAAAAAGAATGCCAGGCTCCAGCTGGGAGGGAGGGTGGTACTGAGAGGGGTCTGGGCAGGGGGAGCTTCCCGTGGTTCTGGGATCAAAAACAAGAGTGAGACTGACAACAGCCTGGGCTGGGAATGCACAAGGAGGAGCAAGGCAGGCCCCTGGGTGCAGGGACTGTGGGGCCCAGATGTAACAGCAGGAGCAGCATTTTCCCACTTCTTAGGACAATGCTAACCCAGCTCTCAGAAAACCAGGTGAGTAGTCCTTGGATAAATGATTGCTCGTGAGATTATTGCTACGAATTGCTCTGTCCATCACCTCAGTCCAGGAGACAGCTGAAACCCACGGCCAGTGAGCCCAGAGAAAGAAACCCCCACTGCCTCGCTTTAGATCATTGAAGGCACTTCAGAGTCTTAAAAACGGCTCCAGTTACCCACTCATCTGTGGAAGGATTTCAGCCTTACATTTAAAATCAGCAGTGACTCGAGACTGTATTTAAGTCTGGCAAAAAATTATGGCCAGTCTATGAGAAAAAGAGAGAGGTAAAAAGGGAAGTGACAAGCAGAATCATTCTCTCATGTGGGATCCGGAGGTTTTTTACTTGATTTAAATGGATTTAAAATAGAATGTCATCTTTAAAAAAGAACTGTGAGAAATTTAAACGGAACTGGAACTTATCTTTCTTGTATGTGTGCCTAGTTTATCATTTGGAAAATTGCTTAAATGACAATTAACTGTGTGAAACAAAAATCATTTGAAGGAGTGCCTCCTCCTCTTCCTCCTCCTCCCTCTTCTCCATCTGCTGCTCACGGAAACCTGGCTCACAACAGAAGGGAACAATTTGGAACAAAATCCTTTTCCCCCAAAATAATTCTCCTTTATTTTTTTATTGCATAACATTTTTGTATTTCCAACTATAAATAAAAAAAAATATTAGAAAGAAGTTACAAAATAGTGTTGAATGGACCAGAACGGCACAGAATTCCTCACACACAACAAATCATTTCCCATCCTCCTCTTCCTCCTCCCTGGCCGTGGTGGGGCCTCGCGCTTGGCACCGGAGCTGCGGGGGCCACGTGTCAGTCGCTGATGGTCTCCTTTTCAGAATCTAAAAGAAAAGAATCCACACATGGATTTCACATCTAGGAAAACCCAAATGAAACCCAGAGAGGCCGTGTGAGCTGGGGGACCCCCAGTGTGTGGGAGGTGCTGCTGCCAGGGCGCTCTCCTGGTCCTACAAGGAAACAGGGGCAAGGCTGGGCACTTGTGCTGAGAGCTCAAGTGTTGGAGCTCTTTTCTTCTGGTGGCAGAACCTCAGCACCTCACAGGGCCCTCAGACAGGAGCTCTGATTCCCATGGGGGAAGAGCCAGGCTCCAGGAGCAGAGGTGGGAAGAGCCAGTAGAGCCAGCCAGTGTTTGGCTCTGTTTACCGGGAGAAGGAGATGGATGTCACTGTTTGCAGGGGTCAGAGGAGGGAGGGGCTGCCAGGGCAGGTCGTGGTGCCGGCTCCCCATGGGCTCCCTTGTCCCAGGGAAAAGAGCCAAGCCTCGGCTGACAGGATCCCAGAATGGCTGGGCTGGAAGAGACCTCCTGCAGCGGGGCCACAGGGACACCCTGCCCCAGCAGGGACGGGATCATCCACAGGAGCAGAGCACAGGGAAGGAGCTTGGATAGACACAAAGGGCACAGCAAGGACAGGACCAGGATAAAAGGCAGCGGAGGTGCCAGAGCAGCACGTCACGGAGGCAGTAGCAGAGGTGGGGTGTCAACTCATGTCCCCAGCCTGCACCACAAGCCCTGGCTGGGCTGGGGATATGCTGGGGGACAGGCACCCCGACACCGCTCCACAGACAGACACACAGACACGTGCAGGCTGCTGTGGGGGGGGCAGCCACAGACAGCTGTGACAGAGCTTTGGGAAGCTCAGAGCTCATGCAGGGAGTCCTCACGGCAGGCAGGGGACACTGGGGACAGCGTAGGGCACAGACACTGCCAGGGCCTGGCATAGCTCTTGCTGGCTCTCTCCACTCTGGGCTTTGCATCCATTAAATGCAACCCCAACTTTCTCCCTCCTCTGTGTTCCCTGCTCTGCCTGTTCATGGGAAGAATTGACTTTTAAGGGAAGGAAAATCATGTCTTGCTTATAATTCCTCCCCAAGCTTCTGATCAACGCCAGTTCTGAAGATCTGCCTGGATCCACCCCAACACCTGCTCACTGTGGATAAGCAGCATTTGGCACAGAGTTTCACCCAGGGAAACAGGACAAAATTAACCATCTCCAGGTAACTGTGAAAAAAACATCTGGCAGCAGTGGGTCAGCCACCACACCCAGAGCAGAGCCAGCTCCTCAAACAAGCCCCTAGAGGTGCTCAGCCACGGGCAACCACCTCCCTTCTGACTCCACAGTCAGCCTGAGCTTTCCCAGGCTGAGGGGGCAGCAGTGCTGCAGAGCTTGGGAGTGCAGCTACCCCAGAGTTTGCTCAGTGACAGCAGAACTGTGGGGAAGGGCAGCCATGGCACACCCTGTAGCTGCTGCCTGATGGGGACAAAGATACCAGATTTAGTCTGTCTAGTCTGATAAACCAACTAGAAATGCTGAGGAAGTTTTTACTTCACTTGCAAAGTCACTGAAAAAAAAAAATAACACAAGAGTAAATATTTTTCGGGGCTATTTTATGTCAGACCTGAAGAATCCCCATTTGCAAAGGACTGGCAGCTGGTTATTTCTTTCTAAATCTCCTAAGTTTTTACAAGGTGTCAGGGCCCTAAATGCCTCACAAAAACTGCAACAGGCCCAGAGAAGTCCCCTGAAGAGTGGCTGGAGAGGCTCTCACCATGTCCAGCTCTTCAAAAGCCACAGTGCCCTAGCTGGTGCTCAAATGGTGTCTCAGTCATGAAAGGCAAAGTACAGGGATGTGCTCCTTTTCTGAGGGGAAAAAATAATCCTAACTTTTCCCTCTGCCTTGTGACTACAATAATGTGCTCAATATTCACCATGCATTCATCCTGTTGCACAAAGAAATTCATCCAAGTGTTCCTTGCTCACCAGATTTGGAAAAACCAAGAGCTTCTCACAAGAATTTCACTGTTGTAACAGATACTTTATCAAGTCATAGGGCATTGTCTATGAACAGCTTCTCCACAGTGACCAAGTGACCCTAAAGCTTCCTGAGGCTTTGTGTGTCAGACTGAAGGCTCAAGCCATGCAGAGCCTAAACTCCTCAGGAGAAAATTGTTTAAAGGGAGAAGTTTAATATTCAAATATAGATCCAAGCACATGCAGCACCAGCCTTGATAGCACACAGCTACCACTGAGAAAGGAGCAGAGAGGATCACACCATTCGCAACAGCAGCCACCTCCTGGTCCAAGCCTGACTTCCACCTGAATCAAGTGTAAGTGATCTCTGTGCTCACACAGTCAGCAGTGCAGCACATCCAAACCCTTCTGAGCAGCAAGCTCCTTCATAAAGCAAAATTTGTAGCCTGACAGCTCCTAAAATCCATCTCATTACACTGCATTTCTGGGGCCTGGCTGGGGCTGGAGCATCCCTGTCCTGCTGAATCTACAGGGATCACTCCACAACCAGAAGTGTTGCCCCTGCCCAAAGGCATTGACACATGAGTCAGTACAATTCCCACCAGATCAACAAACTGGTTCATTTCTGGGGTATACAGACAGGAAAATGACTGTCAGGGATAAAATAACAGAGATCAGCACATCAGACAACTCCACTGAACACCAGGTAGGCACTGCCCAACACCACAAACCACTGAGGTGCTCCTCAAGGACTCAGCCCATGAGAAATAACCATAGCCAGAAATAACACACCATCGTGGTTTTGGTGTTTTATAAACAATCCGACATCACACATTCATCCATCCATGACAACAAGAGTGTGAGCTCCTTCGTACACTCTGCAGAGACCGTGCCCACACTGCCCCACAGCAATCACCCCAAATCAGGACAGAGGGCAGACGAGGAACTGGGGAAGGCAAGGAAACCTTACTGGACATGACACACAGTCAGAAACTGCTCTGTGGGCAACTGCCTCTGAGCCAACACTTTCAACACCACCCATGGAAAACCTGGGGGGAAGTAGCTGGCAGCAAGGCAGAACACAAGTGAGGTTTTCCACAATAGCTGATATCTGATGGTTCATATCAATCTCACTCCAAAAGCCTTGAACCTTTTCCTGCATTGCAGCAGGGGTGGTGGGGGCAGTGGGGATGACAGGGAAAGCAATACTGACGTCACATCCATTTCAGAAGAGAGACTTCTGGTTGCAACTCCCCAAAGCCAACTTCCAAGGCATGTGTGAGGACAGATGTTTTTGCTGGTCAAACACACACGAACCCAACAAAATCGACACGGAGCCACAAAACATCCACGGGGGTTCTCTGGAAAAGTTCTGCATGTTCCCAGACCTGACAATAATGCCCTGGGATCATGAAAAATGCTTGAAGGGAAAGAGCTACCATTGGCAAAGCAAATTTAAACTAACAATTCAAAGTATTAGTGATTTCCTTCCACAAACACTGAACAGCCCCTGTAGGAAGAAGCTCATTTCAGGAATCCTGTCTCTTAGTACCCTGTTCCCAACACAAGTGTCTCTGCAGGAGCACAGAGAAAGCCACATCTCACCCATTCAGCCCCTTGTCTTGCCCTCAGCTGATGTCAGAGATTTCAGAGAAAAGTGGAAGGCACGAACGGAGCAGTGTAAAGACAGATATGGAGTAATGGTTAAGTAATCACAGGGTGCCAGAATGGTCTGAGTTGGAAGGAACCATAAACTCATCCCATGTCCTGTCCTGGGCAGGGACACCTTCCACTGTCCCAGGCTGCTCCAAGCCCTGTCCAACCTGGCCTTGGGACACGTCCAGGGATCCAGGGGCAGCCACAGCTGCTCTGGGCAACATTTCCTCTTTAAATGAACTTCTTAAAGGTTTATTATTATTTTTAGAGGAATTTAAAAAATATTCCCTCTTTAAAGTTGTGGAAAGGAGACCAGAGTTAAACATGCAAACAAACTGCAAGGGCCAGTGCTGCATCATTCTTTTGAGTGAAATCTGTGCCAGAGAGGTTGAATTCAGATTTGCCAAAGAGCCTTAAACCACTGCGGTGTTTCTCCCTGCCATCTCCAGTGTCCAGCTGTGCATGCCCGTGCCACATGAGCAGTGCCAGTGCCAGAAGCTCCTCTCCATGTCCAGTCTTACTCCAAGCAGGCTGGGAATGCAGTAGGAAGGCAGGATGTGGTCCTGCATTAAGATACTCCATCACAACATAAGGCAATCAGAAAGCCCAATGAAAGGCACACAGGCAAATTTCAACTACTTTCCCAACTTCCCAAACTGAAAACTGCAAAACCTTCCCACTACTGGGTGAGTGACCTTGGGGGTTAAACATTCTTTCAAGATTTGTATTAAATTTCTGTAACTGAAAGACTGAAAACCAGGGGATCTGTGAGCTCCCTCATTGAAACCTGGTATTTAAAGCTGAGCATCTGTGCTGATTTCCCACATGTTCCTGCAGCACAGTGCTGGCTGGGAATGCTGAGTGATGGCAGAGCTACAGGACATGCAGGATTGGAACCAGCAAGACTAGGAATTCTACCAGCAGGTTTGACCCATTTGCTGCATGTTGAAGCAATATTCAGTCAAGAATAAAATGAGATCAGTTCTGGGATTTGTAGGGGATCTTTTTAGGTGTAGTTTTCCCGCTCTGATGGTGCAGCATGGACCCCTCAGTTCTTACTCTTTTGCTCACCTTTTGCTCAAGAAGTTGCTCCATTTAATTTAGCCTCGTCATTTGCTTAATTGCTACTGAGGTCAAAGCACTCTGTGACACAATCTTCACAACTGAGGGCAAAAAAACCACGGCTTGAAGTGAACAGCCAGAAGAGCTGCAGCCAAGAGGGCCATCAGGAAATTAAAAATCACGAGTACTACAATGCCAGCAACACATTCTGCGCTCGTGTTTGGCCCCAGTGCAACGGGCAGGTGCACACCCACCCGGGCAGGTCCTGGAAGCTGCACCCATGCCCTGCTCCCAGCCAGCCCTCCTGAGCACAGCCATGCAATGCAGCCACCGTGGGCAGGTGGGCACCAGAGACCTCCCAAGGAAGGCAGCACACACAGCAAAGCCACACAAGAGACACAAACAGGAGTGTCACACCTGCACAACCTCCTCCCGTTTCTCCTGCAGCTTGGCCTCACCCAGGGATGGTGACTGCCAAGAGGGTGCTGGCAACAGGACCGAGCTTCCCCACACTTAAATGGTGCCAGGATCCTTCAGAAGGGCTTCCCTAGTGCTCTGCAGCTCAGGGGAGAGCTCATGGGCCTCTTTCCTACCTACCAAACTGAGCCTCCTCACCAGCAGCAGCAGCCCTGAGGAAGCCACGTGCCCAAAGAAAGCAGCTGGGGCAGAGCAGCCCCTGTGCCTGCAGAGCCAGCCCAGGGGCAGAGCTCAGGGCTTAGTGCCTCTGAGGTGCCACACACACCTTGGGCACTGCTGCACATGGGGAGCCCCCAACAGCTGCTGCAGGCACCACCTCTGCTCCTGCTACACAACCCAGGGACAAGAACCAGTCTGGAAAACAAAGACAGAATCACCTGGAACAGCTGGAAAGTGACACTGTTCTATGTTTTAGGAAAACACTGGGTTTTTCACACCATTTTCAAGCACAAAATGTTTATTTTTCTTTTTAATCTATACAATTTCTTGGGGCTTTTAGTGCCACTGACTTTGTCAGTATACAAGGAATGGACCATACAGGCAGTAGTGACATAAACTGAAGGATTCAGTGCGAGCCAAAGGGAACCCAGTGTGAGAACATATTTTCCATGTTTGCTCTTGAAGCATACAGACATGATTCTAGAAAACCCAAACAAATTAAAGATACATGGTACAGAGAACAGAAATCTCTTACTGCAGTAAGTATTTTGCCCAGGCAGAAGACTCTGCATAATTTTGTATAAAATTCAATTCTAACTGAATTGATGGAATAAGATATTCAAAGAGTACAAACAAAGTAAATTAGACAGGTATAATGCTTGAAGTACAACAGAACTATACAACTCACAGCTGGCAGCACGGGACGTCCCTGGCCCTCAGCAGAGGGTTCCAAAATGTGGTGGTGGGGCCTTTGGGTGTGGCCACACCCGGGTCTTGTGCCTGCAACACTGCCCGTAGCGCCCAGGGAGGGAAGGAGACTTACCACGGCAAATCAGCTCTAGCGGTTACCTTGTGCCTTTACACTGAGGTGTAGCTGGAGGCTCTATGCACAGTAAAATGGGCAAAAAGCAACCCGGGAACAGGAGAGAGGTGTCTGTGCCACCTGGAGCGCAAACTCGGGTAAAAATAAAGATAGATAGATAGATAGATAGATAGATAGATAGATAGATAGATAGATAAAAAAATTGCAAACAGAAGGCGGTGAGACTCCAAACCTGAAGTGTCAGATATGAAAAAGAACAGCTTCACATTTTTATTCTGTTTTAGCATGACCACAGCTGGCACACCAGAGCCCAGACATGGCCCTCAAGCTCAGTGGCTGCCCAGGTGCTCTGCTGCCATCAAGAGTTCCATGGCCTGTCTTTGCTTACAGAACATGCATGAGCTTGTGATTTAACTGAGTTATAAAAGCCCACATAGGGAAAGGAAATTAAATCCCGTGTGATGCTGATCCAGAGGAAAACAGCATTTTCTGCCTGTTACAGAATTAAGTCACCATCTACAATGACTTTACCACAGGCTGGGAAGGAGAACAGAGAGTGCTGCCTGAAGCTGTTCTCTGTCCTTGTATACACTTTCCTTGGATCACTTTGTAAATGCTCCTACATTACAATGTGCACTTCACTACTCCGCGTACAAACACCAACAATTTCACGATCAGTGCATCAAACAAACGTGTCAAACAAACCTCACCTCACAATTCTTATTTCTAAAAGCTTCAGAAATGAAAATTCAACCCATGAATAAAAACAAAAGCATTTACAGCAGAATGAAGCTTATGAGGAACATCAACAATAAACCTGCATATCTTTGCAAATAAAAAGACCTCCAATTCACAAGCAGATTGTAAATAAAATACACCTTTCGAATAATTGTACATCTCTTTCCAGCTGGGACTGGAAAGCTGAGATTCAAGGCACTGAACTCCTGCAGGGTTAGTACAATTTGCTAATTATCAATTCAAGTACAACGATGTTAAGGATCGCGAGTGTGAAACAGAACACGAGGAATAAAGTGTCTTCAGCGAGGGGACAGAAGCGGGTATTGCCGTGACCCAAAGGACCCGCGGTGCTGCCGCCTCACAGTGATATCGCTGCGGGGAATGGCTGTGCTGCCTCGTCCCGCACACCCCATGGCACGGACAGACCCAACACTGCAGCGTGACGGCGTCACAACCACCCACGGCACGGTCCCCATGGCACGGCCACCACAGACAGGGCCACTCGTGTCAGGGCCACCCACGGCAGGTCCCATGGCAAAGGGCCCACGGCAGAGTCACCTATGACGGGGTCCCATGGCAAAGGGCCCACGGCACAGTCACCCATGGCGGGGTCCCATGGCAGGGTCACCCACGGCAGGTCCCATGGCAAAAGGCCCACGGCACAGTCACCCAGGCAGGTCCCATGGCAAAGGGCCCACGGCACAGTCACCCAGGCAGGTCCCATGGCAAAGGGCGCACGGCACAGTCACCCAGGCAGGTCCCCGCGGCCCGGTCGGTCCCGTCAGGTCATGCGGAGCCGCGGGCCGGGCGGCCGCGCCGGGCGCTGCAGCGGCCCCGGGTAGGAGCGCAGGCAGGTCCGGCCCAGCGGCGAGAAGCGCACGATGCCGGGGGCCCGCAGCAGCCCCGGCGGCGCCCCCGGGCCCGGCCACGGCAGGCCGAACACGGCGGGGGGGAAGGCGGCCCCGAACTGACACAGCGGCATCACCAGGGGCGGCGCCGCGCCCGCCAGGCCGGGCCCCGGCACAGGCACCGGCACGGGCACGGGCAGGGCGGCTCCAGGAGCTAATCCCGCGGGCACCGGGCACCCGGCCCCCAGGCCTTTCCTTACCGCATTTACCTACAAAAAGAGAAACACAACAAGTGTCGCTACAGGGCCCTGCTCTCCCCGGGCCCACAGCGCTTCGGCCCAACGCCGGGCCCTGGGCGGCTGCGGGTGCGGGGCTGTGTCCTTGCCACTTTCTGTGGGGATCAGCCCTTTTCTCCTTTCCTGCTTTTGTTGGGGGGCCGGAGTCTTGTTTTGTTGTTGGTTTTTTTTTTGTTTGTTTGTTTTTTTGGTTTTTTTTTTTTTTTTGGGAGGGGGGGTTTGTGGTTTTTTTGTGGTTCAGGTTTTTTTGGTTGGTTGGGGGTTTTTTTGTTGTTGTTGTTTCTGTGGGTTGTTTTTTGGTTGGTTGGGGGTTTGTTTTTGTTTGTTTGTTTTTTTTTGAAAACACAGAATGTTTGGAAATTAATAGGAAAGGCTGATATGAGGCACAGGGGAAAGTTACCTCAATATAAACTCATTTGTTAAGGAGGCAGGAAGCATCATTAAACAAGTGAAAATGAACACCCTCACATGTCCAAAGAACTCAAGTATCTGTTATCTTGTGCATAAAAGTAAATAAGCTTCACTAAAACCAGAATTAACCCAAATCTCATGTTCTTACAGGCAGCCTCAAAAGAGCTTTAAAGACGCTAGTCCTTATTTCTGCACAGAATAGTTTGAGGCAGCCCTGGGAGCTGAGCTGGCTCAGGTGGCAGAGACCTCCTGTGACAGGTGAGGCAAAGCCAGCCAGGACACAGCAGGGCTGCTCTGCCAGGACCCATTCCAGCTGCTTCCCTAAGATCCTGTTAACATACCCTTCAATTATTCAGCATGTGAGGGGCAGAGAAAGAGCTCTCCCTCAGTACGGGATAGCAGAGCTTCCCAAATTACACACTCCATCCTGCACGATGCCATGGGAACTGCTGCCACCCCAAACGTTTGCAGCATTTCATTACATTTTTCGTGTCACAGAATTTACAGCTCCCTGCCAGGGTCCCCACCAGGCCATCACCTATTTGTGGCATAAGGAAAAAAGGATGTTATTTAATTCTAGGAGTCTCCCATCAATGTGATATTTCACATTCAACTGGTAAAACTGGTATGAAGGTGAAATTTCAGCAGAAAAATGAATATATGTTTAAGGCTGCAAGGGATGCTTGCTCCATGTTTCTGATTTTAATCTCTCTTCTCAATTACCGATAAAAATGGCAATAGCCTCCAGGATGTCCTGCTTTGGGGTATTAACCTCTGTTCCATGGGCAATTCTAGAAACATACAGAGCTATCTGATACTCTCCTGAACTTCCTTGTCTCCCATTCTCACCTGAAATCTGAATCTGATGGTGAACACTGAACTGAGATGCTCCAGGATCATGAATCTAACACCAATAATGTATAAAACACCACCAAAATCAACAGAAACCAAAGAACAAGAAACAAGAGGAACCAAGGATGTATTTTTAAGACCTGCAGACTTCTGTAAGCTGTTACTAGATTCTTATATTAACATCCTCAAAATGGTGGTTTCTACCAAACTAAGCACCTGTGAGGAATGCCAACAGATGTCTGTGACAATATTGTATTTTGGACCACACACTGAGGCATGTGTGGGACTGTTGGGGTGCCCTGTGCAGGGCCAGGAGTTGGACTATACCAGCAAGAGATTATTCAGTGGCACTGAAAACGCAAGGTGACATTTTTGCCCTTTTTGAAAAACCTTAATTTCAGCTCTAAGTACTGAGAAATTTTACTCACTCCAGTTTGGAACTTTTTCATTCTCAGCTGAATTCCTCAGTAAAGCAGTGGCTGCATTTAATATTACCTATGTGTGACCAGAAAAAATCGTCATGGCCCAAACTCAACATTGCACATTAAACCTTCCAAGTGCTCCCTGTGCTGAGGACCCCAGCCCTGCAGGCAGCCCTGAGGGTGGGCTCCCAGGAGGGCAGGGTGTATTATATGGGTAGGAAGGGAGGCTCTTGCCCTGCTCTTCCCCTATGCCAAAGCAATGAGCCCCCTGAGCCAAGAGAGGCAGCTGCACCCACCACCCTCACACCTCTGCTCGTGCCACAGAAGGCAGCTCACATTCCTAAGCTTATTCCTTGATTAATGTTAACCAAAATTACCTGTAAAATTATTATTTCATAATATCTTCACAAAGATCACAGAAAGAAATCACTCAGGCAGTTTCACCTCAGTTCTTTCTAATATTTCCCACTGCATTTCAAACCGCTGCTGATGAGAATCTACCTGCATTTCCATGCTTCATAAAACCATTTGAAAAGGAACACTTCAATGCTCCTGTGACACAACTGGATGAGGGTTATTCCCCTCTTGAAAGGTCCCCCCCAGACTTCTAATATGATCAATCAGGACTTGCAGGCAAATGGACTGGTAATTTCTATAGAAACAAAGCAGAATATAAAGTTTTCTTTTGCATCCCAATTACATTATTGCTGTCTACACTTCTGATGGCAGAGGATGAAAAGAAAACCACTCACTCTTTTTAACACACTACCAGTTTTTCTTCTACTTCCAGCCTTAAAGAGTAGCCTTCACTTTGTTAAAAAATAATATATTTTATTCACAGCAAACAATTTGCTGCTGGTGGTAGAATGAGTCTTGAGTAAAAAAAGAGAGAACTCAGAGAAGTGAGTCCTCTGTTCCAGGGGGAAAGAAAAGACTTCAAGTCAGCCACACAACTTCTCTGCATATTCACAACAGTGGATGAACAGCAAGAGAAAATTTTAAAGTTTAAAAAGATGTATTTTTCTATTTAAATGTATAGTTAATTTATATATATATATATATTTTAAAATTGTTTAATGTATTTTTGATCGTGGGACAACTCCCTTCACTCCTACTCCTGTATGAAGCCCTTTAGGGAGGCACTTTTCTTTACAATAACCCCCAGCAGATGCAGAAGTGAAGGTACAAATCCTGCCACCCCCAGCCCCTCATTTCTGACCATCACAAGGGATCACTTTTCCCAAAAACAACAGCTTTCCCCAAAACTAAGCCCATGTGATTCAGCCCACCCTAATACCTCTGTACTAGTTTGTTCCAGTTAAAAAAACAAAACACAAAAGGCATAAGAATCACCTTGTTTCCTATTTATCCAGCCTTTATTTCCAACATAAAACCTTATTATAACCTTCTCTGATGGGCTGGAAATCTGCTTAGTGCTCCTTATTCTTTTCTTGCAAAGGCATTTTTGATCAAAAGAGGCAACAAAAGATGGTGTTACCAGATGAACTGAAGAGATACAGCCTGAGCTTCAGGTTCTCTCTCCTGGAAAGCTATTTTTTCCATCCTTTATGTGATTCCCAAAGTTCCTTTTGTCTTTCCAGTTGACTCAGCTGTGATTCAGCACAGATGTAACATCTCCCCATGGAGCTCATCCCTCCAACACTGATGCACAGGTCACTTGTCGTCCTGTCCACACTGCAGTCCTCTTGTGCTGTTCCCTTCCTCCTCCTCTGGCCATTTCTCTCCCAACACAGTGCAGCCCTCTTCTCCCTCAACTTCAGTTTCCCCTTTGGGGTCAATTTCAGAGGGTACAAACAGCAGAATGATGCTGAACTCCCAAACCAACTCTTGTCCAACTCTTCTATATCATACCTGCCACCTGCAGCATCCCGTGCCATCTTCACAACCAAAACACTTAACAGAAATGAGCCCAGCAGTGTTTGCCACCTGCCCCTGCAGCCAGCAGGGTCCTCAGGAGAACCTCATGCCCCAAACCACCCCAGGCCTCACCCATCCTGGAGCCCCAGCTGATGCCACTCCTCCACACAACAAGGAATGAAGTGAAATGAAGAGCAGGAAATCCCAACCTCTCCATGTTCTTGCTAAATCACCTCCAAAACACTTCAATCAGCTCTGCTGATTCCCTGGAACAACTGCCATGGTTGAGAAAGACACAAACCCTCTAAGATCCAGTGTACTGAGACAGGGACATTCCTGCTGCTCTCACAGTGACACACTGCCTTCTCTGCAGGCTTTCAGACACCAAGACTGCAGGAGGTAAAATCAACCCTAAATTGATGCTAACAAGTGATTTAAAGTAAAATAACCACTTGTTTCTCCAGAGATACAGGTGGGCAAAACATTCACATCAAATACTTCAAACTTCTGCAGCGGTCAGGGGAAAGACACCAAAATGCTGCAAAAAGCACATCAAAAGAGAGTAAAAACTGACTTAACAGAACCTGTGCCCTCTCCACCACTTTATGGAAATCTTCAGTTTGGGTTTACTAGGACTAACTTTTGACTTATTTTATGAAAACTGTTAGGGCCTTAAGTAGACCTTGTTTACTCCTGAGCTGGTTAAAGCATTACTGATCAAAGGATTATTTACTCACTCAGGAACCAGCAGGTACCAAAGCAGATGCACTGGTGAGGTTCCTGCTTTGGTACATTTCACCTCACCAACAGCTACAGAGCCACTACTGCTACAGGATTTTCTTCCTTCTACATCGCCAAAAGGCAGTGGTTTGCTATCCAGAGCTTGTTCTCTTGCTTTTAGGGGATTACAAAACAGCTCCTCACTGTTCCTTTCCTCTATTTTGGCTCAATTTGCAGTCTTCCATGAAAATGAACCCAGCAAAAGTTACTAGTCAAAGAATCTCCAGCTGTGAGAAAGAAGAGGTTTGGAAACCCAGACCAGGGTGGGCCAGAATGGTGAACTGGGATTCTGGATGCATGCTCATTCCTGGCTGTGCTGCCTCTGTACCAGCCCTCAGCAGCACTGAACGCAGACACGATGCACCTGACACGGCTTTGTCCTGCTGCTGGGAACAACAGGGGACCAGTGGGGGCTTCCCAATCCTCTATTTGTTGTAGGACACTTTGACAGCATTTCTGAGAATGGCACTGTCCAACAAGCAAGGGTCAGCACAGCCCCTGCTGTCCCCTCTCCTAGCACAGGACTCACTCCAGTTCCACTCAAACAATGGCTCCTGACCACAGAGCCACCAGCCCCTGCTCCGAGGAAGGTTAATATTAAACATCAGAAAAAAAAAAACCTTTAGTAATAGTTGAAACTGAAGTTGAGCAGCAGATGATAACGATAGGAGTATTGCTGTGTATCGCTGTTAATTAGCAGTTTGGAATTTAAAAATATATATTTTTTATATATTGCTACCCATATATCCCTTAAGATTATTCCAAAGGACAATTTTAAAAACAATTGATTTAGTACTGAATGAAAAGAGCTGGACATTTATAGAAAGCATTTATCTGGAGTAATTTTAGTCTATGATCTCCTCCACATCTGAGTTCTGCAAAGGCTGTCAGACACATAGCAAAAGGTATGTCCTTCAAGGAGGGCCACTTACTCCACATGTCTCATTCTGCATTTGCATGGGGTTAGCCTTTGGCTCCATGTCTTGCCTTTTTTGGTTCTGCTTCAGTTGGTTTAAAGAAGGTTTTGTCTGTGCAGCTCCAACAGTTTTGCTCGTCCACTGGTCCACCAGCTTGTGCAGGTCATCCGTGAACGTCCCTTTCTTGTTGTTGCTGTTGTTGGCCTGAACCTGCAGCGGTGACTGCGGGAGAGGCTCAGGACACGTCACCAGGCTGTTGGTTGAGGATCCTGGAAAACCACACAGAGAGTTGAGATGGTGCCTCTGCCTCACCCCTGCAGCTCAAACCCCTTCTCACCTACTGCCACTCCAGTGGTGGCTGTCTGGATTTCTAACCCTCCCCCTCCTGGCTGCAGAACACCTTTGCTTAAAGAAATGGTCCGAGTCCAATGGGTTTGCATTTTCTATCACATCGTGTTACCTGGGCCACTAACTTGTCTTGGGTGAAATTAGGGACAGGGAGTGAAGCCAGGAATGCAGCCCCATAAAGCTGACATCCCATACAACATCTCCTCAGAGACTACCATGAGGAAGAGGGAGGTGGGATGCACTGCTAACACCGCAAGCATTTATAAAATGAATTTACCATTAATTTGACTTGCATAAATTTACTGTCCTCCTGGAAAAATGCCATTGTCATAGAGATTACAGGCAGGGCTAGTCCCTGCAACTCAAAGGCTCTGAGAGCCCACCACCTCTCTCAATGATACCAGGACCATTCACATGGCTATTTGAGTATTTTGGGGGAAAAATCCCCATCAGGACCCTGAAAGTACAGAAGAGAGAGGAGAGAGAATGTAGTGTGTGTTTGAGACAAAGATAGAGAACTTTTGGTATAGATAAAAGCAGACAGGAAGAGTATTGATAGGAGTTTAATTTTGTATGTTCACTTCTTTCTAGAAGAAATAGTTAGAAAAAATAATCCTGTCCTTTTTCTGCTTAAGTGACTACAAGTCTGACACAGCAAGCTCAGCAGGGGACTGCAACTGAAGGAGTCTGAATCTGACCTAAGCAGAAAATGTAAAGTAACTTCTCAGCTAACATATTTGAGATAGCTGAAGATTGGAAATAAAGACCATCTCTCCAAGCAAAAAGTTCACAGAACTGTAGTAAAATTATTATATAAGCAAACACGAACATTGAGTATTTTCTCTGTTAATCGGTTACCAGCCAATGAAACAGAGTACACTAATTAGTCCTACAGTTATATAAAATACATTAATAACCTTTAAATGATCATGCATTCGACCTGCAATGCCACTTCTAAGTGAATACTGCTCAATTCATTTTCCTTTACTTGGGGTAAAAGAGAGAAAGTAAGGATTTTGAGAGGAAAGCTCTTCAATTGGTGTTTAATCTTTCATGCAGCTCAGGGGGGCTGGGATGGTTTTAGGCTATCAATTCCTCCAGCAGAGAACTGCAGTCATATAAAGGTGTGTATTTCAGAGACAGACACTGGACCCAGTTTCCTGGCCGCATGCGTGCACAATCTCACACACACAACACCACGACTCCCTTACAGCATGCGAGGTTCCCAAGATGCCACAGCACATGCATTACTCTCAAAGTATCACAATTTATACAGTCTAGTTTCATATATGTGCATCAGCTCTAGTTATTAAACAACTAGCTTTTAGTAAAAAATAATAATAATAAAAAAGCAAAGAACATCCCATGCCATAAAGGAAATACTGAGAAACAAAAATGGGATAGTTACTACTACTGTGATCTTTGCCTAGACATAGTCGTTTCAAGGTGGACCCTACAAGGTAAAACAATACAAGACACACAGAATTAGGTAAGACTAAACACCACAAATCAGACGGACAAGCTTCTGTACTTTTAAGCAATCAAAAAGTAGTTATTATGCAAGAAAGGACAGACAAAGTCAGCAGTTCAGGTGAGTAAAGGAAGCCTAAATAACTGGATAGCTCAAACCTTCCTTAATGTGCAGCCATTCAAAAGCTTTGGAAAGTACCACAGCATGCCAAAAGCAAGGGCTCGTGACTTAAAGATGCATTTGTTTGGGTTTGGAGTTGGTGGTGGGTTTTTTTTGGTTTTTTTTTTTGGTTGGTTTAAAATTTTTTTGGTTTTTTTTTCTTTTCCTTTTTTTTTTTTTTTTTTCTCCAAATTGCCTTGGATTCCCCTAAAAGAAGGTTTTGATTTGTTTCCTATTAATGCAGGAAATGATGTCAATTTAGTTTGTGATTGGAGGCCAAAAATGCTTTCAGGAACAAGTCAAGCTAGTCTGGCTGCAAAGACAAACCATGAAACAACCCTAAAAATCTTGTTTTACAAGTCCAAAAAGATACATTGTTCTGCAGGTCTGAGGCCAATTGTTTCCAAATAGTTTATTTGTAGGATTTGTGTCTAAATGTGAGACTCTGAACTTCAATTGAACGGAACTGTGAATGAGTTTCCCTTATGCCTTGTCCAAGTGCAGAAAAATAATCCATTAGGGTAGCCAGGTTGTAATTTAACTAAACTAGGTGGATTTTTCATTATTGTCTCGTTCCATCCTTCATCATGATTTTACAATCTGTTGATTGATAGCAGAGTGCCAGAAGTGTGCCGAGACCCCAACTCGACTGTCAGACCTTGCCAGACATTGGCACCATTGCTGTTTGGGTGCCAGATTTCCTGAAAGGTATTTTGGACTTGATAAGAAGAATATTGTTATGGGATGGGGGGAGATGAGTGTCTGACATGGGCTATGGAGAGTCCATGGGGAAGAAGCACTTGAAACCATAAGCAAAATCAGACTGGGGCAAAAAAGTAAGACAGAAGATGGATGTGCTTTTTCTCTAGAGTAAACAGTGGTGTAACATTTTGTTACTGTGCCAGAAATGCAGCTTTAAACTCAGAGAATGCAGGTCCAGGCTGACACAGGCCCTGAATGAGTCTCTAGAGGAGAAGGAAGCGATTTCAGTCAGAGACTGAGGAAGAGAAAGTAAAGAAATGAGGAAGGGAGGAAGTAAGGGAGAAGAGATGTATGTACTTAGATATGGGTGGCATGGGGAACAGAGGACTGCTTTGAAAGAATTTATTATTTCGTACAGTTCATAGAAGTTTCTACCCTGGGAAAATCAGAAGGACATGACTACAACAATACAAGCATGACCAAGTTCAGTTCCCATCTCAAAGCCCAGATAGCAAACAGTCACATTCACAACTCAACCATCTGTCTTGTATTCTTACATCTTTGGCCCACTTTTCCCTCAGATATACCTTACCTTGCCTATCCCAAAGTTAGCCACCAATTCCCACAATGGAAACAAGTCCCCACAATGGCAGTGGCAACGGCAGCAATCCTAGAAGGCCATTTCCTGCTATTTCCTGCAGCTGCAGGCATTTCTTAGCACAATATGAATGCAAATGGAAAGCATCTGCCTTCGAGAAATAACAGCAGGCAGCTGACTGCAGTGCGTGCCCAAATGCCTGTAACAACACCTTAATCACCATCCCATAAACACCTGAATCACCAACCCCTCTGCTTCCTGCACACCCAGCAGGGGTTTCCCAGCACCAGGTGCCAAACCCGACCCAGGGAAGTGACAGAGAGCAGATAGGAAACACACTCAGGAAACACCCACGCGAGGGGTGTCAGCCCTGAGGAAAATATCCCAGCAGAATTGGGCACTGAGAAGAGAGCTGCTTCTTCCAGCAGCACCACTCCAGCATGGGGCCTGGGAGATGGGAAACGTTCCCTAAGTGGTGAGACTGCCTCAAGCAGGGACTGACAGTCATCAGCCACGGCTGATTATGAACTCAAATTCAATTAAAAATTCACTTTGTAGGTCTAATTCACCAGATTAATTGTATTACTGCTAAAATTAACGTGTTTAAGAACTGTAAAGTTAAAGAGATGAATTGTAATTAAGATTTAATGTAAGACTGCAAAAGTTCAGCAGAGCATTTTACCTCCAATTCCAGATCTCTTATCTGAAAAATTAAACAGCTATTATATCTTACAGAACAAAAAAAATCCACTGTCCCATATTTGCACTAACAGCTGCCAAAAAGCTGGAAAGCTACAAAAATTGGAAATGGCAATAAACTGCTAGACCATTTCCATAATTGCATATGCACATACTGTATATGAATTGCTACAGACCTGGCAAAAATTGCATTACACAAGATTCCAAGTCTAAGCCAAATGGAGCTTTAAAAATTCCACTCACGATCAGTGGAAACTCTTTCCTAGGGCACCCTTACAGTTTAACCCAGGAAAGGAACTCAAGATAAAATTATGCCAAAGCCCATCAAAAATATTTTATTTCATGAAACATACAAAGGTGAAGTCAATATCAGATATGGGCAACAGATCAAAAAATCCTGGAGAACGCTGTGAAAGTGTTTGAGTGTGATGGACCTTGTAACCAGAGCAAGATCCTTGTGATACTGTCTTTAATTCATCTGAACACTTATTTTTAAAGTTGTTGCCAACTTTTTTGCCAGTGCAGCAGGGTCTCCTGCTGGCATATCCCACCTTGCCTAAGGGCTGGTTTTCCTTAACCAAACATACAGAGTCAGAGCATTTCTGAAGATGCAGCACGTTTCCCAACAGCTCTCAAACAAAAAATACCAGGGAAGCACTGACTTATGGAACAGATCCAGGACTCTGAACTGCCTGGAGGTGCCACTGAGCTGCTGGCACTGGACAGCCACATCCCAGCCCTGTACAACTGCAGAGGATGGAATCCTACCTGCAAATGGTTTGGGTTGAAGGGTCTTTAAAGCCCATCCAGTTCCACTCCCTGCCATGGGCAGGGACACATTCCACCGTCCCAGGGTGCTCCAAGCCCTGTCCAACCTGGCCTTTGACATTCCAGGGATCCAGGGGCATGGATGCAAACATGCTTAGCACCTAATCCAAATGTTTGGCTTTGCCTGCCTGCTGTGTCAGGCACTGATATACCTTCCAGAGGGGAAGGAACACAAGCCAGCTGGTATTGCCAACATCATCACCTTCAAATAACAGAATCAAGGGATGGTTGATGTTGGAAGGCACCTTAAAAGCCCATCTTGGTCCAACCCCATTCCACCAGACCAGGCTGCTCCAAGCTCCATCCAACCTGGCCTTCCTCAAGCACTGTTTTTCCTGAGGCTGCTCTGGACCCCAGCTCCCAGAACATCCTGCTGTCCATCCTGCACGCTACTGTGCCAGCCCCAGCCACCATGGGAAGGATAGAAACGCACAGAGCTCAGCCCTTCTCTCACACACATCCCACCTGCTGGGCTGCAGAAAAACGAGCTGGAACAGCCTCCTGCCCCACCAAACCTGCCCACAGCTCAGCTCCCCAGGGGAGGGGCACCCAGGTGAGGGGCTCCACAGGCAGCACAGCTGTGCTCTCAAGGCTGGGAGCCCCAGGGCTCCCCTGGGACTGCAGTGCCACCTTCAGTGCCTGACCTGTGCCCATCTCCTGGTGTGTCCCAGGCACGGGGGAGGACAAACCTCCCTCAGAACCCCAGAGAGCACATGGGCTGAGAACACAAAGCAATTAGTCATGCTGAGTTATTCAAGCATCAGGAAACTTCACAATTCAAAGGATTTACATATTCCCTTGGTTTCATTCACAACATTCATGCACCCAAGCATTTTTAATACACTGTTTTTTAATTGCCATCTCCCACACTTTTTGCATCCTACTGAATAGTAATTCCATGGAAGATTAATGAAAGAACTTCTGGGAATTATATGTGCAGAAGAAGAAACTACTGTGGCCACTATAACACCAAACAGGAGCATTTGGGAGCTGATAACCCCCCTCAGGTTCACAGAAAAAAATCCCTAAATGCAGAATTGTCTCATGACTTCATCAGTCATTAAAAGCTTACATGATAATAAATTCTGTAAGCGCAGTCACCTGAGTGTTTGGGCTTTCAGGGAGCTCAAAAAAAAAAAAAAAATCAAGATTATTTTTTAAAATACTGTTTATTCATTAAATTAGGAGGAGTGTATTGGAGTGGTCTTGTGCCTTTGACCTGACCCACTTGGGCAGTATTGAGCAGTGCAGAACTCCAAGGGGAGATGTGACACTACTGTGTATCCACAGTTATTTAACCAAACACTTTCTCAAGAATGTTATCAGCCCTTCTAAGGTTATATGTAAGTGGCCTATAGTACCTGTTCAGCACAACATATCTTTATTGTACAAGCAAAATCCGTTTGCCTAAAAAGCAGCATCTACAATTGGGTAAAAAAAAAATCTTAATTTTTTTCATTAAATAGCTTGATACTGTTTGGTGGAATTGCCAATTACTTTAGAAGTCAGACAAATAGGGTACAAATCGAAGGTGCACAGTTATTTGAGACAAAACTCCTGGATCCTAGCAATCCATTTCCAAGTATCATCTGAATATCTGATATTGCTTTTTACTTATTTATGCTTTGATGAACTGCTAATTGACTTCATCTCTGAGGTCACATAAGGTCATAAGAAAATAAACTGAGTCAAGTGCTTCAGCCAGATCAGCATACACAAAAAGTTGATGGGACTCTCCCTTAGAGTAACCAGATCCTCCTGCTGCTTACGAGTTCATCAAAAAATTGCTCACTTAAACTAATTAAAGTGACTGCATGGGGAAAAGCCCACCTGGGACAGAGATTTGGAAAGAACTAGCTGGAGCACTGTTGTCTCAGCATTTCCACATGCAAAGAGCGGGGAAAAAATTAAAGAAAACAGAGTGGATATAAACAGTACTGTATATCGAGTTAATACAGCCCTTGTATGGAAGTTATACCCTCCAGTGACCTTCTAGAATTGTATCAGCTTGCTACATGCATGTCTTCAGAGTCCAAACATGTGTGAAAGAGACCATTCGTCTACAGAAGGATGGATTTCGTTTTGTTGTCGCTGGAACCGGGACAGCAGACATGTATATTTGCCACATTGCAAATAAAATTACTTCAACAGAAATTACATAAAATATAAAAGCTTTGATAAGTCCAGGGTAAAATTTACCATCAGGCTATATATAATAAATGATGAGATCTTCCACACATGCTTTTGGTGCCCAGGCATGAGCCAAAAGCAGTGCAAAAAAAGCTTTCATACGAAAAATTAATATAAATAAGGTGTGTTCATGATGATTACTTAAAAGAAAAAGAAAGAAAAAATGGTTCAGAAAAAGGGGCATCCTGCCAAACATATTAGAGATATAAACCATGGAATTGGAAAAAGGGGATAAAAGAAAGATGGACTGTGATAAAATACAAAAGAACAAATACAAACAGATGGACAAAGACACAGGTCCACTGAGGAATCTGGTACGAGGTTTGCTACTAGATTTATAGGTCACTCTCTCAGACGTTTGGTGGAAAACCGTCCAGCCTGTAAATGAATATAAAGGGAAGAAAACAAAGACACTTATAAAGTACAAGTAGCTGTGATCAGATGTCCTAAACCATCAGTCAAATCAGCTTTGTTAGTTAAACCTCCACATCTCCCCCTTAACTTTGCCAAAGAGGAGCAAGTTCACTGACCATACACAAAGGATGCAATAACAGCAGAAGAGGACAAATAGATATTTTGTAGATTAGTTTGGCAGGATGTGCAATGAGAGGAAGGTATTTTAATCATCATTGGAACTTCCCATATGCATGGCAACAAGATCAGTCAAAGCCTATGACAGGGGCAATACACAGAGGTCTCAGAGCTGGAGCCTGGGGGGCACAGACAGTCTACAGTCCTGTGGCTGGGATTCCAAAATTAGGCACAAAGGGAGCCTCTCATAGAAAGGAAACATAACTTGGTCCCCTGGGTTTAGTTTCTTTAGTTTTGATTTCATTTTAGTTTTCTCTCGTGCTCAAGACAGTTTGGTAGTTTATAATGAGGAACTCAGGGTCTACCAGAAACAAGGGGCTAAAAAATGAAACTACGCAAACACTCTCCTAGGCTTCTGTATCTTTTTTGTTTTCTGTCCATTTTTTCTCAGGATTCTGTAAGGCAGACTCCAGAGAGAGTATTAGGACAAAGCCACTGCTGGCAAAATGGAAAGATATTTATTTCCCAAGCATTTAGGGATGTCTTGGGCATGCCTTCCTGAGTGTCGGTAACACTCAGTCAGATACTCCAGTTTTGCATTTCTGACAATACCGCAATGCTCTTTTTAAAGGTAAGCCAGTAATTTGGACTGTCAAAGGCTCACGTTCCTCTATCACTCCTAAGGGCTCAAGGCTGAGGGCAGGGACAGGGCTGGGCAGCAGGAGCAATCACCTTGTGCGGAGGCGGCGCTGGCGTCGGGCGCGTCGGGGCCCAGGCCGGAGCAGAGGTCGGAGGACAGCGAGGCCTTGACGGAGCAGGGCTGCTGCGTCTGCACCGCCCGCCCCGCAGCCTCAGGGGGGCCCGCCGGCCACTTGCTGCTCTCCTTGGGCAACGACTCCCTGCAGTCTGACATGGTACCTGCAACGGCAAACACCGCAAAAGCTGGGAAAGCTCCAAGTAAAAAAACCCTGCTATGGGTTATACCCATGCTTCTGAGGGCCAGCCTGGCAGAAATGTGGCTAAAATTAATTAGTGAGATGGCATGATCTAGTGTGTCTTGAAAATCAAAAAGGTTTTAATAAAGAAGGAAAACAACAAAAAAAACAAGAGCAAAGCCGAGCAACAGTACAGATACAAGTCTCCTACTTGCTACACCACCTTGAAAAGCATGGTGTTTCTTTGTTCTCTCTCGTTAGTACTTAACAGCCTAGGTGGGCTTTTTGGCCCTTGGCCCAATGAGATGAACAGCAGACTCTGAGTTACATTCCTGGAGACCAATCCACACTTCTGTGCTGCCTCCGAGCCAATTACAATGAGAAACCCACAGAACTTTCCAGCTAACTCCCTAAAATGTCTAAAGGTAAACTGAAGCTCTTTCCCTATCTGGAAGCACTGGCTGGAGGTGTAGGGAATGCATCACCACACCCTTCCTAAAAATAATGAGTATCTTTGACCCTGAGTGGAACAGCCAGTCACGTCCCAATGTTCTGCATGGAGCACAGACCTGAGGACAGCCTACGCTAGAAAAAAATCCCACACCTCCTATCACTGATCCTGTTTCTCCAAGAAGCTCCTGGAGCAGGTTTGATTTTTACAGATTCTCCTCTGTGTTTTCAGGAGCCTCAGAAGGAGCACTGCTGGAATAAAGAGAGAGCTGCTGGGGTGCTGAGCAGGATGATGAGACACAGAATGACAAAAGCAAGATACAGGGGCTTGCTCTCCCACACCAAGGGTGAAATTAAACAAATGGAGAAGAATAAAAAATTCTTTGCAGCAAAAAAACAAGGAACTTTTTATTTATAGCTATTTGAGCATAATTGTCATTGCCACTGTTAGATGCTTCCGTTGATAAATTCATGTAACACGATTGCAAAGGTATTTTGGTTTTTAAGCCTCTTTACCTAAGACACGTTTGTAGACAAAAGTACAGATAAAGACATTTATCTAGATATGGATAAATATCTAGATAGGTGTAGAAGTACAGACAGTATCAAACACTGCTTCAGTCTCTGTGGGCAAGAACACTCAGTCTCAAAATAGGCCACAGAATTTATTGCCTCTGAATATATTTGTTTTTCCCAACTCAGATCAAATCCTTAGTTAAAAGCAAAATCCTCCTCAACATCCTGTCTATAAAGATTGATGCAACAAAATTCAGAGGGGCCCTACGATGCAGTAATATTGAAAACAAGAGCCACCAGGTTTGAAATAAAGGATGAATGCTGAAACTGCTGCTGCTCCCCTAAAGAACAGCATGAACTAAGCTGAGGAAAAATATTCTATTCTACATTTTGCTGAAGAAATAAGTAGTGAGGTGTATCAATATTTTCCAGATAAATTATATTTTTGTACTTTCCCAAGAGATAAAAATTCAACACTGTAGTGTTGTGTGAAAATCTCACACTACTTTAGATGGTCAAAGCATCCACTATGGTTTTGTAACTACTTTTACCTCCCATCCTTTGGGGGAGCAAATGTAATCCCATCTTTTATATATGGCATCTTGGAGGAAAAAGTAAACAACAACAAGACACAGCACCTAATCAATAGAGCACGACAGCACCTAAGAAGTGAATACAAACATCAATAAATTGCATTTGAAGAATGGAGGAGATGTAACCAGGCTGTTTTCCAAATTAAAGTGGAATATTATTCCTCTGCCAAGCACTGCGGCTGATGTAGAGCAGGCAGGTACAACTCGCCATGAGGAGCTGGGACAAGATTGTCCAAAAGCAGGACAGCTCAAAACCAACAAAATTTCCATTCCTTCCAGCAGTCACACAGCAGAGCCACAAACAACAGGCAAAGGGAAGGGCCCAGTGTACCTACTTGTGCTTGATGTTCCACTCCTGAGCTGCTGGACCAGAGGATTTAAGAGTTTTCCAGCTTTCAATTTGTTTTTGCTGGTTCTTCGGCGACGGCCGCTGGGTGGGGCGGAGTGCAGGAAGCCCAGGTTGGGAGGAAGGGGTTTCCCCAGCCGAATATACAGTGCCTCTATCTCATTCTTCTGCTGCGTCTGCAGCTCAGCAATCTCCTTCATATGCCTAAAACAATAAAAGGACTTTCCTAGCAATGTATTTGATAAAGCACCACATCCTGAGAGCGTAATTAATTGTCAAAGAAGAAACAAAACAGTTGTTGGATATAAAACAATCAGCTGCTCATCCCCAAGTACACAAAGCTACAACAATCTATCTGTGGTGACTCCCCATCCCTGGAAGTGTCCAAGGCCACGCTGGATGGGGCTTGGAGCAACCTCATATAATAGAAGGTGTCCCTGCCCATGGCAGGGGGTGGAATGAGATGATCTTTAAGGTCCTTTCCAACCTAAAACATTCTGGGATTCTAGGAGTTATTTTTCTAACTGGAACTGGCAGACAAGATGATGCACAGCAGGATGCATAGTGGGGGAATGTCCTGGCAATGCCTAATTTTCCCAGAATCAGTTTACTCCTTACAGCTCTGCTCATCCTAAGCTGAGCTGCTGCCAAGGTACAGTAACACAAGTTTCCCTTGCATCACTTGCAATCCAACATACTTTTCTCTCAGGTTCTGCAACTCTTTCTTCATATCAGCATCTTCAAACTCTGAATCATTGTCGCTGCTCATGTAGGACGACTGCGAGTGGAAGGACGTGATGTTGATGGTAGGAATCTTCACACCTTGCCCGTTGGGTGACTCTGGGCCAGGGGAGCCCCCTTTGCCAGACCTCTGCAGAAATGCAGCTGCTTTTTTAATCAGGTCTGTGGCCGTGCTGCTGCTGGGCGGGGAGAGCTGTGAAGCAGGCACAGGTGGCCGTGGGAAGGGTTCGTCGGCGGAGTCACTGGAGGCCGGGTCACACAGCGCATCCATGGAGGAGGCCGTCTGCACCCTGCGGACAGCAGCCGGCACCTCCGGGCTGCCAGGCAGCTCCTCGTCCAGGTACACGTCTGGGGGCGCCGAGAACCGCAGGCACTGCGGCGCCGCCAGGGTCAATTCGTCCTGCGTGCTGATGACTGAGAACCTGCCGATGGTTTTGGCCGGCGTGCCGGGAGCCTCGGGCGGTGCCCCGGCTGCTGCCGCCCGCTGCGTGACCGTGGGCATGGATACACACTTGGCCTCCTCGCTCCTCTGCAGAGACTCCATCTGCAGAGCTGTGCCTGGTGACGGAGCTGCAGCCTGGGGGAAATAAGAGAGCTTAAGGAAAGGAACTGTAACAGTCTAGCAGAAAACCGCTCCTAGCCCAGGTTACCTGAAGGAGGCCTTTTGCTGGAGCAGCAGGAGCCGAAGCGATGCTTGCAGCTGGACCTGTTTGAAGGTTGGGGGGAAAAAAAATTATGTCCGGAATGCTTTAATGCAATAAAAGCCAATGTTCTTATTTTATTGTGATAAACTGAAGTGTACCACTGAGGAATAATTTAAAACCCCACATTTTGTAATACGGGATTGAAAATGCAGGAGGCAATAGCAATGGCAATATAAAATATGTGTAGGTAGGCAGATCTACTGATTTGGAGAATTCAAATAATAACAGGTGTGTGGAATTTCATTAGTCAGTTAAAAACTTTTAAGGAGAAAAACAGAAGAAGAATGAAACCAGCTGGTACATTGGGCCTGAACTATTCTGGTGTTCTTGGTACCTCAGAGACACACAGGCTGCTGAGCATGGACAGGCTGCTGCCCCACTCCTGCCACAGACACACCAGTAACACACAGTGACACCCAGCAGGGATGGCTGGAGGAGCATTACCTGTTCTGCCTGCTGACCCACCTCTTGCCTCTGAGGGATGAGCACTCACACCAGTGACTTCTGGCTTGTCCAACTTCCAGGAAAAGGAAAAAAGAAACAAAATTTCAATCTCACAGAGAAGAATGTGTTCTCCTTCCCTCATTTCCCCTTGCTGCCCTGGCACTACCAGAGAATACTGAACTATTTCACAGGGCTTTGGAGGTGGCCTTGCAGTCTAGCCTCCAACCTGGCCTTGGATACTGCCAGGAATGGGGCAGCCACAGCTGCTCTGGGTAACCTGTGCCACAGCCTGGAATAGACACTGATCTAGCACAATGTGCTGTAAACCTGATGATTTCATAAACTTGGAATTTTATCTGAAAAATAATAACATGGGGACTCAACTGAGACAGAGTAACCACTGCCCCAGGCTGCCTGCTACCTCTTTCCTTAGAAGCTTCCATGGCAGTCTTGCTCTACCAAGCTCAGGAGAAGACAAAAGAAACTATTACAGGAAACAGAAGAAACTCCTGCCAATGGAACGTCTGCCTCTGGCTACAGCATGTGGACAAGGCAAAGACACTTGAGGTGTTTACTTTAGCCAGGCTGGCTTGGAAGGCAGTAATCACAACCACTGCCATTCATTTATACTTAAGATCGAAGCTTCCTTAGAAATAGAATGACTATACCACGCATGTGTTTTACATTCTTAAACTACAATGAAATTGATACATTTCTATCTGCTTTGGACAGGACACAAAAGGAGATGAATTTAAGTATTATAGCACTTCTAAATCCAAAGGAAGTCTGGCTTTCACGAACAAGCATTTCTGAAAAATGAGTTGGGATGCATCAGACAAAAAAAATTAAGCAAGCTTTCACACTGGAAAGCAGTCAGCAGGCAAAGGCAACACACCCTGCAGCAGACATATGAAACGTTCAGGGAAGCAAAAGATCTACACGTGTCCTACTGCAGGAGAGTGTGTCCTGAGCTCTCCCTGGGGCAGCCCTACAGGCTGGCTTTGAGGGGATGAAGGGCAGAGCCCTGGGGCATTGACCAGCGGTGGGCAGGGGCTCTGAGGGCACCAGGGGCTCAGCAGCAGCTCTCACCTCCTGGCCCATGTCCGGGATGCTGCAGCCTGGCTTTCTCCCATCCAGTGCCAGAGCAGGAGCTCGCTCTTCAGGAAAAGGTGACAGGGTGAATTCACTATCACCCTGCTCGGGGGGCACAGATGTGTCCGGCGTCCCTGCTGACGCCGAAGAAGTTGGAACATATTCCTGGTACAACAAATTGCGCAGCTTCTCATCCAGGCTTTTGATGGTGTTGTCCACGAAGTCCACCCTGGGGGGTCCCTCGCCGTCGGATTCGGTGGTGCCGGGGGGGTTCTGCTGCTGGAGCAGGCTGACCCCAGCACCGGCCGCCCCCTGCGCCACGGACAGCGGCTGGGACGCGGCCAGCGGTACCTGCGTGGGGCTCTGCAGCTGTGACCCTGCCAGCCCCAGGGCATCAGGGCCAGCGGCTGCGGGGAAGGGCTGGGCGCCCACGGGCCCTGTGCTGGGCTGGGCACTCACAGGCCCCACGCCGGGCTGGCTGCCCAAGGGCACTGCGCTGGGCTGGGCACCCACGGGCTCCGTACTGGGCTGGCCACCCTCGGGCAGGTGTGGCCCCTGCGGCGCTGGCTGCCGCTCCAGCACCGCACCTTGCTCCGGCAGCGTGGCCTGTTCCAGCACCGCACCGTGCTCCGGCAGCACAGGCAGCGGCCCTGGGGCAGCAGGCATGGTGGCAGGCAGTGGCCCCACACTGCAGCAGGGCATCTCCATGTCAGGCAGGCACACTGGCTCCTCTGCCCGCAGCTGCAGGACTGGCACCTCTGGAGGCTCCTCCAGCCCCACAGCTCGGGGGTCTTGGGGGTGCTCCGGCTGAGCCCCACCAGCCACTGCAGGCTCCGCGATGCTCAGGGCAGGTGCTGGCAGGGCTGGGGCCAGGAACTCTGGCTGGCTTGCTATGCTGGCAGGAGCTGCAGAAGCAGAAGCCGGTGCCAAGGACAGGGTGGCTCCAAGGGGGCTATCGCTGGCCCCTGTGTGCAGGGGAAGCTGCTGGCCAGCCCCGACCCCAGACACCTCTGTCACTGCAGAGCTCATCGACTGCTCATCTGACTGCTCTGGGTCTAGAGAGAACACAAGCAAAAGGTGAACATTTAAAAGAAAGGAAATCACTGCCAAGACCCCCAGTCAGCTGCAGGGACAACCTACCAGAGATTCCCACCAACAAATAGCTGTCATGCACTTCAAACGAGAATTTTCAGATTATGCAAAAAATATTTAACTGAAAAGACACTATAGTGATGAGAATTTCAGCTACCCCATAGCATAAGGTATAGTTAAAGATAAAGAAACTCAGATAAAGATTCCCAATCTCGTTCAACACTAGGAACACACAAAATGCACAGCTAAACAAAATTCATAATTTTCTTCCTCTGAATAAATCAAATGAAACCATCACAGCTGAGTGAGGACAGAAGAGACAACAGCTCTGGAAATGATATTTTCTATGAAGTTTGGAGATACCTGTTCCTTCTGTCTGCTGGGCACCCGAAGGCACCGGGGGAGAAACCTCGGGGGCATCCGTAGCAGGGTTTTCCACCACTGGACATATAATAAACCACCTTTTTCCAGTATGCAATACTAGGGATGAAAAGAAATTAACAAGTAAACACACGAATTTCCATTGTTTCCAGACCATGACTTTGTCTCAATTTCACAGGACAGTTTGGGTTGGAAGAGACCTTAGAGGCCCTCTAGTTCCAACTTCCTGCTGTGAGTAGGGACACCCTCCACTAGAAATTCAAAGGCACTCCTACCATTTTGCTGATACACAGGTGTCTTCATTTGAGACTGACGCTTCTCCTGTTAAAGAAACAACAGCAGAAATAGCTGGATCAGTGGAAGAGGAACATCATCCCACTCATATTGTAAGGCTTAACGAAGCAAAAGCATTATTTTTCTAGTTAAGAAACGTTTTTATTTTTAACACAAGATGTAAAAGCAATTTAAGTATCTGGCTGTTAAGAAAAAGGAATCAAACTAATAATCTTTATTTAGCATTTCTCACCTCGCTCATTTCCAGTCTATCAGCATCTTGTTGGGGGCTTGTTCCCTGGTCAGAACTTCGCTCTCCTTCTGTATCCTCACTGAGCATATCTTCTGCTTTATCAATGATATCCTTCATTTGCTCAATAAAAGTCTCTTTTTCACTTTGCAAGATGAATTCATTCTCCACCTAGAAGGCCACATCAAAATAAAGGGGAAAATAGACATTTTTTTATCAATGCCTCATTCCACAGCTGCTAGACAGCTCAGGCAAGAAGCACACACAAGGAGCTGCCTGAAGGAACTAGGAGCACTGAGGGCCCCTGGGCAGTCACATCTCACCATGTAAGTAGCAATTTCCTCTGGCGCATCACCATCCAAGTCAAACTTGAATGTCACCATTTTGTGGTTGTGGGTTTCAAGCTGGCACTCCACCATCTTATCCCCTGTGTTACACACCTGCATGCAGAGATTAACAACCCTGATTCCTGGAAAAGCCAAAGGAATCCCAGAGTTACCCTCCAACAGGTTGTACTTGCATTTAGTATGGTCAGTTTGGGTCTGTTGGACTTCTCCTGGCGTGAACGAGCACGCGTGGATTTCTTATGCTTCTTTGAAGACTTTCCTTCTTGCTTTCCACTTCCTGTTGCTCCTTCCAAGCTGTCACTCATCTCTTTACCAGATGCAACATCTGGACTCATGTAGCTTCACAAGGGAAAGGAAGAACAACCCCAAAATAAAGCCAGAGTTGCACACAATGGAGTCATGCATCACGTGTAAGCTACATAACACAGGCTGCAAAAAAGGCACATTTACACTTTTTTGGCTCAAACTGAGTCAACTGGAAGATACTCAGTGAGCGAAGGGCACTACTCCACACCAGACACATACTCTGGCTACAACACCTACCAAGAAATGAGCTATTAATGTTTCTAGCAGTAACACAGCAAAAGTCCCATCACTCTGAATATATCCCTACATCCCCTAATCCCTCCACTTCAGGGGTCCTGACAGTCCTTCTCTGAACTGCACAAGCTCCTGCTTTTCTAAGGTGAAGTTTTCTTAGCTCCTGCCTTTCTGCCCTCCCAGCAGAAGGGCAAAGAGGTGCAGAGGGAGGAAAAGAGAAGTTCCACATACACCAAGGCTAGGACACTGCACCCAAACTAAGGAATTAAAAGAGCTGCAGGTGCCAGAATGGGCACACTGCACACAGAACACTGTCAGCTTCTCCCTAGACATGCTCCCAGTTCGTCTCCTTCTGGTCAGGTCAAAAAAAAAACAGCCTCCAAAAAGCATGCATATCTTACACCAAAGAGGTGATAAAAATACCTTTCGCAACTCTGAGACAGAGCTTGGAGTTTGTCCTGTATTGCCTGCTCCTAAAACACAAGAAAAAGTCATTTAAGCAAACACATTGTATCAGCAGATGAAAAACACCTTTAAGAAAGGGTTTACTGTTGCACTAGTAACTCTAAAACCATTCTGTTTAACCAGCTCTTGGAACCCGGAAATAAAATAAATGTCCTATTTTACCCTTCCAATATCACTTCTGTCCAAGGCACCAATCACTTTTTCAGACAGAGCCACTAACCTGTCAGTTCTCTTCCTTTGCTCATAGCAGGTGAGATGGTGAAAGAAATAAAACAGTTCTCACCACCATGGCAAAACCTGATTGAGGCACAATTCCACATCAGCACCCACTGTGTTTTATTTTTGAACGTATCTGCTAATTTGCTTCATTGCTTTCTTTATACAGTTTCCTGAAATATGCTTGGTATTTTCATTGTGTTTGGCTTAGTGGGAAAATTTCTGAAGAACTTAAAAACAAAAGATGAAAATTCATCACTCAAGAACACCACCCTCACATCATGTCCTTTTGTCCTCTACACAAATTTCCCCTAAAAGCTTCCCTCTTCACTGGCTGCAGCTCTGGGACAGACATCACAGCATGATTTTCACATCGAGTAGACCCATTCTCACAGAATTTGTGACAATGCTGCAGGCCCTGCTGTAACTTACCATGTATGCACACAAACACACATCCATGCATGTATATACACTCACAGTAGATAAACCCATAAATATATATAATTTTATATATATTTATAAACATAGGTCTATAAAATCCTTCTATAGACACAGCTAGAAACAAGCTCCTCAGCTCCATCCCTACACTGAGCACTCAAGCAGTGGTAGGCTGGAGTTAAAAGCTCAGTGGGGAACTGGCCAGCCCCACTGGTTGTCTGCAGTTAACCAGCCAGCTCCACTCCTTGGCTGTAACACCACACATAAGCCATGCCAAGCTTAAATGCAGTTTCAATAAAACTGCAATGTCAATGAGCAGTGAGAACACAGACATAATGTATCGACATTCTGGTAATGCACTTCACCAAGTGCCTCACAAAACCTCTTTTGCCTGACTGGTTCAGGTTGGTTTGGATGCAAGTGCTGCCACGTGCCTGAACACAACAGAAGAGATAAAAATGTCATGGCAGAGTAGCAACAAAATGCAGTGTTTTGATTATACAGACAGGTATGAAACTTCTCTTACAACCAAGGAAACTTTAGCAATGTATGTCAGAAAACCTGCATGGAGAGGATGTGGATTGCTTAATTTCTCAAAGTGAATGAGAGAAGGGGGTTAACTTAGAGATGCATGTGAGAATGAAATTAGCAAATCAGTGGTTAAATGTTCTGAGGGGTGTGGGATGTGAAGGACAGACATGTGCCTCAGTGGCTATGAGTTTCTCAGGAGAACTTGTATCCCCCGTATCACAGTGCACAACAATGAGATTTCCAGAATCTCTAATGGAATGGACCCTGCACTGAAGGTGCCAGCACTGGCCCTGCCATGACCTGTGCATTCAGAAAAAAGACAGCTGGAGAAGGAATACGTTGAGTGATGGATATTCCTGACCCAGCCCAGCTTCTCTGGGGGGTCTGCAGGTGAGGCACTGCAGACAGGCTCTACCATTCCTGCTACACTGAACCAACAGGACACAGACATTCACCAGCGATGTCCTACAGCACAGCAGGAACACTGATGTGGTGAGAATTAAACTGCCACTGATGGACAGGAAAAATAGGGAACTGGAATCAGTTTTTAGTGTTAGCACAGCCCTTCTGGAGCATCTTCTGGAGGCAGCACCGAGTTGTGTCTCCAATGGAATTTCAGGCTGCACTGGAGTCAAGGCATGTGACAAGCCATGGAGACATGGACAAAGCCAAGAAACTGATTTTGAACAGATGAAATATATACTTTGGCAGGAAAGGTAACTCAGAACAGAGACTCAAGAGTAACGACTCTGAATGCAGAATCACAGATAGACATTTCCATCCAGGAGTGGAGAACAAATCAGACTTATTTTCTGAAATCAGGTAGAAACGCCAAAGCTTTTGTTTTGCTTTGTTAACAGGGAGCTGAAGAGAAGGAAATGTTCTGCAATGTTCTGTCAAGACTGAAGATTAAACAATTATGGGAGTGGAAAGAAAAGTCAAAATAGCAGATAGGAGGAGCTGACAGTTCTATAAGGAAACAATAAAAAGCATCCTGCTTCTATGACCACAGAGAATTGGGAATGCCTACTAGTAGCTGAAGAAACAAAACTCCCAGGGCTACAGCAGACATCAGGCAATACAGGGGATACAATGCTAAATGAAACGGGAATAGGGTTCAAGCTGAAGAGCATGAAGGGCTTTCACAGAACAAAGACTCAGATTGCGGAGCAGTTTCTTAAGGCAAATGATGGTTGGTTGAACAAGTGCCTGAGACATCTAAAACAAGACTGGACAAAACATGGGTGAAACTCTACGGAACATCTTCTAACTCACCCACAACGAGAATTTTTTGATTTCTATCCTTGTGCTTGTGCTCAGCTACAGACAAGAAGGCGCTTAGTCCTGCTGCCTCACAAATTCAGTGTGACATTTCCTGAGCTACAAGATGAGGTTTCATTTGGAATAGCCAATTAATTATTTGCTGACCCAGAGCTGCTGGCTGGGATCAAGGAACAGCGGCTCAACACACCAAGGGAACAACCTCCCTTGTGCAATGAGCCCCCTGTTTCACACAGCAGTGGCTGAGGAGATTAAGGCTGAGGCTGGTGAGTTACTGCAGAGGAAGGGCTCTACCTCTTGAGATGTCTCTGCGCCGGCCGCCACAGCCGAGCAGGGAGCTGGGAGCTGCTGGCCCAGGGGCTGGGAAAGGTCAGGCTGGAGCTGCAGCAGAGCAGAGGGCTGGAGAGGCAGGCCAGGCTCTATGGGGCCGGGCAGGGCAAGGCTGCCCTGGGACTGGGGAACGGCTTCAGGAGCGACGCAGGGTGGCACCAGCTCGGGCTGCGGCGGCAACGGCGGTGACATGACCATGGAGGGCTGCACCGGCAGCACGGGCACCTGGGCTGCAGCTTCCAGAGCAAACTGAGAGTGTCCAGGCAAGGGCTGCAACACAACGAGAGCTGTTAGCACACTCTTCTGTGCCAGGGGCTTGGCACGGCGGGGCGAGGGAGCAAAAGCACCAGCACTCATGGAGAAAGGATTCCAACTGTGCAGGGCGCTGGGTTTGGGTGCTCTCAGTAACAACTACAGAGATTAAACTTCCTCTGAAATAACCAAATAAAAGCTAAGGACTCCCTCAGTACAATTATGACAACATGCATTGCTCAGTTACCAGTTTATTAGCAGGGACAAAGCCAGATTTTGCTAAGAAATGAAAAATCACAGAATTCCTAAATGGTTTGTGATGGATGGAACATCAAAGCTCATCTCATTCCACCCCCTCCCATGGGCAGAGACACCTCTTACTATCCCAGGCTGTTCGAGGCCCCATCCAACCTGGCCTTGGACACTGCCAGGGATCCAGGGGCAGCCACAGCTGCTCTGGGCACCCTGTGCCAGGGCCCCACCACCCTCACAGCCAAGAATTTCTTCCACAATATCACATCCAACCCTGCCCTGTGGCAGTGGGAAGCCATTCCCCCTATCTTCTGTCTCTCCATCCCTTGTCCCCAGTCCCTCTCCAGCTCTCCTGGAGCCCCTTCAGGCCTTGCAAGGGGCTCTGAGCTCTTCCTGGAGCCTTCTCCTCTCCAGGTGAGCTCTCCCAGCTTGGCTCCAGAGCAGAGGGGCTCCAGGCCTGGGAGCATCTCCATGGCCTCCTCTGGGCCTGCTTTAAGATCTCAGGTGTTGAATTCATTCTCCTGAATACTCTGCTCTGCTTTTACCAACCCCACACTGTCCATGCAGAGAAAAACACACTTTACCCATAACCCCACTTAGGATACTTTTAGAAACCTGCCATATATATAGCACTGGGACCTGTTACAAATTACAATTAACTCTTTCACCAAATACACACCAGTGCCCAACTTCAGTTTATGCAGTTTACCCACTGAAGTCTCAACTTAACCATTGATGTGCCAAGCCCCAAGGCCCCAGTCCTGCCAACACCTCCACGTGGACAGAGGGAGTTTCACTTATCTCAGTGGATTTCTCCAGTGCATTAAAATAACTCAAGTGCGTAAGTGCTTGGTGGGAACCAGACCCAGTGACAGGACACTAGCTACCTTAGAGACTGGCTTGTTATTCTGCATAACAGTCCTCTAGGGTTGTACATTTAAAACCAGAACATTTTCCTTTTAGGTACATCATGTATTTTTCCAGAGGGACTGAGCTTGTGGGAAGAGGAAGAAAGCAGCATATGGAAGAAAAAAAGACTTTCGGTACTAGGTAAAAGTGTGCCCAATTTTCACTTTTTTTGAAGTATCATCACATAGAGACTTTAGGCTACTGGAAAATACATTAAAAAAAATAAGACTCAGATGAGAACTAGGCCACATGATTTCATTGCTGCATGCTCTCTTCAGGTTCTGGGTATGAGCTGAAACTATTATTCCAGGTTTTAATGTGGATAAAAGCAAAGACAAGTTGTGCTTCACAACACCTGAGAGTTGCATGGCTGCCTAAGGCGGGGTTGTTAGACTGACAAGTGTGGTGTAATGCCACAGCAGGGTGGTTCAATTTTAAATCTTACATAATTAGAATAATTCACAAAATATTTCAATGTCAAATCACAGAATCACAGAATATTCTGACTTGAAAGGGATACCTACAAGGATCATCAAGTTCAACTCTTAAGTGAATGGCCTATATAGACATGCATAGGCAAAACAAAACTCAGAGGGGCTAAACATCAACTGTGAAGACAGCACGGCATTATATACAGAAATACCTCTCCATTACAAGTGTTCAAATCATTACAGTGTTTTTTAAAATTTTCATCTGCACATTGTAATAGCTATTTTTTATCCTAAATTCTTCCATTTGCAACACTTCCATACACATTTGATAGCTAATGACTGTGTCAGGATGGTTTGGGAACATCAGCTCTCCAGTTCTGGTACTTGCCATGCTCACTGTGACTAACGTGCTTGATTCCATTACCTCTAAAGCCACAGGAAAACACTGAGCAACATTCCCAGGCTCCATGCTGCTGACATTCTCAACAACAGTAATTCTGTACCAAATACACAGCTGAAGAGAGAAACTTAAAAGCTATGCACTGCTCTGAAGATGCCGTGACAGGTTGGGATGGGATGTTATGAATTTTAATTAGCGTGTTATGGTGAAGGGATGTGGCAGAATACAGATTTTCCAAATGCTTTATTAACAGGTTGAGTGCCGTCTCTCTCCTGCTTTGGTCAGACTGTATTTCATGTTGACATATCACAGATGTGGCGAGAGAAGTATTTACAGACTCTGTCAGTCCTGAGGCAGTTTTCGTGTGAATACTGCTAATACTTGAGCTCATTTATTCTTCCAAGGGGAAAATGGTCTGCAGCTAGAGAATCCATCCCTGCCCTGCAGGTCTGACAATGCTCTTCCACACAGTTTTCCAGAGTCCTCACCAGAGGGCCACTTCCCTTTGCTGTTTTAAAGAAGTTCTACACCAAAATAACCCCACTGCTCGTGTCAGTTCCCCCATATTTGCTGTGGGTACCCAGCAACTCCTGAATCCCACACGGACAGACTAGCTACAGGCACTGGCAAGGCTTGGCACACCCTCCTGACCCAGGACAACCACAGCTCACACTTTTCCCATGTTTGAGATGAAGAAGAAAGAGCAAATTCAGAACCTACTCATACACTGCCCAAAGCCAGTTGGATTATGCCCTATATCCTTGACAGCCCCTGTCACTGTCTGAGGACATCACCAGCCACCCCACAGCTCGCAGCTTCAGCCACCACCTCCAGAACTGAGGGCAAGAAGTCAACAAAACATCTCAAGAACAAGGATTACTGGTGGCGAGGCAAAGAGCCCCGGGCAGGGCTGGCAGCCCCAGAGCCCAAGGCAGGGCTGGGAGCCCCGGGCAGAGGGAGCAGCCTGCGCACACAGCCCCGCGCCCGCCCAGCAGATTTACCTGGTGAGGCTGTGCGGGCACAGCCAGGGCCGGCTCGGGAGGATGCAGGACGCCAGGCTGCAGGGCCGCAGGAGGTGGCTGCAGGGCTGCAGGAGGTGGCTGCAGGGCCGCAGGAGGCGGCTGTGGCTGCGGCACGGGCTGGGAGCTCTGTGTGTCGCCGGGCAGCATGGGCTGGAAGGCGGGCTGGAACACAGGCTGCGGTGGCATTGGCGGCACCCCCGGCGGCGCCACGGCCAGCAGAGGGATGGTGGCTGCCGGCATGTTGGGCACAATGGGCTGGCAGGGCAGCACCAGGGAAGCCACGGTGGTGTGGGGCAGGTTGACGGCCTGCATGGGCAGGGCTGGCGAGTTGGGCGCCATGGGCAGCGTGGGGTTCATGGGCAGGCTGGGCAGGATCACAGCCGGGGCAAAGTACTGGGAGGGGGCGGGAATGGGGGGCACATTTCCAGCAGGGATGTCAGACAGGTTTGGAGGAAGGCTGTCGAGCCCTGCCAGGGGAGTAATTGCAGGAATGACAGGAAACTGAGGAATCTGAAAAAAATACAATATTGCATAAATTGCCAGAGCCTTCACTGATGGTATAAAGCAGTTTCACTTGCCACACAAGTCCCTAAAAACCACCTGTGCCATGAGGATCATTATGTCTGTTTGGTAATCACTTCCATTCATTCCCTGAGCTTTGCAAACAGTAATAAAAACTGATTTATGCTTAAATCATTAGTAAAAGGAAAAAAAAAATCATTTGAGGGAGATGCTTTCATATCTTAGAAGCTTGAAACTACTTCTAACACCAGCTTGAAGCCTTCAAGCAACATCCTAACTAAAAGCTGCCTTCATTTCAAAAGAAATTAAATTAATTGGGCCAGACCTAATGCAAAACTCTTTCATGCAAAATTAAGTGTGGCAATTTAAGCCCTTGTTTTCAAACAAGCTGCAACTCAGACAGCATGGAGGAGCCCAGAAAAAGGGTTTTTACAATCAAAACCTCCCAGTGATGGAGCAGACACTGGCATCACGGCAGCAGCTTGTCCCTGTCCTTTGGCACAAGCTGCTTCACGTTATGGTGCCCATCACTACCAAACACAGTGACAGCATCATCCACCTTCCTAGGCCAAGGGAAGGGTTTGTCCCTGCTCCAGAGAACACAACCAGAGCATAACAACACAGACAGGGCTGGCAGGTGTGAAGTGGCAAAGTCAGGAGGTCAGAAAATAGCAATAAAAACAGGCAATTGCTCATGCCCTCAAGCCTAGGACGGGGAAGAGATTGTGCCAGAAGGGACAGTGCAAAAGAGCAAAGCAAAACAAACCCCCAAAAATTATTGCCATTTTGGAACTGCCATTTACTGGATGGCACAGGGGAGCTTTCCGGAACACCAAACAAAAACCAAAGAAATATACAGGAATTAGGAAAGAGCAGTAACACTCTTATTGCCTAATTAAACGGGCATGCAGTCACAATAGCCCCACAAAATCCACAAATGACGTTAATTATTAGCTGGAGGTTACCTGAGAAGGGGCCACGGGCGGGAGCTGTGGCACGGTGGAGATCTGCAGGGGCTTCAGGGGGGAGCTGCTGGCCGGCACCTGTGAGCCCTGCGCCGGGAAGGGCGGCAGCAGGTGCGGGGCCGCGGGCAGCGGGCACACGGGCTGGCTGCCCAGCACCTGCTGCAGCGGGGCTGCCTGCGACATGGGCTGCTGCTGCTGCTGCTGCTGCGGGGACACCGGAGAAAACAAATGTTACTGCCTGGGAGTGCAAAGGAACCAGGCTGGCCGTGCTCCTGCTTCTCCCCAGCTCACTGTCAGGACAGACCTGGCGCTCAGAGTGCAGGGTCACAGGCTCATCAAGGCTGGAAAACACCTCTAAGATCACCGAGTCCAACCACCAACCCAGCACTGAAAGGTCCACCATTAAAACATGTCTCCGTGTGCCACATCAAGATGTGTTCTGAGCACTTCGAGGGATGGTGACTCCCCGAGGCCCCTGGGGTAGCTTATTCCAATGCTTAACCACTCTTTCACTGAAGAAAATTTCCCTGATATCCAACCTAAACCCTCCTCAGCACAGCCTGTGATCATTTTCTCTCCTCCTGTCCCTGTTCCCTGGGAGCAGAGCCTGCCCCCCTCTGGCTGTCCCCTCCTGTCAGGGAGTTGTGCAAAGCCAGGAGGTCCCCCCGAGCCTCCTTTTCTCCAGGCTGAGCCCCTTTCCCAGCTCCATTCCCTGCCCTGGTTATGCTCCAGCAGGGACAGCTCCCAGGAGAGACAGGCACTCTTAAATTTTAACACTGCACAGGAGCCCATGCTTAAAACACATTTAAAAGCAAGATTTATTAGCTAAAATGACAAGTGTTAACTGTCTTGGAGAGGTTATTTGTAACGACTCAAACTTTAAATCCCAGAGATTGTTCCAGTTGGCCCTGTGAAATCCCCACCCACTAACTTCCAAGATGAAGTTAATACCCAGCTCATCCTGGCAAGCAGAAGTGGCTACGTAATGGAGCAGGCAGAGAAAGTACACTTACTACCTGAGACACAATCAAACACAATAATTGCAGTAAAAGCTAGGTTCAGAAATATCAGATATTTCTGATGTACTGTAGTGACAGTATGGAAGCCAAAAAAGTAGCTTTACTTTTCCAGGAAAAGCAGTGCTCCCCTGGCCTGCCAGGCTTTGGACAGCAGAACAGAGAGAAGAACTTGCATTAAAGCTGGAAACCATCAGTAATAAATCCCACATTTTATGTGCTGTTGGTATAGCACATAAAATCTTCTTCTTCATTTCCCCTTATTAGTTCTGAAAGTACTTTAAAAACCCTCCTGGTTCAAAAGGATGACTCTGATGCATAGGCTGGCTCGGGATGACTTACTTGGGAGCCCAGGGCTGGTGGCTTCACAGAGCCTCTGCCATCCCATGTTTTGGAGGAGACGTGGCATCTTCCCAGGCACAACCCCAAACCCAGGGGAACAGCAGCACGGGCTGGGCTGGCATTGGGGCTGGGACAGAGCAAACGGGCCGAGGTGGGGCCCCCTGAGTACTGAGCCCTGTCTGAGGGATGGAAGGGGCCTCCTCACCCATAGGGGAGCTCCTGCCTGAACCCCGGGGCAGCACCGCATGCCCACAGCACTGGGCTGCAGTTCACAGAGCTGCAGCTCCCTGAGCCAGCCTTGCTCTCATGACCCAGTCGGATTAATCTGCAGCTCAGACAGCTGCCCATGGCTCATCAAGGGGACAGAGAGCGCTGACACTTGTGGCTCAGCCACCTCCCACTCCAGGAGACATTGCATTAGAGCAGGAAAACTGTGCTCAGTGAATGGAGTGGCTTCCTAAAACCTCCCTCTCAAATCCAGCCTGTGTCATAGAAAATGCTTGTGAATTGGATAAGGCACAGAGAGGGGAAAATATCCTAGCAGATTAGGTAACTCATTATAACCTTAGCAGTGTAAATGCACAGACATCCAAATTGGAAAAATAAATAAAAGTTTGGAGACACATTGATTCCATGTGTGATCCACCAGAGCACATAGATACACAATCAAAACAATTCATTCTGTAGGCACATGAATTTCTCACCCTAATTTCCCTTGTTCTGCTGTCCTGCCCTACCCTCCTTAGCATGGACATTCACTGGACACTGCTGTCTCTGAGGAACATTGGTGCCCTGGGAACTCTTGCAGAGAAACTTGGGGTTTCCAAGTTCCAGGCTGTTCCAAGCCCCAGCACCCAACCTGGCCTTGGACATTTGCAGGGATCCAGGGGCAGCCACAGGTGCACAGGGACAGCTGTGTGAGGCAGAACAGACACGAGGAGGGCTGGGATGGGCACGGCTCCTGGCAGAGCATACATGGGGAGGGCTGGGATGAGCACAGCCCCTAGCAGGGCAGACATGGGAAGGGCTGTGAAGGGCACAGCTCCTGGCAGGGCAGACACGGGAAGGGCTGGGAAGGGCACAGCTCCTGGCAGAGCTGACACGGGGAGGGCTGGGATGGGCACAGCTCCTGGAAGAACAGACATGGGGAGGGCTGGGATGGGCACAGCTCCTGGCAGGAGCCAGCTCTCACCTGCTGTCCGGCCAGCACGGGCTGTGGTGGCTGCGGCAGCGGGGCCACGGTGCTGGGCACCACCGGGAAGGGCAGCGCTGGCTCTGGGAAGTGCTGGGGCACCACGGGTGCGGCCGGCACCGCAGGCAGGACAGGCTGCGGAGAGACTGCGGTTACAGAGGGACACTGCCAGTGATGGAACAGACACAGCTGCTCTGGGAAATCTCTTCCAGGGCCTCCCCACCCTCACAGCCAGGAATTCCTGCCCCACATCCCATCCATCCCTGCCCCCTGCCAGTGGGAAGCCATTCCCCCTGTCCAGTCCCTCCCCAGCTCTCCTGGAGCCCCTTTAGGCCCTGCCAGGGGCTCTGAGCTCTCCCTGGAGCCTTCTGTTCTCCAGGTGAGCACCTCCACCTCTCCCAGCTTGGCTCCAGAGCAAGAGGGGCTCCAGCCCTCTAATTATTTTTGTGGCCCCTCTGGACACACTCCAACAAGTCCATGTCCTTCTTGTGCTTTGCTGCAAAGCCACTAAGGCAGTTCAGTGCCAACAGACTGATAAGGGGCTGAGCAGGTCACCGTGCACACGGGTGAGTAAAGAACACAACCCCTGGGACCCGCATCCTCCGGGAGCAGGAGCACAAATATGAACTATAACCCAGGATACAGAACTGTCTGCAAAAGCCTGGGACTTACTGCCGAGGGCTGCTGGTAGTGTCCAAGCTGGGGGAGGCTGTGGGGCACAGGCTGCCCCTCGCTCAGGGGGGGGCTGTAGACCCTCTGGATAGCCGGAGGGACGGCATCTGGCAGCGACGAGTAGATGACGCTCTGCTGGCTGCTCTGCGAGTCCGAGTACACCGTGGAGCCCTGGCCGCTGTCAAATGTGCTGTCAGCTGCAGGAACAGCCATTCTGATTAAAACCTCAACAACTCACAACCTTCAAGTGATGATTTTACAGCAGGGTCACCGTGGTTTATGTAATCAGCATTTCTACCACTCTAGCCCTTCCGTTATATAAATAAATTATACAACACCAATGTTATTCTCTACAAAAGGCCCACACTGCTTTCTCTCAAGCCAAAAAACATCCCCATGGAGTTCTGTGCACACTGATATTTTAGGCACATTAACATTTCCTTTAAAGGGCATAAGGTTGACATTAAGAATTGCAGATGTTTATAGATTTTGTAGGATGAAAGGAGAGGAAACCCCAATTGTCAAGTTCAGAGCAGATCATGGGGTCTTTCAGAATTCCATCTTCCAGGGATGCACTGACTAGCACTGCTTTTATTAGCAGCACTGAAAATTACAAAATTCTTTATGCTGTATGATTTTAGTCCAGCAAATCATGCTCTGCTTGAGTGTAGTGCAATTGAGGTCAGACAGAAACCCTGTGCAGGTTCCAGTGGGTTTGGCACACTCGGAGCTCTGTGGGAGTTCCTCGTGGAGCATTTGCCCAGTTAACCTGTGGAACTGCACAGCTACAGGCACTGGGCAAGCACTGGGTCCTTTGTCAACTGGAAATATTGGTATTTCTGATTTAAAAATGTCTTTTCACAACTTTTAAAGTGTGTAAAATACAAGTGCCCAGCTCTGTTTGTGCCTAAGTTACTACTTTGTTCACTTGAGAAACGAACTGAGACAACCAGACTGCAGCTGGACATATCCCAAGGACACAGATCTTCTAATAGGGATTTAAAATTCAAAAATCAAAGAAAACTGCAACACAGTTTAAAAAACCATCTTAAGTTACAGCTAAGCTTAAATACTAATTCTTTTCCCAACACTTTCCCATCTCTTCTTTCCATATTCTAAATAAAGTTTTACTTATTTGGCTTTCAAATAACACATTATTTTTTAATAGCACCAGAGATGACATTTCTCTTCAGTATTCCCAAGCTATTCTCCCAAATGTTTTTTTTTCCAAAATTAAACTCCCCTCTCTATTTATTCAATTCATTTCTGAAGAGCCAACATAGCCCTACTCTCATGATGGGATTTCTGTTGCATTAATATTCCATTTTATTACAAACTATTACTCAGGACCTCAAAGGGGGAAAAAAAAGAGTCTAATGGTAAAGTGCTAAAGTAAAAGCTGTGAGTCAGTCTCAGGTTTTTGTAGAATGTACATTACACACATTAAGGTAATTATTTCCACTTTTACATTTGACCTCAAATTTTATGAACAGGTGCCACCCTAATTTATAGAAGTCCTATGCTAAGAAAATGTTCAAATTATCTGATAGCAAATTGCCAAATAATACCAAGTACTGGTTAAAAGCTGAGGAGGAATAGGAAATAAATTGAGGGGGCTATATTTAGTATAGCATTTTGCCAACTCATGTCCAGCAGAGACACGGGAAGCACAAGTCACTTCACTGCAGCACTAGAAACAAAGCGTCATAATTGCAGTGTTCCTCAAAGGAATTAACATGAAATAAGTATATGATCAAAAAAAATTGAATTAGCTCATTTTAGCTTTAGATAAAAAGCTTTGTGGATGTGGCAATATTGTGAGTGTTATGCAAATGTGGCTATTTCTCACATCATGTAAAGGGATCTTTCCTGTACAGGCACACATGGATATTTCAGTATTCAAAGCAGACCTGAGTGTAGCCCTTTATAAAATACCTGAATTGAAGCAGTAGCCACTCTGTCTTGCTAAAGGTAATGCATTTTTTCACTTAAATGTGCTTTCGTACAAGCCCAGAACAGTAAAACAGAAACTCTATGATAATTGTTTAGTAGTAAAATATATAGAGAATTATACAGAGATATCTATATAATACTGTTTTCTTGAAACCTCATCGCTTTCAAAATCGTCATGCACGTGTCCCAGGTGTTTGTGGGGTTGGAGCACAGTGCAAACCCACCCACATCAGTCCATGTGGGTGCAGGTCAGAGTGGGTTTCCCCCTCAGACACCCATCCTCACGTGCCACGACCCAGCACGGCACTTACAGGCAACAGAGGTGACGCTGGTGGGCAGGTTCTGCTGGAAAGGGTGCTGGTCGGCCTCGGGCTCCTCGGGCTCAGACAGGACGTGGTGGCCCGTGTGGGACAGGTAGGTGACCTGGACGTGCTGCGGCTGCGGGGCGCGGGGCCGGTCCCCGGCGTCGGGGTCACGGCGCTCCTCCGCCTGCATGCGCGGCCAGATGCGCTCGCGGCGCCACAGGATCAGCGCCACGCGGTCCCGGATGGACTTGGCCACGATCTTCAGGTCGTTCTCGTGGAAAAACCCCGAGTCAATCTGCAGGGGAGCACACTCTCAGCAGGGTCCTGCCACACGGGAACCTCTTCCCAACAGAGAAAACACCTATTTGAAACTACACTGATTGATAGGGATTTATTTCTCCTTAGAACAGGAACCCAAGAGCTTGATGGGATGGGGTTCTCTCTCGGTAAAATTTCTATTCCTAATGCACTAAAAAACCCCAGATGTAATGTCTAAGACCTGAATATATACTGGTTTTAAGTACCACTAAGTACTCACCACCCTGCTCATCCATTGAGGAGAGCAAGTTTAATGGCAGATGGGTTTCCCTCTTCTTTTTTTTTTTTATTTTTCACACCGAAAGAAGAGGGAAAACAGGAAAAAGAATCTCTGAACAATGCACCTGGAATCAATCAAACTGCCCCTAAATCTGAATTTATTGCCTTAACCTTTCCAGCACACAGAGTTTTCTGAATTGCTCTGCTTGATAGCACAGCAAATTGTGAAGGACAAGATGTTAACAGAATTATGTCTCAAATTAACTTCTCTTAGTGAAGTCAGTCAGTATTGATTGACTTTTACAAAGAAAAAGCAGACTGCTCCCATTTGATGGAAAAGGGGATGAGGCTTCTCAGAACTCAACTGCTCAACAGATAAAATGGAAATTCATCTTCGTGCTATTTGTTTGCATAATCTCCTGCAGTGCAGGGTATGAATTTTCATTTAATAATGACCTGTCAGAGCTTTGCCTGCTCTCCCTACATTCTTAACATGCATATTTGGCAGATTTGAAAGCACTTACACCCATGGGGGAAATCTAGAGGCTTTCCTGCTTTGCTCTTGCCCAAACATAAGTCAGTTTCACATCTTAGATTTCCATTGCTAAAATTAATGGGTGCAAAGCAGCTTAAAACACAGCTTCATTTTAATGGAACCATGCCCCTTTGCAGTGCCCACTGGCCGGGAGAGCTAACTTCGCTTTCCAAACCCACTAGAATGTTTCCAGTTCCCTTTTTCCACATCCTCTGGGCAGGTGGGATTGCCTGACAACGAAAAACCCATCAGTAATGATAAATAATTCCCTGTACTCAGGTGGTCTCCTGCATTCTCTTCTTCCACAGCACAAAGTAACAAACTGATGAAAGCACATGGCTTTGGTGTGCCTCAATTCAAAAGGACTAGAAAAAGACATTTAGGAATAAACATCCCCCTTTTCTGCCCCTGCAACAGCCTCAGGTTTGAAGGCACTTCACGGGCAGCCACTTAGGTAAGCACAAATGTAGAATACAGATTTTAAAATTATTTGGGAATTATTTGGGAAAGGGTTCAATGTCACTGTAGTTCAGGCAGGATCGTTTAAAATATACTTTTCACAAGAGTTATTTCCTCTTCAAAATAAAACATCACAACTATGGACCAAGCAACTTAGAGAACTTGAAATTCCAAATATTTCCATCAATATTTAAATGGAAAATATAACAGTAAATAATGGTACCAGAGCAATTTTTAAACTAAATGAGTTCTGTAATGATATATTGCTGGAAGAACATTGGACCTACTGCAAACTAACGACAAGAAGACAAAGGAGCCTGAATTCCTCCCACTAAACCTGGAGTAGATGGTGATGAGTTCTAGCAGGGCAAGGTAGCATTACCAAAATGAGTGCCTCCTGAGCAGAACAGAGTGGTGATGACATCATTAAATGGGATCCCTTGGGATTTAGAGTCTAATAGGAACATTTCTGCAAGCACAGGAACGTTCAGACCCTGGCTCAGTGCCTCTGTGACTTTAGCACACCGAAACAACTGCAGCAAAAGCACCATCAAAATAAGAGTTCAAGGACAAGGTGATGGAACTGGAACACAGATTCTCTAACAAAGGCCCACAATTATTAAAATACGGAAATTCAGCAAGTGAAACTTATAAAAAATCCAAAGCTTACTCCTAACTCAGTGAATCCAGTTTCCTCTCAAAGTTTGGGGGTAGAGGGGCTGACCACAGACCCTTCTCATCTACATTTCTTCTAAGGAACACTAACAGAAAAGATGGGGGGAAGTGTTCTGGAGAATTCAATGCAGAATATTTTGTTATTGAACTTCTGAACTCCTCTAATGTATTTCTAGCTGCTTCCTCAAACTAAACAGACTCCAAATAGATTCAAAGACATTCAACAACCTATAGAAGCTGCCAGAAGGGCTTACAAAATATAAAAATAGACACTAGAGATGGTCCCTAAGCTCTGTAAATTGCAGGCCTCTCTTTTCAAACAATGTGTTTCAGTTAGTTGTTCCCTGTCCACTGCTTTCTTGCAGCAGTCATTCCAAAATCAATGCAAAGTGCCTAAACTGAACACCTGGAGTGGTTCAAGAGAAGTTACTTCACCCAACTCATTCCTGTTGTCCCTTGAGATTTATGCACTACTCTCTCTCTATTTTTTTTTTTTTTTGTCAGAAGTGTATTTTACCATTTCTTGTGCAACATCATCAGGAGTTTCCTTCTCCAGATCAAAAGTAAACTCAATGGCTCCATTATCTTTGGGTTTTCCTTTCAGTTTCTTAGGATCTTCTACCCAGAGTCTTAAGGCAATAGAGGATTTCCTACCATGGTCTTCTTCTGCAAGTTCCACTCTTACCCCAGTGTCTTCAGCAAAAAAGGCATGGCTTAATAAATCTTTAATTTCATATCTGCAAAGAATATAAAGAGGATTCAAACACTGCAAGTCAACAATTTCAAAAAGGTTTGTAACAAACTGCTGTTAAAGGTGGAAACATTTACACATTTTGGTGTTCACCCATGATGAATTTCTGTTCTTTCTGAAAAGATGTGGGATTTTGAAAAGAAAGTGAAATAGAAAAAGTGACATCTCCCATTTCTCAAAGCTTTAGCAATATTTATACACCACAAGCACTTGGAGAAATGCAGATTATTGCTTTGTTCAACTTTTTTTTAAGTATCTGAGCTTAAAGAGTACCAGGGAAGAGATTCTCTCTAGGCAGTCAGTTGCAGTCCCTAAAAACTGTATTTGTGAGAGTCAGGAAATGCTGAGCACAAGACAAACTGGCAGAGAGCAGTAAAACATCAGTTTGGAAACCCAAAGCTGGAAACAAGGCACAACTTGTGTCCATGCCTAGAGATCAGTGAAATCTGCTACAGCACCTCGTGGTGAACCCACCAGACCAACCTTTACCCCCCACTGCCCCCACAGACTCTTCCAGTGACATTTTTGGACTGTTGAAACCAAAATTGCAGGAACACCTTGCTCAGCTCCACAGTCACACTGAGGGGCTGAGACACACCAGCACTGCTTGTCCTGACACTGAATGTCAGCAAAGCAGGAAATCATTTATACTTGCACTTCCAAGCTGCATTTTCTCCTGCACAGGGGAGACCCATGGAGCAGAGCAGAAATCCACAGACAGTCCTGAAATCCCTGCATGTGTGTTATTTAATACAAAACTCAATGCCTTGAAACAAACCTTTCTTCTTTGTTTTTGCAGATGCACTCCCCAATTATTTCCTTAATTTCAGGATCAGTAACTTTCTCAAAGCTTGCTGGCTTTATACCCTAAAAGCATAGAGAAAAACAATTTAATGTGAAAAATAATTACATTATACCTCTAAATTAAGCATATTTTCTCTGCATTTTAAATGTAATTCAACCCAGGAAGTAATTTATACTTTCAAATTGTTAGTCTTGATGCAAAACTGAGTTGATGATTTAGGGGTACTTTCTTTAAAAATAACATTGCACTTCAAAATTAGTACACTAGTTTGCACAAGCTCGATCACACACAGGGAAAGTATCCCTTTTTCTTTACCAACCTTTGCAAATTTTACCTTTATAGCCTTTGGACTCTGAATGAATATTCAAAGAAACAGCTCATTCCAAATTTCAAAAATAACCATTTTCTGAAACTATTCCTTTTATATTTTTGCCTTAACTCTCAAAGCATTAAATGAATAAAGACAAATAATCACAGTTTTCTTCAGATAGCTAATACTGAAAAGGAGTCAAAAATACCTTGGAATATTCCATATTCCTGTTTCCCACAAACCTCTTGCTTTTTCATGACCCAAACACTCTCCAACACCTTCCCCTCAACATAAAAACATTAAAGACCAACCCCAAAACCAAGCAGGGAAGCAGGAGAATACACTCAACAGCTCTGCACTGCTCCTGAATTTCCCAGGGTAGTGTTAGAAACCTCCTGGGAATATGTGACAGAGCAGGTGCAAACTATAAATCTCATTAAATCTCTGTCCAATGTTGGCATTTTTGCTGGGAACAGATTTGGAACAGCAGCCTATGACCATGGCCTTTCAAGGAGAAAATCCAACTACCCACTGCAGAAGAAAACCCTGGGAAGCAGAATCAGTGTCTCCACATCTATGTAGATATTCAGCTACAGATGACAAGGGGCAAACAGTTCTTCTGTTTATTTGTGACATCCAGCTTAAAACACAGAATTAATTGATTCCCTTTTAAAAACACATTATTACCTCTACCTACTAAACCAAGATGTATTTGGATGAAAATATGACAAAATTAATTGAGAAGAGATGATGCAGTTAGACCCTATCACTTAAGGACCCAACTACTTCCAATGAAGTCAATAAGCAGAATAAAAAGGAAACACAATTTCCTTTATCTAAAAAACCAGAATGCGATTAAGCACATAACTGAATGGGAATTGGACATTTAGCTCCATTCAAACCCTTTTAAAGTTTCACTCTGAAATAACAGTAAATAATGGCTCATGCAGTCACAGATAAGGAGCCCTGCAGAGTGGATTAAAAGAAGAAAACAAGTATTTTCAAAGAGAGTCTGCAAGTAACACACTGAATTAAGTCTTGAATAGATTTTATGGATGAATTTCAGTGAGGGCTGGAGCCTCTCTGAGAATTTCTGAATATTCCAGCACCAGATTATACTTTTATCCTTTTATGAACATTCTGTTGCTATTCAAGCCTCAGATTCTGCTTCAAGCTTAATTAATTAATAATTTTAGGGCAACAACCCCCTATTTGTTTTAAAACTCTAGAGTGAAATATGTATATCATAAATTTTGAAAAAAACAGTAATAAATATACAGAATAGTCACACAAAGACTGAGCTCCTTGGTTTTGCTTCAGCAGAAAGCTGCAGAGATCCAAAGAAATCCATTTTTGTGAAAACAAACCAAAATAATCCATACACAAGGCTGGCTGTGACCCACTAAAAAGAACTATTTGCTAAAGCAAACCTTACTGATGAGATGAGATGAGATGAGGGTTCAAATTTTGTGTATTAGAAAAATGTGTGAAAAGGCACTGGAGTACCCAGCTGCAAACCCAGGCTGGCTCCAAGGTGCACTCTTAAGAGAGCTCTGACACCTGAATTAGAAATAAAAGCAAAGCACCACCACAATGTATTTTCAGCAGGACTCCTCTGCACTCTAATTCACCTTTAAGCTACAGGAGCCTAGTGTGTTCTCCATCAGAAAGAAGGATAAATCTATACATTTCAATTCATTGTCGTTTGCTATGAGAAAACTGATTTCCATATTAGAGTGACATTCTCCGGGAAGAAAGGGTAATAAGACCGAATTAAGGCTTTAACCTGGAGAGGGGCAGGTTTAGATTGGACACAAGGAAGAAATTTCCCCCTGTGATGGTGGGGAGGGCCTGGCACACAGTGCCCAGACCAGCAGATCCCTCTGACTGGCTCCCAACATTGATCTTGCAAATTGCTTCCACAAATACAAAAAGCAACTCTTCCACCAACACTTTATTTTCCCCATCTCTGGATGGAACTCCTCTCCAAACATCCATTGTGTTACTCTGCTGAACAGCTAAGCCATGAATAGATGACTAAAACAAACAAGGACAAAACATGTGGAGTGAAGCACTGAACAGAGCAGCTCTGCCAAAGTGTTTTCTCCCTGTCCCTGTGCCATAGGATGCTTTTGTTTCTCACTCTTCATTAAGCTCTCCAAGGCCATCTCACTGGGATGCTGCAAACCCTGCCCTGCAGCACAGTGCCTCTGACAATGAAGGGGGATTCTATCTGCCATCAAAGGACTCATCTCATTCACCTCAACAAAAGCCATCTGTCTTCCCTGAGCATTCCCAAGGAAACGTGGCACCAAAATGCAAAGTGTATTAGCTAAGAAATTATCCATGACCGTTTGAAAGCTGTACAGCCTCCTATAAATTAAAATATACTCAGTGCCACCACACGTGAAAGGCAGGGCTCACTGGGTGGCATAAGGATAATACAAGTTCCTTAAATGTTAAAATATATAAACACATATATAAACCATGAGCAAAATGAGAGATCAAATAATTTCCCTTTCAAGAATTTCTCTGTCTCAAGCAGAATGATTTATTCTGACTCCCTCACCACCACTTATTCCCATCCCCTTCTTTCTGAAGCAATTTGATTTGTGATCCATTGCCCTCCAGTACAAGGCAGCTGAGTCTACAGCCAGATACATACAGACATTGAAGTTGCCTCCCTCATGCTGAGGGAAGAAACGTGCTGCTTGTTCTGCAGTGTCTAAAAACAGCCTCTTGCCATTTTCCATCAGCAGAGCACACTTTGGAGGAGCAGCACGTGATGCTCTGAAGGGACACAGCAAATGCCACACAAGTCACTGGCATGTCTGACCCGCATCAGTCAGTGTTCTAGAGGCTTTCCTGGCCCCTGGAAGTGCCCTCCACCCCAGAGACAGCCTGCTCTGGGCTACCACTCCACCTTCCCCCTGGAAGGTAATTCCGGGCTCATGTCATTCCTAAAAAAGGAAAAAACCTTCTACCAAAAAAGCTGTAGCCATGCTTCCTACTGAAACTGCACCTTGGCACACACTCTCTGGAGTCACTGAAATGAAGGTAAAGCTCTCAATTTTACCAGGACTTTGTTCCATGACATCACTGTGTACAATTATAAACTCATCTCTGTTTCACTCCAGAATGCTGCTCCACCTTAATGCGAAGCTAAGAGGATTACCTGCAGATCTAAGAAGATCTCCAAAAGCCACAAGAAGTCCATGCAATGACATTCACAGCATTATTTGCCTGCTGTCATTGTGCCACAGCCACAGCATTTATTGTGTCTGTGTGCACTATGGCATAGAGCCTGAGAACACTGAGAAAACCTCCAATAGTTGATGAGAACAAACAATGTGAAAGTTTCACATGCAAACCAGAGCACTGTCCCAGGGTGGGCTGCTCTGAAGCACAGGTTTGTACTCCTAAACCTGAGGAGATGAGCAGGAACTGCCAGGAGAGGCTGCTGCTCTGCTGAGCACCCTGCAGCACGTCCCTAAGAACACACTGGGCTGGAGTAGCCTGGGAAGGTCACGGATTCCGATGTTTCATCAGTATTGTCTACATCAAAATCACTTGGCAGAATGATTAAACACACAAAAAAAAAAACTGAGTAAGAAAAACCATCAAGTTATGCATGAAAAATGAGATTATGGCATCAGAACGAAGGGCACTGCAAATATGCTGACCAGGAAATCACTTCAAAGTGAGCTGCGGTAAATGTGGCTTGGCCTTGCTGCTTGGGAAAGATGTGTTTGCTATTTACAGTACAGATCCACTTTCTTTTATGTTTACACTTCATCATTAGGGCTGAAAGGGCAAAGAGAGGTGACCAGCTGGAACAAGCATGTCTGGTCTGTCAGAGAAATGAGCCCCTCTTGCACGTTCCCAAACATGACCACCACCTTACCCTAGACAACTGCAAACATACAGCACATGTGGAAAAACAGGAATGCAAAAATTAAAGCAGCAACTAAGCCATAAGAATATGGTCAGGCACAACAAAAGGTCACTGAAATAAATTAAGTATAATAATCTTACACTACAGAATGTGACATATGCTGAAATAATAATGTCTCAGAAAGGTAACGTTTACATTTTCTACACCAATAACAACAACCAACGTGTGTGACGTGGACAGCCAAGACTTGAGGTGTATCTCATGTCCTAGTAGCAGGCAAAGGCACGGTACAGTGTGTGGACACAGAGCAGAAACTACCGAAAAAGATATTATAGAGGCAAACCCCAAATCATGCCCTGCCTGTACTGGGAGCAGAGGGAATACCAGCTCAGTGGGACCCAACAGAAGGCAGGCAGCCTAAAGATCTTGTTGGTTGTCACTCCTTAATGCAAACTCTAGCCAGCAATTCCAACCCCTATGGATGTTATCAACACGTCTGGTGGTTGCCACTGCAATGCTGAGCCCAAGGCAGGAAAATAAAGTGATTTTATTTTGTACTTTTTAAATAAAGGCACCAGGCAGCTAGACACAGGAAACACATTTTACAATGGACTGACCCTCAATTTAAAACACTAGCAACAGTATTAATATTTCTGGTGCAAAAAAGCTCCAGCTTCATGAAGAAGTAAAAGTCTCACTGAGAAGCTGCAGCATTCAGGGGCTCTGCATCCTCACCCATCCAAGAAGATCAGAGCCACCTTCTACTCTAGTGAGCCCCAAACCTAATCTAATACTGGAAGAAAACAGCCTAATTCAGCCTCTTAGGTTCATTTTTGACTGTATTTCAGTCTATAAGCCTCAAGGCTCACACAAGCTGCCGCATCACCAGCCCTAACTCTTCATCTGAGTGATTTTAGAGCTACTTTGTCTGTAGCCAGTAGTGCCCCAGCCCAGGGCAGAGCCCAGTGCATGGTGCTGGCTTAGGACCCCACACCCCAAACTCCTGCACCTCCTCCTGAGCTGCTGCCTCCCTCAGAGCCCGCAGGGCACTCACGCTGCTCGGAGCTGGGTCCCTCCTGTTGCAGCTCCCTGCAGATGCAGCAACACTAGAGAGGCTGTTGAGCCACCAGAAGGTTCCTCCTGGGACAGAGGATCTCCCCCAGGACCAGGCTCCTCCTGCACCCTCACCCCAGAGGTCCACCCCCTGCTCCTCCTTCCTGCCTGACAGTTGTGCAGCTCATGGCATTTGACAGGGCTTTCTCCACTCCACAGGGAGCTGGTTAACCCTTTCCTTGGAAACACTGCAATGCCAGTTTTGCCATCTAAGGAATCCTGGTGCCTTTGCTCCTACTGCTACTGCCCCAAATTCAGATGAAAACCACACACCCCTCATGCTGGTACCTGATCCTTTTGTCTTCAGCTACCCTTACCAGACAGTTCTGCTTCAGAAATACCCCTTACAATGATCTTCCCACAGCTTCTCTGCCACTACATGTTCCATGTGATAAACATCATCTCCCACCTCTCTGAAGCTGCCAGCATAAAGTCAGTTTTACAAAACAAAAATAATTCACCATCTAATCCTGAGCTGTGTAAAGGTTACTGCCATAGAAAACGAGTTGGCTCAGGCTTCCCTCAGTGGTAAAAAAATGACTACTTAAGTCTAAAAATTGAAATATATCATCTAATTAGGAATTCTCTGATTAATCATTATTCTTTGCCATCTTGGATATCGCTCTGATAAATGAGGCTTAGGAGCCTTGCAAAGTCTTAATTACCCCTATTCCAGATGGCTACGAGGTCTGCACAGAGCTTCTGTGGGTACATGGAGCAATGAATGTTCTCCCTGGATCCAGGTGCACACATACATTCCCAGTGACACCAGCTCCCATGGTGCTACTGGGTACCTGACCCATCTCACATGCAAGACATGAGGCCACAGAGCCTAAAATCAGAACAGCCTCTTCACTCTGAGAAGCTCCAGAGTCCAAGGTGGTGTCCCCTAAGCTGCCCACACTGGCAGCATTTAGGCCACGTCAGAAGGACCAGACCAAAACAAAGCCAACATCCCCTGTGCAAAGATAATAAACACTGTGATAAAGGACCACAAAATAACAGAGTAACCAGGTGTCTCCAGGATCACAGAATCACAGAATGGTTTGGGTTGGAAGGCCATCTCATTCCAACCTCCTTGTAATGGGCAGGGACCCCTTCCACTAGACCAGCCAGAGCTCCAAGCCCTGCCCAATACGGCCTTGAATAACAAGGATAAAGGCAAGGAACTCCCCTGAGCCATCAAGCCCATTCCATGTCTCTGAGAAGCTGCAGCATGGTTTGCAGCCAGCCCATGGCACAGAGCATGGCCAGCAGAGCCATGGCTGCACACACTCCCTGCAATGCCAAGGGAGCTGCTACAGCCACAGCAGGAAGGTAACTGCACTGCTGAGCAGTTTCTGAGGCCTTTGGGGGGCTTTAGAATTAGTTCTGAGTGGCTCTGGGTTGAAAGCAACACTCCAAGAAGAGTTAAATCACCAAACATCAGCCCACTAGGCTGTACTTGTGGTTGATTGAGATGAAATCAGTGACAAGCATTACTGAAAATATTTGCTGTAGCTGCATCCAGTCAAACACACTCCGAGTGTAGAACTCTAAGTTTACACATAAGCCTGAACCAGGTTTGTGTAACCCAGAGCTCAGATCCCTCAACGTCCACAACACTGTGTACGCTCAGCAGTACCAACACCCCATCAAAACATGCTTTTGAACCTTCCAGTGACAAGACCCAGCAGCAGTGAGAGAGAGGCACTCACACAGGTTACTTTTCGGTAGATTTGAGCAGCATTCTGGCATTCTGAGTAAGGGTATTCTGAGGTAGCCATTTCCAGCATGCACATTCCAAAGGCGTAGACATCCACGGACTCATCGTAGTGTTCCTCATACATCTCCGGGGCCATGAACTCTGGTGTGCCTGCACACACACACAAGGACAATGCTGATTTTATAGAAGTCTAAACAGCTTTAACCACAAGCTTTTTCATTGTAACAAATGTGCCCAGTACAACTGTGCATAGGTGCATATAAGATCACTCCAAGGGAGCTCCAGCATCCCTCAGGGAGGAAATCTCAGGTCAGTGTAGGCATCCCCATGCCCATGGCTTGCTGACAATAACCCAAAGAGGGGAAGCAGGGCTCAGGGGAAGCAGGGCAGGGGGACGGGGAAGAAAAAGAATGAAAATTTTAAAAAATTAAAATAAAATGCGCTATGGTCCATTTCCTGCCCACGCTGACACGATGGAAGGGTTCTGGTTGGCTAGAGAGAAAGATGTGCACAGGGCTGGGGAGGTGAAAAGGGGAGAAGAAATGAGAACCTTCACTCTTATTTTTATAAGCGCAAATTTGCCCTTTTTTTTTTGTTTCCTCCAGAGATACAGAGTAACCACCAGCAGGCAGACAGCACTTTGAAAGCCAGTAGTATCACAAATCACCTATAGAGTCATGCACTGAACATCAAACCTAATTCTGTCACTGGTTTAGTGGGACAAATCAATGACGCTACTCACAGAACAAGGTCCTACTCAACAGGGATTAGGATGTCAGGAATCTGATGCAACTGGGTAAATATGAAGGGAGGCACTGGGAGCTGCAGCTTGGGGACAAGCAGCAACTTCCAACACCTGCAACATCTGCTCAGCAAACTACTCTGAAAAGGGGGGGCTTACAAAGCAAAATAGAAAACTATTAACACTTGAATAATTGATTCCAGGAACTGTCACTCATACTGTAATTCACACTTAGGAGTAACAGCTGGTTTATTCCCTTTCTACACAGAAAAGATGAAGGAAGAGAGATCAATGCAATGGTGTGTCAAGGGATGCCAAAAAGAGAGTGGCAGGTTTTGGACCATGAGAAAGACCCAGATGAAGTCAGCCTGTCCAGCCCCAGCACCCAAACTGCCCCAGCCCTGGCAGGTCGCACCAGTGCTTTGTTACATAATCACTAATCAGCAGATAGAGCACAACTGTAATTAAAGTAACACATAATCAGAAAAAATAATTCTGGAATATCCCAGGATGGTTTGGATTGGAAGGCACTTTAAAGATCATCTCATCCACCCTCTGCCACAGGCGGGGACACTTTCTACTATTCCAGGATGCTTCCAGCCCCATCCAACCTGGCCTTGGACACTGCCAGGGATCCAGGGGCAGCCACACCTGCTCTGTGCCAAGGCCTGTTCCAGCCTCACAGTAATATGTTTCTTCCTAATATCCAACCTAAATCTCCTCTTCTCCAGTTACAAGCCATCACCCAAGTCCCTAAGGAAACTGAGGAAACCCCATCGCTGGAGGTGTCCCAGGCCAAGCTGGATGGAGCTTGGAGCAACCTGGGCTAGTGCAAGGTGTCCCAGCCACGGCAGACAAGAAGATCTTTAATGCCCTTTCCAATCCAAATCATTCTAGGATTCTCTCACTTCTCCTAAACTCTTTTTAAATAAAGGACAATCCTCAAAATTGGGGTCTGCTTTTGCACACATTTCTGAAGTAGACTAGACCTAACTCATGAACAAGCATTTCTGTAAAATTAATTTTGCAAAATTCAAGATTGATCTCTGCCCTTGTTTATCTTCCTTCCACTTAAAAGCCACTCATTCCTCCAGCCATAGCAAACCAGCCAGACCCCTGTCAAGGAGGCTCTGTGCAGTCCCTCTCTCTGGGTGTTTGTTCCAGCTGTCACCAAGGCAGAGGCTGCTGCTCAGAAAGGGTTAACAGCTACCACAGGGAATTATTTGGAGCCGCTGTCTTGCTTTAGAAGGAACACAACTCGGCAGCAGGACTGAATCTCATGAATTACGGAGCATTTAAAACAAATCTGAAAAAGTGATAGCAATAGTCTGAGAAGCAAATGGAATACTTGGCACCATTCCAAAACAGGACAGAAATGACATTTTCCCCCATTCCTTGGGATGGAAAGGAATACCTACAAGCATCCTTCAGCATACCAGCAAAAGGTGCAGCTGTTCAGCACCCAGCTGCTGTTGGCAGGAGCAAGTTTGCCCTGGCTGGCTTCCCTCAAGGCACTGCCTCCATCCCTCCCAGCCACGTGAGATGCAGCTCTAATGTGTCTTTGGAGCTGCTCCCTCTGCAGAGGGGGCAGCATTACTCATCACCACAGCTTCCAAGCCTCCTTCAGTCTCTCCCTGGACCAGTGCTACTCATGAGAATTATTAGCTCGGTTTTAGTGCCAAAACGAATGCAGACACTCTGCCAGCATCCTGCAGCCCTTGCAGTGTCAAATTGCTTTCAGACATGAGTGAATATTGATGGTGTTCTGTTCACAACTGATTTTACAAAAATCTGTATGAGTATTAGTTATATTCTCACCAATACTGGTATTACTGATGTTACTCCTAGTATTGGTACAATACTATTGTATTGGTACTACTGATATTATTCCCAGTATTGGTATTACTGGTATTATTCCCAGTATTGGTACTTCTGGAATTATTCCCAATATTCGTATTGCTTACATTATTCCCAGTATTATTATTGATGCTATTCCATGTATGTCCCACAAACAATTGTTACCCAGCAAAAAAATTATTTGAAGAAATACTGACCCTCAACAGAGAAAAACATCACCAGTTACTAGAAGTCAAGAACTAGAGAACTTAAATATAAACAAATGTGAATTCACTAAAAATCAATGAGGTTAAGCAGACCCACAACAGCCAAGTACACATTTGAAATTTCTGTTATTTTGACTTCACAGGTACTGGGCTCTCTGTGCATTAAGGATATAGGAGGAAGGAGAAGAGGAAGTTATGTTACCATCACCTACTGGTTCCCATTTTTATAGTGGTATAAAGGCAACAGTCCCAAACCCACTTTAACCTCCACTACCAATCTGCAACTCAAAAATCACAACTGCAAAATGGGAACAGATGTTCAGTAGAGAGCCACAATACTGCCCGAGGGAGGCCAAGGAGAACAGGAGCATTACCTATGACACTTTTGGCAAATGAAGCTCTCTTGAGTGTTGCCAGACCCAAGTCTCCTATTTTCACAGATCCAGTTGGTCCAGTAATAAAAATATTATCACATTTCAAGTCTCTGTGAATTATTGGTGGAGTTCTTGTGTGCAAGAAAAGAAGACCCTTCAGGATTTGCCGACACCAACTCCGCAGGACTTTAGGTTTCATCACTTTAAATCTCTTCAGATACCTAGAGCACAACATACACACAAATGGGTATCAAGGAAGTGACAACATTTTATTAGAGATCTGAGGGGCTTTAACAGCTGAAACTCCGTTATGGATAAAAGCCCCTTATTAGATGCCACAAGAGCAGCACAGAAATATCCCAAAATTGAATGAAATAGATCTTTTCAATGGAGGAATTAGAGCATTCAGTTTTAGGGAGGATGATAATAAGCATTTTTGGTGCAAATACAACCAAATATTTTGAAAGTCTAATAGTTCAGCAATTCATTTCATGCAGAGAACAGCTTTAGAATATGTTCATGTATTTCAAATCAGAAGAATACTGAAGTTTAATTTCAACCACAAGACTGGGACCTTTGCACCACGCACTTGCATTTCTTTCCTTACCTGTGGGGCTGGTTTGCAGGGGACATTTGGGGAAGATGCAGGGCCTGCTAATGCACTGGCAGAGCAGCACACTGGCTGAGTACTGCTCCCATTGGGGCTGAAAATCTGTTCCAGAATCCATGCCAACTGCTTTGTATCAACCTTAACAAGACTGTCAGTACCAGAAGCTATTAATTAATGCTGTTTAGGAGATAACCTAGAGCACCTTCAGCCTCCAAGAGATTCTACCATTTGAGTGCTATTCCATTTGGATTCCCTTACAAAACATGCAAATACAAGCACAAAAGCAAGCCCCAAACACACCCTGACAAAGGCAAATGTCACAGGCAGAAGATGAAACGCCAGAGAGCAGCTCTGAGTTGCATAACCAAAACAGGGGAGCAGGCACAGAGAGATGGAGGCCAAAATTCTGCTGTCAAATACTGTGGTTCAAATGCGGGGACAAATGACAGACACCAGAGAACAGCTCCATTTCTTGCTTTTATCTAGAGATGGCTTTTTTCAGCATATGAATGTAGGATTTTGCTATAAATGTCTGCTGCTATTCTTATCCCCTTGCCAGGAGTGCAGTACTTACGTCTTCAGCGTTCCAGAGGTCATCAGCTCGGTAACCAGCACAATGCATCTTTTGCCTTTTGCACAGGATTCCCAGAAGTCATAAAATCTCACGATGTTTGGGTGCTGTAGACCTTTCAACATTTCTGCTTCCTCTTTAAATCTCTGCCTCTCCACTTTTGTGAGTTTTCTGTCCTATAAGCCGAAATGAGACATTATTGTTAGCAACGGACAAAAATAAAGGCTCTGCATTGCCAGGGCATTCAGAATTTTAGATTTGTTTTATGCTTGTGACAAGAGCAATTATAAAATCTTTTATGTAAGAGAGCAGCAGCATGTATGAACTAGGGCACTCGGCCTAAATCCAGCATCAGGAAGACAAAGAGATGGCTGTGCTACGCCATGCTCATGACAGCACTAATATTTCAGGCACCATGAACACACCCATGGCATGATGGATCAACCCTCAGCTGTTTCTTCACATTTGGATGTTGTGAGGCTCCTTATCCAAGGGACTCATGCCCACAGGATATCATTTCCAGGTATGGATGTTCTCACAGCCAGGACCCCAAGGCTCCCACCACCTCCAGCTGCCCCTGGGGTGCTCTGGCACAGAGCACGAGCTGAGGTCCCTGCTCACCACAGTGGGCTCTGCAGCCCATCCTCTTTACCTCAGGCTGAATTAAATCGTGTCACCTTCCAAAAAACCCCAAACACATCCATTTTTCTATGTGTTTGCTGTTCTGTTTCATTTTACAGACTTTTCCCTTCTTTTTGGTAAAGGAAGAGTTTCCAGCTGTCCTTCAACTTCTTCCATAGGCTGCATATGTATGGAAATTCTTTAGACTAGAAACGTGAAAATGTCATGTTCTACTACCCTGGTTTTCCTAGAGAATTTCAGGACATTTCCCACAAGCTCTGAGCTGCGATGTGACCCTGCCCAGCACAGGCAGAGCCTCTCTGCCCCTCCCACAGCTCAGGAGAAGTTCTGGGGCTGCCTGGACCTCCCCAGCACACGGAGACCTCCAGCAGGAAGCCTGGACACTGGCTCTGACCTCTCAGGATGATGAAACAGAGCAGCAGGGGAGTTCCAGCCCAGATCCCACCATCATTCCTGCCTGGTTTGCCTCCCTTGGCCAAAGCACTGCCCACCCCCACCCTAGAAATGGAGCTCTGGGATCTTTAGATGGTTCCCTTACTCAGAAAGCCAAAGGCTCACCAAGATCAATTAGTTCATATTTTAACCTCAGACTCCTTCCTTTTCTCGAGTCACTTGGGCACATCTGCATGAGCTGCTCTCCTGCGTAGAGTGAATTAAAGCTGACTTGTAGCCAAGATGCAAAAGGATCAGCCACTGCCCTTTCCACAGCCTGCCCTCACCCACAGTCCCAGACAGTTCCAGATGGGAACGAGAATTCCCATGGCTACAAACCAGGCAGCTTCACATGGAGACCTCATCAGAGGAAACACAGGGCTGGAACTGTGATTTGGCTCTTCCTGGATGACAAATCCCTGCCACAGTGCTGTGTGTGCATGGAGGGAGTGTTCCCATCAGGACTGGGGCTGCTCAGGGGGTTCTGCTCCCTCTGAGATCCAGCCCAGGGCAAACCCTGCAGCAGCAGCCCTGGGGCTGGGCAGTGCAGGTGAGCTGGCCTGGCTCCCCAGGGCAGCCCCACAGGGACAGCAGCACACACAATACCCACAGCTGAGCCAGGCAGCACCTCTGCTGCTCTACATCAGCTGCCTTTTTCTAAAGCAAAAAAAAAAAAAAAAGCTAACAAAAACCAACAGAAAAACAGGCTGTCTAACAAGTCAGGCAAGAAGAGCCACAGAATTGCTCTCAAATCCATCACTTCTTCCCTACTGCTGAGTTTCCTTCTAATTTAAAACCTGTAGAATAAATCAGACACACTGCTGTTAGGAAGGAGAAGGAGCAAGTCCCTGTGCAAGGCAGGAAGAGCAGAGTGGGAGCTGGCAGAGAAAAGGAAAGGGGGCTGCACGGATCCAGCACATATGCAAATACTTTCCAAATTAAAAAAATATAGTAATACCATAGTCCTTGACTCTCATTTCCAGGTTTCTGAGCACTGTGAGAACTTTTCCACTGCTACTTTGTTGGTAACTTTTAAAACTATCCTTCAGCAGACAACCATATTCTGTATATCCTACATATTGCGAGTAGGATAATTTTGGCAATTGCAACAGAGCGATTCTGGAAGGTAAATGTGTGTCTTATTTGTAATTACAGTAGAAAAAAATCTGGATTTTTCCATCAGACTGATATCTGAGCACTGTTTTCCAGCTGGAGAGGCAAGGCCAGGGCCAGGGCAGAGCAGCCCCTCCTGTGGCTCCACCACGGGAGGGGTCCATGGGGCCATCAGGGCTCTGCCAGCCTCCCCTGAATTCCTGCAGCCTGAACCTGACACAGGAGTCACCGGCAAAAAGATAAGCTGATTCTGAAAGGGCTTCAGGGACAAAGTGTTTTCTGCTCTGAAGCAGCAGAAACACCTGTTTAACTGCACGACTCACTCAGGGTTTCATCCAAACCCAAGAAACCTTCACCGGGGTCACACACTCATTCCCCATCATATAATCCACACAAGGCAAAATGTCCTCATCCTGAACCTAAGAGTGCAAGCCTGAAACAATCTCCAGGCATTGCATTTTAAGAGAGAGAACAGGATTGTCTGGAAAGGTCATGACAAAGAAAGGTATTCACAGACTCATGTGATAGTTTGGGTTGGAAGGGGCCCTAAAAATCATCTAGGTATGAGGAAGAAATTCCTCCCTGGCAGGGTGGACAGGCCCTGGCACAGGGTGCCCAGAGCAGCTGTGGCTGCCCCTGGATGCCTGAAGTGTCCCAGGCCAGGCTGGACATTGGGGCTTGGATCCACCTGGGACAGTGGGAGGTGTCCCTGCCATGGCAGGGGTGGGACAAGATGGGATTTAAGGTCTCTTCCCACTCAAACCAGTCAGGGATTCCATGAATTTCCAATTAGCACTTTACAGCCTCAGTCCTGGTAAATCCCACACTCATTTAAACTGTATTAACACGATGTTTGCAGCAAGAAGATACAGAGAAGTGAATATCCTATCTATAATCAAATTTCTGCTAATCCAATACATGGATGTTTTCTGCTTCTCCCTACTCATCACAGCCAGGGGAAAAAATGCCTCTCTCTGTTAATATAAAATCTATCCCTTCATTCAGTTACTTATGTGGAACAACAGCAAAGACAGGAATTAGTAATATAATGTGTTAACAAAAGGAAAGGGAAAACTTACAAATTAAATTTCTGGAATGGCACCCAAATTAACAGCAGGAACATGTTCAGTTAGTCATCCCCAAGCATCATTTCCTCCAGGTTGTAACATATGGGCTCTGACTAAGGATCTGAAAATTATACAAGAAGGAGACTATCTTTCACCTGAGCCTTCAGAAGATTTCCAAGATTAACAAACGAGGTCAAGTTTCTCGCCTAATTCCTTCTGAGGAGGGAACAGATTTGGGCATCAACTCCACACCCCCACCATGAAGAAAGGGGGTCTTGCAAAGAAGATTCCATAAATTTTTCACATTTAATGCCTAGAACTGTGTAGGAGCAGGGTCTGGAGCACAGCTGTTGCAAACCAGAAAGTTGTGCTGCTTTGCAGTTTCACAGATTTTTTTTTAATTTTCTCCTTTTAAAGTCTTGAATTTTCACTAATGTTAAAAAAAAATTAAACTACTTCCAACAATTGGATATCTTACCTATTTCCTGGCCCAAGGACTTCTGTGTCCAGCCAGCCTATAAATACTGTTTTCTTGAGAGCCTTGTGTTTTGTTTTTAAACTCTTAGACTGACACAGCTGCATTTACTGCTAGTTATTTAATTTTGTCTCATTTTGAACAGATGAAGGCCTGACTGTAAGGCAAGCAGGAGCACTGGGTCAGAAACAAGGGCAGGGCTCACCTCCATCACACAGAAGCCTGACCCACATTGGTGATGAAGAAAGAAAAACCAGAGGCAGTTCTGACCCAGGGACAGGAATCCAATACCTACATCAGCAGAATGAACATCTGTTCAGATGATTCCATTCTCACATCTGCATTCCAAGTGTGTACTTTTGCTCATGTACTGCAACTACTCCTCTAATCTGAGATGGCCTTGAGGGTGAAATCAGCCACGGGACCCACCACCAGCTGCTCCTGTGGAGCTGCCTGTCAGCTTCCCGTGGATTTATGGGCAGCAGCACAGCTCTGCTCTCATGTACCAGCCCCATGCCTTTAGTATCATCCTGCCTGTGCCATAAATATCTAACAGCATCCAGGACCTTTCATTCCCACACCCAGTTTTAAGTACTTATCACTTAAAGCAATCCTAGAGGATAAAATCCCCTCTCTGTGAACAAACAGCAGATGCCATCAGACAACTTGCAAATCAAGAAAAAAAAAATTTTACAGCTTCATTCCCTATCAGAATCCAGCCAACATTCCTCTTCAGTCAGTCACCCTCGGTAAAGTCACAGCCTGCTATTTGTCACCAAAGCCCAGGGAGAACTCATTTTCCAAAGGCACAAAAGCAGTCCTTGTCCCCATGGATACTCACAATTCAGTGAACAGGAGCTACAGAACAGGCTGAGGAAGATTTACTTATTTGCCTGAGTCATTGCTAGAAATCTATGGAAAACCAGGAGCTTAATCCAGACCTTTAGGGCTAAATTTGGCACAGCAGAAGAGGCTGATCATGCTTTTTTGCTGGATGCAATCATAGCTTGCTGCTTCTAAATTGATTAAGGCACATCTCAAAGCCTTAGAGCAGAGGAACATTGGGATTCACATCTTCTGCTGAACCTCAGAACTTCAGCAGCTCATCCTGCAAGGGCAGGAGGAAAGGGAATCAATACCCCAAACCTCCAATCCCAAAAGAGCCAAACACACCCAAAAAACACCACACCATGGATAGAACATGGGTTTTAGAGGCAGAAACCTCCCAACACCACGGGCAGAGTGTGTTTTACAGCTGAAAACCTCCCAACAAAACCACACCATGACAATCAATGCTTAAACAAAAAAAGTTCTTGTCATGAGCAATTAAATTAATTTCAGGTAGCACCTCCTTAACCTCCTTAATTACCAGTGCTCTACAGAAGCTTGTGATTGCAGATGAAATACCAAAACAGTTCTAACTTGCCTCACAAAACACCTTTTTGAAAGACTCTGAAATCAATGTGTGAAAAAAGCTCCATGACACTACATCTACTCTGAAAGGAAAAAGCCCTAACCACAAAAAAACCACTTCAGGCGTGTCATGAGAACCCAGTGCTCCAGTATTTTCTGGAATCCCTTCTGAGCCCAGCATTCACTGAAGTTTAAGCAACAATTGGTTGCGTTTTTAAAAAGTGTTTTGCTTCAGCTACTTCCCATAACCCACAAACCCAATAACTGGGCAGGTAAATCACCCTCACTCTACTGGACTGGTCAGCACAGGAAGGATCCTCCAGCCACTCCTCGGAGCCTCAGTCCTGGGCTGCGCCATAGCAGGAGTGGAGACAGACATTTCAGTGCTGCTGCCTAAAAAACCACCTTCAGAGAGGTGGAAATGGGAGAAGGAGCCAGAGACAATGCCCTGCCCCCAAAGGGCTGTTTCCCCGTGTGCTGTGACCTTTAAAACCTGTCCCAGCACCAGCGTGCTGCTCCTGTGCTGGGAGGAGCCATCCCCTCTGTGCTTCTTCCATCTCCCCTCCCTACCCTAGGGCAGTTTGCAAATTAACTTATTGTACAGGTATGAAATCCTCTTATATTTCCTGGTCTAGTGGAAGGTCATGGGGTTGGAAGATGGTCTCTGAGGTCACTTCCAACTCAAACCATTCAAGGATTCTGTGATTCTCTTTGCTGTGTGTTTGCTACACACACAGTACTTTTCTGAAAGAAGAGACAGGCTACCCCTTGCCCAGCAGAGAAACCCTGCCCCCCTCTTCGGCTGACAGGAGGCACCAAAACTGTTGTTATTTACCCAGTGTTACCAAACAGCCTGCAGACACTAATGCTTCTTGGCCTATGAGCTTTGCCAAACAAAATTAGCACACCACGAAGAACTAGTAGAACAAGCAGAGTTTGATCTAACTTTGCTCTGGCAAATTTTATCTTGGGGCAGCATTCAATCCTGCCTTTCTAACAAGAAAACAGCTTTTTCATCCCATTATTGCTGCCATTTCCCATCTTATTATAACCTAGCAGTCGAATACTTCAATCTGTAGAACACCCTTGAAGTGAAATATTCTTCCCAGTGAATTAATTACAGTCCACCAGCACCCTAAGCAGACAATAGGATGCTCAGTTGGTCTGAGATCATGGTTTAGGAATGGAACTCCCCATTTGGTTCCCCCACTGAGACCCTCCAAGCCAAACACTGCTTTTTCTCACTCCCGTTTCCCCCTGCCTTCTGTGGCAGGACGGACAGTAGAACATGGATTTTCTGCCCCCCAAATAAAGCCCTTGAACTGCGTTGCATCTGTCAGTGAACCCCAGGTTAGGCAGCCTTACCAATCCTATAAGATACCCATGGAACAGCCCTTCAGGCCTTGGGATGACATCCCTGAAGGGTGTTACAGTCTTCAATTACAGACTAAGAACATTTATTTTAGGAAACTACCTCAAAGAAGTTCAAATTAGTAAGAAAACCACCACCAGCCCACAAAACACCCCAAGATTCCCCACCAACCCAGACAGATGGAGTAAACTGTAGGCGAGATTTTCAGAGTTCCTCAAATAATCTTTCCTACACAGCCGTGGATATACTTCTAACCTGGCCACTCTTCTAACAAAATCACCTTGTCTCACATAAAAGCAGCAGTAAAAAGCCATTTCTCACCTGATTCTGTGCTGAGCCCAGGAGGGCTGAGCATGAGGAGATCCCCTTGGCCACAGAACCACAGAATCCAAGTTGGGAAGAACCCACAAGGATCATTGAATCCAGCCCTGGCCCTGCCCAGACTGCAGAACAATCCCACTCTGGGCATCCCTGGGAGAGGTGTCCAAACCCTCCTGGAGCTCTGGCAGTCTCAGGGCTGTGCCCATTCTCTGGGGAGCCTGGGCACTGCCACCATCCTCAGGGGGAAGAACCTTTCCCAAAATCCAACCTAAACCTGCCCTGGGCACAGCTCTGTGCTGGTCACTCAGGTCCTACCACTGGTCACCACAGGGAAGAGATCAGTGCCTGCCCCCTCTCCTGCCCCTCAGGAGGAAGCTGCAGACCACCATGAAGTCTTTCATCATCATCATCATCACCATCATCACCTTCTCTGACCAGAGCTGCAGCAGCCACCTTGAGCTCTCTGTACAAGAGAACATCTTGTATCATCCACGTCTTTCATCACCCCAACGAGTGCAGCCTCACTGAGCTGGACATTTTGTCTTGTTTCCAGTGAAGAGCTGTCCTGGTGCCAGGCAGGCATGGAAAACCTGCCCACACAGCCTTCAATGTGAGCTCAGCATCTTAGAACTTTTCATGTCCCTGTTTCCACAAAACACGTAAGACTGACCAAGTCCCTATGTGCCTTTATACAGACATGCTGAACTTAATTATCTGAGGGACAGGAATGTAAAATAGCTGGAAAACAGAAAAGTGATGGGTCTTTGCACAGATCTTAATTTAAACTCTAACAGTGGCTCAATGGATCCCGGAGAGAAACTTTCTCTGTTCTTCCCTCACACTGTGGCCTGCTGAGCCTCCTACACCAAGTCATTTAATGCTTCTGTGCCCACATTTTGCATTTTTAAAGCACGCAGAAGGAGGATAGGGAGCTCCTCAGAACACCCTGGAGATCTCTGCAAGAGCAGCACCCTAACCAGCAGTACTGAGAGCTCTTCTCATCCCAACCTGCTCCTGGTTTTAGCCAGGGACCTTTGAGGGGAAATACAAGAAAATACTCCTTTAAAATAATTTGCTCTGTTTTGAAAAAAAAAAACCCAAAAAAACAACATTCTTGTGGAGGGCCACATAATTGCAAATACTCAACTCCCCAGGAAATGTCCAAGGCCAGGCTGGACAGGTATTGGAGTGACCTGGTCTCATGGAAGGTGTCCCTGCCTATGGCAGGGGTGGAATAGGATGAGCTTTAAGGTCCTTCTAACCCAAACCATCCTGTGATTCCATGATCCTATAAACTACTGCACCCAGAAAGTCGTGAGCCCCAGAGGCCCTGAAGCTGCTCCAGGAACACTCTGCTCTTGTTGCAGCCCTGCTCCACAGCACACAGCACCCAGGAGAGGACCAACAGCTCACTGCTGCTGCTGGAGGTGAATCTGAAAAGAAAAGATGAGTGGGAAGAATACAGTGTGGAGACAAAGAAAAAGAGAGCAGTCCAACTGCTATAACAACTCAAGAGACTGGACAAGCATTCCTTGCAAAGCTCTGGGAAAGTGAGGAGAGGGACCTTTCACTGTCACAAAGCCACTCTTCAGATTGGGGTATCCCAGCTCCTAAATATTTAACAGAGCTCTGTGTCTGGAGTTTGGAAATGCATTCCTTGTGAACCTTTCTAAATGCTGAAAGGAGCTGTCACTTCTGGTGCATTCCTAACACTACTTGACAACCTGTTAGAAAACACTCTGAGGCAAATGCTGCACTTCCAGACAGGACACATTCATCACAGCCTCTCATAATGGTTAGGAATTAAGCTGAAAGCATCCCATTTGTAACAAAATAGTTCATTTTGCTTGCTTTTGCCTCCTACAAAGCTTGACATTCTATAGCCCTGCTCAAAAGAATAACAGGAGCTTGTCAACTAAAACACACTAATAAGTTAAATTTTTAACTCCCCATCTCTTGGACAGCAAGGCACTAAAGGGTAACAACAACATGGGTATGTGAGAAACAGATCTGGGCCATTTTCCAAGGAGATTATATGTTTGGGCTGATAAATATAATAACATTGACACAATGAACTCAGATTTCTGCAATGCATTTGCAGCACATTAAGAATTATAATGAAACAGAAAATATCTGTTTACATAAATTAATTAAAAATTGGGTAAGCAATAAAAATACACTTCCTTGAGGAAAATCTTACAAAAAAGCAGCAGAGCAGCACTGTGGGCTCCTGTGGATCACTCCAGCAGCTCCACACCATTGTCATGCAGAGGCCCCAGGGGTGGATGCAGTGCTCCAGGTCCCCCCAGAGCACAGCAGAGGGGGAGAATCCTCTCCCTCAATGGGCTGCTGATACAGCCCAGGATGCAGATGATTAAAGAATACTCAAAAGGCCTTCAAATGGGAAAACTAGGTTATGAGGAAGAGCTGCCTGCTGGTTTGAGCTTCATACTCAGATCTCATGGAATAGTTCAAGAAGATAGTGTTTACAGAGACTATCTGCCAAAAAGGGTTTGCTGTATGTTTAATCACATATTGTTTCCTACATTCGTAAAACCCAATACAAGTTAGAAAAACATACAGAAGCCCTCCACTCTCTGCTCTCTCTCTCCTCAGCTGACAGGACAAAAATGCAAAAGCTGACTTTACCAACTCCCCTAAGAGGGGGATCTATAGAGATGATGCTGCTCTTGGCTACCTTGACCTGCACCTACAGAATTAAAACAAAAAATGCTTTCCATTTGGCTGCTGTTTGACTTCAAGCACACCAACAAGGTACTGTGGAACTGAAGAACGCATCCCCAGAGGTCTGCCCAACAGAAGGATCTGCCCCCATCAATTTCAGTAAATAAACAGACTAAAAACTAAACATGCAAAGAAAAAAACAGTAGTGCATACACATATCATATTAATTGGAGTGAACAGCACTACATTTGATTGCTTGGACTTGGCTTTTGTTGGCTTGGTTTTTTTTAAGGAAATTGCATTGCCAGCAAAATGTAGGATTGAAGAACCACCTTAAAACAGTTCAATCCATAAATAGCATTACTGGTACACATTTTCACTAAGACATATTTTTAAATAACTATTTTTTTCTTGAAGATGGATCACTTTGCTTGGTAAAACTTTTTAAAATCCAAAATACAGCATCATGTAAAACATGACTAGAAGTTTGGAGAAATGACCTGGGAACTGTGCCTAGTTTCCATCCGATTTTAAAAGGTTTTGTAATTATTTTTTTAACTTTACAAAATCCAGGTACTTCATCTCTCCTCAGAGGCTTTTCTATTAATAAAGGCCAATCAATATGCCATTTATGATTGCAAAGACTGGTCTCTCTGAGTTCCCTGCGACTGCATAGAATAAAAGCTTTTTCCTGCTGTGAAACAACAGCTTAATTACTAGTGAAAGAGAACCTGCAATTGGAGTAAGATTTTTTAATCACCAGCAGTAATGGACGCTCACTGTACGGAATTTAAATCCTGGGACTGTGTTTCCCACAGGATATGTGACAGGTGAGTACATGAAAGGGCTTCATCAGCCAACAGGTTATTGTGCAGTCTTGGGGAAAATGGTACTCGTACAGAAAAAGGAAAGCACAGATGTCTGCAGCGTGGGCAGGAAAAAGCAAGCAGTGTATTAACCATCTATCTCCAGTACCTGCCTCACCCTGGGAAAAAGAAAGGTTGTAGGATGGGACCTTGCAGGAAACAAATCCTTTCTGAATATTGCAGAGGAAATACAGGTAAGACACCGTGATAAATAGCACAAGGCATGAAAATGCCTTAAAAGCTTACATAAGAGGGCAGGGCTGTCTTTAAAGCTCCCTGGCACATTAAATCCCAAGGCCACACACTCACTGGCCATGGACTGTAGCCAAGTGTGAGGCATACACTGCAGTTTCAGTCCACCTGAAGTCAGGAATAGCAGTTTGTGCTTTTCTTCACAGCTCATGCTGAAGTGTAGTTGGGAGGAGTGACTGAAAAAGTTCAGAAAGCACAGTTTAAACAAAAGGGTTTTGTTTTGTTTTTTTTTAAATCACCGTGCAATTTGGCAGCTGTTTATCCTCACATGCACACACCATCAATGGGCTTCACTCCCTGAAAGCTGCCAGGGATTTCTGGGCCTTCATACTCCTTTCCAAACAAAAGCTTTATTACAGATACCGTGCACTGCCTTAGTGCTCCCTCCACATCCACACCAGGATCACAAAGTGATGCTGATTTTGCCAGGTCACAGTTTTGCAGGAGGAGAAAGATGAGCAGTGACCACCAGCCTGGACCCAGCTGGGTGGTCCCTCTGCACACAGGTCTATCCCCAGAGAGGCAGGGATGTCAGCCTGAAGCCCCTGAGAGCAGGCTGGAGCTGCTGTGCATGTTCAGTAAATTAACACGCCCACACCTGAGGCTGGGCTGAGCTCAACCTGCCCACTCACCTCAGATCCCTGCCAACCATGCAGGAGGGAGCCCTCCAGCTCCTGCACAAAATGCACACACTCATCATCAGGAGGAAATGCCCATGGAAATCTGGGCACTTGACAGCACTACCAGCCTCACAGGAAATATACAGGAGCCCTGTTTCCTTCCTCCTGGTGGTAACCATACCTCCAAGCTCTCCACTGCACAAATCACTCCCTGTCAGCAAGACAGACAGCACCAGATTGGACACAGACACTTCTCTGACTAAACACCACCTGCCTCGTGTGCCAAGGAACCATTCCACTCACAGCCAGCACTGCTCTCTAGAAGAGCACCAGTGGAAGTGATTTGTGCCATTATTAAATAATACTGCTCGTGCTCTACTAACAGAAGCACAAGGACCCATTTTTGGTTACGAAAACACTGTCAAGGTCCACTGGTTTAATTTTATCCTGAAATGAGAGCATATGGAAAATGGTGCCCCAGGGAATAATGCTATTCTCCTCAACAGATGTTCTTGCCAAAGGAAACATTTGGAAGGAAAGCAGGTGTGATTGATGAGATGGTTCACAACTGTAAACCTTGGCCACAACAGCAACACCATTTCCATTTCATTTCGGGCTATACCAAGAAGGAAGAAAAGTAATTATATTACTGTAACAGAAAGTCAGGAAGGGAGGAGGGCAAACACACTCATTCTGTGTCCTTATAGAAACCATACTGTGTGTTGAAATAATACCTAGTAAAAACAGTAATAATTGAATAATCTTTCCAATAAAGTGTTATTATTTCACAAAAGAGCTCCTCCAACATAATGATACTACAGTAACCAATTTAGAGCTGATTTACCACTACCACAAATAGATTAGTTCCTCTTTGTTATTACTACTGTCTCTCTTTACCAACCTTAAGTTAGTAACCAACGATTTCTTCTCATCTATTTACTTGGTTGCTTCACTAAATATGCACTGAGCCAGGAACAGACCTACTCTCAGGGGATGAGGTTTTGTGGAAAAACGAGCATTAACCTCAGTGTTTTAGCCTTAGCCAAAACTGACACATTAATACCTCACTGCTTTTGAGATCTAAGTGCTGCATTTTCCCTCTGCTATGACCAAACCCCATCACGTGTGCTGTGACAGTATTGACACCTCCAGATTGTGCTGAGCAGGAGGCAGCAAGGCACTCGATACAGCATCCTTGGGAAGATCCTGTTCTTACAAACAGTGACCTTGGCAAATGCTCCCAGACACAGCACTTCTAAAAGGTATCAAGAGAAGACTCCTTCATTCTGCAGGATTCTGTATCATGTTCAGTTACCCTTCAAATTAAGTCATTGAAACACTCGTTGAAAACCTTTTCTCAACCCTGTCACTAAAAAAAAGGGAAGAACTATTAGGCTATTTAAAACAAGATCAGAAAGACAGCAGGAAACATCAACATCTACTGGGAACACCCTACCATCACCTCCACAGCTGTAAAGATACAGCTTAAATATTAAAGATAAAGATACAGCTTTAAAAATTAAAGATATTTACAAATTAAAGTGTGTGTGTGTGTGGGGGGGGTGTTACCTTTCTGAAGTTTCCACATTGCAGCAGTATGAGGTGTTGGATGAAACCTAAAAATTTTGACTATATGTTCCTGATACTTGAAAAAAGAGATAGGCAGTAGCTTAAGGTGTCCTGGGTTGCAGTGTAGGATGTACACAAAGTATTTATTCTATCACCATCTTCATTAACTGTTGAAACCAGGTGGGCTAGTGTTTTCCCAAGCCCCCTGCCTCTTCTGCTAATGGCCTTTGGGGTGTCTTCTGCTAATGGCCCATTAACGCCTGGCCCATGAGTCACAGGTAACTCCCTCCAGGGGTTATCTCTGTTAATGGGCCATCAAGGACCCATTTCACACTCCTCATGCTATTGTGAGATGCTCTGCCCAGGGGGAGGAGCCAAGCATTCTCACTTGGATATAAGCTGGTATGTGGGACAGTGCAACAGCCCTTACCCACTGGATTCCCAGAGGAGCAGAGCTCCCAGACCTTTCTACAGGATCACTGCTTCAGGAAGAGCACCTCACCTGGACTGCTTCCACCATCCTGCTCAGGTTGTATTCTGACTCTGTCAGTGATCCTTTGTGTTATTGCATTTATTTTATTTTATTTTTACCTTTTTGACCTTTCTTCTTATTAAATTATTTCTCTGACTTGGAGCCTCTCATTCGTTTTGCTTTCAAACCACAACATAAGGTCTTAGAAGAAAGAGCTTCTTCTTGTGGAAGACTCCTACATGAGAACAGCCAAGGTCAAGTGCAGGACATGCCAGATAATCAATCTTGTTCATAAACTTAGCAACCTCCATATTAGAACAATTAGAACTCTTGCCACATCACTGCTAAAGCAAAGCTGTGCTTAACCTTTACTACTCCTTGTTTAGTTTGCTCAAAGCCAGTCCTTCTATAGCCAAATTCATCCTCCAGCCTTCACAGCTCTCTTCCTTATGGTGCCTTTCCCTGCCTTTGCCTTTCTATGGAGTTGTTACAGACCTCTTGTCAGGCTGAGCTGAGTGAGGTCCAGCCTTGCTTTAGAGGCAAGGTTCTCCTTTCATTTACTCACTCTGGTGGCCCTTCATGATGCATTCTTTCTTTCTGAAGACGACTGTCAGGGTAGTCCCTGCACCCAGACAAGTCCCTGCTGCTCTCGGGTGCTGGATTCCTCTGCAGCAGGACAGGGACCATTTCTGTGGACTGGCTGTTATTTGCAGTTATGCACCACAAGCCTTACACAATCTCAAACCAGTTCAAGCCACTGTTTATGAAATAAATGCAAACAGAACTTGCCAATGTTCCAGTTTAAAGATGAGATGACTATTCAGTTTAGGCTGACTCCTTGCCAAACTAAACCAAACTTACATTATCCATGTGCTGGTTGAAATAACAGTGCTGACAGGACTGGCCCTATCAGTGTGAGTGCAAACCTTGTGACACTGAGTGTGTGACCAATGCCACAGGACAGTGTAAGAGAATTGCAGCAAGTGGATCTGGAAGTCACAAGGAAATACCACCAGTCTGCTCCCTTGCTCCAAGACAGAAGCGCTGATTTTTAAACTGCTAGTGACAGACCTGCGCACAGCTCCCGTGAGCCTGCCTAAGTGAGCACTTGTCAGTGCCTAACTGCTCTTAGTTAGAAAGGTGTCCCTGTTCTCTAACCTACATGTCATTAGCTTCATTTTGAGCCAAATAATTATCTGCCTGTACATGGTGGCCATGGAGACTCATTCACTCAACTCCACCTTTAAGAAAGTGTTTGGGTTGTTTTTCAGGTACTACTCTTCAGATGGACAAACCATCTCTCACTGTCACCCTGAGAGCTCTCTGTGCTGGATTCTGAAGGATCAGTCCCACATCTTTCTTGAAGTGAGATACAAGCAGTGGTTTGCACCAACAGCCTATGGCCAGTTATCCAAGGAAGTGCCCCACATTTTGTACAATAAGGTTAGGGAACATCATCTGAGAGCAGAGTCCATGGTTCACAACTCCCCTACTGATACATATCCCTGCTTCTGGGAAGAGCAGAACCCCAGCATGTGTTCAACAGATTCTTAATTAAAATCAATCTGAAAAGCAGACATTGCATTGCAACACTCAGCACCAGCTGAGGTTAACATGAGTGCTCAGACTTTGAGCCACAGGTTTAGTTTACCTGTGGGACCAGGTACACAATACAGCTCCAACTCATTTTCTGGAAAACCTTTTGGGTCTTGGTGCACTTGCTCTGCCTCAGAACCGTGGGACAAGGCACTCCAGTTAGAAGGAAAATCCAGGGAAGGCTACAGGTACTGCAGCATTTGGGATATTAATCTTTCAACAGAACAGCCTGAAGAGGCTCACACATCCCAATTAAAACATCCCTCCCAAAGCAACATCCCAGAGGAGGTTCTGCATCCTCCCGTCCCAGAGTCTGTGTTCACATCCAGCCCACCTGGGCCAGTCCCCTGTGTGCATGTCCCCCAGCCCCACTGCTCTGTGCCTGTGCTGCCTGCTGCCCCTGCCCTCCCCCCCCCCCAGCAGGGCAGGTGGCCAGGGACACACAAAAGGGCTCAGAACAGCAGCTCAAGGGAGGCACCCATCCTGCATCCCACCTGAAAGGCAGAGAAAGGGCAAGGACTTCCCCCACAACTCACTGCAAATGGAATGCAAAAGCAGAAAGAGAGATTCAGGCAACATCCTACCCAGAGGGAAGGAATCCTCCAAGCCCCATCTCACACTGAAGACTCGAAGCAGCTCCAGTTGGGTGAAAGAACCAGGAGAGGATCCAGGCACCCCAGGAGAGAGGGGGATAAGAAGACATCCCTGCTATGACTGCATATTGCTGGCACCTCCCGAACTGTGAGCTTTGCACAACCAATCATCTCAATATGCCCCAGTTCCTCCTTCCCCCCCTCCCTCAGCCATCCTGAGTCCCTGAGTCACCCTTCTTGCAAGCATCCATTCATTTCCCTCATGGTCCCTGGAAAAACACTTGGAGTGCCATCTCAATTTTCCGCTGCACTAGTGTTACTTTATTACTTACAGAAAAAAACCCAAACCCAAACAGCAAATCAGTGTAACATGATTTCCAGCAGAAGCCAAATCCAAGCTGACAGGGGCTTGGTGTATGTCGGGTTCCAGGCTCCTGCAGAGCCCCAAGGAGAAGCTGCCCGTGGCAAAGCAGCCAGGCAGGAAGCCCTGGAGTGCCAGCGCAGGCAGTGCACACACCGTTCACTCATCCCAAGACTCTGATTAACTCTTTCCTGAGCTGCATTTTCCCTCTGCTGTGTCCTAAGAGAGCTGAGTGTTATGTAAACATTTGGCCTCCAGCAGACCAATCAGTGTCTGGGACAATGGCACTGCCTTTGCTCTGTGTTGGTGTGGAATGCCAAGCTTGCTGCTCTCCACCACTCAGTGCCCTACAATTCCCTGCAGACAACAGCTCCTGTTGTTCCTCCTGCCTACATTGTGTAACTGTACCCCTGCCTGTGGGCACAGCTCTCCATGGCCAGCTTTCCCTGCCTCTCCCCATGCACAATCATGGCAGCTTGGAGAGGAAGGAACATTGGGAACCCTCTCTATGAATCATCCTCTTCCTCACAGCACAGGCCACCAAGCAACAGCCTGTGCAGGGGAAGAACAGGCCGTGATGCAGCCTGACCTGCAGCCCTGCTCTACAGGAGGCTCTTTTACAATTCCCCGTTTCCACACAGCTCAAGGTATTAATGCAGCAAGTTATGCAGGTACAACCCAGGCAACAGATGAGACTGGACAAGAGAAGATGGCTGAAGGCTGCACTAAGGGAGGTTTAGGTTGGATATCAGGAAAAAATTCTTCACAGAAATGGTTGCTCAGCCCTGGTACAGGCTGCCTAGGGCACTGGTGGAGTCACCATCCCTAAAGTGTCAAAAAAACGTGTGGATTTAGCACTTGGGAACATGGTCTGGCGATGGTGCTGGGGATGGTTGGACTGGATGGTGTTTAGAGATCTTTTCCAGCCTTACAGTGTCTGTGATTCTGTTTGCCTGTGCCAGTTACCAGAGCAGGAGGGCAGAGCCCACAGGGCCAACAGGAGCCTCACGGCCATCACCCACTGATCCACCAGGGTTTACCTCCCATCCCCAAAATACCCCAAAGCCTCACACACGTGTTGTTAAAGCAGCAGATTTCCCAGCAGGTAACCCAATAATCCCTGCCCTCCTGCCCTGCAGACACAGCCTGGTCCCACACAGGTGCCTCCAGGGAGAATGGGGGATGCAGAGGCCACACAGGGAGACATCTGCAGCCACTTCTGCCCATACTTCACCTCCAATGATAAAAAAAGATATCTGAATACATTCCTTCGAAGACAGCTTCCATTCCTCTGTAACAGCTGAGAACTGTCTGTCACAGAAGAACCTGCTTGATTTTTTAAATATTTTTAACTTCAGACAGGAGATCTTTCATTGACTGCAGAGTATTATATGGCACAACCAAGTCTTATGATGCACCTTGCATTCATTATAATAAACGTTTGATTTGACACATAATAGTTTATTTAAATTGTTATGTAAAGCAAGGAAAAGATTTCCTCACTCAATTTAATTTGCAGGCTCCTGAGAAAGAAATTCAGGAATACATCAACCTAAAAAATTATGCAAAACAGATGGAGAGAATATAAATGATCTCTTACAAAAATTACGTGTCCACTTAAACCCAGAACAAAAAACACCTTAATTCAAGTAACACAGCAGAGCTTAACTAACTTAAAATTGGACTTTGAAGAAATTATAAGAATAGGTGTGTTCAGAATAAATAAATATTTTCTGTGGCATTAGTAATTAGAACCCCTTACAATAGGAATGTCCATTGTGAAGAACAATTTGTGGAAACAAATAGATGAAGCCCAATGAGTTACCCCATAAAGTCCAGACAGCTTCTTGTTATTTACTAAAAACTCAGAGAAAAAGACTAAGCCACGTTTAAAGGAAGCCACCACAGGCCCATACAGGTTAGTTTAGAGGACGTCCCATTAAACTGAAAGGAGAATATAACTAATAATTTTCTTATTGTGGCTTTTATACTTTGGCTGCTGTTCCAAGGATGGATTAAATACCATGGCTGCTTGGTTGGATATCAAATTAAAAGCTCTGTTTATGACCCCTCATTCCCAATGGAGCACTTTAGTTTTTCTTTTTTTTTTTTTTTTTTTTAAATCTATTAACTACACATTAGGTCCTTCAGAACATTACCCTGAGTAAAAATGGTTTCAGATGAAACACAAAAAAATAGGATAGGAAACAAATACATCAGCAGAGGTTTGGGCCGTGATTCAAGTGACAAACCTCCCAGATGTGCACCCTGTAGGTAACCAAGGTCTTGCTGTGACACACCTGGAGCCCTGTAAGCACCAAACACCAGCACCATGCACCACAATACCAAGACATTTCACTTGAAAATAAGATTTTGCAACTTAATAAACACACACAAACAATTTCTTCTAAAAATCTTGAGGGGTCAGCCTGGAACACAATTCAGTATTTCTAGCTTTCAGCTATGCAGGTGATAAAGCTAAAGACCAGTCCCAATCCACAGCTTCTGAAAGGAACCAGGAAATGCAGGGTGAGAAATAAACCTTACCTACTGAACTTTAAAAGGAAAAAACTGAACAACTCCAGGGTAGCTTCTTTTTTGTGTTTAATTCCCATTACCTTTCCTTGAGTGGGAAAAATTCAGGTGTGAGAGTCAGGGAGCTTTTTCCCTGAAAACTGAGACGAGGCTGGCTGAAGAGATTTTTCTTATCAGACCGCTTCCTTACCAGACATTTCCATGGGACAAAAACACATTAATTCCCCCTGTACTAACAGACACAAAAATATTAGAAGAGCACTGCAGGGGCTGGCCCTCAGCAGGCATTCCCAGCTGCTGATTACCCAGACACAGCACAGGCCACACCAGCCCTTCTCACTCTCTTTTAACCATAAATCCAGAAGATTTCTCCTTACCCTTTCCACTCTTTCAATTAACCTGGTTATAGAAATAACCTGTGGGGTTTCTCTGCTGCAGTGTGAAGAACTAGAGCAGTGGGCAGCCTCCCTGGGGATGCAGCAGCAGCAGCACACTATGCTGAGCCTTTCAAGTGGACTAAAGCTTGATTTTCATCAAGCCCTAGATGAGAAAGTTCTCAGAGACCGATCATTTTGTGTTAGCACTCTTGAAACAGAATATGATTTACTGCAAATAGCATTCTTTTTCCAGAATAATGGGGCTTTTTCAGTCTGCAAGCCTAAAATTCAGGTAGAATACTTTAAAATACTGTCTGTGATATCAGTAAACTGGGATCTCTTTTTAACAAGGATACCCATTTGGTATCCCTATTTTAGTCTGCAAGATTAAAAATACACTAAATACTCCAGCTCTTGTAGAATTTTTCAGTCTACGAGATTAAAAATGCACAAGTTGGAGCTCTAAGATGTTTTAAGTAGCTGTAGCTAAATTCTAGATTGCTCAGAAAAGGATGCTCAGAGGGATCCAGCAAAGGACTTTCTGCAGCAGGAGGCTGGATTAGTCTTGCCATGAGATTCAGCTGATTTTCACCAAAGTCAGTGGTTTCAATATCACGACAGTGATAATAATAACAAAACATCAAGATCTAGACATGGATTACCATCCCATACAAAAGCCCAGGCATTTTCAAGACGAGGAAAAAAAAACTTGTGAGTCATGAAGTGATTCACTTAAAATATTTTAAAGCTTTGTTTTCAGGAGCTTTCAAAATTAGAACTGTCATGAAAAATTTATTGACTGCAACGAAACAAAAGTTTTAGTACAGCCTTCGTTGGAGCTGCAATTCCATTTTAAATCCCAAATTTCTTAACTTCGTAACACCTTAGAGCACGGCAGTGAATGATTAGCACAGCCTCACACACAGCACTCAAGAGAGAGCTCATTTATCAGCTGCAGAGTAAAGACACTTCCACGTGTTTGTAAAAGCCTTTGGTAGAAATACCTGACCAGTTCACAGTCCACCTAAATGACTCCAGGCACTTTTTAAAGCAAGCACTTGAGAACTCACAAGCTAAAAAAATTTAGTGTTGTTTTTTTTTTTAACCATTCAACCTACCAGAAGCACATTACCTATTCTACTATGAATGTCAGATACTGCAAATAATTTTCAAACCTCACATGCTTCAAAACACTGTTTAACAAAGAATAATGCTCATTGTTATAATCTCATTTCCTAGATCTTAAATTTAGGTGGACACTGACAAATTTAGATCTTTGTACTTACATCACTGTCCAAACACTTTATCTTTATTATGGTAACTACTGCACAGGTGTGTGACCTTTTAAAGAAATGCTCACATACACCTCAGGGACAAGCCTAAAGCAAAGCCCAAGGAAACAAAGGGCAAACACTTGCCGTGAGTCTGGAAGAAAACAGCAACTCAACAGGGAGACCAAAGCAACCTAAACCAAGTCAAACCACTCCACAGCCATCTCTTCAGAGATTCCCCCTCCACTCAAAGTGTTCTTCCCAGATTTATCTCACATCAGCTACTGAACAAGGTTTAAGACTAAAAAATTAATTCAGAGAACAGCTACAATGTTCCAAGGACTCCACTGCCAGAGGATCCCATTAGTAACTGCTGTCAGAAATCCATTAGGAAATATACCCTATACATCTTACAAGGCACAAAGGTCACAGTTCATAGAACATTACATTGTTCTCTCTTTTTTGCACACAAAAATTAGCTTTGTGGAAATGTCCTAATGACTTTTTTCTTTCTCAAACCGAAATCATAAATTACAGTTTTAACTCTAAAACTCAGAGATATTGCAAACAGGATAAAGCATATAAAAATGCACAATATATAAGCTTTATGGAAGCTTGTTTTTAAAAAAAGGCACTGCCAGCACATGAAATGCACTTGCAGGAGCAGAACTGCAGTACCAAAGCATCAACAAGGCTGGCAGGAAGATGACAACTATCAGTCACTGCTAAGAATCAGAAACAATTATTGCACAAGAGGTCATAAATGGCCTTTGCACCTCGTCTCCCCAGGTGCCACCCCATTTTCCTTTGTTTCTCTGCAAACTCTGGTTTTCCTCTCGGGTTTATCAGGATGTTCAGGGACACCAGATGTTGCTCCAGCTGTCACTGACTGATGGACCCAAGGCTGCACAAAGCAGTGCCCAAGGAAACCCCTGCACAACTGGGGGGCTCTCAGGTGAAATGGCATCTCATCAGATTAATTACAGGCGATAATTTCATGCAACTGTGAAGATGACCCTCTAAAGAACAATAAGGAATGTGAAAACAGGATAAGTGTGTATATATACCCTGAGGCAGTGCAGGAGGTGCTAAGAACAGAACCGTGTCCTTTTAACTTTCAGAGGGGAGGCAGAAGACAGGAAAGAGAAGGAATAAAAAGGAAAAAAGCAACTTAAACTGCCTTTTAAAAGCCTACTGGAAAGTTTTTGTGAAGTAGCATCTATTTTACTGATAAAGCCTTCCCAAAAAGGCAGTGAGGGCGAAGAGGCACCGGCACAGGTCGCTCAGAGGACAGATGGATGCCCCATCCTTGGACATGTTCAAGGTCAGGTTGGATGGAGCTTGGGACAGCCTGGTGCAGTGGAAATTGCCCCAGCTCAGGGCAGGGGATTGAAATGAGATGGTCTTTAATCTCCTTTATAACCTAAACCCTTCTGTGCATTTCAAAGGTGGGAGGGGGCTGATGAAGCACCCTGTAACCCTTCCCTGATGTGTAACAAAGCACCAGTCACACTCATCAAACCCAGAGAATGCAGGATTCAGCAGCAACACTGGATTTCATTTTCAGGGCCCAAGTTAGTACCGTGTGTCTTTTTTTGGTGTCCTGCTTGGACAAAGCCAACTGCCCCAGGCAGAGCCCTTCCCCTTCTAGGAGCTCTCCAGCAGCAGCTCCATGTGAGAGATCCCTCCAAGCACAGACATAGCCCCCAGCAGGGCTTGTTAAAAATGGGGCTGGGATTCAGCAACGTAAAAGGAAGTAAAAGGAAGAAAGTAAAGGATCACAAGTAAAAGGAAGAAAAGGTCTGGATAGTATTTGTGTGGCTAAAATCAAATCCCCAGTCCCCTTCTTGTGGCAGTTGCTTTTGAATACCCAGGTTTCATTATACCAAGTGTCTCATCTCACACAGAAAAGCCTCAAAACACAGCTATGCAGCAAAACCTTCTCTGAAGCCCACAGGTGCATAAGCCTGAGCTTGTTATTTCCTTCCCTCAACAAAAGAATGGTTTCTATATACTAAAAAAAGTATATGCACACTTCACTAAATGAAGCTGTATTTAATGCTTCAGTGTTACTTAGATAAACAGTTGGTGTTTCTAATAGTTTTGTAGCTTTACTGGTTAGAAACTTGTCATGTTGGATTCATCCTAGTGAACAGATTCACATTTTAATCACACTTTTTAAGCACTAACTGTTTCTCATGGTAAGGGATGTCAGCCTCTCATCAAAGCCTTCCATGTGAGCAGACCCTGTAGGGATGTTGTGTTCCCATTGCATGGCAGGAAGACGGGCTCTGGCACATTGCTCACGAGTGAGGACACAAATTCAAGCAGTCAAATCCTAAACATAAAAATCACCATTTATTCCAGCAAGTTAAAAAAACCATTTCATTTCCTCTCCCAACCACAGTTATTTGCTACAAGTTTCTTCTTTCAGTACTTTGAAAAGAAGGCTTAATCCTCCTGCTCAGAGAGGGATTCAGAGCTGTCTATAGCCCAGAGGAAGCTGCAGCGTGCCTCCACAGCAGTATCTGCTGTCACGTGGGAATCCAGCCAGTCAGCTTCGTTTAACGGGAGACTGTAAAAATAAGGCAGAAAATTGACCTGGGTCCAAGTGCACTCTGCTGAAGGCACTTGGGGCTCTGACAGCCAGCCCTCAGCTGCCAGCACACCGAAGGCTCTGAGCCTTTCCTCGAGGCGAGGTGTCTGCAGGAGCTCCAGCATACATCCCAAACTGCCTCAGGATGTGCCCCCGTGAACACAGCTGGGACCCAGAAACCAACTCTCCAGCCACTCCTCACACTGCATACCCATCCCAGAGACAGAGCTGACTGTGGCACCCACTCTGCTCTTACAGGACACCTGGAAGAGGCACTGCCCATCTCCCCTCCCACCATGTCCAAACTTAAAGAACTCGCACCACGAGGGGAGACTCATTCCCTGCTCCCCTCACAAGTGCAAGGCTCATTGGAGTCTTCACCAAAGCCCCTTAAACTACAACCCTGGCAGCTAAGGAAGGAGTGAGGGGCACAGCTCCCACAATTTCATTCTCTCTTTCAAGATTCTGCCATTCTTAGCAGTATAAGTGTTATCATAATTGAGATAAAAGCAAGTTCATCTCATTAGTGTAAGACTCGCTTTATTATCTACAACAACTCTGCAAACACACACTGATACGAAAGAGAAACAAAACAAGTTCAGATGCACACAACCATGCCTGTTTTCCTTGATTAATCAGCACAGCCTGGAACAAAACAAACCCATTTTGATAATATCTGGCTCTTGTAGAACTGATTCCAGTGTTTCAGCAGCTGCTCAGGCCTGCAGCAATGAGCTACATTCACTGGAAATTCTGTGATCCCTCCACTTTCCCCAGGGTCCTGTTTGACTGATTCTGCTCAGTGAAGCACCACAGCTGCACCAGCTCCTGCACAATGGGACACCTGAAATGCTCCTCTAACTGCAACAATCCAGCATCAGGAAATGACATGTGAAAAAGCTGCTTATTGTATAAAAATCTGGAATAAGCATCAGAGTTTTAATCCTTTGAGCACGCTCTAGTGAGAGATAGGAACATCCATTTTGGAAGCAGACAGAGGCAGCACCTGGTTTATGCTGCTTCTGTAAAAATCACTTCTCAGTTCTCAATACATGAGGTGACCAACTGTCATCTGCTCTTTTTAATAAAGCCTTATTTTAGAGAATATAGAACAAGTTTTATTATTCAGCTAAAGGAAAAAAACCCTTACTCCATCTGTTTAGTCTGACTGGGTTTTAGGCAGTTTAAGCATGTGAGATGCACTGACACTGCCTTTGGACAAGCCCTGTTAATTCAGGAACACAGAACATCACATTACCATGCTCAGTTCTGATCCACAGTTTATCAAGGCTCACGCTTTCCTAAAACGTTAATGGAAAATACCTGACAGCTCCCCAAAACAACATAAATACATGAATAAACAAAAAAATCCCCCAACAATAAGGCAGTCATCATCCATATAGGTTTACATTCAAATTCTCTGAATTATGATGAAACAAAAGGCCTTTAAAATAGAGAGAAATGGATTATATCAGGACTTTCAGAATCTGAAAAAGATATTAATTAATAGCTTTAGTAACCAGCTACTGTACAGCCTCACCCGCCACAAAAGCATTACAAAAGAGGTAACGAAAAATGCTCATTTCCTTTTAGGTTTTTATTTTTTAGAAAAAATATTAATCAAAGCCATTAAGTTTACTTATCTGACCTGATTCCTTTGGAGGACAATGGGGTTTTAATCAGGGATATGGGAAGTAGCTTATGGTTTGAAGACCAGTCCATTCCAGAGCAAGGGGCCAGTCACACATAAAAGGGGCTCTATTTTGTGGCTTATGTAGAACCTGGGTTTAGAAGGATGTACAAGCACCCTCGCTGTGGTGCAGAGCCCAGGCAGAAGCAGCTGCAGACAGGCAGTGGCTGCAGGAAAAGGCAGCTGTGACCCATCCTGCAGGACAGCTGACCTCTCCCTCCCAGGAGGGCAGCAGGACCAGGGAGCTGTTCCCTCCTTTCAGAGCTACACAGCAATACCAAGGATTGGACTTAACAACACCACGAGGAAAACCCTCTGCTGCCCTTCTTGGCCAGCCTGGGTCTCAGGCACACCAGGGACAGCAGCCATGCTGTCCATCAGTGTCACTTCAGGGGAAAAACGCATTTCCAAACATAACTTCATATATGTGAACTTAAAACAAACTAGTTCTGGTTCCACATTCCCTTCTGGATATTCTCCAGCTGTATCTGCAAGCCCCTCCTGTTGCAGCACAATGAAGGCATCCCTTTCCAGCAGGAGTGCCAAGTGTCACACATCTTGTGTGACACATCCTGGGTGACACACCTTTGGCTGTCCTTGCCTTGTGCTTGCAGCCTGTCCAGGCGCCACACATCAGCACTTAGCTCACATTTATGTTTCTGGCCAGCAGACCCAGCCCAGAGCTTAATGCACACCCAGGTGCGTGTCCTGCTGCTGACCATCAGCAAAATGGTCAAACCTAAAAACCAAACTTCTCAGCAGGGAACCACATGAGCCACTGCAGCAGGCTCCTGAGACAGCAGAGGTTTATCCCTACCTCCCTCCTCAACCACTGTCTCACACCCAACCCTGACAGAAGGGCTTCCACCTCCCAGGAGACACTCAAGCCTCTGCAGCACCTCCAATCGTTCAGACCATCAAAACGCGTTAACTCCAGGAGCCAGCACCTTTCAGCACACCATTACCATCTCCTCTGAACTCTCACACCTCCACTATACCCTAACCACAAAACCGTGCCACCAGTGTAAACCTCACTGGTGTCGGACTGTGTATCAGCTGCAAGGATCACCAGGGTGACGGCTTGCAACACCAGCTTTTTCCACCCCATCAGCTGTGGGTATGAGATGACCAAAGGAACGAGAAATATCCTTTACACTGAGCTCTGACTTGAAGCCATTTCTTCTTATGGACCCACACATTTAGCATGAAGAGTTTCACCAGAATTAAAAGAGCACAAATCAACCTTGAGGCACAATGTGCTCAAAAGCAAAAGAAAGGAGTCTTGTGTGATTCACCAGCAGAATGTGAAGCCTGACCCAGCTCTATTTCATTTACTGAATTTGAGAAGCAGTCTATTAATAGTTCACTACCATATCCCTGCCCTGCTTCTCCATGCCAGGGCAACAGCTCTGCTAACAAACACCAGTGATACAGGCACACACTTCCACACCGACACTGTAAAACAATTGTTTCAATTCAAACAGAACTCACATCCGCAAAAATTAACTGGAAACAGACAAAATTGGTCTTGAAGTTCATTTACTGTGAGCAGAAGCAATACCAGACTCAAGCTTTCAGGTACAGTCTCTGTCTCCTTTCTTCTCCCAGATTTTTTAAATTATTCTGTTCATTTACACTACAAAGTCTATCTGACCAATAAATCACCAGCACAGATAGTAACCTGCTACTATTTCAACATCAGATGAATGCTACCAGCCAGCAAGGACACTAACAAAAGACAAACTACCACACCAGTGGAAATGCTGTAGTTACTACCCTTTTCAGGAAAAAAACCCTGGAATTTTGATACAGTGGCATAAGACTGATCATCACCAGGCATCTCGCACCTTCCTGCAACAGCATGATAAGACAGCACAACCTTTCTCCATTTCTCAACAAAAAAAAAATTAAAATTAAATACAACAGCAGTATTCACAGTCCAAGCAAGAACCATAAAGTACAATGAGGCCTCTGCATTTCACAGCGCCAGCTCTGACTCTTTGCAGAGCCCAATATATTCCCAAAGGGAAACATGATGGGCATTTTGAAACCATTCCTCTAACTAAAAGGAATATTTGGCTTGCAGGTGGGGGAGTGGCAAAGCCTGTATTCCTTACTCATGACCCAACATTTTACTTAGGAGTGCAACACTGCAATACTATGATGCCAAAGCCTCACCACACAGCGATTGTATGGCATCAATTAATTATAGCTGCTGAAAACCTTGGAATGCAAACCCTTCCAAAACTGCAAGGGCACACTAATCCTGCTCTGGCATTTCAGCTTCCTGAAGGAACAATAGCCTTATTTTCTAGCTAGAATTTAAGCACAGCTTTCACCTCTTCAGACAGGTCAAAAGCTCAGATCTCTTGGTTAGCGCTTGGATCCCGCCCTAATCAGAGCCATGACTTCAGCTCTGAACCCTAAAGCCACCTTTTCAATGAAATAAAGCCACTGAGCAGGAACGGCTCGGGAGGCTTTGTACAGACGGACAAAGACAGACACACAGGCAACAGCACAAGTGGGCTGAAAAAGCGCTGAGCCAGGACAGGATTAATGCCTGCATGGAACCTCAGCGCTGCCCGCTCCAACTTCCCCGCTCCAGCTGGAACAAACACAAGTGCATCTCCAGAAGAAAAAAACTACAGGTTGCAGCAATTTTTCCCCAGGAAGGCTCTGGGCTGTGTTCTGATGGTGTGAGGCGGCAGAGGAAGGCATTTTGTCTCCAACACACAGTGATGTGATGGCTTCCACTCAGTCTCCTGCTACCTATAGGGAACTCCAAATTTGTGCAGAGAAAGACAAATCGAGGCAGATCTAACCGGCACAGCTCACCAAGAAAAAAAAAAAAAAAAAAGTCACGAATAAAGCGATTTACTTGACAGCATCCTCTGAATGTTTTCCTTAAAATTCCTCAGCTGAACTGAGAGAGTATTCTACAAGTCAAAAAGCTGGAGACAACAGAGCCAGTCACACCTTCTCCCATTGCCTCCTCCATGCAAATCCAGCCCAGAGGCACAGGCTTTAATCTCCCGGTCGTTAAAGGCTTTTGTCATTCAATGAGGCTTTCCCCATCCAGCCCGAAGTGCTGCCTCCCAAAGCCACATACCATCTCACATTACCTCCGGCACCACTCAAAACTGCACACTGCGAGTTTAAGGAGACCCAGCAGCCCCTGCCTCCTTCTAGGGATTCACACCAATTTCTCTAAAGCAGCCAAACAATAGTTTTCTTCCCACCATTAGAGGCCTAAAGCAAATCCTGTGTTATATTGAAAAATCTAGCAGTAAGACCTGATATGGCCGGAGCACATATAGTGAAAACCAATGGGAATTCGAGCAGAGATTTCTTCACACGCGGCCAGTTCAAGAATTCCTACACAAGTGTAACTAAGGATAAGAAGGCCATTCACCAAGTAAGAAATCTTTACTGCAGTGTTCCCTTCCCAATCTCTTCCTTGGGTGTGCATGATCCAGACTTTGCAGCATTTCCAAGCAGTGTTCACCAACACATTTGTCAGGCTTCGGTCGTTAAAGCTGCTCTATTACAGAAAATATGTGGAAAACCATCTATGTCAATCACCCTGCTAGAGCACCTTGAGAAGAGCAGACATCCTGCTGAATTCTGGTCTGTGCGATGGCTCTGCAGTGAAGGGGCTGGCCTGGAGCGACAGGAGCAGCATCAGCCTCTTACAGTCCAGTGTGCCTCCAGCAGCATCCCAGCCACCCTCCCGTGTGGATTTCAGGCTGCTGAGGTAGAAGCCTTGCACACTACGGATTCAGTTCCCAGCAAAGCCACACAACGCCCAGGCCTGCCCCCAGGCTTCCCTCCAGCAGCTCTCTTTTAAATTCCCCTAATATTCCCCCAGAACCCCTCTCCCCACAAACCCTCCAGGGCCCCGGGCTGGAGCACAGCGGGATCCAGCCCCGCACCACTCCTTGCCCGGCTGCTGTGCCTCCCATTCCGCATCCCTGGCTGATAAAAGCCAGGGAATGCACGGCTGGGAAGACTGAGAAGTGTTCCCCATATTTCTTGTTAAGGGAGCAGTGCTGCAGTGAATTATGATTATGTTGTGTAATGAAATCATCAGAGAATAAAGATGTAGTTGCACATCCATCCCCAGCTATCCCGGGCAGCCGGGAGTAATTTACAAACAGATTGGGGCAACATTAAAATGTAAACAAACAGCCAGGAGCTCAGACTTACAATAACACATCATCTCCATGTCAGCTTCAAATACTCGCGTAGGCCATAAAGCTCAGCCACTCAGTGGAAGTTTAAAGACCCCAAATTATAATGAAGAGTTACCCTCGTTTCATTTAAGTTACAGAGTAACTCAGGCTGAAAATAAAACAGTATTAAGTCTGTATCGGGTTTTTCTCTTAGATTGGTCTCATTCCAGCGGATGCCAACAAAAGTGAGGTAACAGGCACTGCAAGTTTCACTACAAGCAACAAAAAAAATTAAAAAAATTAAGCAATTAAGCATGTACTGCTGCGATTTTTACCAAAGGTTACAAAACCCACCAAGAACAGGGTAGCAGCACAAAACAGCATCTAAACCTTCGTTCTCATTACCGCATTCTGAACATCTAGAACTGTAACGCCAAAATCCACCTTCCCAAGGGTATTTGGACAGATAAGCCTTTGACCTAACCAAAACATCGCACACACTACGCCTAAAAAAAAGGCACCGGGGCATATTGGGAGGCTTGATTCACCAGGACAGCGAAAATCTCACGGCAGGGGAGAGGGAAGGTCGGGGGGAGCAGCTCCCCAGCCTCTATGGAGCCATAAGACAAAAGGAAATGTTCCTCCCGCAGACACGGCCCCGTCCCCGCCTGCCGGTGTCACTGTGACCCGCCGGGCCGAGCATCCCCCGCCCCGCTCCGGGCCACGCGTGACCCCCTGCGCCGCCCGGCCCCGGCCCGAGGGGGTTAACCGTGGGAGGAGTGTGAATAAGGTGGTGGAGCCGGAGCCAATGGGCACACTGCGCTATAGTTAGACACTGGATCCCGAGCGATGGTGCCCAGAGAGGCTGCTCAGGGCTGAGCCTGGGTGACACCGGCACGCTGCCTGCAGCGCCCGTCTTGTGCAGCGGGGAAAAAAAAAAAAAATAAAAAAAAAAAAAAAAATAAAAAATAAAAAAAAAAGGCAGAGAGGATGAGCCGGGCTTACCTGCAGTTCACACCACGCCACTTCCACCCACGTCTCCGTGTCCAGACCCTTGTAGACCGTTTTGAAGGATCCCCGCCCGAGTTCAATATCAAACTTGAGGAACCTGCCATCCGGCGAGGTGGCAACGGCTTTCATGTCAGCCTCCTCCTCGGGCTCCTCTTTCTTGGCCTTGCCCTGGTCCTTGGCAGCATCCTGCGCCTCCCTGCGCTCGGCATCCCTGCCCGGCTCCCGCTGCCCCTCGGCGCTGCCCGCGGCGGGCGCTGCCCGCGGCTCCCCGGGGCGCTCGGCCTCCTGCCCCGCCTTGGCCCGCTCCGCGATTATCCGCCGGGTTTTGGGGAGCAGGATGATCCTCCGCTGGTGCTCCGCCTCGGGCAGCTCGAAGGCGGGCTCCTCCTGGTCCGAGTCCACCACGCTCCTCCGCAGGAACCGCTGGTGGACGAGCTTGGTGTCCCTGGGCCCGGGCCCGCGGGGCGGCGGGGCGGGGGCCGGGGCCGTGTCCGTGTCCGCGCCGGGCCCGGGCCCGTCCATCCTCACGGCGGTGTCCGCGCCGGGCCCGTCCATCCTCACGGCGGTGTCCGCGGCCGAGGCAGCGCCGGGCCGGGGGGCAGCCGGATCCCCGCTACGGCCGCCGCCTGTGCCGCCCCGCCGAGGCGCCGCCCGGGCATCGCCCCCCGTTTCCATCGGGGCCGAGGGCTCCGCGCCCGGCCCGGCCCGGGGGAGTCACCGCCACCTGCGCGGGGCAGAGCGCGGCCCTGAGGCGCCGCCACGGCTCGGCCCGGCCCCGGGCACCGCCCCCGGCCCCGGGGCTCCCACCGGCCGGGCTCCCCCCGGTGCGGGCAGGGGCGCGGCCCGGAGCGCGGGGCGGGCGGTGCGGCCCCTCACCTGCGGCGGGCCCGCGCACAAAGGCGCGGCGGGGCCGTTACCGGCGAGCGGGGCCGGGGGCCGCGCCGGGCGCCATGCGGGGGGGGGGCGCGGGAGGGGCGGCTCCGCAGAGCGAGCGTGAGCCCGCCGGGTGCGCCGCGGGGCCGGGGAAGCGGTGCCGGTGCCGTGCGGGGCTCCGCGGCTCGGCTCGGCCCGCCCCTGCCGCAGCCCGCCCCCGCCGCAGCCCAGCCCAGCCCGGCCCGGCCGCGCCTCCCGCTCCGCGCCCCTGCCCGCGCTCCCCGCAGCCGCCGCCGCCGCCCGTCAATGGCAGCGCTCCCGGGCGGAGCCCATTTAAGGCACCGGCGCTCGGCGGCCGCCAATGAGGCTGCGGAGGGTGGGCGGCCGCCCCTCGTCCCCGGCCCCGGTGCCGCAGACAATGGGAGGGCCCCGCTCCGGCAGCGCCCGCCCCCCGGCAGGTGGCCGCGGGCCCCAGAGCATCCCCCGAGAGCATCCCCCGGGCGAATCCTCTCCGGAGCATCCCCCGGAGCCTTCCCTCCGCGGCACCGCTCCCCGAGCGCCCCCGACACATCCCCGGAGCCTCTCCCCGGGCGCTCGGCTCCCGCAGCTCCAGCCCGTCTCTGGATGCAGAGGAGCCGATTATCACGGCTGAAGCAAAGGGAAGGTGACCCGAAGGGAACTGGGTGCTCTTTGCATGCAGCGGCTTTCAGCGTTCCTCAAATGCAAAATGTGAGCAGGGCCCGGCTCAGGTGTGGCCGCTGCAGACACCGCACAGCCCAGCCCTGTACGGCACGGCAGGTCACAGCACATGACAAGCCCCTCACCGCCTTAGGTTATCTTTTGGGGGTATTTTTCTTTATTCCAGACAGTTCAATAATCACTCTTTGGATACTGAGCCCATCGTTCACTGTGACCAACACTTGGAATTAGTCTAGATAGAGGGAAACTCGGATCTCCACACCCACCTGTGCATCAAAGAACCCACCTGGAGCACTGCATCCACTTCTGGGGGCCTCAGCATGAGGACACGGACCTGTTGGAGCTAGTCCAGAGGATGCCATGAAAATCGGAGGGCTGAGCCCCTCTGCCCTGGAGCCAGGCTGGGAGAGCTGGGGAGAGAGGAGAAGCTCCAGGGAGAGCTCAGAGCCCCTGGCAGGACCTAAAGGGGCTCCAGGAGAGCTGGAGAGGGACTGGGGACAGGGGATGGAGGGACAGGACACAGGGAATGGCTTCCCACTGCCAGAGGGCAGGGTTAGATGGGATGTGAGGCAGGAATTCTTGGCTGTGAGGGTGGGGAGATCCTGGAAGAGGTTTCCAAGAGAAGCTGTGGCTGCCTCTGGATCCCTGGAAATGTCCAATGCCAGGTTGGTCATGGCTTGGAGCATCCTGGGATAGTGGAAGGTGTTCCTGCCCAGGGCAGGATTAGGAATGAGATGGGTTTTAAGATTCCTTCCAACCCAAACTTCTGTAATTCCCCCTTAGGTGAGGTCAGAGACACAGGACAGTGGCTTTGCCAAAGGCTGTGCCTTGTGACAGCTGTGACATTTCTGCTCTGTAAATTCACTAAAGGACTCTGTCGCCACTGGTGCCAAGCTGCTTTCTCAAGTATTAGGTTCATACAAACATACCATATGTTTTTGTAATTAAAATTTAAGTAAATAAAGAAAAATAAAAAGAGAAGGTTTACTGAGTAATTATTCCCTGAGATTTCTGAAGGAAAGGAAGCTGACTGACAGACAACCATAATTAGCTCGTCTTTTAATTAATTATTTTTAGTTACAAACTATTTTTAAAAAAACCCTTTTAAAATAAGAAACCCGGTAGTTATAGTCAATAGAACTGCTGGTTTTATTTTTACAAATCACACTTCACTAATAATTCAGCCTCATGGATGCATTTGATCTTGCAGTGGTTTGCTTTCTGAAGTGTTCAAATACCAGTGATATTTCCGAGACTTGCAATTGTGGCGTGAAACACAGATTTGTCTCAGTGCTGTACAGAAACCCGAATTCCCGGGCATTAGTCCTGTGTGCTGGGCTCTGCACCTCTCTGCAGATGGACGTTTGGTACATACAGAGCAGTCTGCAGTTACCAGCAGAAAAGCAGAGAAGGTGAAGGGCTCTGACACCTTCTCCTACTTATAACATAAATTGCCCTAGAACTCTCTTCCTAGCAACAGAAATTCCCACCACCACATAGCAAAAGGGTAAGACTCAGGCTAATGAGAGGGCTAAATGTAGCTGGCAGCATTTCACTCTGCAGGTGGACAGGAGAAAATGGGAATGTTCTAGAGCTGACCAAATACCAACCCCAAAACCCACAGTCAAGAAAAATATGAGGGGAAAAAAAGAAGAGACAGGATTTCCCTGTCTGACAGGCCTTGTCAGAGGAAAGAGGGAACCTGCACACCCTGGGGTATAGGGAGCATCCCACCCCTGCCTCAGGGGGGCACACAAGCCAAGTGGCACCAGTGTCCCCTGGCCCCTTCCCAAGGCTCCTCAGATGGAACAAGACCTGTTCTCACAGCTGAGGTTTTGTTCTGTCCAGTGCCAGAAGGTGCCCAGGGCTCTTCTTGTGTCCATTTGTCTACTGAAAACTCAATCATGATTCCACTATCGAGTGCCCTGACTCTGTTATATGGATGATCTTTAATATTACTAAAATGGAAAGAAAAAGCTTCTTCCCACCTCTGCTGTTCCACATTTTCCATGCTGCCCTCTGCCTGCTCCATGTCCCCAGGTGAGTGAGCTGGGCAGGGTGTGACAGCACAGGGCTCAGGAGAGGTGTGACAGCATGGGGCTGGGCACAGGTGTGACAGCATGGGGCTGGGCACAGGTGTGACAGCTCAGGGCATGCCCCACTCAGGCAGTGTCACACCTGCAGAGTGCCGTGGCACAGCATGGGCAGCTCTGGGACTGCCCCCAGTCTGATCCAGCACTCCATGGCAGGAAACAATGGCCCCTCCCAGCAGAGAACTTCTCCTCAGCCATCAGGAGCTGCCATTCCAGGCCTTCCCCAGGGTCAATGAGCACAGTGAACACACAGCTGGGGGGGATCCAGTGCCCAGTTCTCCCATGTCCTGTGCTCGAGCAGTCCCAAGCTCATGCCTGATGGGTGATGAATGCTCACCAGGCACATGGAATGAAACCCAAAATACAGACTGACACACTCTGTGTTTCTGCCATCCACTCAAAACCCTCAGCCATGGAACAGTCACCTCCAAGCTGTGTTTCCATGAGGGAGGACATCTGTCCTGGGCAGGGGACCTCTCACTGGAACAGGCTGCACAGAGAGGCTGTGGAGTCTTCCTTACCGGGGATACTCCAGAACTGTCCGTGGACACAATCCTGTGCTTTAGAACGACTCTGCTTGAGCACGAGCACCAAGTCAACCACTGGGGTCCCCTCCAACTTTACCCATCCTGTGATAAGCTATTTTATGTGGTTGCCTCTACTTTCCTCAGTTTAGCCAAGACAGAAGCCTGTTATTGATTCTCCTGCTGCCCTGCGTCAGCCTCTGCAAGCCAGCGGACACACAGAGGCAAGGATGTTGTTTTACCCACACAGCATACTACATTGCTGTGCTCTTTTACCAAAGGGCATGGAAAAAGGTGCACAGTTGCAGTTTTCCTGCTTGTTGGATCACCAACCATCATCAGAGCAAGCTTGAAGCAGCTTCACCCTTGAGAGCTGACAGTATGCAGGTGGCATTGGAAATTACAGCACGTTTCAGCTAACAGGCAGTGAAGGTCCTACCTCAGACTGTGACCTTAATCAAGCCTCTGACTTGGAGAACTGCTCTTTGCAGGAATGAGAGAAGAGATGCCCCTCCCCTGGGTGAAGTTCCCTCTCCATGCACAGCACTGAGTGAGGCACACGTTGCTCCAGAGCACAGATGGGCATTCCACTTGACAGGCAGATTAGCACAGGTCTGTCTTTGACTCCCCTCACTTCTGGCAGGAACAGTCAGTCACTCACTGACACAGAGCAGGACAGCTTGTCCTAGTTAATAGCTAGTGTTAGTTTTTAAAGGGAGAAAAAACCATTTTCACTCAGTAGCAGCACTTGTTTTCTTTCCATGTTTGTCAGTTTCGAGTGAGGGAGTTCAGTCCAGTTCAACCAGTCTTGACTTTCAGGTTCTCAGATACTGAGAATTTTTGTATTTGTTTAAAATAAATGCTTGCAGGAGACCACGGAAACCTCTGTACTGGCCTCCAGTTTTCTATTAACCTGGTTTTTTATATAATTTATAACCAGATTGAAATCAGGTCAATACCTATGGAGAGCCTCTTCCAGGTGCACCCAGAGTATGCTCTTACACCTGCACATGTGCTCTGGGCCCTAATGTAGCCTTATGTAGTAATTGTTTTTTCTTAGAACAATAATGATAATTTAAAAACCCAGTTTCACAATATATTCTCCATTAGGTTATCTGTGTTCTGTTCTATTTGTTTGTAGAGACAATATAGATACAGTGGTTCAGGCATCATAGAATCCTAGAGAGATTCAAGGTCGTCTCATCCCACCCCTGCCATGGCAGGGACACCTCCCACTGTCCCAGGCTGCTCCAAGCCCCAATGTCCAACCTGGCCTTGGGTACTGCCAGGGATCCAGGGGCAGCCACAGCTGCTGTGGGCACCCTGTGCCAGGGCCTGCCCACCTTTTAGTAAAGAACTTCTTCCTAAGTATCAGCTGATCTCAAATTAATGGTTGGTCTTTTCCAACCTTAGTGACTCTGATTCTATGATTCTAAGTCATGGAGTTAATACAAACTAATCACAAATGTGTATAATAAAGGTGTAAAAAAGCATCTCTGTATGTGAGAATGATGGATGCTACTGGCAAACTCACCTTGCAGGTCAGGGAGCCAGGCAGCCAGGGGTGGGAAGGTATGTGCCACCCTCCTCAGGAGGGGCTGGCCTCCATTTATCTTTGTTTGCCCTGCAGTGTGACACTGGTACAACACATCATTCTAACATGCATGGCAAGTTTAGACTGAAAAAAATGCTCCATGTTTTTAATTCCTACAGATTTTAATAGGCATAACAATATGCCACCGCATTATCTCTCAGGTTCCTTAAATAAACAGGCTTAATGGTGCTGCACAGAAGTTAATGGGCAGTATCTTCATTGCTGTATGGATTTATGAGGTGTGATTGCTGCTCCCCAGCCCAGGAGCCAGCTGTGCCCAGGGAATTGTGTTCAGGCCTCCCTGAAGGGCAGCTTAGTCAGCAGAAACACAATTATTTTACAATTCCATGATTTACATCGAGCATCATCTCTCCACGCCACTTCATGAAAGTGAGGTTTATTTTTCAGGCAGGCAGCCTGTCACCTTTCCCACTCCAAATCTGACCAATGATGAATAGTTGTTTTTAAATTACTGCATAATTCCAAAGTTTGCTTTTAATTATTTATCTGCTTCTCTTTGCCAGAAAACAATGGCTCTCAGCCTGCCATAAACCCAAATGAATGACCCAATTAATTTCCCAATGCTCCTGCGTGGCCACAGGCGTTGCAGGAGTTCAAAGAGCAAATTGCGTTTTTTGAAAACCTCTTTCACCTCTTGTGTTGTTTCCTGCTATGATCCCTCAGGTACCTTCATAATGAAAACAAAAGAGATGGAAAGAGCAATGTAAGAATGAGATCAAAACAAAGAACGGAGCAAAACAGACCAAATCAAGGAGTTGAATGTGACACTTAATAGCACAGTTAGGACTTTCCAAAACGTTAGTGTTTAAGTTGAGCAAGTGAATAGCCTTTACTTTTTATTTTTAGCATGAAGCTGTATTTTATCAAAGAGCCCATCTAACACATTATGTTGCAAAATAGGCAGATTTAAGACATAATGGCAGTGCCATTATTCTTCCTAACATAAAAGATGGGGCATAAGTTCTTCTAACTTCAATGAGAACATCTGCTGATCTCATCTCCATGCAACGGCTGCTCTGCTCCTTATTCTGAGCTCTTTGATCCTGGCTTTTCCATGCACTGGAAGTGGTGAGAGCACAAAACCTCAGCACAAAACCATCCCTCCGTGCAATGTGCATTTAGTGACAGGCTCATGCCATGGGGGATGAGTTGGAATGGATTGCCATGTGCCTCACTGCTTCTGGTGACTCTCAACACACCACTGTGAGGAACACTGAGGAGTCACAAATGCCTCCACTATGGCATTGACCTCAAGTTAAAACAATATTTACAAAGATTAACCACTTAAGTAACACAGAAACTGTGTCACACATGGATGGCAACGAAAGACCTGAGGAGTCAACAGCCTTCATCCTCCACCCTCCTCATGAGAAGCCTCGTGTTATTACACTGACACTTCATTTTTAACCTTTATCCTCCACCCTCATCATGAGAAACCTCCTGTTTAGTACACTCATACTCCCTTTTTAAGGGCTTTTGAGTAAGCAGCACACACCATTGGCTTCCTGAGGAGAGTCACCACATGGACACACAGCTCCAAGCCTGTTTAGGGGTTACAACAAGGACAAGGAACCTTTTGGAGTCCCAAGGTGACTGAGATACACGACACCTGAGATACATGACCAGGCCTTTCAGTGCTGGCATGCCAGAGCACCACTGGGAAGCAGGAAGAGCAATTGAGACAAAGAGATCCCTCCATGGGCTCAGTGCTCATTCATGGAGTGTGGGGTACACAGGGGAGGTGGCCTTGTGTCAGCTCATGTAGTCCTATGCAGCTGCTTACTGTAATCTTGCTCTTCTCTCTGCTGGATCTCCTGCAAACACCTGAAAAAGAATCAGACAGGTTGGGAAAGCCCTATAAGGTCATCAAGCCCAGCCATTAACCCAGCACCACCTTGTTCACCAGTAACCCAAGTGCCACATCTACACCTCTGTTAAATCTCTCCAGGGATGGTGACTCCACCATCACCCTGGGCAGCTGTGCCAGAGCTGGACAACTCTTTCAGTGAAGGAATTTTCCCCAATACCCAATCTAAACCTCCCCCAGGCAACTTGAGGCTGTTTCCTCTTGTCCTGTCACTTGTTACTTGGGAGAAAAGAAACCCCCACCTGGCTACATCCTCCTGTCAGGGAGGTGCTGAGAGTGAAGAGGCCTCCCCATGAGCCTCATTTTCTCCAGGCTAACTCAATTTATTGATCATTCTTTTGGGCAGAATTACACGTGGGGCTTCTTTTCTTGTAATAGGAATTAGTGAAGAGCCACTGGTGTGTGTGTGTTGCAGAGTCACTGCCAGCTCCGAATTCCTTTTAGAGGTCCTAATAGACTTTTGCTCTGGCTCTTATGCCTTGTAGAATAATACTCCAGAAGAATGTTGATACATTACCAGTGTTCAGTATTTGATGAATATGCATGGCACGTTGCTATGTCAAAATTTCCTTCTCATCTGTCAGTCCAACACAAGAAAAAAGAAATTGAGAAACACCACATTGTAAAGAAGCTGCAATTACCATTTCCAGTTCCCAAGAGGAAGCCAGAAAATCCATTGAAGATCCTATCTCAGACCACAGACAACAGATTCCAGGACTGAGTCCTTTGTTCTTTTTCCTTCTTTTCCCTGACAACAGCAAAAGGCTGCTCGTGAACCCTTGATCTCAGGACTCTGCTGAGACAGTTGGCACCTGCATGAGGAGGGCTTAGGAAGCCTTTTAGCCTTCTTAGTTACAACATACCTTCAAAAATAAAAGCAACACATCTCACTTTGGGTACCAAACAACAGGGTCTGGAGTTCAGGTGTTAAAATTCAGTATTTTCAAAACATCAGATATAATGCATCGGACAGTAGTATTTGTCTCATAATTTAGAATAAGTGTTGGACAAACATACAAAACTAAAACTCCATAAGATTTGTAGAGCAACTACTTTATACTTAAGAACAGATAGTTTAGATGACAACAGAATGAAATTGGTGTCATGTCCTGAATTTCCAGGTAGGCTCTAAGCACAAGTGCTATGTCTGGGCCAAGGAGCCAATTCTGGTTTAATTGCACTGACTGGCCATTGATTTAAATAAAGGCAGGATCATCACATGATATAATAATTTCCCAGTTTAACTGTGGGTCTGCTCCCTGGCCATGTGCTTGTTGAGTAAAAACATGCTTTCAGACAAATGTGAGGTCCCCCACCCAGATACATCCCAAAAATCTGCAAGGGAAATTAAAAATTATTTTAAATCTGAAAAATAAACCAAACATGACATAATTCTACCCATCTATCATCCTATATATCATAAATTCATAGGTCCTAAGCCTACATTTTAACTTTTTCTTTGAAATGAGCACACTATATCCTTTATTGCTTTTGTGAGGAGAAAAGATGATTACCAAAGTCATCAGCAGCTAGGCACCAGCATCTTGCTCATTGGGATTTATGGTACACTTTTTGGGTTTATTTCTGGGCAGGGCTTTGGCCCATTTTCAAGACACAGTGACAACTGGCTGTGTAATTGAAGAGTAAGTTTACAAAGCGATGTATGCCAGAGCCAAAATCACTAAGCTCCACCAAGTGGCACAAGAGAGAAGGTGTTGCCATAACGTCGGAGCATTAGAACGTTTTCAGAGGAACTGATCCCCTTTTGTGCTGCCATAATTCAGTGTGCAGCTGCTCATGTTCTCGAACTCACACGTGGCAGGTGAGTAGAACATTGAGGGAAAGATTCCCTGCAATATAATGTAATATAATCATTATCCACTATTCAACTTGTGATCTTGCAGTACAGGTCTGCTCATCCATCCCTCTGGTTACCATGGAATCATGGAATACCCTGAGCTGAAAGGGAGCCATAAGGATCATAAAGTCCAGCTCCATTTCTGCATTTTGAGCTGTAGACACATCACGTCCTTTAAAATGTATACTATTAGATAAATGTTATAAATGCATATGAACAGAAATATCAAGTTCCTTGTTAATAGAGTGTATATTTGTCTACTTAGCTCTACTGCCAAATATTTCAGTGTTTTTCCCACTTCAAAACCACGTATTAAGAACACCTGCTTGCTACAGGTAATTTTGACAAACATGTAATAAATGTTTTTCCTGCAATACTGCTACATTAGGTTTCATAAAAATAGACCAAGACATTCAAACTGATCTGTTTACAAGGCAAGCTGATTTCTGTGCCAGCAGAGTATTGGGCCGGACACACATGGTGTTACCAGCACCAGAAACAAGGATGGCTCCTGCTCTGGAATGTTTCCAGACACTAAATTAACCCATATTTCTTTTTGGAAACACTAGGAGGAAGATAGGGCAGGCAAGAGAAACTGATGAAGAGAATGGGGTGCCACAGCTGCTGCCAGTCCCAGGGCAGGAAGGGCCCCAGAAGCCCTGCCCCACCCCACAGGTTCAGGCTGCCAATTCCACCCCGGTGTCATTACACAAGGCTTAACTTAGAATTGGCTGGAGTTCAAAAACATGTCTGCTTTTTCCAGGTCTATCAGCTGATGTGATAAAGGCCATCATTCTCATCCAGCAAAAAACCCACCCAACAATCTTCATGGCACAGAACTCCAAGGATGTTACTTTTAGAATCACATAACATGTTTAATGTCAAGCCTAGTGGGGTGTTCTCCCCCTCAGTGAATCATTCAGAATTGCAGAGCTCCCCCAGAGCAAAGACAGAAGCTGAACATACCATGGGAAAAGTGCCAAGGCTCTGGGACAGGTCCCACAGTAACAGTAATAACAAAACTATTCCCTTACAACTATCCGCAGTACTCGTATCAGTAGTGGTTTGGGGGATCTTGTACCCTTTGTTTCTTTTTAGGGGGACCATTACACGTCATATAACACATTTTAAGTTCTGAATTTGACATGGGAAACAAGCCAGACATGCTTTGGTGTGCCCAGAGCACAGAGAGGGAGCACACTGGGAGAGCAGCAGCGGGTACTTGTGGGGGTCCCTGGCTGCTCTGGCGTGGTGCAGGGTGGTGACAGCAAGAGGGAAGTCACCAAGTCACCCCTGCAGCCATGAGGCACCTCAAGGTGCTGGCTGCTGTGACCACATCACTCTGGGACTGTTGGGATGCCAGTGCCCCAAGCCAGGGAGGAAAGGAAGGTAAAAATAAGAGAAAAAATCCCTCAACAAGCCAGCCCCAAAATGCAGGACTGGATGATCCTCGTGGGTCCCTTCCAGCTCGGGGTATTCTATAGCTGTGGGATTCTGTGTTTCATCAGTGTCTTGCTAGTCAGACCAGAATTACTAAACCTCAGTTAAACCCTGCAAGCTATCTAAAAATAATGCTAGATTTTAATCTTTGCCCAAGATAATTCAAGGTATTTTTCTCCCTCTCACATATTACTTGTCTCAGTAACGTCAGGACTGACATTAAAAGAGCTTCCCTAGCACAGAGGAGAAGCTATTACTACATTCCCAGGGTTTAAAGATGAATGCCTTTTAATATAAAAGTTTCCTAGCAACATGTGTTCTGCTGGCAGAACATATTCCAGAAGCAATGATACTCTCAGCTCTGTCTCCATTGCTCCACCTGAGGCAGTCACTGTGCTCTGCTGCCATTCCTGCCTCCACAGCCCACAGGATTACAGAACAGCAGCCGCCTCCTCTTCCCAGGTTCAGCTTCTCACTGTCTCCCACTTTGCTCTTACACATGAAAATATCTACCCACCCTTGTCTGCTGATGTGTATCTGTTGCTTGTCTTCAGCCTTCTGAGGAAGCCTCTCCTTTTTCCTCACTGAATATCAGTCTCCTGAGTATTTCTGGCTCTCACATTACTTAGACTGCACATGCTCCAAACTAGGCAGCTCTTTTATCTGTGTTTGGAGAGCTGTGGGCAGCTGAGGGATGGTGCTGGGCCAGTGCCAGCCCCTACCCACCCTCAGCACCACGTTCTCCAGCACTGAGCACGACCACGGAGCAAGAGCAGGGAACAGCAACAGGGGGAACTGCATCCCACAAGAGAAATAAACACGGGAAAAGGCTCAGCAAACCAGATTTTTTATATGATTGGGGAAGAAGAAGGAAAGGGGAAAGCAAAGGAAGAAGGAAAGGAAGAAGGAAAGGAAGAAGGAATGAAAGAAGGAAGTGGGAAAGGGGAGCGGGTTACCCTGTAGCTCCTTTGAAAGGGAATCATAATCCAAAAGGTTATGCCAGGCCACTAGGTCTTGAGGAAAATCCTTTGGAATGTGGGTATGAAGACTCAGGTCTGTGACAAATGTTCTTCTTCCCTTCTAAGCAGACCACCACCCTCTCTAGCCCAGATTTCCCATTTCATGATCAGGGCTCTCCAAGTGCTGAGAGAAACCACAGGGGAGGACACAGGGAGGGAGATGGGATGCTGGAGAATTACTGAAGGTTGAGAGATAAAAAAATCCCACCCCTGACTGTTTCCTGGAGGAACTGGGCCCAAATGCCAGGACTGTAAAGTGCATCCTGATCCCTTCATTTCACAGCAGTTCTAAGTGCCCCATCCCACTGAACAAAGGTGCCTCACACCAGCTGTGCCAGCTCTGGACCCTTCAAGGTGCCACAGGGAGCCAGGAGTCCATCACTGGGGCTGGACAGGCTTTGGAGTCACCTTAGGACAGGTAGTAAACTTTCTCTGGGTTTGTCTGTAACACAGGTGGTCCTGAAGATATAGGGGATGTACTCTATACATTGACCTGCTCTTGTTAGCACCCCCTTACTGTTTGTACATTATGGGATCTCCAGGCTGAAGAGCCAAAGCTGCCCAGAAAAATTCTAACACCAAGCTCCTTGCAGGGGGAGCCATGGCCCCACCACAAGTGCTTTGAGAATTTATGCACCTGCACCAGAGATTTCTTCCACAGGCCAACAAGGATGAGACCCTTTTCTTTAATTAGGGAAAATGTGAACCAGAAATGGCTTTAGAGGAAAAGTTCTCTTTGTGCATCAGGGCTGAGGAGGAGAGAAAGGCTCCTCATTTCCCTTTGATCCCAGAAATAAGCCCCCAGACCCCTCCCTTTGGGGGCCAGTGCCTTGCTGAGCACAAATTCCTTGATGCTGAATATTACCAATCCAGCAGCATTCTCACAAGAGACAGATTTGGACTTGGCAAAGAGGAGGCATAACTAGGATTCCTCTGCTGAATGTCAGGGGTGTCTCACCCTCTCCCTTCCTCTCCTGGGGGACTGGGCTGCAAACCAGCTCCTGGAGAGTCTGTATTTTTTCTTCTTTCTGCTAATTCAGGGATAAAAGGGATAATTCAGGTTCTTGCTATGGGAGGAAAATACTCAGATAACCTTTTTAGTGTTAATTGCAGCACACACAACCTAAGCTTAAGCCATAGGATTTTGTTTGGCTCACAGAGCACACTTTGCACACTCTCCTCTCTCCTTATCAGTTTCTACATCTGATGCACTTTATTTATAGACATCTGCCTTCCTCAGGCAGTAGCTCCAGCCCTTCTTCTTCTCCACAGCTCCCTGACAGGAGGCTGGAGCTGGGAGGTCTCTCAATCTCTTCTCCCATGTAAAAAGTGACAGGACAAGAGGAAACACCGTCAGGGGAGGTTTGGGCTGGATATTAGGGGGAAAAAAAATCACTGAAAGAATGGCAAAGCCTTGGAACAGCCCTGGGATGTGGCAGAGTCCAGGGCTGTTCAAAATAAGAGCAGACATGGCACTTTGCAATGTGGTTTAGTGACCATGGTGGGATTTGGCCGAAGACTTGATGGCCTTGGAGGTCTTTCCCAACTTTAACAATTCCACGATTCCAAGACTCTTCAGAACTTGAAGTGAGTGTTACAGCTTCTATCCTGCACCAAAAGCTAAACAAGCAAAGGAAAAACACTCTGCAGCCCTGGAGTGCTGCCCTTCACATCTTACCAAAGTCCCAGTCATACAAGAGCCAGAAAAAATAGAATCCTATCGTACCCTAAGCTTGATATTCCTCTTCTGCTTCTTTAAGTGTCCAAGTATCACAGCACAGAGAATGGCTTGGGTTGGAAAGGACCTTACAGCACATCCAGTGCCATCCCTGCCATGGGCAGGGACACCTCCCACTGTCCCAGGCTGCTCCAAGCCCCAGTGTCCAGCCTGGCCTGGGACAGAGCCAGGGATCCAGGGGCAGCCACAGCTGCTCTGGGCACCCTGTGCCAGGGCCTGCCCACCCTGCCAGGGAGCAATTCCTTCCTAATATCGAATCCAAATGGAGAGATGTTCCCCCTTGTCCTATCACTATCTGCCCATGTAAAAAGTAACTCTCCATCTCTTTTACAAGCCCATTTAAGGTACTTGAAGGATGTGTCTGCCCTGTTTCATTCATGCAGGTGTAGAAGAATTCCTTCACAAACACAAACATCAGAAACCCATAATGATCTGTTATCATACATACATACATATCATATTGATTCTCTGCTTTAAATCCATCCTCTGGATTTTAGCCATGTACCCAACATTACCAATAACATATCTTCAAAATCCTGTTAACAATTAGTTCTTTTAAAACAAAATTTTGAAAGCAGGACAGATCTCCCAGCTCCCAAGCCAGCCTTCAGAGAAGAGTGAGGTATCTCCTGGCAGATTCTTGTTCTTTCTTAGCTTCACATTTTTAAGGCTTCATTTCTTTTTGCTTGTAAACTGTGCTGCTCTAAAAAAACCCGCTGTGATGAACTAGAGGAGGAAAAACCCAGTAACACCTGTATTCATAATACCCACTTTCTTTACAGTCTTGTAAGGTTTTTTGTTTGTTTGTTTTTGTTTGGTTTTTTTTGGTTTTTTTTTTTAACAGCTCTTTAGTGCTGCTCCTCCTCTCTGCAAATGACTGAGATGATGGCAAAACACTCAGAAGCTTCAGTGGGAATGGAGGGGGCTGCCACTGTGATGACACTGCTGTAAATCCTAACTCCACAACCACACTGGGCTGGAGTTGTTTGAGGGACCATTTTGCTCATGCCACAGACCACATTGTCATTATTAGTCAGTGCAGTTATTTCTTCCCCACGGGGCTGGAAAACTGTAAATAGCAAAAAGAATAAGAATAGGCAGCAGTCAAGTAACAGAATATTAAAAAGGTCATGTGAAGTGCACGGCACCAAAATACTGGAATGGCTGTATTAGAGAGTGGAATTCTGAGAATAGCCTCCCAATTCTAAGATAATATTAGCGTGGAAAGCTAGGACAGAATGTGAATTTGGAAACAAGAACTGTTTAAAAGACAGGGTTTTCTTCAACACTCAAATTCCTTTTCTGAATGTCAGCTAAATTTATCATCCTTTCACCAGAGGTTTTAATGATGCTGCACTATATGAGAATGCAGCAGAGTGAAGAAGAGCCTCAGATGTTCTATCTGACTCTCCACTTCCATTTCCCACATGCTCCACCCAGGCCCTGTGAAGCTCAGTAAATCCTGTGCATACCCACAAACATGAGAACACACCCAGCTCCCCCTGGTCCAGGATCAATCCATACTAATCACGGTGCAACCCCGGGAAAAGAGTGGAAGAGGGAGATGTGTAATTGCACATTGGATGGGAGATCAATGGCCCATGAGCCCATCACCCTGGGAGATGGGACCAGGCTGCTGAGTCATCGATTATTTCAGATCATGTGCACACTGTCTGCTGCTCCCGGACACCAGAGTGCCTTCAGGCACCTCAGACAAACTCAGGGATTTCTTCCAGCCCCCTCCTGAAAGGAAGACAATTTCCAAAGACTTCAAAATCTCTGCTATTTCCATAACTGTAAATTGGTTTGCTTCTAGGATCTTCATCTAAAGACTATATATAACCTTTCAGGGCTTCTGTCAGAACACCAGAGATAGGGAGAAATCCGTGTGGCTCCTGGAGACTAGAGAGAGGAAGGGATAGTTGTTTTGGTAGCAGCAGCTGACAGCAGCCAGCCAACACAGCCCTCAGCTGGAACAACAGGCATCACCTGGATGGCACCTGTTAGCTGGGCAAAGCAAATTGGAATCAGACAGGGAAGTTTGAGTTAGACAGGGAAAATTGTGGCTTTAACAATTAAATGCTTGAGCAGCAGGTTCAGGGAACTGCGAGCATGGGAATGAATGAGGGGCTGGTGTGCTTCAGTGCACACTGGAAGGTTAAATCTACAATTTTCACTACATTGGTAATGGAAGGGTGTGAGGGGGGCAGGCCCTGGCACAGGGTGCCCAGAGCAGCTGTGGCTGCCCCTGGATCCCTGGCAGTGTCCCAGGCCAGGCTGGACATTGGGGCTTGGAGCAGCCTGGGACAGTGGGAGGTGTCCCTGCCATGGCAGAGGGTGAAACAAAGTTACCTTTAAGGTCCCTCCAACCCAGACTGTTCTGGGATTCTATGACATGTAATAAACTGCAGAGAGGGTGACAATCTCCAGAGAGTTTAACAGACCAGGAGCTGAGGGTGGCTCAGCACTTCACCTGGGCACAGCATCACCCAAAGCTGGCTTCCAACATGCTGATCCTACTCCTTCCTGCCAGGGAAGTCACTGCGTGGCCAGCAAGTTAAAGCAGTTCACAACATTTGGTAAAATTTAGAATATACAGCCTAAACTGGCAAAAGCCCTCATTTCTACAGGACATGGAACTCAGAGCCAGGCATGGCTCTGGATGGTGGAAAATGCTGTGGGAAACAATTGAGGATTTGAATGAGGATGCTTAATTTTCATTTGGCCTTCCATACCTTCTTTAACTGGATTTTTAGGAGGCTTTATGGCTCAGCTTTTGTAAGAAGCAGGATAAACAATGCTTCTGCTGGTACTAATTGTGAGTGGGTTTTTGATAACCTACTTGCACATTATAGGGGATCATAATAATTTTTAAATAGTGTCACCTCATAATACCATTGCTTCTTCAATACTGCTGTAATCAAGGGTGCAGTGCAAAAATCCAGCTGAAAAAGCAGCTAAAACATGGGGCCTTTGGGTCGTGCATTAGAGAGGCACTTTAATTGTTTTTTAGCAACTTTTAACAACAGGGCACAGATTATTCTTTACTGCATTTCATTACAAGTTTGGACAAATCTGAATAACAAATTCTTTTGTACAGATTTATATATGTTGTGCAGATGGACTTACAAAGTTTTCTCAGAGGTTTGCAGAAAATATTTACTAAAGATTTTTTTAAAAACACAGTTAATAATTTTTATTATTATTATTTTAAAGCAAAATTCTTGGTTCTCCCCTTTGTGCAATATCCTGTTACAGCTGGATCTTTTTTCTGTTTCATTTTGTGGGGGAGAATTGGACTCCATAAGGCATTAAGGTAATACTTCAGTAGGGAATTTTCAAGGTCACTCTTTTACACATTTCTATTTTCTAAAGTGTTATTCTAGTTTTACCAACAGACTCCAACTTCAATAAGTAATTGAAACTCCCCGTATTCAGTAGATCGAACATCCCTGATCTGAACCACAGGGGAGCAGAAATAAACCTTTATCCTCTGCACTGGAACCCTGATGCCTGAATTCAGCTTTTCCAGTCATCTTGCAGATTTTATAGCAGAATTAACTATTCGGTGCCCAACTCTGCTATTGGGTTCAGGTCCATTTGATCTAATTACTAAATAATAGAAACATTGGAACAATAAAAGATCAGTTTCGAGTGTGTCCTATTTAAATACACCTGCTTATCCCTAAAACTGTTTATATGAAGGATATAATAGAATCAGTGCAGTAGACATCGGGGCTGTACCACAGCAAGGGAAACACCAAGGCTTGGGAATACATTTTTCCAAAGTGCTAAATATAGACATGACCCCACCCTGCCGAAAACCAGCAGCTGTGGGGAGTTCCAGAGCTGGAGCAAGGGGAGCAGAGGTTCTGGGAGTGCCATGGAGAAGGACAGTGACACCTGTAAAAACACAGAACCAGAGAATCTCCTGAGCTGGAAAGGCCATTGTGTCCAACTCCCAGCCCAGCAATCCCACCCTGGGCATCCCTGGAGCTCCTGGCCCTGCCCAGACCCCCCAACAATCCCACCCTGGGCATCCCTGGAGCTCCTGTCCCTGCCCAGACCCCCCAACAATCCCACCCTGGGCATCCCTGGCAGCACTGTCCAAACACTCCTGGAGCTCTGGCAGCCCCGGGGCCATGACCAAACCCTGGGGAGTCTGTTCAGTGCCCTGCACCCTCTGGGATAGAACCTTTCCCTGCTGTCCACCCTGGGCCTCCCCTGGCCCAGCTCCAGCCGTGCCCTGGGTGCTGTCCCTGTCCCAGGGCAGAGCTGGGAGCTGCCCCTGGGGAGGAGCTGCAGCCCCCGGGGAGCTCTGCCCGCAGTCTGCCCTTCTCCAGCTGAGCAAACCAAGTGTCCTCAGCCAGCCCTTGTACAGCCCCTCCAGACCCTTCCCCATCTTCACTGCCCTGCTTAGGACACTTTCTAATGAATTTATTAAAAACCATCACACGGTGTCTCTCTGACACGGGGTAAGAGATCACAGCAACAGAAAACTCCTGATGCAGGGCAGATGTCCTAAAGGCACTCAGCCTGCTTTTATCACCATTCTCTGGAATGCTTTGCCAGCATTTCTGTAGGAAGCTGTGCACTATCAGCCTTTGTTTTATCAAAGGACGACACAAGCTCTGCAAAGCCTGCCCAGGGCAAGGCTGGGCTGCCTTGGCTCTCACAGCCCAGGAGAGAACAGCAGCCAAGGCTAAACCTTCCACAAGCACATGGCTGCATTTAATGCCTTTCCAATACCCGAAAATAGCTGTTTGCTTTTCTTTTGTCATGGCACTTTCTTCACTGGCAGGCTGGAGTAAGAATATTTTCTCAGTTGATTAATGTCCCCCAGCAAAATTATTTAGAAATAGATATGGAGTGAGTGCTGCTGAAGTGTCGAGGGCTTGAGCCTGTCTACCACTTTGGGTTTCATAACCATGAACACGCTGCTTTCCAAGACTCAGCCCTCCTCTTTGCCATTCTGCTGACTCAAAAATAGGCCTGTGTTAGGTTTTTTCATAACTACCATATGGTGCCTAGAAAACCTTTGGTACATTTGCAGTTCCCTGGGGCCTGCTCTGGATTTAAGAAGTAGATTTCTGAGGATGGTGATCATTTATGGCAGCTCAAGCAATTTTGGGGGTGGTTTTTTACATTTTTTTCTAGTGCTTAATGTTTGTCCAGCAAGGAGGCAGCGTCTGAAGACAAGTGGCTCCTCAGTGAAACTGTGTATTACCTTTTCAATTTGATTTGATGCCTCTTGATTTAAAACATTTGCTCCTGCAACAAAAGTACACAGAAGTGCAAGTTCTCTTCAGGTCTCTGAGCACATCCCCTCTTACCCCCACACTCCCTGCCTGCCATTTGTCTGGCTTATCTCTTACCTGCTTTTCTCAGTAGTCTTTATTTAAACAATCCTTTTGCAAATAGAATTGAAAGTTGTGCTGCAGGTGAGGCTGCAATGTGGATCTCAAATAGGATGTGATTACATTTGCTGTGGCATTTATCTAGATTATTATCCATCTTCTCACATTTTATGATATGGCCACAGCTACACTCTGATCAGCCTCCTTTATTTTCATCCCTGCAAGGTCTAGAGATGCTTCGAGTTTCTTTTTTATTGTGGGTTGTTTTTATCAACCCTAGATTTTATGCATTTTGTGGCTTGCTTGGTTAGGTTCATCTGAAGTCTTTAGGTTTTAGCTTTTAAACTAAATTTCTCCTTGAAAGCTGTGATATGAGTCATTCACATTTACTTCTTTGCCCTCTTTGCTTTAACGCCTTCTGCAGTTTCCTCTGTTCCAGAGATGAGAATTAGTACCCACTCTTAATTTTATAGTTTTGGAGTGTACTATTTTTGCTAGAATGAATATTCCCCTTCTTCTGAGTGCGTTTTAAGACAGCTGGAGGTAGGTGACGATCTGAATAAATTAACAGCTAAGCTTCCCTAGAACAGACCAAGATGTACTTGATGAGTTAATTCATTATTTCCCTCTTTCTTCTGGAAGCTGGTTTTGACCCCCACAATGGAAACAGAAATATTTAATAATAACCATACAGGTCACCTTCTTTAAACCACTGAAATCTCAAGAACTGAAATCTCAAGCTCCTGATTGTGCTGGCAGTTTGTTTTGGGGAGACTTCTGTCCAATTTATCACTCCAGGCCTTTGATCAGCATTTTCCAAGCATCTAATATGTAGCTGTCATTAATTACAACATAAATAAAAATAAGTGAGATTGCACTTTTATTACAAAAATTGGTTAGAACAAATACAACAGCCTGAAATTAATCTACAGAAGATGTAATCTAACCCCCAAAAGCCAGAAGAATGCTGTGATGGAGATTACTGAGCATTCTTATAAGCATGGGTTTATAAGCATGGAATAAGTCACTTTGGTGCTTTTGGACAAGATTAGACTCTGGAATTTTCATTAAACACATTCAGATGTTAGCTATGAACAGTTCAGCAGATTATCTCCTCTAGCTGAGTTAATTACTGTGACTTTGAAGTACACAGTCAGTTCTAGACACAGGGAGTGACCATGTCCCGCCTAACACATCCACCTGGCAAAGCACAGGAACGGGCTTGTGCTGCAGAGCTGCTGCCACCAGCAAGGCAAAGAGTGACCCTGGGGAGTCAATCTGTGCAAGAGACAGGTGACAGAGCAGCTTAGAATGTTGTAAGGATGGATGGGTTAGCGATGAACAGGGCTGATTAGCAGGTCTCGATCTGAGGTGGCTTTTCCAGCCTTAGTGATTTTGTGGTTCTGTCCCTCCATGTGCTGTACACACCGGGCAGCAACACAGGCTCTCTGCAGCAGCTCCACCTTAACCTCACCTGGGGACAAGAGCTCCCCACCAGAGGTTCCCTCTGCTCAGGTTCCACCATCCACACCACCAGCTGCAGCTCAGCAAAGGTGTCTTCCCCTTGTGTTAGATGGTTTCTCTTCACATTTTCCACTTGGGTGGTTCAAGCACTTTATCTGGTGGAAACACCCTGCACAGAGGAAGCTCCCAGCACAACAGCAGAGGCATTTCCTTGTTAAAGCAAATGGTATTTTGAGAAACCTAGAGGCCTTAACAGCTATAATAAAAACAAGCAGGATAACCTACACTGCTGTACATGTGCACTTGTGAGATAATTTGCACTTTGTAACCACGAAACAACAGAGAGGAAATGCCACGGAAATTCCTGCCAGTGCTGCAGTGGGTGCATGGCTCACTGGTCCCTGCTCAGCACTGCCAGCAAGAGCAGCCTGTCTGAAACAGGCTCTCACCCTGCCTCACTGACTGGTTCCTCACTATCATCAACCAACAGCTATGGGAAGGTGCATCAGGAATTGCTGTCTTGCAATCTTTCTTCCAGGTTTCAGCAGTTTATAGGGAAACACACTGATTCCAGCTGCTGATTGTGGAGCTAAAGTTAATAAACATAACAGCAGATAGAAACAGCTTCAGATACAGAAAAATAAGGAGAACCAGCAGGGAAACACCAATGGGGAGTTAAAAAACCTTTGGTCAAGTTTTTTTACTTGGTTATTCCTGCTGTCAGAGAGGACATACCTTAAAAAAGAGAGACAGCTCAAGTGCAGCTGCAGAGAGGTGTTGTTCTCTGCTCTAGCTGGAGAAAGATTCACACCATTTAAAAATACTTTCTGATGCCAACAACACAAATAAAGTACACAGTGCACCACACTTCCAACAGCCTCCTGCTTTCAGCAGCTCTCCAGCTCACTATGTGTTTTCATTAGGGCTTCGCTGCCATGCAACTCTGTTCTTAACTCATATTAACTTTGTTCAGACCTTCCTTCTGCAATGCAAACGAGGTCCTTCAAAGGAAGACAGCTCAATGGCAAGAGCTAACGGGCCAGGCAATGTCTGTTACATATCACAGCTCAGCTGGGAGGGAAGCCTGGACTGAGGGTCATTTCAGGGAGCTGTGCTTCCTCCACCTGCATGTTCGCTCTGACCTGTTCTGAACACAAGACAAAGCAGCTGGGAGAGATGTGCACATCAGGTGAGAATGTGTGCATGGAGAGCAGCCGTGGTTAACACCTCACCTCCCTGACCTTCTCTGGGAGCTGGGATACTCAGAATCTGAGATAGACCTGGAAAACCTTGTTCAAAAACACAATAGCAAAAACATCTAAATGCAAATATGTAAAGAAGTCAAAGTCTGATGGTAGTGGCTGCCCACTTTTGTGATTCTTGGACTAAAAATGAAGATATGGGTTGGAACTAGTTCATTCTTAAGGCCCTTTCCAACCTAAACCATCCTGTGATTTTATGATTCTATGTCTTTTGTCACAGCTGTAAACCAAGTAAAACCAAGCCAAGTGTCATGGTACTAACCAGCTAACTGATGATAAAAACAATTTTAAGAATATTGTCTTCTTTATTATTAAAAGAAGACTATATTAGTATGCACAAGATAGTAAAGCAAAGCTGTCTTTATTAAAAACTAAGCAAGAGTTTCCTGCTAAATTTAGACAAGATTGAGAGAGAGAGTGGGTTTCTGCCTGTTTTCATTACATTATTTTACACTGAATGCATTTTTAACAATAATAGGACACCCTAGGAAGGATGCAAAGGGCTGTCAGTGGTTTTCACCGAGTGCTGTGACATTTCCAGAGTACTCTGAATGATTCAAATAACAAAGACATGTAATAATTTCTAGATAAAACCCCCTGTTGGATAGTTACTAGTTGAATATTGCCTAAACACCTTTTGGGTGTTAAATTGCCCCAGAAGGGAAGAAGAGAAGAGTGATTTTGCTACAATTCCACCCTGCCAGCCAAGGACTGGATGAGAAACATTTGCTTGGAGAAAAACAAAAGACGAAAATTTAAAAGTAGAATAAAAAGCTGTTGGATCATAAACTGTGATGCATCATAACTTAATAATGCTCATTCCTGTCAGTCAGAATGTATTAAAACAACCACTGCTGTTAACATCATTTCAGGATGGTAGCATTTCCCAAGCAAATTACCAAATACATTACACCTTTTGTGCAAACTCAAAAGGTTACTCAAAAGGCATGGGATAGATTTAAAGAATTGCAGCAGGTTTTCCTAGAGGCATGGATTTTCCAGATCTGGATCAACTCTTCAGGTTTTTACATGACAGATTCAAAAGGAATTTAAACAGATTTTGGAGCACCCTCCTGGAACCCATCTGTGTATCTTTGTCTCCTGTGTGTGTGTCCTGCATTCGAAGGTCCCTGACAGACCTGTCCATCTGCTCTCCAGGTTCTGAGTGGGCTGGGGGGCCCTTTGGGTTGCAGAGCCATGGGAACAGCACATGGGCTTTCCCTCTCCATGCTCCCACCTGCTGCACGCTCCTCTCCATCCCTGCAGCCTTCCCCTGGTGTCAGAACCAACCTTCACTTCTCTATTTTCTCACAAAGACAGAAAAAATTACTTTTGGGGCAAAACTTCAGAACTAGACAGAGATGTTGCTTAGCTATGCACAGGCATTTTCATTTGTATAGTCTTTCAAGAGCAAAAAGACATCTCTATTGGAGCAGCAGAGATAAAACAGCACTGTAGGGAGGTGACCCAGGCCAGCCCAGTGCTCTGAGGCAGGCTCCTCAAGGCATGCACCCCTCCTGCCAAGTGACACGTTGTTCCAGCCTTTCCTAGCAGACCTCCAGGGGTGGATAATCCATGTCTCACAATGCAGGCCAGGACCACGGCGGAGGATCCTTCCCTCACATCAATAATGGTCCTTTTTATTCTGCCTTGGCAAACACAGAAAGGGTTTTCTTTTATCCCACAGATCAGGCTAATTCTCTTGCTTGGTTGGTTTCTGCCAGCTGAGCTTTGAAAATGTCCAATAATTCTAGTCCTAGGAGAGTGTTACGAGCTGGTCTCTGATGAACACATCATCAAGGACAACACTCTAATGGTTTTTAAATTGTTTCTCTTAGTCATAGGCTTAAAATAAAAATTAAAAAGAGGCAGAAGAAACAGTACAAGCTTTAGACAAATGTAAAAGGAATGCTTAGACACTGTGAAAACCAAGGGAGAACATAATTACAGACCACGTTTCACCAAGAGCATGACTCATTAGTGAAGATTTTAAAAATGCTTTAAACACATATATCTAACTGTTTGGCTGATAATAAAAGTGATAATAAAAACAAGAACCCCAGACACTTCGGGACTCCTCAAATCCCTCAGATTCTTACATGCAGAAATACAAATCAGGGCACATCCTTAGGTGGGACACGGAGTGTGTAAATTCCCCCAGCTGCCAGGTGGCTGCTGCAGCTGCAGGGTGACTGGACCTGGACAAAACACTCGTGCAGCCCAAATGATGGTGGCAAACAGGAGCTCCTTGGACACGTGGCTGCAGTCTGAGTGTGCATGAGCCCCGCCAGGCTGGGCTGGCTGGGAACAACCATGTGCCCCAGCAAAGCTGGGTGTGCCAGGAACCCCAGACAGCAGCCAGGAGAGGTGATTTCTACCCCCAGCACACTCATCTGCACCTGTACAAGACTACTGGGAGCTCAGTGTGTCACAGCACACGGTGTGCTCAGTCACAGAAGGGGTTTGAGCCTGAGTTGCAGCGATGTGTCACCAAGACTGAAAGAGCAGGGTCATTCCAGGCATGCACAGGGACACAGCAGCAGCATGTCTTTTTTACAGTTCTGCCTAGCTTCCCAACAATGGAAAAGAAAAGCCAAAAGCCAAAGGATTTCTTCACCAGAAAAAGTGGTAGAGCATTGGAACAGGCTGCTCAGGACAGCAGTGAAGTAGCCAAAAGGTAAGGCCAGCTTTAAGGGTCTGTGATGCCTGTCTTTTGCTAAGAAAAGTGAAAGAAAAAGAAATCTGTTGACATCTGATCACTGAACAGGAGTACTCCAACAGGATTTACATGGGTACCCACACACACAGAGATGCTGTCTGATGTGTGTAAATACAGGTATATAAAAATAGATATGTGTATTGATTAACTCCTGCAACAGTTTAAACCTTCCAGCTATTAAAAACTCAAAAAAGGCAGTCAAATTCCTTAATAGTTTAAGGAAAAGCTACTTTTCAGGTTTTATTATTATTCTGCATTCAGTCTAAGAGCATTGCAGAAGTCTCAAGGCATGACTAGTGAGACATAATCATGCTGGTAATATAACCTCAAGATGCTTTTGTGGAAACCTGTACTATGCTGTGTCCCTGAAGTCCCATCATCCCATGAAGATAATGTTTCCATAATGTAATTGCAGCTGCATGATGTTACCACTATTGTATTTTAATAACACATGTTTAACTGTTTAAGAGAATGAACAAGCACACTGCAAAAAGCCACAGCACAGTAATCGTACTCAAGGCAATTTTCTTCAAAAAATTTGAAAAGATCCTGGAAACCTGATTTTACATAAGTTAATTGCAGAGAGGAAAAAAAATTAATGGGAGGCATTAAAATCATGCTGCAGTTAAAACACAACAGTCAGCAAGGCAAATCATGGACTGCTTTTAAAATTAATATGAAACACCAGCACAAAAACCAAAATATATAAATGTCCTGGCAGAAATTCATCTCTTTTCTTAAAATCAAATGTACAGCCTCCTCTTTGGAGCATATAACGTGTCCTTTGTGCCTCTGCCTAGCAACAAGCTGCCTGGGGCTGGATGCTCTCAGGAGGGACACTCCTGGTACCCAGACTGACCCTCTCTTTACATCTTCTGCTGGGATTTTAGGGGAAGTCAGTCCTGTTTCAGGTTTTCCCCACACCCATTCTGTCTGAAGCAATGGGTAAGCTGCAGAGCTCTCACATCAACAGATGAGTGGTGACTGTATTGTGTCACTGCACAGCTGGATTCACAACTGCAGTCTCACACACAATGTTGATTGTGCTTACTGGGAAAAGCCATCTTGTAAATGATGACCAATGCACCTAATGGCTTTAACTTATTTATAGGACTGCACAAAGGCTGCAGACCCAACCTTTGCTCTCATATTGCCAAAGGCTATAATTAAATTTTAATTGACAACCTGAATCCACCCAAGAGTTATTTCCTCATCTCTCCCAAGGACTTGCAGACTGTTGTTCCCTGGACCTGTACTTACTGAGAGCCAGAAGGTGCTCACAGGAGCATTGGGGTTTTTACCAAGCTTAACTCAAGCGCCTGATCTAGAATAATGAGTAACCCACCTAACTTTTGTCTGAATCAAAAGCTTTTCCATTCCATGTGATGGATTAGGATTCCTGAGGATGGTGGCTACTCCCCATGGGAGGATTCCCAGCAGTCCACCATGAACCTGCACAAATGCTTCCTACAGCTCCAGTCTGAACAGAGAATTCCCTTGACAAGTGGTCTCTGACCCTGTCTGTCAATGACGAGGTTTGCTAAACTCTGTGAAGAGGACATCTTTGCTCTTCCAGCCCACACCTCAGCAGAAAAAGACCTTCTGCCAGAACCAAAGGTCACTTTGCAGCTGGAGTTGGAAGCTGTGGAGTCTCCCCCAGAAAGGGGGGAAGTAAAGTGCTGGCAGAGAAGAGCACACATTAAGGTATTTGTCTCTGTAGGTGTTCACTTAACTGCATTTCCATTCTACACAAAACCCTTTCCCAACCAAAACCACCCCAACAAAACCCCACAGCAATACAGACTTTAAATAAGGGTTTTTTTTTTCCCCACGCAGGCTGTGAAAGTCAATGGGACATTTGATACAGGCAGAATATTTTTATTCCGGAAGCAGCCTGGTTTCCCTCCTGCCAGTGTATATTATTCCTACAAAAGACTACTAACTAAGAGGAGAAATTCACAGCTACAGACTCTGTATAAACTGAAACAGAGAAAAGCTATTGTAGGCAAGGGAGATCAAACATGCAAACTACACAGCAGGTATCAAATGTCTTTTTTCATTTTAACACAAACATTTTTATATGTTTTACTGCAGTCTTGGTTCACGTTCAACATAGCAAAAGCTCACTGCAGGATTTCCTTCAAATTTGACGAGATCTGGATCAACTCACAAAAATGCAGGCTCTCTTTCCAGTACAGAACCACAGAACCATGGAATGGGTCAGCTCACAGTGGGCTCTTACTCTCCTTTTGCTATTTCAGCTGAATAGCAGAAAAGCCTGTGCAAAAGTCTACAATTGTATTCTAGAATCACACTTTGAAATACTAACCCAAAGTATCCTCAAATGTCCTGTCTACAGGTCTGGTTTACCTTGACTAAAAGCCTTTTGTTTCCTTCGAGTAATTTCTGAAGGCATGTTTCACCATACTCCTGATTTTTGGCTTCTAACTTGTGCTGGAAACTGAGAGCATTTTTCTTGTTTCAGGGCATACCCAGGCTCCTCAGCACAGCAGAAATCTCGGGGTATCTGATGGCCTAGCACAAAGCTGTTTTTTGTCCTGCCCCCCTGCAACCCACCCCAGGTGATGGCACGCCAGGTCCTGCTGCAGGGACAGCCTTGCTCACCACGGCACAGCTCCAGATCTGCTCCCAGGAAAACTCTCCCCTGGCACAGGGGCAGCAGCTGCCCCCTCAGCCTTCCCAAAAGGGCAGAAATCCTGACCTCAGCTCTCACTCAGTATTACCTACAGACACAGTTTTATGGCTTTCTTTGTTTGCAGCTGCTTAGCCAGGGTTTAGATCACAATTTAACAGGGCTCCTTACTTTGATTACTCAGGAATTTTAAGAGTTTTGTTAAAACTTTTGTAAAAAAAGGTAAGTTAAACACATCGGCCATTTTCAAATCTTCCCAAAGAATCAAAGCAGGTTAAAGAACGGCAATGTCCAGTTGGTTCATTTGTGCTGGTTTGGCTCTATGGGGCTGTGTTTTTTTCAAGCCTTGTGTAACTGTCCTTAATTGTATTTTCAATTAATTTCCTGAATGGACAGTAATGCTGGTTACAGCAAGGCACACAGCTTAAAAGCAAAGCAAATAATTTCTTGGGATCATTACTACAACATGGTAACAGCATGTATTTTCTTCCCTGAGCAGCATCAGAACAAACTGACTCAGAGCACTGACCAAAGATGCCCTTTCCTACTGCTTTTGACAGATTTATAGAAAGAAAGAAAGAAAGAAAGAAAGAAAGAAAGAAAGAAAGAAAGAAAGAAAGAAAGAAAGAAAGAAAGAGAAAAGAAAAAAAAAAGAGAAAAGCTATTGCGGGATAGTCAGATAAACTGACAGGCAAGCTTTGTATACACTTACCGGATTAAATTTCCTTTAACAAACTGGAGCCACTTCAGTAACAAGAATAGAATCCTAGATGTTGGTTTCCAACAATTCATCTCATATAAAAGTACAATTCCATTTTGCGTTGTTTTTTCTATGACTTGGATGAACACCATATAAAGGCAGGGTGTTGGGAGGATTTACATTGTGAACTCACCTTCACACTTTGCCCTAAGGTTACCAAAAAAATTTAATTCCTGGAAAGCCACACTGATCCCATGTCTCAGTGAAAATGGAATAAATAGCTAATTTATTTTCCTGACAGCCCTGCTGTTCTGCCAGAACAGAACAGGATGGATCTCTTTACATGCTAGCTCATGCACATACCTCTTATTTTATCCAATTATATAGATGCTTCTAAGACTGCAGCAAAATTAATAAAGATACACTTGACTATGTCTAGTCTGAAAAACAGTTAAGAACTCTTAAAAAAATTAATGATTTTTGGAACCAAGATGTTAAAATCCATCTTGGTGTCTAAAATGTGTGGTCTTTGGGATTACCAATGGATCTGGCATAAAGGTCTCAAAGCTGAAGTTTTTTGGAATTTTGATTCTGATTTCTTTAATACATTAAGACAAAAATTATTTGGAACATACATGAAATCAGGCACTGGCATCCCTCAAATACGGACAATTGGAAACCTTAGTTTTCCTACTATATTTTCAGACAGGTGGTTTGGGAAACAGCCACACTTTTAAGCTTTTCACCCTCATGCCAGGTGTGCTAGGTTTGGGACAAATGTGGTTTTAGGAGGTAAATGATCGACCAGTAACATATAAGTACATCAGAGCAGTTTTATTTCTCATATTTTGCATTTCTCCTGACAGCAGTTCTTTAATGCCTGTGCTCAAGGCATTAATGTCTCACTGCCCATACAGCCAGCACCACTGCAGGAGCATCTGCCAGGGATATCTGCAATGTTACTTACCAAGAAGGAGATTAACCATAACTGTTGACAAAAATACCCGTCAATATTTACACTATAACATAAACCAAGGCTTACCCCATAACATAAAAACAGTGGCTGGGGCATGGTGCAGCCAGGCTAAGGAGTCCACATACAGATATCTTTCTCATCCTCCCCATTCATCTTTATACATCACTGACATTTAAAAAATGCAGCATTTCCAAGCTAGGCTGAAATTCTGTGTTCTCCTTTCTTAAAAATGTGAAGGTGTTAATTTCTGTCTTGGTCATGTTCTTTTTTAACCTTTTCAAAATTGCTGTTCTGTATTTTGTGTGTGTAGTTGCAATGATTTTATAAAGATCCTGAGACTGCCCAGTGCTGTAGTGTGTCCATTACTCTCAAATACTACCATTGGTGTTTCTCCCCAGAAATAAAGAGCAAGTGCCTAGACATGCAGCAACAACAGCATCCAAACCACAGCTGCCCTGGCCTCAGCATTAGGACATTTCCTGTCCCTGTCATTGATTGCCTCTGGTTTGTGTATTATTCCTTGTCTTGGTTTGGAGAGACAAGTGTCTGCTAGGGAGGGCAGGAGCCTCCCTTGGAATGGAGAATGCAACCCCTTTCCCTCTGAATTACTATAATTTTGAAATGAAGATATGAGGGTAGGAATAACAGTTCTTTCCAGCTCCATCCCCTGACCCTCAGCAAGGTGAGTTAACCAGGGTGCAGCTTTCAGGCAGATTCAGCAGCAGGATGTTCAGTGAAAGGATTTCTTTAGGTAGAAGCACAACTATTGATTTTAATCTCCAACTAGACAAGGGGTTTAAAAATCACATTTGCAGATCTAAACTCCATTTATCTGAGAGTAATTTCCTCCTCACTTGAGTATTTCAGTAACACTGGACTGATGTTCATTCCTTCACATGAGTAATGGGGGCATTAAACAGAGATGTTGACAGCACAGTTTGGCAATGGCAGAAACTGTCACAGTTTAATATAAGTTAAATATGCATCTTAATGGGGCAGTTATCCTGAACTTACATTTCATGTAAGTTTCTACAAAGCTGCTATGAAAATAGATAGGAATTAATTATAACAGATACCCTATAAATACAAAGTTGTTTATATATCCATGGGCTATAGAACTGACACTATGATATTCTTGATACTTTTTATATTTATTTGATGTACTATTAATTCCATGATCACTATACTGTAAGTCAAAGAAAATTATTCACAACTAATGCAATCATCAAGATTTAATAAAAACACAGAAGTCACTCAGCAAGTAAAAATATAAAAGCCAACAACGGGAAATGATTGCAAGTACAATTATCTAGTGAAGTGAGAACATGGCAACAGTGCTAATAAACTGGTCCTGTTGGAATTAGTTTTACACGCTGCATCAAATATTTGGTGAAAAAAAGGAAGACAAAGCCAGATGGCGCTGCTTTCATCAGGCAACAGGTCTTGCAAGGAAAAGCCCTTTTAGAGATAGCATACAGAAACATTTGCAATGTCTGTCTGGTAAAACACCAGAAAATTTGTATTTTTACAGACAGCCCTCAGCAAAACTGCAGAGGGAAATGCAGACCACAGGCAGAATTAATGTCTACAGGTTCAGCTGAAGCCACTCAGCATTTCCAGGTGAAACAGATTTTAAAATTTACTTATGTATCATATTTAATGGTTTCAGTCCAGTCTAGTCTACAGGCTGAGTGTTCACCACATCTCAAAGCTGTCAAGTGCTTTTAATGTTAGCTTTAAAAGCAATGCCAAGGACTTCAACAAAGCCAGCTGTCCTTCTCTGGTTCAACCACAAATTACAGGGCAATCTGGGAGTGGTGTTGTGTGAAATTCAAGCAAACTGATCACAATAGTGATTTATGGCCTTAAAATTCCATCTGGGTTTGAATTTCCTCTTACTATTTTACTCACTGACACCATGTGTCAGTAATAAACAGCAATCTGTGTTTGGTACCCAGCTGGTCTATCACAATGGGATTTGAAGTAGATGTCACTTTAAATCATCCAGACCTAAAGGTTTCATGTGGTCTCCTTAAAAACCAACCAAACAAATAAAAAGTTATACTGTCAAATTCCTAGCTTTTCAAAAAGCTTCTGTCTATGAATCTGGCAAAGAAAGCATGAAAGTGATGTAGATTTGCATTTGTAAATTCATATATTGGAATATTATAATGACAAAGAAAATACCAAAAAAAAAATGTTTAAAGGCCAATGAGCCTGAGCTAGCCCTAAGTCACCTGGTCTGACATCACAGCCTACCGTACTTGAGCAAAATGTTAGGGTAGCTGACCTCCTGATGCTTCTTTCAACCTGGATTATCCAGAGAATCCAGCAAAAACTTCCAGAAACTCTGAAAAAAACAACCTGAACTAGGAACTCTTTCTAGACAACAAAACAGCCCCACTGCTTGCACACCCCAGACAGGTGGGCTCCCATGTTGCACACATCATAAGCCTATTTTGCAGTATTTATGGGCAAATGCAATGCACATAAATTCATCCCATTGCACACTGTGGAACCTGAACTCAGCCTTGAGAGAGCACAGAAACCCCAAAAGGCCCCACAGCCCTGCACACAGACACAACCCTGCTGCTGCACAAAAACCCCAAAAGGCCCCACAGCCCTGCACACAGACACAACCCTGCTGCTGCACAGCAGCTCCAAAGCCTTCACTGATGCTGCAAAACTGGGATAGCTGGCAAACATCACCTAGGTTTTTGTTGGGGTTATTTTATTTGGTTGGTTTGGGGGTTTTGAGGATTTGTTTTGTTTTGGGTTTTTTTAAAGGATAGTAATATTAATAAAAGACACAACAAATGGGGAGGGGCTGCACGTTGGCAGTGAAGGCTGCTTTCCTCATGCCTCCCCTGGGGCCATGGCAGGGCAGCTGCCCGGGCTCTCCGCAGCCTCAGCACTGCTGCTACCTGTGGAGCTGCTCCTCGACCTTGTGGGGAAATTGTCTCTTTTTCTTCCTTCCTTTCTCCCTCCTCTCCCCGGACATCTTGGAAGCTGGGAACTACTCCTGAAAGCATGAGTCTGATACAAAAGAACCCTTTGAACAAGTCATTTATATCCTTTTCTCTCTTTTTTTAAAAAAATGCATTTCAATAGCATGCATTGTTCTGTGAATTATATTTGGAGGTAATTCCATACACAAAGGGCTTTTCATTTAACTGATTAGTCTTTTCATTGATTCACCCTTTGCCTACAGTAGTTCCAGGGCCTGATTCTTCTCTTATTTACCTGGTTGCTGACAACCTATGTGGGGACATACAATCCAGATTCATGCCTGTACTGAGACTTGACATTTTAAACAGGTGCATTCTTTACTCTGGTTTACAGACAACCTCCTTCCACTCCCTCTTCTAGACCACTGCTGTACCTCTGCACAACCCTGAAAACACATTAGGTCTGATTTTTCTTTGAATTCCTTGTTTTAGGGTATATTACTGCAAATGAGTCATCTCTGACCTATCACTGCCTAGCCATTTGATGAAAAAAGTTTAAATTCACCTTTCAAAAGTAAACATTAAATCCTAGAGTTTCACATAGATGGATTTAAATAATTTTCCATCCATTTGATATTAAAAAAAAATCTATAAAAATAATTTAATGATAGTAAAGTTCTGTTGGCTAGAATGAAACAATGACAACACAGTTTGGGAATGTAAATGCAACTGATTCCTGATTTCATTCATCATCTAGATGGATTCAGCACCTCTGAAGTGAACTACCAGTACATCCTCTAAAAACACACCACCACCTCCTAAACATCCTGTTGTTTGTGTATTTTATAAAAAACAGCTAAGCTACGCAGCTTCAGGCACATGCAAATGTGATTTTCTGAGCAAGACACCAGCTAAGACAAATTGACACACATCACAGTTTTATAAAAGACAATGCTCAAGCCCAGCAGAACTTTTAGACCAGCCTCACCATGCCAAACTTGCAACTTTATATGACATTTCATTTCAGCTCTACAATTTCCACAACAAATTTTGCAGAAAAAAAATCCTCTAATTGTACAAGTGTCTAAATATACACACATATATGTGCTATGGTCAAAAAAGGTACAGAGATTCTGCTAGGACTTTTGAAATGAGAAATTAATATATGGAAATAGACAAAGCTATGCAATATCAGATAGGAAGTGTAAAAGTTATGAAGTCATTAAGACAGAGGCCAAAAGCAGGAGTTTTATTTCCTCCAATTGAGTCTCCTCTATCCAAACTCCAGACGTTTCTTTCCTCTTTTAAGTACAAGGCTGTACCTGGTTTCTCAGATAGCAGTGTGAGGTAACACTCCCTGAAGCAGGAAAGGTGCAGTGTTAAGTCCACCCCAGAGCAGGTGTTCCAGCAGGGAGTTAACAGAGAACTGAAGCCAGGAGTGCCAGATCTCCTCAGGAAATGTGCTCCAGAACTAGAGAACAGTACAAGCACCTGACAACCTGGCAGGCTGTCATCATTGCCTAAAAACTATGTAAAAAACGGATCATCAGACTCTGTAGGGAGGAATGCCAATAATTTGTGTTAAGGGCCAGGCTGGGGGATCACACAGCTGTCTTTGCATACGAGGTTTGAGTCAGACAACATGCCAGGCCAGGCCCAGGCACAATTCTCTGGTTTCCAGATGACTTGTGGGCATGCTACAAACTTGTACCCCACATTCATATGAGACATCCATGAGCATTCCCAGCCATTTCCCTTCCAGAGGAGCCCATGGCCATCGGAGCCCTCTTCTCCTAAAATCAGCCCTGCAGGCACGTCTGCGCTGCAGGCACACTGGCTGCTCACCAAACAGCAGCCAGCACTCCAGACTACAGACTAGCTGTTTGTACAAGGCAGAATAGAGTGGCTGAGAGGCTGATTTGAGTGTGCAGCTGATGTGCTGTGAGCAATGTGTGACTGTGTCCAGGGAAGCAAGCCCAGAGGAACTGAGCACTACTGCACAAAGGAGTCCTTTGTGGAATGGGTAGCACATGCTCTTAACAGAGAAAATTAACTGCCTTACGCTTCTAAATGCATCAAAAATTAATCCAGAAGTTACTTGCAAATCGTATATCCGGGGTCAGAGCATTTTCACAAACTCCAGACGTCCCCATTTTAATGCTACACCACTTGTGTTGATGTTTCTGTTTATTTCCAGGTAGAAGCTTACTCATTTCCTTCTGGCACAAGTCCAGCACTGCTGAAAACCTTCCCTTTCTCTGTTCCAAACATATGCATGCCAAGCAAGGCAGCACATCTTAAGGAAAAAATAAATTAATCACTGGCTTCAAGATTTTAAATCCAAAACGGACAAACATGATTGCTGAAACTGATCTTCCCAATAACAGAGGCTAGAAATTTCCATATGTGTTTCATGCACTAAGCCCATACCAGTTGCCTGTGAGCAGGCAAAACAAAATCACAGAATCATGGAATGTTTTGGGTTGTAAGGAACCACAAAGATCATCTTGTCACAACCCTTCTGCCATGGAGAGGAAACCTTCCACTAATGTCTTTCCAGAATGTCTGGAAAATGTTCCAAAATGTCTTTGCAGGTCCTACTGATTAGGAGGGAAGGGCGCTATCCCTTGCCTTGATCATTGGCTTTTCATGAAAGCTCAGAGAAAATAAAAACATTCAGACCACTTTCAGGACTCTGATATTGACATACCCATTGATTCCTGGGGCTGCCAGGCAGCCCTGCAGTTCAAGTTATTGTAGAGAATTTTACAGAAGTGGTGCTGTCCTTTCTAATTGTTTCCACAGTTAGGATTGTTCTGTGCCTGTCATGTAGTCATCAGAGTGACTTTGAGGAAAAAACCTGCAAAATGGTTAATAATTACAAACAGCTTGAGAGTCTAATAAAGACTGGAAATTCCTTTCATAGCTAAGATGCAAAGCAGCATCTTTTTTATTTGTTTGTTTTCAATATTCCCGTCCAGATTTCAATGGCTATTCTGACAGCGGCCCCAAGGATTGTCTGTGCACCCTCCAGTATTTGGTCTGCAAAACACTCACCAGAACCCTTACTCAGACTCCTGTGACAACACTTACATGTTCTTTTTGTAACTGACACGCAAACAAGACCTACCTACCGCAAACAAGACCTACCTACCACAAAGTGTTGTCTCCTTGTTTTATTCCATGGCTGCAGACTGATCCATCACCAGCCTGCATCTCTCTGAGCACAGTTTGAGTCTGAGGCTATTTCCACGTAGGGACCACAGGGTCTTTTTCACAAGTAGCAAAATTTTTTCTTTTTTTTTTTTTTTTTTTTTTTTTTTTTTCTTTTTTTTTTTTTCTTTTTTTTTTTTTTTTTTTTTTTTTTTTCAGATTCGACCCACAGAAATAACTCAAAGGCTGGATAACAGGAAATTTTATTGTTAAAAACATTATACTGGACTGGCAAATGCAAAGTTTCAACGGAGAATTACCATTTCAGACTGTATGTGTCACAAATACAAACTCAGCTGTTTCCCAGTTCCACTGAAATTACACCCATTTCCCACAGGAATAAGAACAAGTCCTCTCAGGTGTCCTTGGCACATGATTGTGCAGCACAAAGGCAGTCAGCACTCAGGAGGCATCGCTCAGCACTGTCACTGTCATGTCCAAAGAGCAGATCTCTCATTTATATGACTGTGGGCAAAATAATTTCACTAGAGCACATCAAACCTTTACAAGTGCCAAACAAGGTTCTCAAAACGCATTTGCAGGGAGGTACAGAAGATGAAAAAGGTGTCATTAAAAATATAGCAGTATCTCTGAATATGTCACTGGATGCTTGCAACCAGGAGAGGGTTCCAACCAGGTTGTCCTGGGAACCAAAGGCAGCAACAATTATGGCTCATGCATATTTAATAGCTGTTAAATGGACAGGTAATATATCCGATAAAGGCTAGCCTAGCTGAGTGTATTACTGAAGCTTAGCTACCACAAACCCAAAAAGTAAGGAAGGCAATGTGCATTTTTAAGCCTTGGACTTGTTAAGAACAGTGTAATTCATACACATACATCTTTGCCGTCATAAGACATTGTTTCTTCCATTTTCTAGGGACTATAACAACAAGCTTTATTGCTCTCTCCAAATTAGTGTTTCCCAGCCCACTGCACCAACAACAATTCAGGAACATTTTCAGTGCAGATGAGAGCAGTTCAGGCTCATATAAAACCCAATTATTCTCATTTATTTTTCACACTTCTGCCCTTGCTGGCGGTTGTTTCTATGTCTGAGTGCTCCTCTGATGTCTCATCACCACAAAACTCGTCTGTTGATTGGTTTTGTACGTGGTCCTTGTCACAGAACACAGGGAGACAAAAATATACAGGACGAGAGGAAAGACAAGAAAAGGACAATTCTACTGAAAGCCTAAAAACACTGGTCAGAGAGGTCTTAAAAATCAAACTGTAGCCTTGCACTTTGTCAAGACGGATTTCTGAGAGAGCGGTTTGCATCCATCGCCAATTCCCTACGTACAGAACAAGGCGCAGTGCCACTGGCGGGCAGCGCTGGGAGCCGGGGCTGAGCTGAGCGGAAACCTCCGCCCGCGGCAGGGGAGGAGGGAAGGGCGGGGAGAGCGGGGAAACGGGGGAAGAGCGGGGGAAGAGCGGGCCCAGGCGGCCCCGGGAGGCCGGGCGGGCTCGGGGGGACCTTCCCCTCCGCCCCGCGGGGACAGCAGGGCCCAGGCAGGTCCCGGGGGAGCGTCCCCTCCGCCCCGCGGGACAGCAGGCCCGGGCCCGCGATGGACTCCGGCAGCGAGACCCACGAGCTCAACGGGGCGGCGGGAGGCGCGGAGTCCGCGGCCGAGGAGCAGGTGAGGGCCGGGGCGGGGCGGGCGGCGCTGTGTCCTGTGTCCTTCCCGCGGCGTCTGTCCCACAGTGTCCGTCCCACAGTGTCCGGCCCGGGGCCCGGCACAGTGTCCGTCCCACAGCGTCTGTCCCACAGCGTCCGGCCCGGGGCCTGGCGGGGCTGGGGGCCTGGCGCTGTGTCCGTCCCTCAGTGTCCGTCCTTCAGAGCCCATCCCTCAGTGTCCATCCCTCAGAGCCCATCCCTCAGCGTCCGTCCCTCAGTGTCCATCCCTCAGTGTCCATCCCGGGCCCGGCGGGACGGGCACTCCGCGAGGTGCGGTGCTACTTGGTTATTGCTGAGTTATTGCTGGGGTTGTCCCTGCCTTCCTCGCATTTTTTTCAGGGAGGCCGCTGCGGGGTCCGTGTGCTCGGGCAGGGCTCCGGGGAGAGCTCCGGGGACAGCTCCGGGGACGGCTCCGGGCAGGGGGACAGCTCAGGGCAGGGCTCCGGGAGAGCTCCGGGCAGGGCTCCGGGCAGGGCTCGGGAAGGGCTCGGGAAGGGCTCCGGGCAGCCCCAGCTCCCACACCTGTCCAGCAGGACCCTGGTCGCCCGGACCCGCCCGCAGCTCGCTGCTCCTGCAGGGCTTTCCCCACCCAGCTGCCTTAGCAGAGCAGATCCAGGCGGAATTACTGAAATGGTAGCACCTGTATGGTTAATTTCCATGCAGTAATCAAAATTAAAACAAGAATACCCAGCTTTTTCCTTCTTTGTGTAGTCAAAACATGACCAGACATCCTCACTGGGAAGTATTCTTCCTGTATTCTGGTTGAGTATAAAGGATGTTTGTAGAGCATGCCACTTATCTGAAAAAAACAGACTGGTAGAAGAATGTCCTTTATCTTGTTTGGAAAGGACTAAGCTCTAAAGGCAGCTCTTACTCCAGCCTAAGTCTTTGCCACACAGAAACCGCTCTACTAAACCCTCTTGTGTGTCACTGGTAAAATGTTCTGGTTACAGACAGACGGGGCTGATTGTGTAGCACATCTGTCCTGCCTCCATCCCGCCCTCCCTGACAAACCCTTGGAGTCATGAATATCAAATCAAGAAAAATAAAAATTTAATAAATCCTGGAAATCCTCCCTAAAGTGAGTTAAGGCTGGAATATGCAAGTCAAACTGGTGTTCTGGAGGGGTTTTCTCTAAACCTCTGACTTCTCAGCAGTTCTTTCATTTGCTTGACACAACTTTGTGATTGCATCACAAGTACTCTTGATGGGGGGGTTTTCCCAATGTAATCTGCTCTTTCGGCAACTTCCCTGTTTTACTTCATCTTCAGTCGCAAGCAACCTTCATTTTGTTACATCTTTCCCATCAAAATTCAAGTTCTCAGTGAGTGCCGTATAAAGAATAAGCAGTGAAATATGCTATTCCAATGTTTTAAATGTATACAGTAGCATTTCAGTGAACTTCATAAACACTTCTTAAATTTTCTTACACACAAAGGATATGCAAGGTAACACAGGATGGGGACAGGTTTTTCAAAAGCCCATCTCTGAATAGAAGATACCTTAAAAAATCTGCCAGTGTTCACAGTTGGCACAACAAAAGGACACCCCAGCTCAGCAGCCACCTAAACCTGGAGAGACCATCTGTAGCTGCCCGAATCTTCTGTGCTGGAGTCAGAAATGTGTCTGCTCTGAGAAATGCTCACAGATACTGGCCATGGGCCACCCTGCTTTCCTTCCTGCCCATCCCAGCCTCTGTCCGCTCCTCAAAACAGAGTCTCTTGCACATCTTCACCGTGGACCGCTGCCTGCTCATACAGAAGAGCTGACATGGTATGCAGGTGTAGCTGTTACCTTCAAAGCAATCACATTTTAAAAAGACCAGTTAAGCTCTCAGTAGTTCTGAACAAATGGTCACACAGTGGTTTGATGTGGGTTATTTTCACTCCAGCATTCATTTGAATACATTTTTTTAGCAGCTGTCAGGCTTTTAGAAGCAAGAAATTCTTTGCTTCTAGGATGGGGCTGGCATGGCACACCTCGCTGGCTAATGTGTGTCATTACACCTGGCAGAAGTATCTCGCCTCTTCTTCAAAGGATCTGTTCATACAAATGCAGATCGGAACTTTTTTTCATCCATCTAGTTGCTTTCCTTGTTCATGGTCTGTATTGAAACACTCTCCATCCACCGTGTTGCCAAATCTAGTTTAGTGTTTCCGAGATAACAGGATGTGCTAGATGAAGAAGTTAAAGAAGGGCTATGAACAAGGTGAACAAGAATTGGATAGTAGAAATAAACAGCTTTAATCATGTTGTTCCTAAAAGTGCATTGAAGTCTGTATATTAGTTCAGAAGTAATTTGGAACATAAAAGTATTTTGAAACATGGTTGTTTCTTGTCATCATACTGCAAATAACCAGCCTGTAGGAACTTGAAATTATTTTGCTGCTTATAGCCTGAAATGGTATGTTCTTATTACTCATATCAAACTGAATTTGGAGTATTCAATATACTCCAAATATTGATACTATTGGTGGTAAGTTTTTGCTTGCATGGTTTTAAAGAAGCTAGAGTAAGCAGTGTGTTAACCACACAAAGTAGACACTCCAGAGCCCAGTTGTGAGAAATAGTATTGTAAGACCTAATGACTGGAATGAGTAGTAATAATGCAAGGCAGAAAAAATTATACAGGAGCAAACTTCTATTTCAATAACTGTGTGAACAAGTTTAAGTTACTCCTTTATTCCACAAACTTTGTCATGAGGTGTGCTGATTATTTTACAGTAGTTTAATTAGTAGAAATATTCTGACTGAATCCTGGAACCAGTATAGCTTTAGGAAAACAGTGCTTGGCCCTCAGCAGACTGTACTTTTCCCCTTTTTTATATTAACTTTTTTAGCTCTCAGGAGTCAACATGATTGCCACAGTTCTTTTCTTAATGTTGTCACACTTCCTAGAAAATCATGACATCTATGAAATACAAAAAATACAAATACAAAGACATGCTGAGTTTTTTCTTTTTTTCTTTTTTTTTTTTTAATGCAATCGCAGCATGTGAAGATGTGATTGCAGAGTTCCCACAGAATAGTTAGTGTTACACTGGTTGGTACTTGGGTGAACATCTCCCCCCTCTCCTCAAAATGAAATTTCCATGGGAAATGAAACTGATGATTCATTCCAGAGCCAGGGGTAGAGGTTTGTTTCTCTTGAGTCAGCGCTAAACTGAACAAGTGATCTAAAGTTTTTCTGAAGGAAAAAACACAGGATATCTTCTGAGGAGGTGTACAAAGGATCCCTTAGAGTTAAGGAGACCACGAGGATGGTGAAGGGCCTGGAGGGGAAGCCTTGGTTTGTTCAGCTGGAGGAGGCTGAGGGGAGACTCACTGGGGTCAACAACTTCCTCCGGAGGGGCAGAGGAGGGCACTGATGTCTTTTTACGGTGACCAGGGACAGGACCTCAGGGAATGGCCTGAAGTTGTGTCAAGGAAGGTCAGGATGGAGATCAGGGAAAGGTTCTTCCCTCAGAGGGTCCAGGGCACTGAAAAGACTCCCCAGGGTGGGATTGTTGGGGGGTCTGGGCAGAGACAGGAGCTCCAGGGATGCCCAGGGGGGGATTGTTGGGGGCTCTGGGCAGGGCCAGGAGCTGGGCTGGGTGACCTGTGGGTTCTGTGGGTTCTGTGATTCTTTAATCATCCATTACATGACTGATACAGCTTAAAATATTTTTGTTGGAAGAATACTTTTTTCTTTGTAGAATATCTTTCCTGTTTGTTTTTAGATCAGCAAGATCTCTGAGATGGAGGGGAAGTCTGACTTCAGAGTGGCCATATGTGGCCCTTTGCAATTTCAGTGTGTAGGTGATGGAGATGTGGACAGAAATTCTACAACCATAGGATTATTTAGTGTAAAGTTGCTAGTTAATCCTGTAACTGTAGGTTTGATCTTAGAAAAAAATGAAAGTTCTGACATGGTGTTCTATTTTAGTCCTGTATTACTCCTTTTATGTCTGATCCATCTCTTTTTTGATTTAACTGGAATTTTTTCCAAACATGAAATTTCCCCTCAAAGATCTGGAAAAATTAGCTATGTGGTAATTTTTTGAAATATTAATACTTCAAAACCGTAGTAAATTACTTCTTAAACAAAATTGCATTTTAGCATCTTTTTAACAGTTCTGATTGGGAAGAATATTGCAGAACACAGTAAAGAGCAGCCCCACGAAGTTCAGTATGGCTCAGCTTTAGTTCTGCATAGCTTCAGTATTATGTAGCAAGTTTCCATTGTTTTATAATTCAGACTTATTCCTAAACATGAGATGTCCAGGAAGCCTAGTCTATGGCATTGGAAACCCAGAGGTCAATCTGGTCCATTCTCATTTTGAGTCAAGGCTGTTGACCCATAAAATTGCATTAATAACTAACCCCAAACAGAAAGAAAACTGCTGTAATCCTTACTGTAACGATTTACTGTATTTAGCAAAGATACTTTATTGTTTTCAAATACTTCCATTTTCAGTGCTGTTTCCTTCCTGTTGAATCACCATGTGGGGCTTAGCTGTGATTCATGAAACTCAGCACCTCAGGGCATTTGCTGCAGAGCCGCTTGTATTTCCTTTTTAATAAATGTAACCAGTAAATCCTTTCTGCATTTCAAAGGGACTCAGTTCTTCTGGGTGTACCATTGAACTGGGGAGTGAGGTAAAGCAGGGGCAAAGTCTGTACTAACACAGGGAGGCAGTGAACCAGTACCATGCCATCTTGGAGTGAAGGTGTCTCACAGGACCAAAAACGTGCCCGTTTATCACATGGCATTGTAGCTTTATCCTTGCAGAGTGCAGTGCTCTGGGCAAGCAAACAGTCCCTGTTCTCTCAGGAGACCCCAAGTGTTACTGCCTGTGGGGACTGTGAAAATCAGCTGGGATTCTTCCAGTCACAGATGGAGCAAGGGGAAGAGAGAGGCTTTTCACTCCTGTCCTTTGTCTGACTGTGCATAGACCAGCAGGGCAGATCGTTGTGCTGAGAGGCTGAAGCTTTGCAGCTCTGGGGACCTGAAGGCAGGCAGGGAATACTGCAGGGAATGCAGTCCCAGCTGCAGCTGGCTCTTACACACATGTGAACTCACATGCTGGCTTTGCTCAAACTCCTTTGGAGACACGAACACAAGGGCTTAGCTTGTCCCTAGCAAGAAATTTGAATGTTGAACGTTTGTGAGGAGGTGTTTTGGTTGCAGTGAGACTGAAGCAGGTCACTTGCAGTGCATGCTGCTCTTTTGCCAAGTGACACCTGCAGGAAAAGCCTTCCTTCACCTGCATCCTAGAAAGTCTCCACATTCCACTGTCCCTCTGCTTGGCCCTGTGCATGATCACAGCACAGTAAGTGTTCTTTGGTGCTGTGGGCTGCACACGTTGCTGCATGCCTGAAATCTCCCTGAAACCATAAAGCCACATAAACAAATTCTAGTCTCATTTCTGTTGTACAGGTTGTCACTCTCCTGAGGTTAAGGCAACATCGTTTTCTTCATTGCCTGTCTATAAATTGGCTGTGTAACATACAGTCTGATCTTAAAAAGTGCCCATGTAGTACTGACTGCATCAGCTTCAATACCCCAGAAGACAAGGTTAAGTTGCTCCTTTTTTTGTTTTTTGTTTCATGGTTTTCCAGCATCAGTCAGGAGACAGGAAGTGAATGTTTTTGGGGTTTTCATGATTACAGGTCATTTTTCCTGGTGAAGGCAAGATCACAGGCTGAGAAAAAGCTCTGATATTTGCTGCTGCCCTATGACAAATTACACTCAGTCAAGTATTTAGGCTTCTGATGGATGACAACATCTGGTGAAAATAGGTCAAGTTTGGTGTTCAGATGCCCTGGAAAAACTGGCAATATGTACATGAATATCTACCCTATTTAAAAGGAGGCTTTTAGGTCTGGACTGTTACAAGCCTAGCTTGGGAGCTGATCATGTTTAGTGCTGCTGAAGAGAGTAATTAGAGGGTATTTTCTGCATTTGAACTAACTTGCAAAGCCACACTTCTTTCACAGGATTTTCTGGCAAGCAGGAACACATTTGGGCAGTAAAAAAGCCTAAGGAGTAGGTTTAAAGAAGTCAGCTAGAATAAGCTTACTTTTCATATATTTGTCTATTATTTTTGAAGTCTAGAAGTAAGAGCAGTAACAATGAAATTCCTAAAAATTCCTTAGCTGTTCAGAGCAGGATAGAGGATCACTTACTCTTCCTTCCTCGTGGAGTTGGGCAACTAAGTCTGACCTAGTTACCCTGAGCTGCATCTAACCTATGGAGAAATAGGCAGCTCTAGGAGACAAGCAGTCAAATTTCAAGGCAGGTCACATGAATTTTCATCAGGAAGCACTCATATATTCATCACATTGGGTTAACTAGCCCTAGGTTTGCCCTGCAGTTGGTTTTTAATTTTTGTTTGCAGAGCAATCAAAAAAAAAAAAAAAAAAAAAAAAAAAACAAAACCAAACAAGCAAAAAACAACCCCAAACCAAAATCAGCAGATCTGAAAATGGGAAAAAAAAAAAGATTCCCTTGTGATTGGGCAATTCTTGCCAACAACAGATCATATGATAGTTAAGTGGAAAAACATCTGTGTATGGGTGTATGGATGGCCCTGGACAGTGGCATGGTAGAGGAAGGAGTAGCAAGGAAAGGAGGGCAAGCAAACCCCACACAGTGGCCAATTTCACATCAGTCCTTAAAATAAGACTCATGAGTAACGAAGGAACTTTTTGGATGTGTGATGAGAGAAAGCAAATTTAATAAATATCTGTATTTTTAAGTGTGCCTTCAGGAGTAAATTAGTCACAAGAAGCTGTTGTTTCCTTGATCGTGTTACAGAGATTTTTCCCTCCCAACTTTTTCTCAGTGCAAACTTTTCAGCCTTTCCAGTCTCTTCATTTCCCAGGATAGAAACACACTGGCTGTTTAGACTGATGCTGTAGGCAGGCTGGAAGAAGTGCCAAAGGGCAGCAGAGGCCGGCGCTGTTTTCTGCTCTCCTGGAGCAGAGGGGGAACAGTGGGAAAGCTGCACAGAAAATCTCATTTCTGCCCCCATGATCACAGGAATCGTTTGATGGAGCGGGTGATGTCTCACTCAGCAGCAATTAGAAGTGTGAATAACCCTTTTCCTCTCTGCTGGCTGCAGCGAAGGTCGTGGCAGTGGTTCCAGAGGAACAGACCCATGAACATCAACCACTACGCCAACAAGAAGAGCGCGGCCGAGAGCATGCTGGACATCGCCCTGCTGATGGCCAACGCCTCCCAGCTCAAGGCTGTCATGGAGCAAGGGCCCTCCTTCTCCTTCTACGTCCCGCTCATCATTCTCATCAGTCTGTCACTCACCCTGCAAATTATAGTGGGAGTGCTCCTGATATTCCTTGGTAGGTGGCAACAGCAAGAACCACTGACTCGTATTTTTCTTACAGGACACAGCCTGTTACATGGTAAATAAACACAGCCTTTGCTTTTAAAAAGCCTTTACCTCAGAACCCATTCAGGTGAGACTCATAGAATAATTTAGGTGGGAAAAGACCTCTAAGATCATCTAGGCCAAAAGTTAACCCAGCAGTGCCCTGTTCACCACTAAACCATGTACATACACATCACAATTGCATGTCTTTTAATTATCTCCAGGAGTGGTGACCCAACCACTTTCCTGGGTAGCCTGTTCCAATACTTGACAACCCTTGCGTGAAAAAATTTCCTAATCTCCAAAAATACATATTTTCTCTTAAAACCATTGAAATACTGCAACAAAGGGAGGAAGGGCAACTTTATGTGAAATCTTCAATTTTTATCAACTTCCTCCTACTCATTTGCCCATACTGTGAATTTTTTTCCTCCAGAAAGCCTGAGGAGGAAGGAAAATTATGAAAGATTGTAAAAGAAACATCACTACGCCAGATAGGATAGTGCAGTTTATCCAGTTTCATAATAATGTTTTTGGCAAGACCTGTTACGTAATCTTATGACTGAAAAGTGTTTCTTCCATATCAGTCATATAAGAAAATACTGTGAATGTGGAACTCTGAAAGGGAAGTGAAAGTCAAAATGTTCATTGTCATGTTGGTGTGGCATGTTGTCTTTAGCTTGGCTGTGTTGCAATCAAACTGCATCTACCATTGCCCACCTGGGATAAATTATACTGCCTCTGGTAGGAAACAGCTGTGGATCATTTCTGCTAGGGATAGGGGATCATTTATTCTCAAAATGTTTTTCATATCTCACCCTTTACCTTAGTGGGAACTAGATAACTGACCTTGGGGTTGATGTAAATGAAAAGGCAGAGTTGACACATGGCATTTAATGAGTTAGGGGTGCCACCTTTGGCATCCCTGTCAGTCTTTCAGTGTTCTGCTCTCTTACCACAGCTGAAAAAACAAATGTTCTGTTCAAGGAGAAAGTTCCTAGGGATCCAGGATACACATGGCTTGTAATATTCATAGTTGATGTGGCTTTTTTATTTCTTACAAAAGAGACGGAATACAGCTGTCTCTGCTTTTGTTAGAGTTAGTGGAAGAGCAGAATCCAGGTCTTGGATCAGAGGAGGTTCCAGAAGGGGACTGGAAAAAAAAAACAACCTGTTGATGCTGGGAGGTGTGGGAAGCAAGTAATGGAAAAATGAGCAAAATACTTTTCTGTTCCTCGGTTGAAGGCATCTCCGTGGTTGTTTCAGCAGGCTTTGAGGCTCTAAACAAGCTCCCTGTCTTTATGTTGGGTAATAACTTCAGTAAATGCAGAGATGCTGCTTTTTACTGCTTGTTTCTGCAAGACACTGCTGTCAGAGAAACTGTTGTCAAATTTATCTTTGTCACATTGAGGGTGACAGAGCCCTTGGCTTATGGTGATGCACTCTTGGAGCAGTGTTGTCCTGCAGGGTCAAAGACAGGAAGAAGACAGGAAATAGGACATGAGGCTATGAAGATACAGGCATCAGAGCAAGAACTTGCTTTTCACAGAGTGTATTTTATAGATTTGGCTTGCAGGAATAGTTTGTGCAGCCATGAAATCCTGTCTCCTTAAGATCTCACATGGCCAAACAAAAGTCTGTCCCACCATCCTGTTTCTTTCCTGGAGTCAGGGTTTTATCCTGGGAGCTACCAGTTCTTACAGTTTATGCTAGGTACTAATAGCTTTTTCCTCTTCTAAAGAGCCTGTCACAAAAACAATGTGAGAGATGTTCAGCAAACTTGTCCTTGGAAGTGATTTGGTGACCGTAAATTTTTGGAAGAAAAGCAAAGAATGTCTTGAAATAGTTTCAGTGGCATGAAATCATAGTAATCCACTATAATGAAACACTTAAAGAATAACTGTTCTTGAGAACATTTTCACAAACACCCTCCTCTTAAGTGCTGTAATTACAAAGATGGGATCACTGCAATTCTACTTCAAAATTTAGAGCTCTTGCTAAACTGACAAGTATTACTTGTCTTCTCTGACCCTCTTTTGGACAAAGGGACAGCTCTGAAAATGTCAGTTTGCCTTTCAGCATGATTGCTTTTAAGTTATATAACAGGTTGGGCCATTAATGCTTTTCCTTTTTAATCCAACTGTCTCAAATGCTCCTATTCCATGTTTCAGAACTAAGGATTCCATTTCATTTATTCTTCATTCACATGGCAGTACTAGAGTCCTTCCACCTTGCACCTTGGGGTGCAAGCATCCAGATGCTTTACAGATGTGTAAACTCATTTTAAGGTTGAAATACTACGGAACTTATAATTTCAGGCCTGCACAGGTGTGCAGTGGCTTCTCAGAGCAGTTCTCCCGCACTGTTCTTCAATGCTTTGCCTGGCTTGTGATGTGTGACTGCACTGCTTTAGCAAACAGGACTTGAACAGATGCCCAGAATTTCTTGAAAACAAAACAGCATTATTAGGGACCCCAGGTGAACCTGTTAGGACTTCATCATCACAAGTGTGTTTGCAATCACTTAACTGCTTCAGCAACACGGGATATTGGTTCAGTGGTTCAGTTCTGCAGTATGGAACAGGGTGATGATGGTACAAGCAAATAACAAGATTTATTTTGGCTGGTAGAGTCACAAGCCGTATGTCTCTGTAGGTACTGATCAGAAGGAGCTCTAGGTTTTACGTTGCTGTAAAAATTTGTCAGATATAAATTTTCTCTCACGTGTTGTGCACATGCAGACACAAGCTCCAGTGATCTATACTCTTGAGAACTTGAAGTCTTAATAGACAAAACCCATTCTCAAAACATGCGCCAGAATTCACCAGCACTTGCTCCACCAGCATCAAAGGAATGTAGCCAAGGGTCTGAGCTGCAAGGCCCTTACTGCCAGAGAACAGAGACAGGAAGCTCTCAGGTTTTCACAAGGTGCACATGACAGTATTTGGTCAAAGCTGGACCTGATGATCCTGGAGGTCTTTTCCAGCCTTAATGATTCTATGATGGCAGGCAAGTGCCCCAGTGTTCTCACTGTCTTAAAGCAAAGCTGTTATCAACCCAGTGTAACTAATTTGTGTGCTATCTCAAGGTCTGGAATCAAAGCTTAAATTGTATTAATGCTATCTCGCTTGTCTGAGCCTCCCTCGTTCCCTTTAGCAGTTGAACCAAAAAACAGCTGCAAGAAACAAAGGGAAATGTTTACACAGTGGATGGTCTCTGTAGAAAGGGCTACAGCTACACTGCTCTGACATCTCCCTCTGTTTAACAGATAGAGTGCCCATGATTTCTAAAAACAGAATCAGGGCAAAAGCAGGGAGTACAAGGGAATACAAGCTGGGGAAGGGCACCAGTACAGAAAATATCCAGCACTGGTAATGAAATTTGTAGCATTTTAACTAAGAAATTTGACTTCAGCCTGTCAGGGCTTCAAGCTGAAAGCATTCAAGACTAAAATAATTTTTAAATGCCTAAAGTCTGCAACAAAGCTAGGCTTCAAAACATCAAGAACTCGAAAGATTTCTAGTGATGTTACTGCATCCATTACTTCCCATGTGTCTCCACAGAGATAAGATGCTAATTACTGGAAGTTAATAGGCTCCTTATGGTTACAGACCTTCCCCTTAGCACTTTCACTGATGCTGCAGAATCTGACTTTTAAATATGACTGATCCAAATGGCTTAGCAAAAGATAAATTCTTCAAGTACAGTAGTATGAAACCTTTTATTCTGGATTTTGAAATATACATATCATTAAACATTTTTTTCTCCTTTCTTTTCGAAGTGAAATACGACCTTAACAACCCTGCAAAACATGGAAAGCTGAATTTCCTCAACAACCTTGCAACTGGACTGGTGTTCATTATAGTAGTTGTGAATATTTTTATCACTGCCTTTGGAGTGCAGAAACCAGTTGCTGAGTCAGCCTCAAGACAGTAAGGAGCAGGTGAGTGTGGTCTCCTGCAGTGTGAGGGGACAGGGCACGGTGCCCAGGAATGCAGGGCACATCTTGGGAATGGCCACAGGCTCCTCTGGACTGTTCAAGTTTTTGCAAATACCGGAGTTCACTTGCTGTTAGTGCAAAAGCAGAAGCTGCTGGTGAGTTATTACAGTGTGTTTGTGAATGTGGAGTTCAAAAGTTGATGGCAGCACATGTCACCCATAGGAAGTGTAAGGAATGTCCTGGCCTAGCCACTCCTTTTCCTTACTGCTGACTGAGACAATGAGGGAAATAATGTTGTTCTGCTTTCTCCAAATACCTCTCCTTTTTTTAAGGAAGGTTTGCCTCCAGTCCATTTCCAAGTAGCTAGGCCTGTTAAACCTAACACGTAACACTGCACATGCTGGAGCCTCTCAGTTCCTGAGATGGCTGCAGATGGTGGGATTCCTGTGTCCTCCACAGGACAGGACTTTGCTCTGTGAGAGACTCAGCACACAAAGATGAGCACTGTCACTTGACATGTGACCATTTAGGACAACGTTGTTCCTCTACCAGCACTTTCAACTTTGTTCTTTACTTACACAGAAGGATAAATATAGGAATTGTGGGGATCAGTCTGGGTATCTTCCTAGCATCATAGCTATGATGAGCAGTTTGGAGGGAGATAAACCTAAATTGAAGGCTTGTAACACAAGAAGCACCATGGTCAACATCTCCCTTTAAAATAGCACTGCTAAGTCTGTGTGTGCCAACTTTGCTCTGGCTCTTGGTCTCCCAGACCTCAGCCCAGGGTCAGACCTGCTGACGAAGGGGTGACTGGGCTGACCGTGCACTCTGTGCTGCACAGACAGCCCCTGCTTTCTGCAAACTTCTACAGGAAACCCTTTCTCCATGAAAAACAAGATACAAGCCCTTTAAACCATTAATCTGTAGATGAACACTGTAACAAGAATGGGAGTCAAACCCAAATTTATCATCAGTTGAAACAGCATGGGGGGAAATCAGTGCAAAAATTATTAGGAAGATGAAGAACTACATTAATTTTTCTGTGTTGGCGGAATTTTCTGCCTTAACCAAAACCTGTGAAATTCTGGCAGTGAAACAAGATAGTTTTATTGCATTTTCTGGCACAGTCACTACAAACAGACTAATAAATATTTAATTTTAACAGTGAAGAGCGCATATATTATCTGAGTTATTATCAGAAATACAGGTAGAATGTTGACTTCAGTAGCAGATGTTAAAGCAGTACTGAAGCACTAACCCCAAAATTACACTGGCAAAGCCAAGAGATCTGCATGAAAGATTATTGGAATTTTAGCTGCCTTCATGGGACAGAACATGTACAATACCAGGGATAGAGGCAGAGGCAAGGATCTGAAATAGGCATAAGGAAGCTCAGAACAGAACCAGCAGCTGTGGGCTCCTGCCTCCATGCTTTCACACATACACACACAGTTTCTTAATTAAACAGCCCAATGTGGTGTCCAGAACCAGTTTTTTCCTGCAGACTTATTAAATGTGAAAGTTGTGTATTGCTTTGGAACATTACAACTGTTGTTGCTCATTTGTACCCATTGCCCTTGCTAAAAACATCTAGTCATCTGACTGTAACTTGAAAATTAAGTGGATTTTAGTCTGTTGCCACAATCTCCTCAAAACCCTGAGAGAAGTGGGTCACCACCATTTTCTGGCTTCACCTTATTATCACCCTTTCCCACAGAAAACTCAATTCCCTCTTCAAAGCAAGTGTGTCGTTTACTATAATTCCTGTATCACTAAAATCTCAATATCTTTGTTTTAGAGACCTGGAGCATTCATTTTAGATGGCACTTGCAGTTGAGCCAGCTACGCTGGACACAGCAGGGAAGGAAAAATAATTTAAAGAAGCTGGACACACCAAGCAGCTTTCTCAAGCTTCCAACACACTTCTATACCTGAAATTTTCCCATGCGTTAATATTTGAACTGTTTGGCATCTAAGAAAAGGTTGATTTTGCCCCAAGGACACTGTTTTTCTGGAATATTGGCATTTCAATTTCCAAAGAAACTTTCTGTTTTTTTCAGAGAAGTGACTTAAACTCATGAAATAAGGAAATATCATCTGGTAGCACTTTACAGGACTTTTCTTTTGACGTGCCTTTGGATTTTGTGGCAATTTGTCGTTTCCACCACAGTAAGAACTGTCAGGCCTTTGATTCTGTTGTGGTCACATTGGTCCTTTATTTCACAGCTTGCCACCAAGCCCACGTACTCTGTAGCCCAGCAGGGCTTTTCCTTTGCAGCATGTAAAGGTAGCTGTGCCTTGTTTTTCTTTTTTTCCACTCTAGATAAAGCAAAGATGAGAAAACCAGAAACAAGCAGCATGCTTTTGTCCAGTTTTGTTCACAGATAATCATTTATACTGTTTCTTCTGGACACACTTAAGATTTCCTGTCCTTCATGCACAGACACAAATAACCTGGTTATTTCTTACCATGAACTGTGTATTCTGTGCATTATATGTATTTATTTTAATCATAGAGTAGTTTGGATTGAAGGGACCTGTAAAGGTCATCTTGTCCCACCCCTGCCATGGGCAGGGAGACCTTCCACTGTCCCAGGCTGCTCCAAGCCTTGGACACCTCCAGGGATCCAGGGGCAGCCACAGCTGCTCTGGGCACCCTGTGCCAGGGCCTGCCCACTCTCATTGTAAAAGGCTCTTTCTCAGGTAAAATTCCTGTAAACTTTATTAGTAGCGCCACCTTTTCTAGGCTCAACTGGTAAACTGGAGGATCCAGGGTGAACTTTACCTGCTAAACTGGTACCAAGTGCCTGTCAGCAGCAACTCAGATGGCAAAATGAACTGAGTTTTTCTCTCTAGTTTCCTTTCTCTCTTCCCATCATTGATTGCTGCAGTTTTGTTACTTCTATGAGTTTATGGCTGAAAGCAAAACAATTTTTAAATTTCAAAAAAAATATATAGAGAGAGAGATATAAATACCTTCTAGGTCCTTACCTGCTGGCTCAGGGACTTACACTTTTTCTAAATACATTATTGCTAGTAATGGTGTAGGTTACAAGAATTTCTTCAACAAAAACATTTTAGTCATTTTATTTGGAAAGTATCATACCTGCAATCAGAAAAATCTGAGTTTTCTAGGTTGTACTTATATGTGGATGCAACTTTGTACTAATCATTTTTCTTAGCAATTTTCAAATGCTCCCTCCCTACATAAGAATAGAAGTTTGACTTCATATGTCTCATCTCATTTACAGTTTTTATTACTGACCTTTGTCTTTGGTTATGTCTCAAAGCCCATTGATGTACCAGACTTTCATGTACATGTTCTGTAAGAATTACTAACAGAAAACAAATCAAACTTGTGTGATTAATAATGGAATAGACATTCTTTTTTATTTTCCAATTTGTCTTTTGTTGCTTCATTTCCATTTTAACATGTATGTAACCAGTATCCAGCAGGCAGTGCCTTAATTGTGTGTGCTGTACTAATTTAAACATAGCTCAGAACAAGCTCTGAATGAGGCACACAGGTCAGCTTCCTGTATTTATTTTTTACAAACCACCAACTGCTGCAGGACTCTTCACGCCCATTCGTGGCTATCACACCTCGGATGCTGCTTCCCATGTCTTTTATTGTGATTAAGTAAGATTAGCAAAATGTTCTCAGACATGAAATCTGTATTTTAAGTCTCTGAAGCCTTTAGAGTTCATGTAATTTTTAGCAGACAGAAGTGTCTGCAAGTTGGTTTCAAGTATCAATAATTTAATCACAGGATTATTATTCTTTTAAGTCAGGTGCTGCTTTAAAATCCTGGGAAGTATCTCTGAGGGGCAGCAAACAAATACATAGGTTTGACTCATGCTTGGGCTCATTCTTTGGTTTGCTGTGCTTTTTCAGAGTTCTTGGTTGGAGGCAAATATCTCTTTTAAAAAGAGGTCATCAATAATGAAGGGAGATGAATTTTCCAGGCTGTGTGGGGAGCAGTTCATGCCAGGTCAGCTGTTTGCTCCTGTTTCATAAGCTCTGGGCAGGGTGAGCACTGCTCATGGTCTTTCTCATTAGTCCCTTCAGCATCCAGAGCAGCCTGGGCTGGGATTCTCAGTGTAGCTCTACTTACTGGAGCAGGTGACAACAACCATATTTACTGGAACTGACTCTATTTGTCTTCTAAACCAGGTCACTGCTGAGCTTGTTCTTATGCTGAGTCTTACATAAAATGGGCTGAAGGACAAAACACCATCTTGGCTTCTGGTGTTCTCCCATTCAGGTGTTTTAATTAACAGCTTCTTTACCTTCAATGAGTTTGCAGATGACTTTAAGGTTGCTGGGAGTATTGATCTGCTGTCAGGCACGAAGACTCCACAGTTTTATCTGGAGAGGCTGGATCCCAGGCCAGTGGTCTGAGGTTGAACAAGGCCAAGTTCCATGTCCTGTCCTTGGGTCACAACAGCCCCTGCAGCTCCAGGCTGAGCCAGAGGGCTGCAAAGGGCCCGGCAGGAAAGGCCCTGGGAGTGCCGTGGCAGCAGCTGAACAGGAGCCCGGGTGGGCCAGAAGGACCAGGACACCTTGGCCTGTTCCAGTCCTGGGGTGGCAGCAGGAGCAGGGCAGTGCCCGTCCCCTGTGCTGGCACTGCTGGGGCCCCACCTCCAGTCCTGGGGTCACTTTGGAGCCCCTCACAACAAGAAAGAGCCTGAGGGTCAGGAGTGTGTCCAGAGAAGGGAACGGAGCTGGGGAGGGGCTGAGGGAGCTGGGAAAGGGGCTCAGCCTGGAGAAAAGGAGGCTCAGGGAGGACCTCCTGGCTCTGCACAACTCCCTGACAGGAGGGGACGGCCGGGGAGTTGGGCTCTGGGAACAGGGAACAGGGACAGGAGGAGAGGGAACAGCCTCAGGCTGGGCTCAGGTTGGACATAGGAGGAGTTGGACAGCACTAGTTCCTGGAGCAGATGGTGTTTCTGATAAGCTCAAGAGGAGCAGCGCCCCGTGCATTTGTCAGATCGTAGTGCAGCCTGAAAAGGAGCTGGGGGAGGCACCACCACCAGGACCCCACCACCCAGTGCATGCAGAGGTCCTGCCAGAGCCCTTCAGTATTCACAGGTGATCAACAAAGCCAGACCAGAGACAGAAGCAGAGATGTCCCTAGAGGAAGAAGTAAACTGAAATAAATGAGAGAAGGCACTCCAGGAGGAGATAAAAAACAGCATGGCCACAGCAGGCCTTAGAGCAGAGTTTCCATCAGAGGCTGGGTTGCACACAAGTGCTGCAGGGTGATGTGTCAGCTGGATCCAGAGTTTCACCCCTCTCCCCACATTTATTATTCCCATCCTGACATTTGAACACGTCCGGCAGCAGTGGGAGGGCAGAGGGGGAAGGAGCATGGGCAGAGCTGACCGAACAACTCGAGCTGATTGATAGGAGACAGCTCTTGGGCATGTCAGAAAGCAAACACACTTTGTTGGAAGTACATCCACAGCAAAGAGACTGACAGGAAAAAGTGTGGTATGTAAAGGCTCCAGCTGTTGGCAGGAATTTCTTATTTTCACACTCATCGAATTATTTTCACTGTATGAAATCACAGAGTCACAGAATCACAGAATCATTTAGGATTGAAGAGATCTCAAAAGAGATGATGATCAAAGATCATCATCCAAACTTTGACTGGCTCTGGCTGTAAATGCCCCCACTCATCCTCACTCCTGATGTTCTTAGTCCATGGCTGTGCCAGTGGGAGGGTCACGGACATGTCATTGCAGGGTAGGTTGTGAAACAGAATACAATCTTTTCAAAATGATATCTAACCAACAGTTATCGAACTTCCTAACAGGGAGGTGACAAAATATTACCTGCCTTCCTGTTGGGTGCTATGGGTTATTTTGAATTCACTTTTCTCTTTCTCCATAGTCTGTTGAAGGGCTGTTTTCATGGTTCGTTTTACCCCCTTGGGTTCTCATAAAGAGAACTATTTACTAACCTGGCTGCCTTCCCAAGAGGAGTGCCACAGCTCCCAGCCAGGAACAGAAACTTATCAATGCCTCCTCATCAGGCAAGTCAGACTTTGTCAGAAATGGAGATGGCAAAAACTCAGGTTCCTTTTTTGTTCAGCCTCCTTCCTGAGGTTTTCCACTACTCTCTTCAGTCTTCAAGCCTAGGAGTTGTCCCACTCCCTTTTTTAATGGTACAAGTTTTAACTAGTTGGGAGGTGAGTGGTAAGGATGGTGCCATGCTAGCAAGCACCACACCAAGACTACTGAAACATTGCAAAACATTTTCACTGGTGCCAAAAACACTTGAAAATAAATCAGTTTTATCACCACCCAACATTACCACAGATTTCTGGCATGAAGGATGAAAATAATCTAAACTGTTGGGAAGGCCTTATGTTTCAGATTTGTTTTGGACTTGTGGAAGATATAGAGGGAGACAGCTATGTGTCTTTACTCTGAAATAGGAGTTATATTTTTCTGTGTCAGAAAACATGATTCACCAGGCATGCCAGGGACAGCATCGCTCAGGAAAGAAATGACTGTATCCCCTCAGGCCTCTCTATCCCTTGTAGAGTTTCAAATCCTGGGAACGTGACTTGGGAGCATGACTGAACTTCACAAACTGTGTGAAGTGCACTAACTGGGGAGCATTGGGAGCAAGCCACAATGGGCCTGCGTGGGTCAGTGTCCTCCTTCATACTCCACAAAAATGTAGCAAAGTAGCCATGATAAATTGACAGTGAGCCAGCTCCAGAGGCACAGGTGAAGCAAAATCCAGCTGCATGCAATCATTATGGATAAGGAATACTTAAGAGGCACAAGCACCCTGTTTCCAATCTCCACTAGAAGCTTTTAAAATGGATTAGCTCAGAACCCACAGAGGAAAAATTACATCAGCTGTCTCGGTTTCTGCTGTCACGGAGTGTTGAGCAGGGAGCGGCCACGGGACCGGCAGCGCTGCCCTCCTGGGTGGGGCACTGGAGGGCTCCGGACACCCCCAGGGCAGCTAAACCCGGGGCTTCAAAGGAAAGAAATAAAAAAAAGCCACCTGAGTGTGATGAAATATTTTGCCGTGGAAAAGAGGATTTGCTGAACATGTCTCGCCTGTGATTTATCCAGGCTTCAGGTGCAGTGGCACTCTGGCTGCTGGCACCTGACTTCACCTGTTACCAGTTCATGAAGCACAGACTGAGTCTGAAAGGGTTTTGCTTTACTAGACACAATGTTGTTAAAGATTTATCAACAGCACCGTGGCAGAAAGCTTTTCCTTGTGACCACTGTGTATAGCAGCCTGTGCTCCAAAATAGAAAGGGCAACTCAGGATTCACCCAAAATGCTCTTTTATGCCAAAGCAATGGTACTAAATTAACTGGAGCAGTGTTGCCGCATATCTGTCTCATCTCCTGCCTCTGATTTCTTTCCACTTGGCTCTAATAACATCCATATGAAGTTATTCATATGGGTGAGATGAAGATAGAAAGCAAGCTACCCCCTCCCCTGAATTCTATAGCTTTGTAGTTTCATCAGGCTGTTGTTTCAGTCATAGTCAAACCTTGGTGATGCCCCTGATGGTCCAGTCCCTTCACCTGGCACAAGGCTGCCACAGCTGAGGCAGAGGGTTGGGGCTCTCTGCCCAGCACAGGCACCAGCACAAACACAGCCTCCCACTAACACAGCTGCTCTCCCCAAAAGGCCACAAATCAGTGGGAAAGGGGGGAAGTGCAGTTCCCACTCATCAGGGAGTCAGTCCACAGAAGGGTACAGGATGAAGAGGATTTCTCCTCCTGATGAAGTTATCCCAGAGATGCTCCTCCACAACCACCCAGGCCATGTTCAACAGAATCCAGTGCCAAGCTCTGGGGCTCCTCTTGTCCCCAAAGGGTCTTGCAGCAGCAGATGCAATCCTGGGTCTGGGTCAGTGACTCCACCTAAGGTTTCAAGTTGTGTCAGTGGAGATTTAGATTTGATATCAGGAAATATTTCTTCATGGAAAGGGCTGCCCAGCCCTGGCAGAGGCGCCCAGGGCAGTGGTGAAGTCACCACTCCTGGAAGTGTTTACAAAACATGTGGATGTGGCACTTCAGGACATGGTTTAGTGGTGAACATGGTGGTGGTGCCAGATCAGCCTTAATTATTTTGAGGCCTTTTCCAACCTCAACAATTCTGTGATCCCAAGATTCTCCTGCTACAGCAACAAGTTCCTTTGGTGGGATTCTTAACATTGCTCATAGAGGCACCCAGGCCAGCAGTTCCCCCACATCCCAAGGAACAGGTCAGTAACAAAACTGTCTGTGTGGTTTTCCTTACAATAAGTCCCTTTTTGGGTGGTCAAAGTAGCACTTAAAATGAACTGTGTGTCAAAGTCCCTTTACAGCAAGCACCAGTGCACCTCCAATGCTTCATGGGCAGTGACCCTTAGAACTCCCAAAATGACACAAAATCAAGGATTAACCCAAAGACACCCAGTCTTTGAACCGATGAGTCCTGCTTAACTCCAGATCCCTAAACAAGTGAAGCAAAAAACTGCAATTTTGAAATCAGGTGAAAATGTTAAAAATCCTGGTGCAAATACCCAGAAAAATTTAACCATGAGAGGCCAGAGCCCAGGAGGGATCGATCAGCAGCCATGAGAGGGCAACAACCAAGAGGCGCTTCTGCAAGGAAGAGCAGTGCATTAACTACAAGAAAAACAGCAGCATTCTTCTCTCAGATTTTATTTCATTTTAATTGCCAGCTTCATCCCATTAAAAAAAGAAATACATTAATTTCTACAGGAATTACTACAGGACACAGGCCCTGTGAAGTGCAGCAAAGTGATTCTTGGCAGCACAGCCAAGGCATGGCATAACATGGAGTAGCATCTGTGCACACAGAATGGCATGGAAAAGCATGCACAAGGGCACATTTTCAACAAATATGTTTTCGATTTATTACAGTATGAGAAAAATAATGACAAATGAAAGAAACAAAAGGAATAACTTTGCCTCGGCAAAGGCACTTTTAACTGCAAAGTCCATCCAGCAGCTGTAAAGCAGCCCAGTGCATTCCCACTCCAGCTCCTCAGGCACACCATCCTTCACCAAGTCCTTTAAATAGCAGTCTGGCTTTAAACAGAATTGTGCGAATTCATTGTAGGATCAATCACTCTGCTTCTCAGCTCTCTGCACACAGACCATCCCCTCACTCGACCTGAACCATTTCCTTGGCTCAGGCCCTGATCTCCTTAGCTCCTGTACAATTCCTGCCTGCAGCATGGGAGCCACAGGGTTCACAAGGATGGCCTCCACCCTGGGCGTGGAACCACCTACAACCCAGCCAGGACAACTTCCCTGCACAAAGACTGAAGCACGTTTATAAATTAGAACCAGCACTGTCTCAGCAGCGAAGGCCGAGCTGTTCTTGACTTGCCAGAGAAACCAGAATTCTGCAGTTAAACAGCTTCATCCAAGATCCTACTCGATTTATTCCCAAGTCTTTAACACTGTTTGCCCAGAAGGACCTGACTCCCATGCAGGTGCACATGTACTTCCTCCAGGAGCTGAAAATGGAATTATCACTGTCCATATGTGCTGCATAGATGTGCTTGCAGAGAAGCAAGCCCCCTCAAAGAAAAATATTCCAAGAAAAAGACGCTCCCAGCCTATGCACATGCCCATTTTATAGGCAGCCTGATGTTCACTGTTCAAATCAATAACTGGCACTAATGAAGGACAGATTGTTTTCTATTCTTTGCTATTAGGTCCTTTAAGACTAGGGTGAACTAAGACTCACTTTTTCTTTCTCCTTCCAGCTCTAGCCCTTGGCATAGCTCATTTTGGATCATTTTTTTCCCTGAGAGACATCCTCATCTCAAGCAACCTCAGGAAGGGAGGAAACATAGTCCTAGCCATAGTAAACTTTCCTGTACCATACTGGGAAAGAATTCTTTCCCCAGTCCTGGCACAGGTTGCCCAGAGAAGCTGTTGCTGCCCCATCCCTGAAGTGTCCTTTGGAAGCTCTCTAGCAGTTTAGTATCTTTCTTATATTGTGGTGCCCAAACTGCCCCCAACACTCGAGGTGGGGCTGCCCCAGTGCAATCCCATCCCTGGCCCCACTGGTCCTGCTGGGCCTGGTGCCCCCCAGGAGAGGGGTGTCAACCCTGGCTGCCAGGGCAGTGCTGACTCGGATCCAATTTCCCATCCACCAGGATTCCCAGGTCCCTTTCCTGCTCTCCAGCATCTCATTCCCCAGCCTGTCCAAACAGCCAGGGTTGCCCCATCCCAGGTGCAGAATCCAGCACTTTCCCTTGTTGAACTTCCCTAGATTGGTGATTTCCTGGTCCTCTAATTTGTCCAGGTCTCTCTGCAGAGCCGCCCTTCACTTCACTGGGAAAGGGAAAGCTAAATTAATCTGGAACATTTTTTTGGTAGTCTGAAGTGCTTCAGGCCAGACTCCCTGGAACACCCCATGGGCTGGAAACCAGCCTGCACCAGCTCCAGGGTACTCAAACCAGGGCCAGCAATGTGCCCAGGAACAAGGCAGGCTGGCATGAGGCACCCAGAGGGAATCAGAAGACACAATGAATACAAGGCACACATAAAGGGAACTGGCCTCCATAAACTTTTCACAGGTGCCAGTGCCCACCTGAGCTCAGGCAGTGACTACAAAGGATCTAGAAAAAACAGACAGTTCTGAGACAGAGATCCATTTCTTAGTAAGGCTTTGAGTGCATGTGTTTAAGTTCTTTTCTTAAATTAATTCTCGCAAAAGACAGGTCAGAGTTCTTCAAACAGTTGTGATCCTTCATTCCAGTATAGAAAACACATAAGCAAACATGGCTTCAGACCCATGCTCACTTAAGAGATATTTTAAAGCTTGTAATAAAAATATTTTTATACAAACGATAAATACTTTAAGCATTTACAAAAATAAACGGTCCATTCCCATAAAGAAGGACATTTATAGCTGAAAATTCTAATACATCTGGAGGCAAGGCAATTATTGATGAAGCTAGTTAATAAAATCTTTGGTATGAGTAGAGGACATTTTTATGCACTGTTGGCTTCCTTTGGCCGGTGTACTGTACAGACAAGCAAAGAGCTTGTCCTTAATTTCTTGATATGTCTTCCAAATACAACAAACAAATATTTCTAACATGTCTTCCTATGATAATAGGAGAAAAGCCCAAGATTCTCCTGGCTCTTCCTAAAACTTGCGTTTCTAAAACAGAATGATGAGAAGAAAAAGAGTAAGTTAAATTTCATTTTAGCTAGGAAGCAGCGTCTGCAAAAAATAAAAACCAATTGAAAATAACTCAAGCCCATTTTCTTCAATTTGTAGAAATCAACTGCAAAGAGAGATGAACAAAAATCTATTCAGATTCATTGCTGCACGTTCAGACAGAAGAGGAGATTGGTCACTTAGGGAAGGGGGCAGGTTCACACCTGAGCACAGCACTGGATGGTGTGGAGCAGGTGACTGCCAGGTGACAGCTACACCCAGAGCCAGCAGCACGGGGACAGCAGGAGCTGCTGGGACTCAGAAAATCCAGCCAGCATCCCCCAGCCTTGGCACTGGCCAGGCTTCTACCAGCTCCCACGGGGTGTGGAGCCAGAAGGTTTTGGGTCTGTCTCATGGCTGCTGGGAATCATGACCCATTGCTATAGCAACAGGAGCTCACATGACTACTACTGTCTTTAAAAATAGCCCCTATTTGTGCATCCTCTGTAGGCAAAATATCCATTATCTATACCTCAGCATGTCTGCTGTGCAATTTGTATGGGGAGCTCATTAATGAACAATGACACCTTGACCCACCCTGTGAGATGAGGAGCCCAGCTCGCTCACCCCTGCTGGGGGAAGGCAGCAGGAGAAGGCCCTGAACAGCTCACCTGAGTTACAGCAGTACCAGAACAGGGCCAGTCCTGCAGCCACGCTGAAACACGCCAGGAAAAACACCGGGCCTACAGGAAATGCCAAGGAAACACACTGAGACAGAGCAGGGCAGCAGAAGTTTAGCCCAGGTCATAAATCACCAATTGCTATCAATATGCATAATTAAGCGTATTCAAATTAAGCTAACATATTCACAATTCTGTGTGTTCTGTAGCTAATGTACTGTGAAGCACATTTACTAGACTGCAATGAATTTTTCCTACAGCTGCTTTGCCACCATTCTCTGTTCCCCTCTGCTCATCTAGCTACATCCTACAGTACTTAAGGAAAAGTTTCCAAACCAAATCTCCTGGAAGCTGCCTACCTGGAATTACACACAGTTTAATGGTGATGGCCAATACACATCAAGTTAAACAGAGTTTCTGCTACTTATTTCAATTTTCTCTCAGGAAACTGCAAAAAAGGCATAATTTATAGAAGGTGTTTTGAATCTGTCATTATTGTATCTAAATCTCTAAAAAAAATACTGAACTTAAATGATACAATAGTTCATTATAAATTGTGAGAACTCTCCATCTTTATTTCAGATCTTCCTTTTCAAAATATCCTACTGTGAAAAAAATACTTGCCCTCTGTAATCTGGCTCTGAACAGAGGAAGATGAAAATAATTAATATGTTTTCCTAAGGAAAATATATTTAAGCTTTTCCTTCCTGCCATTCCATCGTTTTCAAATGATTTGTAGTTAAATTGAGAGCTTAAAATTTTTTTTAAAAAATTAAAACTCAGATCAAAAAGTTATTGATGGCCTTATGCAAAATGAATTGACCTCACTGTTGAGGCATTGAAGAAATCACAGGAAATTAAGAGTTTTGCAGTAACAGTGTAAGTAATACCATTGTAAATATTGATTAAACTCTACAGTCTCTTCAATTTCCTGGCACTGGTTTCCTCGACAGTAGCTCAGTATATTTTCCTCCACTAATTCTATTTAACTTGTGACAGTAAAGACATCATAAGCCGAAGTAGTTGCTATATGAAGTACAAATTACATGATATAATAAATTGCATCATAATCTGCAAAGCCATTCCATCCGGTGACACTGTATGATTTATTTACCCCTGTCATTTAGCATATATTGCTCCTTGTCAGTGTCTATCTCTGTGGGATCTGGGGTTTCTAGAAATAAAAGCAACACATGAAAAGTTAGTACTCAGCTCAAGCAAACAAACAAACATAATCAGCACATGCAAAATGGTGCAAAACAACACATTTCATAAAAATACCCAATATTGACATTAAATATTAACCCCTCCAGTGGTAAATCATTGCTAGAGTTAAAGCTGGACTGGCCAAAAGACACAAGCACAAAGTCATCTGAATGCAGCTACAGAGAGCTGCAGCCCCCCCTCTGATATGCTTAAGCACTGACCACATAAATAACATTACATTTGTTTCCCAAGTTAGGAAAGCAGGAGATAATCCTTCACAATACCAGCAATTTTCATTGTAATAAATACAAACTCTTAGTTGATAGATGCACTAATCCAAAAATACTCTATAACTTAATGCATCCCCATTCTTTGTTCTTGAGCAAATCTCTGGGCATTGATGTATTTAGCAGGTAAAGCACATAGAAAAAACTTCTTGGTGCAGATTATTTATTAAATGCAGGTCTCAGCTGAAGACATGCCCAGCTTCTTTAAAACTCTGTAGGTTCCACAGGCTAACATCTGGCACAAGGAATTTTGGCCTCCATCTTTCTGCAAATTCTAGTAGAAAAGGAGGTCGGCTTAGGACAAGGTGTTCAGTAGTTTCCAGTCTGAGCAGAAAAAACCTTTCAGAGCTGCTTTTGCTGCACAGATGTGGAGATCACACTGTCTGCAGAAGGGGCATGCACAGCTGTCACCAGACATGGCACAGGAGTCACTTTCCATAACACATCACCAGTCTGCAGCACTGTTTAACCAAACCTTTCTGTAGTCATAGAATCACAGAATCAGAAAGGTTGGAAAAGACCTCTACGATCACCAAGTCCAACTGCCAAAGGCTTAAGAGGGTTAAAAAAGGAAAGGAAAAAAATTACGAGCTCTGAATCTGGCTGTCAAGAGGGAAGAAATTAATCGGTTTCAACTGCTCTCCTCCTTTGACATGACACCAGGATCTAGGAGAGGTGCCTTGGAAATTGGCCTGTCCACCTAGGCAGCAACAGGAGAACATCCACGTCCCCTGCTAAGGATGCCCCTCTCCATGGGGGGACAGGGCACGGTCCTGGAGGACAGAAGCGTCTGGAGTCCTCTGCTGTGAAGCCTGAGAGTCACCGGAGCAGCGAGGATTGCTGCAAAGCCTCCGATGTGCCCCCAGCAGCCTCACCCAGCCTGCCCCTTTGAGGGAATTCCCCAGGAATTCCAGCTAGGAAATACCCACACTGCACAGGAGAGCACAGACAAATCTCTGCCACTTCTATCTCGGCGTGGGGCTGATCCAAGCCTTTATCCTTTTAGTCTGTGTCAGCATGGAGAGAAACAAAAACGTTTTCTGAGTCCCTTGGAAATTCCCGTTTGCTTCAACAGCTCCAAGGCTGCCTGCACCGTGTGTCTTACCCTCCCTCTAGTGGGAATGTTCAGACATTACCAGACACTTCACTGGCAATTTGCACTTCAGGCAAAGAAATTTTGTTCTAGCACGAATTTTAAAGCTGTATTAAAAATAAAGAATAAGTATTTGAAAGGATTTCCTCTGTTGAAAAAATCTGTCCTATGTGTAGCTGCATGTAATCTATTACAGAACTCCATCCTGGCCGTGGTTCATCCATGTCATCATCAATAATTTTTCCAGCTGTTTGTAATGCTAATTGTTTCAGCTCAGCCTGCATTTAGAAGAAAATCCTCATGTTAGGGATTCTTCTTTTTCTTCATATTTACAAATTCTAGTGGCAATTCTGCAAATGCTTTGTGCTGAATTTAACAGCTACTGCTAAGAGCATTATAGAATGATAGCATGGTTTGAGCTGGAAGGCACCCTGAGGACCATTCGTTCCAGCCTCCTGCCTCTTAAACATCAAAACAGTCCTGAAATTCTATTCTTAGAATTCTCAAATTGCTTCTCAAACTGCTCTTAATTCATAAAGGCTGTCTGCTAAATGCTAGTCAGCCTGGCAGAAAAACCTGTTTCTTGAGCTCTATTCAAGTAAAATTGACAGACCCAAGCCAATTTGATGGAAGAGCCTGTACCCCAAAGTGCACGACTTCTGCAAGGTGAACATCAGATCAAAGCATTGCCTTCAAGCTGCTGTGAGGTTCAGTAAATTGAGATTGGGACTCCTCTGAAATTCTGAGGCAGGATGGGTCCAGACTCCCCCAGTTCAGAGGGGTTCAGGTATGGATGTGGAGTAACTCTGCAGACTTCCTGTGCAGAAAATGGTCTTCCACCAGTTTGTGCTGGGTAGATACAAATTGATTCTTTCAAAATGAAAGCCAAAATTAAGGTAATTACAATTTTACACTACAAAATTCCCTTGCAGCTTTTGGAAAACTCAAGCCAGAAGGAATTAAGGTATACCCCAAAAATTATTTAAGTAACTTGTTTATTTATATTATTTATAACCTGTTTTGGTTGTTTAAATAGCCTACACTGCATCTGAAAGAAGGTTTTGTAATACACTGGTGAGGAAATCCACAACTCAATCAACATACAAGTCAACTTACTCAAGATTTTCCTGCTTGGCAGATCATTAAACAGCTGTTCAGCATTGATCTGCAGAGCCCTGTAAAACTCCTGACAGTGTCTGTCTCCTTTCTTTTGGAGGTGTTTTAGCAGATCTGAGAGTCTGGTATGGAGTGACGCCTTTGGGTTCCTGAACTGTAAGAGAAAAGCATTCATCAGAAAATATTAAAACAGAAGAGAGATTAAAAGATCAATTTTACATCACTATGCCAGGGAAAAAAGTTATGGAGCTTCTTTGATATTTACTACAAGAATGGGCCAAAAAGGGAAACCTAAAAAGGACATACGAAGCACAGCACTGAGCTCCATATGGTCAGCACTGTCTGATGGAAAGCACATTGTCTCTGCCTCTCCTTCTGCTTTTTTCTGTCCCAATCAAGTGAAAGACACTCTGCATTTGATGTCTTCCCTGCATCCAAGCTGACACAGTACTTGCTATTCTACAGTTTAATTCTGATGGATGCAGATAAAATATTTCAGCAAATCTTATGATTTGAAATAAAGTTTGATGGTTTCAAGTTTCCCTTTAGCTGCCTAGTAATGATCCCCAAAAAGGCACTTTATACTGCTTATCCTAGTCCCAGAACTGAAGTGCTCATTATCCCGAGATTTTGTATTTCATTGGTTTTTATTGTTTGCAGCACAATTAACTGCTGTGTACACACTTCAACAGGCACAAATTCCCATTACTCAGGTTGGCAAACAGCTGCAGAGGAAAATACATTTTTCCTGTAGTACCAAATGCAGTGAGTATTTGGAGACCTTACAAAGAGAAGGAAAATGTATCCCTAGCCTTACACATCAAACTGATTTCTGTTTATTTGGAAAAAATCCAAAGCCATTCTCAGCAAAGCATCATATTTTATAGCAGCACAGTGGATAACCTTTGGAGCATACTGAGTTAGGAACAATTGCTGCTCGAGGGGGACAGGAATGCCACAGATCTTACACAACACTCCTTATTCTGACAAAATTCCCTCAGGGTCTACCAGATACAGCTGAGATAATAAGCTTCCTAAACACTCAATAGAGTTGACACAAACTTGCCTGGACCCACAAAAAAGCAGTTCATTTCTGCCTAAGTCACAAATCACGTTTCAGATTTTTTATGGATTTATTTGGAAGCTCTTGAGGGAAGTGGCAAGACTGTCTCAGTAAATATAATCTAGCTCTACTCTACACCACAAAACACTAATTGTCCCCATGGAGTTTGATTATGGCAGAATTGGACCTATTTTTCCCAACACTAAAATACTGATACGCCAAAACCTGTGCAGATATGAAGACAGCAGAGGGCAAGTACAAACTATTATGGGTAGGATTGTGGAAGCTCTTAGCTGACTTCAATTTGGTCTCCATACAAGATGAGAAGCTTTTTCTCCCTAAAAAGAGCTACCCATTTTTGAAAGCTTCACGTCAGGGAGGACGGCCTTCCTCCACGCATGGTGGACCACTGCAAGATATTATTAACTCCATCCACTTCTCACAGCTCCACACTTACCAGTGGGATTAACATCTCCTCAATTCCCTGCCAATTATTAAAATTATTAACTTTAATACCAAAAGTGATTGAGCTAATCTAGATGATTTTGTGGGCAGAGATGGATGCAGCATAGATCACATGGTGTGCCACTGCACCCCACCTCATGTGAGGGGACAGGCACGCCAGGCATGAGGTCACAGGATGGGTGCCCTCCTGCCCAGGGACTGGCTGTGTGCCCCTGATCATGGCAGGGACCGTGGTATTAAACTGCTGCTCCAGAAAAGCTTCTCTCTCGTGATCACTTGGCACAGGGGACATGCCAGCCCTGTGACTCCTCCTTGTACACGAGTTCCCAGATACAAGGGGTCAGCATGCAGGAGGTGAGGCAGACTGGCTGCATGTGGCACCAAGAGCTGTGTCAGGAAGAAGGCAGCTGGGCCAGTGACCCGCAAAAGCTACACAACAGTCACAGTAAAACTCCTCAAATTACCTTTTCTGCTTCTTCATTGGTAAGAATTTGGGGGTAGACTCTGTTAAGCTGAAGAACAATTTTATCGACCACTTGCTCATTCAGACGGCTGGTGCTTGTAAGGAAATACATGTCATGCTGCAGCCGGTGACAATACGACTGATCTAGAGAGAAAATAACACAGAACAAAGCACACCAGTTAATTCATAAGCCGTTATAAAATTCCATAAATTTCATTTTCCCACCAGTGATTAAATAGCTAAAATAAAATTATCACCACCACCTAATATTAGAAAGCTGAAGTATCTTGTTAAGGAAGCACAACACTGCCATGTGCTTTCAAAGACCCGTCCACTTGAAATTACACAAATCCGAACTTCTGGCTGGTCACTTCTACTGCCTCTCTCCTTCCAAAGGAAGAAGGCTCTAAATCATTTAGAAGTCAAGCTCTGATGGATATTTAATCAAATACAGCACTAAAGTTAATGAATCACTGAAGATGAATTTTCTATCACATATGAAGTCAGATGATGGCATTTAAGGAACCTGCGAGATGCTTCTCCCATCCAATGGGATGCTCTGATTCTGCTCGTGGAAATAACAAGGCTCATAAAAAGCCTTAACATACATGACCATAAGGTGCCAGACTGTCTGCCAGAGCACCTGCAGAAAAAACACCAGGGACACCCTTTCCTGAGTTCTTCCTGATTTGATAGCAGAGTGTTCACAGGGAGTTTGTCAGACACAATTCCTAACCTGGCAGGGACATGCCAGGATGTGGGACAAACCCTTGCACTCCTGCTCCATATGCCTGTGGTGAGGTGTGTGGTCCCTGAAAGCTGTCACTAGCCACTGGCACAACACAAAGCAGAACTTCCAGGTTATACTGGTTGCCAAAACCCCCTTTGATTTGTTTCTGCTTAACTATTCTTAGCAAAAAAAAACCCTCATGTTGCTTTCTGTACAACAGAAACACCAAACAGGATTTTGTTTGTCACAATCCCCTGCACATATTTCTCCATGATCTACTTTCACTGCCCTTCTGGATAAAGCCACAGGGCCCTAAGGAGCTGCACTGCTACGTCACATTTATCACAGTAAAATAGTAAATACAGCTGCATTTCAAATTTGTAGGCTGAGACCAGCCCTTCCTTGCCACATTGCAACATACAAGCACTCTCATCCGCCCGCAACTGGGCCCTGGGAGCATAAATGCTGCCAACCACCTTTATTCAGGCAGGTACACATTCCCAATTAATAACTCCACTAATATTTACATAAGGACTCTGGACACTGTTTCTGACACCACTGTATCTTTATTATGGTCTCATCTTTGGTTTGTTTTTCCCTTAAAAGCCTTCTTAAGTGCATCAAGCAAACAAACAGGACCATTAAGGAGATAAATTTAAATGCAACAGACACAAAACCCAATGCAGCTCTCCAACACTCTCTGCAGAACACAGAACTTGCAAACATCCATTCCAGAAACCTCAGTGGTGTCTGCTGTGCAGTGTCAACTCGAGCTGCTACTTCCTGTAAAACTCCTGGGTGATTTTCATAAACATGACACAGGCAAGCTGGCAAACAAAACCTGGAAGGTTTGGATCTGATGATCAAACCATTTGTACACGTCCATGACAGCTCCTTTCAGAAGCATCTCAGGAAAGAGAGGGAAAAGTCTCTCCCAACAAAATGTTAGCTTAACATGAATTTAGTTTTGGCTTTTCCCTTTCAAGAGCCCAAGAAAGGGATGCCAAGTATTTAAGAAGGAGACTGGCTGCAGAGAAATGGCCTGAGATGATCAAATGGCACTGGTTACCAAATGGACCTGCAAAGAGCAACTGGTCTGCTCCTCTGGGCTGGAAGGATGACAGAGAGGCGAAAAACAAGATCCTGTCCTCCCCTGCTACTCTCACCCACTGCCACGTGCTACTGGCAAGTTACCAGAAGTCAAGAGTCTCTGACAGCAAGTCAAGAGAATCACAGAATCATTTAGGCTGGAAAAGAACTTAATATTGAGTCCAACCATCAATCCAGCATCACCATGTTCAGCTCTAAACCATGTCCTGGAGTGCCACATACACACATTTTTTTAACATTTTGAGAGATGGTGACTCTACCACTGCCCTGAGCAGCCTGTATCAGGCCTGGGCAACCATTTCAATGAAAAAACTTTCCTTGATATCCAACCTAAACCTCCCCT